>NC_143523.1:11363793-12073793 GCF_031878675.1 Megascapheus bottae | reverse complement strand
TAGCCATATATTAAGGATACCATGCACCTTTTGTTCCTTTGGTCTTGACTTGTCTAAAAATATGTAACACTTCATGAATTTGCATGTCATCCTTGCGCAGGGGCCATGCTAATCTTCTCTGTATTGTTCCACTTTTAGTATATGTGCTGCCAAAGAGAGCATGGTAGGTCTATTTTTTTTTGATTGAAATGTGACAGTATTTACTGTTCTTAATAAAATCATTTTAAAAAGCTATACAGAAAGAATTCCAAATGAGAACCTTAAGACACACCTGAAACAAAATTGGGCATACATCTGTAATTGACTAGGAAATAATTTACATTTTAAAACATTCTTAAAAGTATAAATAAGTTTCTCAATAGAAATAATCAATTAAAACTAATGTGAAAAATAAGTGTTCAGAAAAATTATACCTCAGTTGCATTTAATTAAAAGTTCACTTCATGAACTTTTATTTTTATATACAGATATATGTGCAACAAAATTATTTTTAAAATAAAGTAAAAAGCATATTTTTTCTTAAAAAAAGCAAATGTCAAAGAAATGCATAAACAATAATTTTTCAGTTTAATTGAGGTTATGTAAACCTATAAAATTGTTAAATAATGTAGGAAGGACGCATGAAATTTTCAAGTTCTTTTTAGCTTATTTTTAATTTTTTAATTAAAGAATTTATTAACATTGATTTTTACATCATATTTCAAATTACGTGTTTAACAAGCAAGTATTCAAGAAGGGAATCTCTACATACAATCGGTAGGTCTATTTTTAACAAAACTTAGTTTTAACTAAAATAGATATTTAAGCAATATATAAAAGAATGAGGTGAAGACTTATTTTGTTACATTTTACTATCTTTAAGTGATTATCCTTAAGAATATCATTTGTTACCATTCAACAAATTAGTGAGTTCAGTGCATCTTGGATAAGCACCTGCCATTCTTCCCTCTCCTTCCCAATCCAGCTGCTCCCTTCAGTTTTCTTAGTTTGAAGTTTATACATTGAATCTTATGATTGTATTTTACCTTTCTTCTCTTCATTTGTCTAACCTCCTTTCTTTGACATTCTCCCACTTTTCAATACCAGTCTCCCAGGATTCATTTTGTTGGATCTACAGTTACTTTTTCAGTTGAATCATACCATTTAACTACTATATTTCAGTTAATACATCTGTGTATACTTTCTGCAACTCTGTTGTGTTTGCTTGTATATTTCTAAATTAGTCTAGCTTCAGCTTATGAGAGAAAGCGTGCGTCCTTTGTTTCTCTGTGCTTAAACTCATCATGATTTTTTTCTCGTCTATTCTTTATTTTATGATTTTCCATTGAAGCCATAGAAAGAAAATGACAAATACAAACATTATTCCTTAAAAAATTATATGTTGATAGTAGATTATACAGATTTTAGAAATTCAAAATGAAAATGTTGTAAAACTAGCACAATTACTTTAGAGGATTTGTTAATACCATGTGCCTCTTGATATTATGTAATAGTGAAAGAAGAGCTTAATAAAGTGGAACTGATTGGATTGGACATTTGTATCTCTCTGTGGGTGTTGTTTAATTGTCCATGAGATTGAGTTGTTAAGGAAGCAGCATAATGTAAGTAAGATAAAGAAGATAAATAATAAGATTGGAAGAATAGTTTTGTTTTGAATGTACAGCTAATTATAGGTAATATTTGGCATCTATAAAATGTATTTCATTTGGAGAGAAATTTTTCTTTTACTTAGATAGTTTAAGTTTTATGTTTAGTTTTGGAAAGAAATTTCTATTTTATTTATCTCAAATTAGGCTCTATTTCACATATGTTGGATATTGTCACAATGTAACATTTAAAGTTAAATAGAGTTAAACACATTAGAAAGTATAATTTGATAGATCAATTAATTATTGGTTATCATTTTAGAAATATAGAAATAAGCCTATGGTACAAGCACACTTAATGTCTAGTCTGCCTAGAAAATGTAAACAAAGAACAAATAAAACAAAGATAAATACTTCATATAATAATATACTTATATATTTACTACATATCTACAGTGCCAACTTATCTATGAAGCACAGAGGTCGCAATTCCTAATATTCTGGATAAGATTTTTTATTTTTTATTTTTTATTGTAATTAATAGAAGGGTTAAATTATATTCGCCAGATAGAAGGTGCATATCTTCACAAACATTGATATCCCTTTTCATGTTTTTGTCCCCATTACCCTCCCCCACCCCTCCTCATCTTGTTTTCCCCCTTCCCTATCCGATTTCAAATAAACAAATAAACATATATACAATATACCAGATAACAAGGTAAGATACAGTAACAATATGAGATAAGCAAGGGACAACAAAAGAGATGAGAAATAACATAGTACATTAAGAACAATCACTCATTTTGTTTCCATATCCTCAAGGTTTTTTCATTTAGACTCATCCTATATGGCCTTATGTATCTAGGTTTTGCCCTATTGTAAACCTCTGCCAGGAGAGTCCAAGGTTTATACTAATTATGAGAAATGAGAGAAACCATTGAGCCTATGTTCCTTTGGATCTGGCTTACTTCACTTAATATGATTTTTCCCAAGTCTTTCCATTTCCTTACAAATGGGACATTGTTGTTCTTTCTGATGGCAGCATTGAATTCTATGGTGTATAAATACCACATCTTGTTGATCCACTTATCAACTGAGGGCCATCTGGGTTGGTTCCATATCTTCACTATGGTAAATAGTGCTGCAATGGACATCATTGTGCTAGCAGTTTTAGTATGTCCTTGTTTCTGGACATTTGGGTAAATGCCAAGGAGTGGAATTGCTGATAGACGAGCTCTATATTTAGTCTTTTGAGGAACTGCCATACTGCTTTCCATAGAGGTTGAACGAATTTACACTCCCACCAACAATGTAGAAGCCATCCCTCCTGGCCACATCCCTAACAGCATCTGTTGTCAGATTTCTTGATCATGGGCATTCTAACTGGAGAGAGGTGGAATCTCAGAGTTGTTTTGATTTGTATTTCTTTTATGGCCAGAGATGTGGAACATTTCTTCATGTGTCTATAGGCCATTCTTATTTTTTCTTCAGAGAAGACTCCCTTTAAGTCTTTGGTCCATCTTTTAATGGGATGGTTGTTTCTTTGGATGTTAGTTTTGGAGTGATTCAATTTTTTGAGCTGTTGATATATTTTTAGAGATGAGGCCTTTGTCTGTTGTATGGTCAGTGAAGATCTGCTCCTATTCTGTGGGCTTTATGCTTGATAATTTTTTAAGGAACACATGACTCTTATTTATTTTTATTACCAGAATAAAATCAGTAATATTATAATAAATAATCTTGATAAACACAGACAAGATTACTTTATATAAAAATCATAAAATACATTTTTAATATTTTTCACTAAAGCTTTTGTTCTTTTCTTTCCATCTATCTATGTGTGTGAATATGGCTTGATATTGACTTCAGATTTACTAAAGTCAATTGTAGTCCTGAATTCAACAGCATAAAATAGAAAGCTTACTATAAGGTATTATAAAAAATCTTCTTAAAAATCACTTTTTAAATTTTATAAATAATCACCAATAATTTTATATTTCATACAGTTATAAACTATAGCTTGAACATTATTTGAAATAGTATCAGATTTGGAATCTTGTTTAGGACTGTATCCTATTATTTAAACACAAATTATTAAATTACTTTTGCAGTAGTATATAAGAGTTTGCTCAAATTTATAGCAATTTGTTATGAGCATCTTTCCTGGATCTGCATTTAGTCACATCATCTTAATAGCTTGGAAAGGGCCCATGGTCAAAATGAGTGTATCCTGCATATTAGAATTCTCCTCACTCTGTTTTTGGACATCTAGTTGTATACGTGTGTGTGTGTGTGTGTGTGTGTGTGTGTGTGTGTGTGCGTGCGCACACGTGCTGTATCAGGCCTTGAACTCAGAGCTTTCAGCTCTTGTTTAGCTTTCTTGTCCATGGCAGGTGTTTTACCACTTGAATCATGCTCCCAGATTTTTTTTTGCTGGTTAATTGGAGATAAAGTAGTATATAGCCTTTTCTTTTCTGCCAGTGTTGGCTTTGAGCCTCAGTCCTTCATGTCAGTCTCCTGAGGAGCTAGGATCACAAGCATGTGCCAGCAACAGTTGACTCAAGCAGCCAACTGTTAGACATTTACTTACTACATCATGTTATATATAAAGCGGAAAAGTGTTTATTATGATGCTGATATATAAAATAATTAGGGAACGTTAAAGAGATTGTCTTTCCTTGTATCACTTCCACTCTTTCTATAAAATTTATTTCCAGTTCAATAAGACTCACAATGGATAAATTCTTATCTTAAGATTTTGTAACCCAAAGTACTACTTACTCTCTTTAGTTGACTGCAGTGTTAGAATTTTGCTCTTGTGATATCTAGTGCAAACCAATACAGGTATGCTTTGGAATTCAAGGTGTTCCTTTGTGGCAATGGCAGCCACAAAGGCCATTAGAGATACAGAAATAAATTTTTATAACCCACCTAAATGTTGGAGAGAATTTCAGTGAGACTGAGATTTATAACATTGTTCTGTTTGATATTTTATAGTTTAGTGGACACAATTTGTTTTTCCTTAGAAACTACATGTGATATCACTGAAAAAATATAGCATGGTCTGCTGTTGAAAATGAGATTAAGCAATCACATGGACGGTCTGGTCTTTCTAGAACAAATATCATTGTATATTCTAACTACCACTATTATTTTATTCCTACTAATTCCACAATTTATATCCACTGTTTATGCAAGTTTTTCCCATTTTCAGTATCAAAGTGTATGCTGAAAGTATAACCATAATGTCATTGAAGACTCCCTTCTATCCTCAGCACAATTTAATCAGTAATAATCTAGGATTAGTATATTGATTGATATAACCCTGTATGCTTATTTTCTGCCTCAGTGAACAGCCTATTCTTTCTTTAGAGGAAACTTTGAAGCCCCCAAATCAAATCTGCTCAAGCAGCAACAACTGTCAATAATAAGATCATCCTTGACTGTGTACTCTTACTTTACTGATCATCACTCTTACCTTCCAGATTTGTTCCACCTTGCCGTAAAGATGGAACATCTTAGTATTTATATGATGTAACACCATGCCTTCAGAGATGGGTATCAACCTGAAACAAGATATGCAACAATACTAAACCCTTCTCAAATAGTTCAGATTGAAGCTATTTAACCTTTTCATATAACCCATGCACACAGAACAATACATCATGTTCAACTAGTTTTGCTAAGTATAATTAGCTTATTGTTAAGTAGAAGTTAAAAATAATGGGATATACATACTAAATTGGTAAGTATTTTTCCCAATTTATAAATTCTTTAAAAGTTTTTGAATATTTTTGATTTTGTGGCATTACCAATTTATATGATTTGCTTTTGTTTTTTTCTTTCTTTTTTTCTTTGCCTTTTTTATTTTGCCAGTTCTGGGGCTTGAACTCGGGGCCTGAGCACTGTCCTTGTGCTTTCTAAAGACTAGAATTGCAGCACCACTTCCAGCTTTTTCTGTGTATGTGGTACTAAGGAATTGAACTTGCATCTTCGTGCATGCTAGGCAAGCACTCTACCACTAGGCCAAACTCCCAGCGCACTTTTCTTTTTTCTTTTTTTCTTTTTTTGTGCCTCATAGGGCTAGAATTCTGGGCTTGGGCACTGTCCCTGAGCTCTTCTGCTCAAGGCTATCCACCTAACCCTGGGCCTAGTATTATCCCTGAGCTCTTCAGCTCAAGGCTGCCACCCTATTCCTGAACCACCACCCTACTTCCCATTATCTAATGATTAATTGGAGAGAAGATTCTCAAGATCTTTAGAGCCCTGGCTGGCTTTTTACCATGATCCTCAGATCTCAGCCTCCTGAGTAGTTAGGATTACAGGTGTGAGTCACAGGCACCCAGCTTCCAGAGGGGTTTGACCAGCATACATTCCCACCAACAGTGCAATATGGCTACTTTTCCCCCACATCCCCACCAACATTCACTGTAGTTTGAATTCACAGTGTTGGCCAATCTAACTAATGAGATGGAATTTCAAGGTTGTTTTGATTTACATTTCCTTTATGGCCAAGAATGATGAACATTTCCTCTTGTGTTTCTTTACCATTTTAGCCTCTTCTAGGAACTTTAAGAATTCTCTTTTTAGTTCTTTTGTCTATTTAGTAATTTTTTTTTTATTCTTTGGAAGGGGATAGTTCCTTGAGCTCATTGTTACTTTCTTTAGAAAAATTTTACTCCCTATTCAAATCTCAGCCTCAAAGGATCTTTGTTCAAAATTTTGTTATCCTTTTCTTAGGTTAGAGTCCATAGTGTGTCCTTGCCAGTATTATAGACCTGCTGTGGCTGTTCATATATTAAGGTCCCTGGTAACAGCTATCCTGTGGTTAAGGTCCACACTGAGACCCACACTGGGATTCAAAGCTTGGGCTTTTACTCAGCCCTAGTGGCTGAGCTCAGTAACAGAATTCTGAGATTGGGGTTTATGGCTTGGTCTCTCCTTCCAGGTAGCACCGACTGGAGACTTGCTTTAGAAAGCTGGTGGAAAGATGGTGAAGATGAGTCTGGTCAGGTTTTAGTCTCGCATCTCAAAGGCAAAATTTATACTTGACATCAGATTTCTGCCATTTAGATCCTATTTTTTCACTAATCCTATGTCCTAGCTCACCTTTTTGGTATGTGTTTTTTAAAGCTCACCAATATTACATTGTACATGTCAAAATAGAAAGGATTTTTAATGTATTTGTCATGAGGAATTTATCAAAGTTTAAGGTGATAGAAATCCTAATTATCATTATTTGTTCATCACCTGATATATACATTGACTAAAAAGCCTATGAAACTCATAATACACAACTGTCTTGCATTTTACCAGCATTTAAATAAAACAACTTTATGTTATATATACATAGTCAAAGAATTACCAGCAGTGATCCATGATATGAATAAAATGTTCAAACATATTTAAAGTTTTATTCATTTAAAAATGAGGCTTAACTTTATTCTTATATTCCTTTAAAACTAGACATCTATAACACCGAGGTGTTAAAATTAGTATTTTTATTTACTTATTTATTAATAATACTTTATTAAATGATATAATAATGCTGACTTCAATGACTAGAGGGATTTATCTCTAATGGACCATATAGACATTCATGCTTGTAAGTATTTTTCTTCCTTATAATGGGTTAAAGATGTCATTTTGTAGTTTTCACATTCTGTAGGTCTTACAGTTAATATAGTGATAAGGTGACAGCAGAGTGGCAATGTGATTCTTACAAATTACACATTTCTTTAATCTGATAGTCATTCCTGGCTGCAAGGTAGCTGAGCTATGTAGTTCTGTTTGGACATCTGCTTCTTAGCGTCAAATCTTCTCCAAGGAAAGGGAACCATCAGGCATCTCTATTATTCCTGGGGAAAACTCTCCTTAGATAATAATTACTCATTGATACTGTCTCATTCTATGGACTTGCACTTTAGTTTATAAGCAGGTTTGTGAAATTTTGTTTCAATTCAGAGATCTAGGTAAACTAACAAGGCCCACACTTTCTTTGTTTTCTTCTTTCACCAGTCCTGGGGCTTGAACTCAGGGCCTGGGCACTGTCCTTAGACACTTTTGCTGAAGGCTAGTGCTCTGGTATTTGAGCCACGGTGGCACTTCCATCTTTTTATGTGTATATGATAAATAGGTCTAGAACCCAGGGCTTTGTACTTGCTAGGCAAGTGCTCTACCACTAGGCTACACTCCCAGTCACACTTTATGTGTCACTTTTATGCTATTTTGTGCTGGTATATTTCAGTATAAATTCTCATAACCAATGCAAATAGTATTTTTATAATGAACACCAGATCCATGTTCACCTCTAATTACCTCCACTCACTACTTGTGTGACCTTGTAATGATTCCCTTGAGTCTAGTTTTTGATCCCCAAATCAAGGATGTTAAATAAGGTGTTAGAATCTTGAAAGGTCCTTTCTGTTTTAAAATTGCACGATATTTGTGTTGTGTAAGTTTTTAATTTGTTGTGACATTTTTGTTCACTTATTTGTTGCTATAAATTAATTATCATACTTAAAAGAAATACATCATTGTTTTGAGTGAAATAAAATTTCCTCATTGAAAATAAAAATTTGATATTTGTATTTATTTGTGACTAGTTAAATTTAATAGCAACATGAAATAAATGATTACCTGCTTTGGATATAATTTCATAATAAGGCCTCTGAAGGTCGTTTGAATTGCTACACTAATTAATGTTTTATTTCCAGGCTTCCTTAATTATTCTAGCCAGATGGTCCTTTATTTATGTTATTGCTAGAGGTTTCCAGCTGAGGTTGTTTGATTGTTGAAGAAAAATATGTGATGGCATTATAAGATAACTGTAATTGAATTGTTAGGTATGTTAGATCATTTGAGCCTTCTGTCCCTGTTCCATTCACATCTGGGAAATAAGTTTGTTAACAAAGCACTTTGACACCTCATCTGATGCTTGAATGAAATTCTGTACTGTATAATTGGAAATCAAATGAAAGAATTACTATGTATTTATTGCCAAAAAGAGACACTGTGCAAATAATTTTTGTACAAAGTTCATTTTATGAATGAAAAACATACCTTCAAAACATGTACACTTTTAAGGACATGATCTTTTTTGCTGATGAACTTTTGGGATAATCCATTCCATTAAGGTCAAATTCAAAATTTGTGCAGATTAACTACCATTTAGGAAGCAGTTAAATGAGGTTTTTATGTCAGAGAACTTCAAAAGTCTAAATGAATTATTAGCTGAACAGATAGTCCAATAAAAGAAACAGCCTTAAAGTGGAAGATAAAAGTGATAAAGTGACAGTAAATTAGAGAACAGGACTAAAAGCTCTATTGTTATAAGGAACAACAAAAGACTTTCTGAATTATCTATGTTTCTTTAGAAAGTATCTCTTCTCTTTTCTTGTGAGTTTTAGAATTACTAAATAAATTAATAGAAGTTTCTGCAAGTCAAGTTAGGTGGAAAGCCATAATAAAATGGCCGTTGGCAACTTAACACTGGACAATTTTCTTTAAAGTAAATGTGGCCTGATAATTGTAGTGCTTAAGCTGTACACATACAGAATAAATCAGTTCAATGACCTTGCTCACAATATGTTCAAAGACTGTGAAACCTTACTGAATACAGAAGTAATGATTGTCTAAACATCTTGGTAATTCAAGTTGTGTGTTCATGCCATGGAACTTTGTTTTTTCTTTGTTTATTATGATTTATATATAGAAATATACATGAATAAAATCTTGCTGGTCAAAAGACATTCTTTTAGTGAAGCTATTGTAAGGTGTAATTTTTTAAAAAGACATTCCTTATTGTTGACTATAGGGGTTTGAATTCTAGCTGATCATTTAATATTTAATTAAATGAAAGTCAAACAATTATCAATTAATACATATATACATGTACATAATATTCACTTGAATAGAAAAATTGACCATATCTTGTATAAAATAGTAAGAAATTTGAAGGAAAATTTCTCCAGATATTTTGGTTTGCCATCTTTTAAATATTTTTTCTAGACGATGGTGGCCATTCTAATTGGGGTGAGGTAGAATGTCAGTGTTGTTTTGATTTGCATTTCTTTCTTTTTTTTGGTGGGTTATGGGGCTTGAACTCTAGGCCTGGGTGCTGTCCTGAGCTCTTCAGCTCAAGGCTACCACCCTACACGTGAGCCACAGCCCCACTTCCATGTTTTCTAGTGATTAATTGGAGATAAGATTCTAAGTGCGGTGCGCAGGCCGGCTTTGAACTGCGATGCTCAGATCTCAGCTTTCTGAGTAGCTATGATTATAGGTGTGAGCCACTGTGCCCAGCCTGATTTGCATTTCTATTGTGGCTGAGATGTTGAACATTTCTTCATGTATCTATTGACTATTGTTATTTCTTCTTATGAATAGTCTTTTAGTTTTTTAGCCCACTTACTAATGAGGTGGTTGTTTCTTTGAGGATTTTTTATTGGGGTTTAATTTTTTGAGCTCTAGGTATATTTTTGATATGTAGTCCTTGTCTGTTGTATGACTAGTGAAGATCTTTTCCCAATTTGTGGACTTTCTATTTATCTTTCTACCTAGGTCTTTTACCATGCAGAAGCTCTGCAGTTTAATGCAGTCCCATTTATCTAGTCTTAGTTTGATTTATTATGTTTCTGGATCTTTATTTAGGAAGTTTCGGCCCCTGGAAAGGAGTCCTAGTGTATCTATATCCCTTCCTGTAATATTTTCAGAGTATCTGCTGTTATCTGGAGGTCTTTGATCCATTTGGAGTTGACAAAAACAAATAATAGTAGATGTTGGGGGGTGGAGGAGGGCGGAGTGGCCAAAGGAAACACTACTACACTGTTGATGGGGATGTAGATTGGTTAACCCAAAACAGTATGGAGGTTCCTCCAAAGACTATACATAGAACTTCCCTATAATCTAGCAATTGTACTCCTAGACAGTTATGCATATGAACACATTCAAGGCCACACTAAAACTACCATTTCAACTATGTTCATTGCAGCATTATTTTTATTGATATCCCCCTGCTATTATTGTGATGATCTATGAAGTTTATTTAATCAGCTTAGGTACACTACTATTTCATGAATCTGTATTAAAAAACTTATTTCCACTTGATAGATTCCTCTCTTTACAAATATGATGTGGCTTTACTTCTTCCTTCTGACCAGAATGGTTTGACACAATTTTATCTAAGCTGAATGTAGCTACTTCTGTCTGCTTTCAGGGTTGGTTTGTTTGAAAGATCTTTGCCAATATTTATCTTTGTGTATTTGTTAGTATGTCTCTTGTAGGCAACAAATGCTGGTCTTTAACTAATTGATGACTAATTAATTTGTGGGGTCCTGAACTAAGGGCCTGAATGCTATGTCTGAGCTTTTTTTGACCAAGACTATCACGCTACCATTTGAACCACAGCTCCACTTCCAGTTTTTTGGTAGTTATTTGGAGAGAAGAGTCTCACAAGAGTCCCGTGGACTTTGCTGCCTCGGCTGGCTTTCAAAGGTAGTCCTGACATCTTAGCCTTATGAATAACCAGGAGTACAGGCATGAGCCACTGGTATCTGTCTTTGTTTTGTGTTCTTGTTGACTGGAAATTTGGGACCATTAGCATTTGGTGGTAATATTAAAAGATATATCATATTTCATGTTATCTGTTGATTTTGTGGTACTTGCTTCTTTCCTATTCTTTCTTTGCTAATCTACTCATCTAGTGGGTTTATTTTTTCCTCTGTACTGTTCTCGATTATCTTCTTTTGTAAGATTCCTGTAAGTGTCTTTGCAGTGCTAATATAGTAGGCATGAATTCCTTTGCCTTTCGTTTATCATAGAAGTTGTTAATTTCATTCTGAATTATAATGAAAATTGTGCTATTCATACTAGACAATTAGTATCTTTCAGGACTTGAATTACTTTCTTCCATGCCCTCCTTGCATTTAAAGTTTGTATTGAGAAAACTGTTATTCTAATGGGTAGGCTCATCATTGTGACTTGCTTCTCCTTTACAGTTTTCAATGTTGTTTTTTTTGTGTATTTGGTGTTTTAACTATAATATGCCTACTTCTTTTTCACTCATCTTGCCTGTTTGGTATTCTATAAATCTTCTGTGCCTAGATAAATTCTTTTTTGCAAGGTTAGGAAAGTTCTGTGGTATTATTGAGTAAATTTTCTGTAGTTTATATCTCTTATCTATGATTTATAGACTTAGTTTTCTATGCCTTTAGTTTGTATCTCTTATTTGTGATTTATAAATTTGGTTTTTTGATGTCATATATTAATACTTAAAATAAGTCAATGTGAGTTAGTGAAAAATCAATTTGGTCAAATAATGATCTTTTCAGTAGAAGAAACAAAAACATTTTAAGTTGTAGGCTTAGTATTTATAATTTATAACTTGAATTCTTAGGCTCAGTACTCATAATTAATAACTTAAGTCTTTTGATTTGTTATTTTATTCTTTACTACATAAAACACCTTCCCAGATTCTACTTTAGATTATTTGCTAAGCAAGAAAGTAAGCCTTATGCAATACTCTATTTTTCCCATGAGTTTTTCTTGCTGTAACATTTGTAGCATTTGTCAGGGACTATATGACCAGTATAATGGGAAATGATATATTACTATTGAGTTATCTAAGCCTTCTGTTATACTTACTTGATCTATAATAGTGTTATTAGTTAATGTCAGTCCTCTGTTTCCAAGAGTTTTATTCTTCTTTTTTTTTTTTGCCAGTTCTGGTGCTTGTACTCAGGGCCTGAGCACTGTCTTTGGGCTTTCTAAAGGCTGAAGCTCTACAACTTGAGCTACCGCACCACTTCCAGCTTTTTTCTATGCATGTGGTACCAAGGAATGGAACTGAGTTTTTGTATATGCTAGGCAAGCACTCTACCAGTAGGCTAAACTCCCAGCACTGTTTTCAAGAATTTAAACTAGTGATTTTCAGCTATATGCCATTATAACAAATGACATATACATATATATATATTATAGTATCCTATCATCAATGTATATGTATATATTTAATAAAGCAACAAAAAATAAAATACAAAAAATAAAAATCAGTGTATTTTAATTATTAAAGGCTTACATGACTATTGTGTAGCTTAATAATGAGTCAAATGCTTTTATGTAGTCATAGAATTAACACAGATGACAGCTACATACTCTGTGAGAGAGGATTTTTGTGGTGCTGAGACATCTAGCAGGAGTAGAATTTCTACAGTGCCATGTTTTTCTGAAAGAATGACTCATGCTAAAGTTAAGAACAAAGGAAAAATGATTATCAGAAAATGCATGGTAGTTGCATTATGGAAATTTTACTGTCAACATTTTTGCAAAGCAGTCTTGATGCTTACCAAAGAATATGATTGCAGTGGGATTTAGATAGTGGGATTTAAATAGGTGATTTCTGGGTCAGATGTTTGAAAACATCAGTAATTAGGATGATATGTAGTATACTACAGGAACTGTGGAATCATTGGCTTCCACATGATAAATGCCTGCCCAGCTATTTCCTCATTCATTAAAAACACACACATACACACACACACACACACACACACACACACACACACACACACACACACACATACACACTTAGGAAAACAGATCTGATGGCCTTTTTATAACATCCTGATGTAAGGATTGGCACTTCCACCAATGAAGAACTTGTTTTAAACACTCTCTTTTTGCACTTTTATCTTTAGTTTCTGCATCCATATTTTGCTCTCAAGTTGTTCTGAACTCCTTTTTTTAACACATATTATTTATTCTACTAATCATAACACAACATGTTGTCATACGTAAGATAGAATCACAATATTCTCCTTATAAAATTTCTTACCAGGAATATTTTAAATACAAATGTTGACATAAAATATTATACTATACTTTTAATTTAATTTTGTTCATCATATATATTTCTGAGTTTACTACTCTTACTAGTTTCCAATTTCTTTCATTTTATTTGTAGATATGAGTCTATTTATTTGTGATAATAAAAAAAATCACATAGGGGAAATACAGGCTTTTCTATTTAGAGGTTCCTTACCCCAAATAGTTAAATTCATGTGGAATTTGTTATATTTGTTTAAAGTGCATGAAAAATAGACTGTTGGTAAGCTTTTACTAAAAATAGTCTTTCTGTATCCTTTTGTAAATATTTATGGCTCCTGGATATTTTAACACATTTTAATGCACAGAAATAATTTAGTAACATTTTTAGTTTGTTTCAAATTAACAACTTTAGTAAATAAAAGAGAATATCAAGGAATATCTTATCTTTGAGACCTCAATTCTTATTACCAGCTTACAGTAAAATTCACACCCTCTACTGATATGAGAGTTGCGTCTTCACGCTATCCGCATTCTTTGCCACTAGGTCAGTTTCAGTCAAATAAATCCTTTCTACACAACTTGCTTTTCTTGTTTCACATAGCCTCTTATGTCCTCCTTGGGCCTTGAAAAGCGTGCAGAATAAATTCATAGGGTTATTTTATACTTTACTTAGTACTTTCATAAATAACTCTTTAATGATAAGTGTTCCTTTGATTATCCTAATTTGAGTGTGTCATCTATTTTCTCTTAGGACACTGGCTTATGTATTCTCCTGGCACTGTTAAATTCTCTCCTTGGTGTTCTAGTGATATTGTGCACATAGCTCTTCTGTTCATTTAATTATGAGCATACTTATATTTATTATGCATCTGTTAATTACTAGTAAGCTTTCTGGACCCACAAGAAACATATATTTAAGATCAGCCTATTTAAGATATAGTAAAATTAGTTAGGCAGTTTTGTGTTATAAGATAGGCAGTTCTTACTTAATTTAATATGTCCTAATCATATAGAAGTGGACTTAGATTCAAGGGACAGTATAAAGGAACAATACTTTGATAAACTTATTTTTTCCTATTAACCTGAGTTTGAGGCAGTTTGTGAGATTACATGTCTTTTCATTCTGGGCATGTAAAACTCTACCTATGACATATTAGAATTTCCTTTTTTTAAATTGTTTGTGGTACTTGAACTCTGGGCCTGCATGCTGTCCCTGAGCTCTTCAGCTCAAGGCTAGCACTCTACCACTTGATCCACAGTACCACTTCTGGTTTTCTGGTGGTTAACTGAAGATAAATATATCATGGACATTCATGCACAGGCTGGCTTTGAACTGTGAATCTCAGATCTTAGCCTCCTGTGTAGCTAGGATTACAGGTGTGAGCCACCAATGCTTGTTTGATATATTAGAATTTTCTATATTTTGGCTGAAGAGATAAGACACTGCTGAAATCTAGGGTGATAACAAAGTGAATTTATTTCAAAATTCTCTCCAGGTCTTTGACTATTATTATCATTAAATCTTACCTTCAAGAATTGTCAAATATGTTTTCAAATGCATTTTACCTATAAAATGTCTTAAATGGGATTTATTTGTACATTAAATAAGTTTTAATAATTTAGAAGTAGTACTAAGTACTGTTTTAGTACGCTTCCAATACGTACTAACTGAAAAAAGGAAGTGATAAATAAAAATGTGTTAGATCAATATGGTTAAATTTAATAAATACAAATTGAAGAACCTTCTCAATAGGTGTGACAAAATCTCCCTTAGTATATAAGCTCTTGAGGTAAGAGTAAGGTAATTATGTGCAGACAGCTTTTATTTTTGTGTTCTTATATTTCAGCTGTTCTTTTATTGATTGATGCTATTTTAAGTGACTCTAAGCTCTAGTAAGTTTCTATTAGATTAAACTATATACAGCCACATGGCTTTCTGAAATTACTAAGCTCCCAAATTAAATGAATGATCAGGAGCATTCCAGATTTATTTTTAAAAAAGGCAGGATATATGCCATGGAGGCTAGATTTTATCACTTGTTTAAAGTTACATTTCTTAAATTGTGTTGTGGTAGAGTATGTACTCTGAGCAGGCGCTTGTAGACTAATGATCTGACTTTCTCTACAGAGCTTATTCAATGATCTTTACAATAGACTATATCTTGAGAGCCTTTAGTAACCATTGTTTTTATATGATGGAAAATAGATTCTAGCTACAAATACAGAATTAATGAATTGATACCAAAATAATAGTTCATATATCCTGATTTCTGCTAGAGAAGTCAGCCGCTAGGGCTGAGTAAAAGATGAGTTTTGAATCCCAGTATAGGTCTTAGTGGGGGGCCCTAACTCCAGGATAGTTCTTAGCATGGACCTTACTGTCTCAATAGCCACAACAGGTTGATAACACCGGCAAGAACTCACTGTGGTCTCTAACCTTGGGAAAGGATAACAAAATTTTGAACAAAGATTATTTGAGCTGAATCTTGAGGAAGGGGTAAATTTTTCTAGTTAAACAAGACAGTAACACGAAGCTCAAGAAACTATCTCTGCCAAAGATTAAAAAACAATTATTAAATGTGCAAATTCTGAAGTAAAATGTATTTTAAGTAATTTTTCTCCATTGATTTTTATATTTAAAATACTTGGGAATAAATGGAACAATTGATACATTTTGTCATTTACTGTGGAACATCAGATCGTTTGTATTAACATTTGATATGAATAATTTTAAACATATATTGAAAGATATTCTCTTTTCTACTGAGTCAAATTTTAATTATAAATTAAAATGTAATGTTTTAAGTTGTTTTCTTTTTATAACATTATTAGTATATGCCCAGACCTGTCCTTAGTCATTTGTGTACATTACTACATTTACTGTATATCTATGTTATGAAGTATTACCTGTATTTCATCAGTGAATAAATGGAGGTTCAGTGGAGGTTCAATAACTATATTGTCCAAAGCTAATAAGTAGGCAAAACAAGATTTAAACCTGGGTTTGTATAACTTGGAAATTCATATTGTTAACTCTTACTGTATATTATTATGACTTTGGAATTAAAAAAATGTTGTATACTTTAGATATTGTTCTATACATGCATCAGTATAATCAATTAAATCTGTATATTTCAGATATATTACAATATGTAGTATCTGTTATTGTGTGTAGAATTGTACTAAACATAAGGAGTTAAAACCATATACAATACACTAGATTATTGGCTAGGAATTTCACTCTGTTTGGAAAAGGATAACATCTATGAATACAATAATTAATGAGCAGCAGAGGATAAAACATTTGCTCAATAATGTCACATGTGGTATAATATTCAAAATGTGTTTTTGTTAGATATCATAACTTTTTTTGTCAGTTGAGGGGCTTGAACTCAGAGCCCGGTCACTGTTGCTGAGACTCTTTGTACTCAAGGCTAGTTGTCTACTATTTGAGCCACAGCACCACTTCTAGAGATTGTAAAGCTCCGATTTCTCCTATAGAAATCTAAAAAGAATCGGTAATTGCAGGCTTATGTCATATAGTTTCTAAGCACTGAGGAATGCAAATAATTAAAATTGATTTTAATGCATAAAGTAGACATATGCTATATGAAGGGACCTTAAAATCTTAGTAGGGTCAACAATTTTCTAATCTGAAGGTACCCACGTTGGCACTGAAAAATCTCTTTGCTTATTTCGTAGCCATTTCCCACAGCTCCTTCCTTAATTGGATTTCGTCCTGGAGAGTCACATTCTTATCCAAGTCAGCCTTCCTATAATAACATCCTTGTATGGTTCCCAAATTGAGCTTGTCTTCCTGGTTTCTTCACAAATGTTCTCCACTGAATAGATGACTTAATTTTTACTGACTTTTATGCAGGGCCATTACCTTATCTCTGACTGACTCCCTGTGGTTACTTACAAGAAGCCTTGCAGTTGGCATTATGTTCTGCTCTCCCTGGGGAGTCAGATATCCTGAACTTGAGTTTCACATGTTATACTTCTTATTTCCATTTTCAAACTTCTTTTTTTTTTAATTTTTTATTGTAATTAATAAAAGGGTTACATGATATTTGCCAGATAGAAGGTGCATTAATTCACATACATTGATACCCTTTCACATGTCTTGGTACCCATTACCCTCCCCCCCACCCCCCCACCCGTCTTGGATTTCCCCCCTTCCCTATCAAATTTCAAATAACCAAATACAAATAAATTCAATATATCAGATATGAGATACTGTAACAATATGAGATAACCCGTTTTGGATTTCCCTCCTTCCCTATCAAATTTCAAATAACCAAATACAAATAAATTCAATATATCAGATATGAGATACTGTAACAATATGAGATAACCAAGGGACAGCAAAGGAGATGAGAGACATCATAGTACATTAAGGACAACAATCATTCGTTATACGGCTTTTCTGAACTTGAGTTTCAGTACCATGACAAAGACATGGTAAACAAAGGCAGTGGATCATGGTGCCATTATAACTTCTAAATGTAACTTTTCTTTCTGGCAGCATTATTATATATGAACAATGGTACTTTATGAGGATAATATGTAGGTTTAGATAAGTTCTACTTCTAATTTGCTATGACTAATTCTTAAACTAATACTTAAAAGAGAATATTTGAGTTAAATAGGCCATTATTTTGTTACTAAGTTTGTTCTGTTATCATGTATGAATATACTATTTTGAAATAATTTAGTATTTGGCCATAAAATAAAATTCAGACATAAAATAATTGTACATTTTAAAATTTATATTTAACAGCAAGGTTTATAATCATTTTCCAACATATGAATATTGTTATATAAATAAGTTGATACGAAATTGTCCTCTCCACATTCAAGGTTTATTTTGGGATGCATTTTCAAACTTAGATATTTCCATCTCTTTTCACTTTTAGAATTTGAATCCAAACTACTTGAGAGTATTTGCTCTTAATGCTTTCTTTTTAATTTACCTAACTGTAATTTTATCTGGTGGTGAAGTCTACAGGATCAGGGTCACCTTGCCCTAGGTCAAGCTATTCCCTTGCTTAGATATGTCTCTATTTTAAAAATCAATGTAATCAGATATAAAAATATGAAGTTTTTTTCTCATCTGATTTCAAAGTTATAGATAAATTGGTACAGCTTAGGAACATTATCCCAGAAACATTCTAACAATTTGGTCATTTGGCGACTGAAACTGAACACTAGATGGACAAATATCCAATAGTTTTTCATTAATCTAGAGAATACAACCTAAAAGACAAAATATGGACCATAATCAAACAAGTACTTAGGAAACACTGCATTAAAATATTCCTGATTCCTAAGTACCCAATGTCTCTTACGTAGGAAACACTGCAATAAGATATCCCTGATTCCCTAGTACCCAATGTCTCTTTTATCAACTTTAGAGTTTTAGATTGACAAAGTAATTATTTTCTTTATTTTCAGTGGAAAATGAAACTGTAATATTGAGATTATTAACTTGATACCAAAAATAAGCAATTATGTATACTCTTACCTTACATAGATTAATTTTAGCTTTATAAAAATGTATGATGGGGCTAGGAGTTTGGCCTAGTGGTGGAGTGCTTGCTTAGCATGCATTAAATCCCAGGTTCAATTCCTCGGTATCACATACATAGGAAAAAGTCAGAAATGGTGCTGTGGCTTAGTGGTAGAGCTCTAACCTTGAGAAAGCCCAAGGATAGTGCTCAGGCCCTGAGTTAATGGCCCAGGACTGGCACAATTTAAAAAAATTGTATGAAAGTTCCCTTGGCTAGAAGTTTGGCCTGGTGGTAGAAAAAGCTGGAAGTGGTGCTGTGGCTCATGTGGTAGACCTCTAGCCTTGAGCAAGCCCACGGACAGTGCTCAGGCCCTGAGTTCAAAGCCCAGGACTAGCTAAAAAAAATGTATGAACAATCTCATATGCCCTCATTCAATTACCATAGCTAATTGCCATCTTACTATCAGATTACATTGAACAATATTAAGAAAGTGACACTGGTACCTTAACTAAATTTCAGAATTTGTTTGGATGTCTTTCCTCTGTTAACATCTTCATGGTTAGTCAAGAGGAATAAATTTAAGCTGATCTATCATAAAACGTGGTGACTATATAACAACATGTTATATACTTGATAACTGTAAGAGAATAGATTTTTAAATATTTTCTTAAGTAAATGATGAACGTGCGGTGATGCATGAGTTAATTAGCTTGCTATAGTCATTTCATACACAATATGTATCTCAAAGTATCATGTTTATCCCATATATATTTATATATATTACATATAGATGTATATATACATACTTCTATGCATGTATACATATATATGGTATAAACAGAATTAAATATACATATTTTCCCATAGAGGGAGAAAGAGATGATTTTCAACTGTCAATCAGAAAATAATGCTTAAAAGTCAGAGTCATGAAACCACAGATGTGGTTCATTTTTCATTTCATGAAAAATGGATAGAGAAAATGAGGTGTGTGTGTGTGTGTGTGTGTGTGTGTGTGTGTGTGTGTGTGTGATGGGGCTTGAACTGGGCCTGGACACTGTTCCTGAGCTCTTCAGCTCAAGGATACCTCCCTACCCTTGAGCTAAGCTCCATTTCCTGTTTTCTAGAGGTTAATTGGAGATAAGAGTCTCAGGTACTTTTGTGCCCTTGCTGGCTTTGAGTCTTGATCCTCTGATTTCAGACTCTTGAGCAGCTATTATTACAGGTGTGAGCCACTACATCTGGCTCAAAGTGAGACATCTTTATGGCATTATTTAACCATAAAAGGGAATGAGGTTTCTTTTTGATGAATGGAATTCCTCATAAACGTTATCCCCTCAATAAACCTGGAAATATTATGCTAAGTTAGAGACATCAAAATGTGGGGTTTTTTTTTAATGAAGTTTCTAGAATGGGTGAATCTAGAGAAACCTCAGGAGCCTACTGTTTGCCTCTGTCTGGGGAGTCGGGATAAATGAGTGGCGTGGATAGAGTACCAAGAAGCATAGTCTTGGAGTAACAAAGATGTTAAACATTTAGAATGTGGTGATGTTTTCACAGATCTTCAATAGGCTAAAACCCATTGAATTGTACATTTTACACTGCTATATAATGTGTGTTGCGAATCAACATACATACATACATATTTAAACAACCAAGATAAAGGAGAATCTATATATTCTCAAACAAGTTCTTGGTTAACTATGTGAATTGCAAGTATTTTCTGCATCCACTTTCTTTGTTCCTCTTGCTTAAACCAAGGAGTGAAATGCCTCTCCCCAAAGTACTGAATTACCCATTTGAAATTCCTGTTGCTGTCAGTTCCTTGGTTCTCTTTTATTTAACTTCAAATTACTGTAATTTCATCTCTATCTTTGATCTTTTAGCACATTTAATAAAAATTATTTATGCTGTCATTTTATACCTGAATATGTCCATATTATTCTATTAATAATTGTATTTAGCAATCACAAAGTTTTGAAGAATTTTCTCTACCCATTTAACTTTATATTTTATTTTACTGTTGGGATAATGTATAGAGGGGTGACAGGGGTCAGGTAATGGGTGCATTACTTCTTGAACCTTGATACCCCTCTTGTTTTGTATGATTTGTTATGGTAAGGCCTAATCTTGTTTGAGAATGAATATTAAGTTCAACTAATACATGTATGAACCATTTTTCAAATTTCTCACTATTTTTGGTTCTGGTACCATCTTTAAACTTCAGTGACAGGCTGCCAGTATTTTATTATATGACTCAATTCTCTGTCCAATTTCCATCACTATACTAATGCATCCATTTTTTTTTTTTGTCAGTCCTGGGCTTGAGCTCAGGGCCTTAGCACTGTCCTTGGCCTTTCTCAAGGCTAGAGCTCTACCTCTTGAGCCTCAGCACCACTTCCAGCTTTTTTGTATGTATGTGGTACTAAGGAATCGAACCCGGGTCTTCGCTCATGCTAGGCAAGCACTTTAACCACTAGGCCAAACACCCGGCCCTCCATTTTTCTTTAGAATTACAAAACTTTTAATTTTGTATCTCTGGCAGTTTATTTAGCATTTCAGTTTTGACTTTTGGTATTGCCCCTGTTTAATAGAATATATTTTCTTCCCTTTTCTCACTATTCTCAACAATATATCTCACTCCTCTTCTGACTTGTATTGATTTTTATTTGAATACCTGGTGTTAAACTCAGAGGGTCTTTCATCGTTCAGTCTAGTATACCCTGTGTTGACTAGTATCCTGAGATTTATGTTGACACCTTTTAAAAATAATTTAATAATATTTATGTTCAATATTCATTGAAATTCTGCATTTTTGTTTTTATTATTATTTTTGAGACAATGTGTCCGAAGGCTAGAGAATCTACAATATTAATAATTAGGACTGTAGCATATGCATTGCATTAGTTTGACAAATTTTAGAATTGAGATGTTGCTGGATATATAGAAACACTAGATTTCTAATATTGAGATCACATCCCTAGGATACTTCACTGCAGCTGTAAAAATTTGAATGACTTATCATAAGGTAAGAGCTAATCATTTTCTGAAACTGACATTCTATGCTAAGGTTCATTATGCTCTTGACACATTCCCACCATTTTGTTTCATGAGAGAATCTCTTGTGAACTGTGCTGACTTTTTTTTTTTTTTTTTTTTACTTAATACAAGCTCAACAAAGGATTACTTTATAACAATAGGCCAGGGCCATTCTGCCACGCAATAAACCATGTATATAGCCTCTGGAGCAAAAATATCTCCTGCATCATTGGTAAATCTCAGGTATTTAATATCCATTCATAATGTTGCCCTTAAATTTCATATCTATGTTGTTAAAATTTTCAGCAGAATTCCTAGCTGAAAATATCAAAACTGAGAAAGAGAAGTGTTTATTACTTGGAACTGTTTTTACCAGCTTTCAAATTTCATAACTTGTTAAGTTTTCTTTTGTTTTCATAATGTGTTATATACATGAAGTTTCTGCATTTGGTATATGCAAAAAATAAACTAACATTGAGAATATATTTGTATATTGGTTGAGTTCAGACTACTCAGGTAGTCTGGGTTTTTAACCCAAACTGTGTATCTAAATAGTCTTTAAACTTTGCAAGTTAATTATTCTCTCAATAATAATAATTCTGGAACCATCTGAAAAACAGAAATGATACCCATTGTTTTTTTTTTCTTTTTCTTTCTTTTTTTTTTTTTTTTTTTTTTTTTTGCCAGTCCTGGGCTTATGCTCAGGGCCTGAGCATTGTCCATGGATTTTTCTCAAGGCTAGAGCTCTACCACTTGAGCCTCAGCACCACTTCCGGCTTTTTCTAAGTATGTGCTACCAAGGAATTGAACCCGGGTCTTCGTGCATGCTAGGCAAGCACTTTACCACATGGGTATTTACCCGGCCGATACCCATGTATTTTGTTATAAAGAGCATTAATTGTTCAGGGGGATTAGAGTGATTTTTTTTATGAATGTATTTAATGTGCCCTGCTCTGACTTGCCACTCTGTCACGCTCTCTTATGCTTTCCTCCCCTCATTAAACCAATTCAAGCGTCATTGCTCAACTTCCATACATGTACGTAAAGGTCGTGGGACCATGTTCCTCCCTGCCCCCTTCACTGTCTCTCTATTATGCAGCCTGCAACAAAACACATTCTACATTCTCTAATTCACTTATTATTGTACATTAATTTTACAAATGAGTTTCATTGTTGTATTTTACACATATACATTATACTTTGATCAGCTTAAGCCTGTCTGTTGCTTTCTTTTCTTCTGTTCCCCACTATTTTTTCAACAACCTTCAGTGGATCTCCTTATGACATCTTCATAAATAGGCAGTATGTTTCAGTATTATTCACACTCAATAATAATTTGAGAACTTAATATCTCTGAATTGATTGGGGCACATTACATTTATGTATGTAGGGGTGTTTGGAATGACTTTCTCCACCCTGTGCAATTAGTATATATGAGCAAAAAGCTTTTATTAGATGTTTTGAACATATTTGTATTGTCTAAGTAGTTACACAAAGGACTTGCAATTTAATCAATTTATAAATACAGTGTATCTTGAATGGCAGAAAATGAGGAGAAAGGAAAAGGAAAAGAGGAGGAGAAAGGAGAGAGGGAGGAGGAGGAGGAACACTGTCATTATTTTTGTTGTGTGGATTGCTTACCTTTGTGACAGCTTATTTGTCTTACTATGATTATTATAAAAATCAAGTAGATTTTACAATCAAGTATAGCACTTTGAGTAATGAACTATCATTTAAGTAAATTACTATTAGAAACTTTACCTTTATCTTGCTGAAGATGATAAGGATCTAATTGACTTGTAATGTACATGATTAGAAGTGAGTGGATACCCCAGAACACACTGGTATTCATGTTAGTAGAAAGAAAATCATTTTCAGGCAACTTTCTCTGTCTCTCTCTGTCTCTTTCTGTGTTTCGGTGTCTCTGTCTCTCTCTTTGTCTCTGTCTCTGTCTCTGTCTCCCTGTTACATACTGATATTCATGTGTTGCTAGAAGGAACATCATTTTCAGGCAACTTTCAACTTTCTATCTGCCTGTCTCTGTCTCTATCTCTGTCTTTCTCTCTTTGTCTCTATCTGTGTGTCTCTGTCTCTCTCTGTCTCTCCTCTCCCCCCTCTCTCCTCTCTCTGTCTCTCCTCTCTCTGTCTCTCCTCTCCCCCCTCTCTCCTCTCTCTCTCTCTCTCTCTCTCTCTCTCTCTCTCTCTCTCTCTCTCTCTCTCTCTCTCTCTCTCTCTCTCTTTCTCTCTCTCTCTCTCCCTCTCTCCCCCTCCCTCACTCCCTCCCTCCCTCCAGGTACTGAGTATTGAATCTAGCTAGGACTTTGTACATGCTAGGAAAGCACTCTATCACTTCACCTATGCCCGAGGCCTCTAGGCAGTTCTTACAGTGGTACATTGCCTCTCAAAGGACTGCATGGTCAAAAAACAGGCTGCATTTGGCAGAAGTAACTCAAGCTAGTAGTCAGAGTAGTAGGGTCCAAAAGACATTCTAAGAGTTTCAATTTTGTCCAAGACAAAACATCCCTTGTTTAAATATTTTAGAGGATTTTATAAATGAAAGAATACATTTCAAATGCATCCCCCTTTCCTACTTCCTCATGATAGTAGGAATGATAATGGTTGCAGAATATAACCTAAATGAAAGAAAACCTAGTGGACACAATCGAAGATAATACTTAATGAAACACAAATTGTTTAATTAGACATAACATTTTTTACTTTTGATAAAAGTAGCAATTAATACTATTATTTGTTAAAGAAAAGGAAGGCTGCTGCCAAGAAAGTATAGAAGGTAGAAGCAAAATGTCCTAGATCTTATAACCTAGGATTGATAGTGCTTGACTATCAGTCTGAATTTAAAGCCTACTGTCTTTCCAACCCACTCTGTTCCTTTGGAAAGAAGATGATTTTGCTTGTAGAAACATGTCTGAATAATTCTATATTTTTAGTTTCTTACTTTGAATCTAAATCATAGCATTTTAGAATATAGTATATAAAAAAGTAAAACCTTTGGACTGGTGAAAAGATGATTAAGGGGATAAAAATATCTCAAGGCAATAGTAATAACTAGTAAATTAGTAATCTAACCTTCTTAAATAATCAAAGTAATAGCCATTTTTGTAGCATAAAGTATTCATTTTATGCAAGGTACTGATTAATTTAAAAATAGACTAGTCATCTGTTTTTAATGTCCTCAACTTACTGAATAATATAAATTATAGTAGCCAATTTTTATCCTTTTTAATAGTATGCCTATCTTTTTAAATATACAATAGAATATTATAAAATCAATGCCTTTGATTTACCATACATATTGATGTCCTGTTTTCATAGTTATTTGTGTAGCCTTTTTGTTCAATTTGTTTTAGTATATTTTCTTCCACCTTCATTTCATCTCTTTAGTAAATTATCTTTCCTGTCACTTATCCTAGATTGAATTCCCTTTTCCAATCCAGTTATTCTTTCATTTTACTACTTTTAAGGATGAATGTGGTCTCCTTATATTCAAAAAGCTATCCTAGCTAGTTCTGACTCTCCTCATGTTCAGTAAAGCTACAAATGCTGAAGTGTGAAGGAGGCCTTCCAAGGGAGAGGTCCAGTGGTACTTGCTGTGATTGACCTGTTATTTAAGACTTTCGTTTCAAATGGGGTAGGCTGGCCCAACTCTATCATCAAAGTTCCATGGGAGACAGAGATCAGAGGACGAAAGTTGAGGGCCATCAGGACATAAAAGATTGTGAGACTCCATCTCAAGCAATGGCTACTAGATACAGTGATTTGGACCTGTTATCCTTAGTGAAGAATGGACTCATATGTAGGAAGATCCCCTTCCCAGCTGATTGAGCTGTGAAGTACATCTCTATCTTGAAAATAGCCAGTTCATAAAAGGGCAAGTGGTAGAAAAATTCCCAATTTAAAAAAGGCAAGTTTCAGATTTGTCTAATGCTGTGTTCCTTATCACCCCAACATATAATTGATTTAGTTTATTTTAAACATGTTGCTTTTATATATACACAAACATTAGATATAGTACATTCTTTTATATATTTTTTGTAATTAATAGAGGGGTTACAGTTATACTAGCCAGATAGAATGTGCATTACATCACACACATTGATACCCTTCTCGTTTTTGTCTCCATTTCCCTCCCCCCAACTCCTCCCCTCATCTGTTTCTCCCCTTCCCTTTCCTATTTTAAATAAACAAATAAATGTATACACAACATACCATATAATTAGGTAAGATACTGTAACAATATGAGAATAATCAAAGGACAACAAAAGAGATGAAAAATAGCACAGTACATTAAGAAAACAGTCACACAAGATAAAGCTCTTATTTCCATATCCTAGAGATCCTTTCATTGAGCCTCATCCTATATGGCTTTATGTATCTAGGTTTGAACTATTGTAATCATCTGCTAGGAGAGTCCTAGATGTGTACTAATTATTACAAATGAGAGAAACCATTGAGTCAATGTTCCTTTGGGTCTAGCTTACTTCACTTATTATGATTATATCCATGTCTTTCCATTTCCTTACAGAAGCTCTGCAGTTTAATTCAGTCCCATTTGTCCAAACTTTAATTTGTTGTGTTTTCAGCCTGTGCCAAGGAGACCTAATGTATCTCCAATTCCTTCTTGTAAAGTTTTCAGGGAATCTTCTTTATCTCAAGGTCTTTGATACATTTGGAGTTAATCCTGGTGTAGGGTAACATAGAAAGTTCCAACTTTAGTTTTCTGCAGGTGCTTAACCTGCACCACTTGTTGAAGAGGCTGGCTTTCTTTCCATTTTTTTGGCTCCTTTATCACAGATTAGGTCTGCGGGTTGATTTCTGGGTCTTTGGTTCTATTCCATTAGTCCTCAGGCCTGTTCTTGTGCCAATACCAAGATGTTTTGGTTACTATAACTCTGTAATTGAATCTAAAGTTTGTTATTGAAATTCCTCCTGCATTGTTTCTTCCTACTAAGGGTTGTTTTTGCTGTACAAGGTCTTTTATTATTCCTTATGAAATTTTGGATTGCTTCTTCCATTTCCTTAAAGAATGGCATTGGGATATAGATGGGTATTGTATTGAATTTGTAGATAGCCCTTGGCAAGATTGCCATTTTCACAATGTTAATTCTTCCAATCCAGAAACACAGGAGATTTTTCCATTTCCTCAGTTCAGCTTTAATTTCCTTTTTCAGGATTTTAAATTTTTCATTATAAAGGTCTTTTATATTTTTATTTAAGTTAATTTCTAGGTACTTTATTTTCTTTGAGGCTTTTGAAAAACAGTTGCTTTCCTGAAGGCGGTTGAATTTTGAGGGTTAATTTTATACCTTGCTACCTTGTCAAAGTTTTGAATCAGCTCAAGCCACTTGGGAGTGGAGTTTATATGGTTCTTTATATATAGAATCATATTATCTGCAAAAAAGGGAGATACAATACATTCTTGCCTATTAAACTATGAAACCAAAATGAGAACATCTCTGAAATTTTAAACAAAATGAATCATCCTGATGAAGGATTTTTCTGATCCTAATTCCTCTATTACAATTCCTTCTATTCATTAGAGTTTGAAAAAATACCACTTTCAGAAGTCTTTGATAATTATCTCAAAGAGATGATTGTGATCATAATAAACAGATTTTTTAAGGTAGGAAATAAGAAATTTTCTATTCTTGAAATTTTGAAGAACAGAAAAGAAATATGTATCAGTTCTGCGATTAATTTCAAACTGCAAAAATTACAGCCATGGCACATAATAAGTGCTTAGCTAAAATTGAAAGGATACAGAATTCTAGAGTTTATTACAATGTAAAGTTTCAGAAATCTCTTGGAGGTCGTGGAATCTTTCACCCTTGGGTAATGAGGGATGAAAAAAATCAGAGAGCAAGCCGAATGGATAGGAGGAAAAAAGAATAAAAAGGTAACAGAGGATATAAGAAAATAAAGAAGGCAAATATGCAGTACGTGATGTCTGTTAAACCTGCTGTGTATAGAAACTCAGAGTAAAAATTCTATCAAGTCAGATATGTGTAGATGTTACTTATTTTTGGATTCTGAATTTTTCTATTATACCCATTACCAGTGTGCCTCAATTAAAGAAAATAGCAAAAGGTAAGTGAATCTATCTATCTATATATTTATTTATTTATCCATTTATTTATTTATTCATTTTTAGTGGGTCATAAAGCTTGAACTCTGGCCCTAGGTGCTGTTCCTTAGCTCTTCAGCTCAAGAGTAGCACCCTACCACTTTGAGTCACCGTACCACTTCCTAAATGATCATTTTTGCTACATGTATTTCTTTCTTTTTTTTAAAAAACAATGTTATATTATCATAATTCCTTTTTTGTTTGTTTTCTAGGTACCTTTCTAGCATATCTTTGTTTCTGAAAGGTATATGTTGTTCCAAAACCTGCACTGAATCCCTGAAATGGTGCATAGTACCTAATTCCATACATATTATACAAGCAGAAGAAATGCTAAACCGCTAACAGCTAATAATATAAAAGAACAATTGTAGCAATATATTTTAATAAGACTGCTAGTATCATTACTCTTATATTTTGGATCCTTATTAAACAAAGTAAGGGTTACTTGAGTGCAGTTACTCAAGTCAGTCAGTCTTTAAGATGAGATGGTTTCTAAATGTCTAGCAAACAGGTGAAATATAATATAGATACTCTGAGCACAGCAATGGTCCTAAAAAAAGGTGGAAGAGGAAAGAATGGGGTTCTTTACAGTATTCAGAATGACAGGTAAGTTAAAACTTAAGAATTGTTTAGCTCTTGAATTTTCTATTTAACGGTGTTTGGACATGGTTGAATGCAGTAATAAGATTACAGCTAACCTCAGAAAACAATACAAGGCTGGACCCACAAAAATCCAAAAGAAAGGTGAATATGTTCTGTTTATTTTTTGACACTTAGCATAGTGTCTTATGTACATTAGACTTAGATTAATATCTACTGAATTAATCTTTTGCATCTATTAGTAACTAATCCATAAAAATAGAAGAAAAGTTAGTCATGTATCATCTAACCTCATGAAATTATTTCTGTGAATTAGTTTCTAATAATTTGTGGTGTATACAGTGAAAAAGATGTGAACACAAAGTGGCAGTAGGACACATAGGTTTATTAGATAACAGGGTGACAGGTTTGTATTCAGGACGCATTTCTCCTAACATGTAATTGTTACCCAGAAGCTACCATGTGAAAGCTACCATTTAGAAGAGAAAGATGACAAGAAAACTCCTAGATGAGTGAGAACTAGAAGGGTACCTCCTCTCTAGGTAATGTTCCTTAGCATCACCACAGTGTATTTCTTGATAAGAAAGCTCTAAAGTATCCCTATGATATTTAGAGGAATATGTAGGCTGGTCTACTGGGTATTTCACTACCATCTCCTAAGGCATGCAAAGCAGGCCAGCTCTAACAAGATAAATTTTTATTCCTTTTTGGCTATGTTTAAAACAATTGTATATGTTAAATTTTGACTTTACTACTGGTAGATTTTTTTGCCAGTCTTGGGGCTTGAACTCAGGGCCTGGGCACTGTCCTTGGGCTTTCTCAAGGCTAGAGCTCTACCAATTGAGTCATAGCACCACATCTTGATTTTTCTTTGTATGTAGTACTGAGTAATTAAATTCGGGCTTTAGTGCATGCTAGGTAAGCACTCTACCAGTAGGCCATACTCCTAACCCACTACTGGTAGATTTTGAACGGCCAGTTTTTAGCCTACTGTAAATAAATAACCTATGGATCAATAAACAAGAACCCTCTTTGACTCATTTATAAAAGATGATTTAAGAATAAATGGATGTAAATTTATTGCTTTTATGAATCAGTATTTCATATTGTTTATTTCATTGAGCACATCAAGCTAAAGTAGTATATCATAGTAAAAAGAGGTTTACACCATGGTATAATCACAGAATGTAGAACTATTTCTATGATTTGGGTTTCAATAAAAGCAAAATTGAACAGTAAATATCAATCTCTATAGATTAAATAATAAACTGAATCTTTTTCAAAATTGATTATGAAATAAACTGTCCTATTTTTGTTAAAAGAAAGAAAAATGAACGTTGTTCAGTAATTTTTTTATTATTATTGTATTTTATTGTCAGGGTGATATATAGGGGGATTAAAGTTACATTCATTGGGTAGTGGGCACACATTACTTCTTGAACATTGATATACCTTCCCATGTTTTCTTCCCACTTTCCCTATCCATACCACCTCCCAATCACCTTGTTTTTTTCCCTTCCCTTCCCTGTTTCAGATAAACAGACGTATACACAGTATGCCAGGTACCAAAATCAAATATAGTAACAATATGAGATAAACCATAAGAAGAAAAAAAAGAGAAAAGAAATAACTCCACGTAGTACGTTAAGAACAACAATTACAAAGATAAACTTCTTGTTTTCCATATCCTGGCATTCACTTTGCTTAACCCCATCCTACATGGTCATATGTTGTGCAGTAATTTTAAATTTAAAATAATAAAATAATATTAGAATAAATACAATTTAAAAATGAATAAATCAATTTTTGTAACTTCTACTCTTCTTATTAGAAAAATTCAGTCTAGATTTTTTTTAATTAGATAATTTATAATTGTGTTCACTATTCTTTTAGTACCTCTAATAAAATTTATCTACACAATTGACAGATACTGACATTAAAGACAAAAGTTTACATTTGTCTCATACTACCTGCCTCCGTCTAAAAATTACTTACATTGTACACCAAATACTACAAATACATGTAAATTGTGTCTGTCATAGCTAAGTGTTATATATCATAGATATATAAGCAAGGGAGTACAACCAAAATTCCAGTCACTGCTTCTAGCTTAAGTCTAAATATCAGGTGATATAATATTCTTTCTGTAATAGGTTTCAATTTAGCTCTTATTTTATTTTTAGGGTAACTTTTAGAGATGTTACAGTTACATTCATCAGGTAGTGGGTACATTACTTCTTGAACACTGATAATCCTCTCATGTTTTTACCCCACTTTGCCTTCCCCCTTCCCCTCTATTTAGCTCTTTTGATATTGATACCTATGAACTAAAAGAAAAATCTCTGTACTCACTCTGTACACAATAAACAATGATAGAAGATTGAATAACAATGAACTATGTTAAAGATTCCATATATAAATGGAAGGAGTAGTAGGTTGAAGCATGCATTGGCCTATAAGCTCTATCCATTGAGCCTTAACTGTGAGCATTAGAAGTCTGAACTAAAGTCTCTTCCTGAACCATTATCTCCTGGTCTCTAGATTTACTGTAAAGAAGGTATTTTTGTTTTTGCCAGTCCTGAGGCTTGAACTCAGGGCCTGGGCACTGTCCTTGAGCTTTCTCAAGCCTAGCACTCTGCCACTTGAGCCATAGCAACACTTCCAGCTCTTTCTGTGTTTGTGGTATGGAGGAATAGAACCCAGGGCTTTGTGCTTGCTAGGCAAGCACCCTACCACTAGGCTACACTCCCCACTTAGGGAGGCATTTCTTTTCTGTTGTCCTTCTTTGTCACATCGGACTGACACTGAAAAACTTTCTCTTCTCTGTATACTGAGAGAAAGTTAGCACCCAAGTGTGATTTAAGTATTGAACAGTAAAAACATTAAAAAATAAATTACAGGCTTGTCGTACCTTTCATAGCAAAAGCCCTTTGGTAATTCAGCATGTCCCATGTTCCAGTAACCTTACTCAAAGTTCCTTTAGGCCCATAAATTTCAGATCTTACATATTTCTTTGTTTTCTTTCCTCATGCTTACTCTAGATTTAATGGACATTTCATTGAGACTACTTGTCTTCTGTGGAAAAGTAACCTCTTTAATTTGACCTTTGCTCAAAATTATTTTATTCAATTGAAATGTTTTTATGTTAGCTCATTCTTAATTTTATTTTTGCCCTGTGGCATTTTAATGAGCTTAACAATTTCAATAAGCATTAAGACTATGGCTTTAATGTTATCTTTGGAATAGGATAAATTTTAATAGACTTTTGTCATCCAGTCAGTTTTATTTCTTAACTGTTTAGGGTCTATAGCATTTATCTCATATTCAAAGAGCTAATTGCAGAGTCTCAAATATCTAGCCTTTCTCTATTCTATTTCATGTTTTTTGAAATGATTTCTTTATCAAAGGTTTTTCCTTACTCTCTTGCCAAATAAATTCAGCACACTCTGTGATATTGTTTCTCCAACTTTTTCTCTACATCATAAAAGAATAAAATATATCATCTATATATGATCTACCTCTTATCAAAGATGACAAATGTTTTTGTCACTTCATAGTACAAATGATTTTGCACTTCATAGTACAGATTGCTATTTTTCTAGCTGCCAATTTGAACAACCTGACTAGTGGCAATGCTACATGGCTTAGAGACTTGTCATTGGCATGTGTGACTTCCCACACCAGGTTTTGTTATACTGAAATGACAAGTTAAATTTCCCTGTCTTTATACAACTAAGTTTCATTCCTTACTACTATTTCAGATTAGTCAAAGGTCAAATATTTTTCCATGCTGTTATTCAAAAACTTACACTAACAGAAGATGTCTGACTGAATTCTCATTGGTCAAGTAGACAGATGTAGAGAATACGGGAAGAATTTTCATCTTCTGTTCTTTACCCAAGATTGAAAGAGGAGGTGTTTTTTACTCATAGTTTATTCAACAGAATTAGTCACATAGCCTTGTCCATTTGTAATTTTCCAAGTAAATATGTTAATCATATGAAATATTTGATGAGTGCTACATTATTCCTCGCAAAGAAAGTACAGGAGCTGGGTGTCTTGGCACATACCTGTAATCCCTATACTACTTGGTAGTAAGGCAGGAGAAGTACAAAGTCAAGATCAGCCTGAGCTATGTAGTAAGAACTCTGACAATGAAGGTAGGAGGAAAAGAAGAGAAATAGGGTGGGAAGTAAAGGAGGGAGAGAAAATTATATAGTTTATGAAAAATAGGTATGAATAAGGGCTGTACTTTGTACTCTTGCCATATCTATAGTTCCAGAGCTACTGACAATCTCTATCTTCAATCTTAGAAGATAGTATTCAGATAAGTGAAACTTAATTTATTTTTAGTGAATGACTAATTCTTAAGCTTTTTAAAGAATAATGTGGAGAAAAATGATACATTATGATAAAAAGATATACTAAAACAAATACTTCTGTTTGTGACTGAAGGATATATTGGGTCTTTGGAGTGATTTCCAACTCACAAAACCCTGAAACATCTATGTGAGTAGCTCCAGGTCTGGAGAGGACACTGATTTGACCTTGCACACATTTTTTTTTTGTATCAAGAAAAGTGATTGTATCTATAGTATATACAGATTTGGTTTCAAATGTACTTCTGTTTCATTTGGCAGTCCATGAGTAAAAATTTTGTTACCTTTGTAACAAAATTTACATTACCTACCTCATTACATATATAATGAGATTCTGAATAACTAGGGAAAAGATTATGATGAATCTACCTTTCGCACATACAAAATTAATTTGAAGTGTAGCTTTCAATATTATTAATCATTAAGGAGTTGTTTGGTCTTTATTGTTATATATTAATTGTAGGCTAAGATATTAAAAAGTCAGTAAATTAAAATGAATATGAAATAAATATTGGACCTAGCTATAATAATTTTATTCATTGAGAAAGCATCTATATATTACATCTATTATGGCTTTTATTTTTTATAACATGGAGATAACAAAATTATTATCCCCCTTTGAGGATATAAGAGCATGGCAATAAGTTCATCATTTTACCTGAGTTCACAAAAAAGAGCATGATTCCTTTCCTATAACAAGCAGCTTAACTATAAGAGACTACACTTCTAATTTCTACTTTTTTATTTTTTTTCTGTTGGGATAATGTATGGAGAGGTTACAGTTATATTAACCAGGAATAAGTGCGTTACTTCCCACACATTGATACTCCTCATGCTTTTGTTCCCATTTCCCTCCCCCCACCCCCTTCCAATCATCTTGTTTTCCCCCTTCCCTTTCCTATTTCAAATAAATAAACATATATACAATATACCAGGTAACAAAGTCAGATATAGTAGCAATATGAGATTAAGCCAAAGTAAGAAAAGAAGAGAAATAACACAATACATTAAGAACAACAATCATACAAGATAAAGCTCTTGTTTCCATATCCTAGAGATCCTTTCGCTTAGCCTCATCCTATATGGCTTTATGTATCTAGGTTTTGAGCTATTGTAATTATCTGCTAGAAGAGTCCTAGATGTGAACTAATTATTACAAATGAGAGAAACCATTGAGTCAATGTTCCTTTGGGTCTGGCTTACTTATGATTTTTTCCAAGTCTTTTAATTTCCTTACAAATGGGGCGATGTCATTCTTTCTGATGGCAGTATAGAATTTCATTGTGTATGAGTACCACATCTTGTTGATCCAGTTGTCTACTGAGGGGCATCTGGGTTGGTTCCATATCTTCACTATGGTAAATAGTGCTACAAACGAACATCATTGTGCTAGTGGATTTAGTATGCCCTTGTTTCTGGACATTTTGGTAAATGCCAAGGAGTGGAATTGCTAGGTCATAGGGGAGCTCTATGTTTAGTCTTTCGAAGAATTGCCATTCTGCTTTTCATAGTGGTTGAGTGAACCACAAACGAACTGTTGGTGGGAGTCCACCAACAGTGTAGTAGTGATCCCTCCTGGTCACATCGAGGCCAGCATCTGTTGTTATTAGATTTCTTGATCATGGCCTTTCTAACTGGAGTGAGGTGGAATCTCAAAGTTTTTTTTTTTGTTGTTGTTTTTTTTTTGCCAGTCCTGGGCTTGAGCTCAGGGCCTGAGCACTGTCCTTGGACTTTCTCAAGGCTAGAGCTCTACCACTTGAGCCTCAGCATCACTTCCAGCTTTTTTTTTCTATGTATGTGGTACTGAGGAATTGAACCTGGATCTTCGTGCATGCTAGGCAAGCACTCTACCACTAGGCCAAACTCCCAGCTCCTCAAAGTTGTTTTGATTTGCATTTCTTTTATGACCAGAGATGTCAGGCATTTCTTCATGTGTCTATAGGCCATTCTTATTTCTTCTTCAGATAAGTCTCTCTTTAAGTCTTAGCACACCTTTTAATGACATGGTTGTTTCTTTGAAGATTTTTTTGGAGAGATTCAATTTTTTTTTTTTAGCTGGTCGTATATTTTAGATATGTCTGTTGTATCGTTAGTGAAGATCTTCTTCCACTCTGTTGGCTTTCTACTTAACTTGCTAGCTATATCCTTTTCATACAGAAGCTCTGCAGTTTAATGCAGTCCCATTTGTCCAAACTTTGTTTAATTTGTTGTGTTTTCGGGTCTTTATTAAGAAATTTTCAACCAGTGCCAAGGAGACCTAATGTGCCTCCAATTCCTTCTTGTAAAGTTTTCTGTGTATCTTAAGGTCTTTGATTCATTTGGAGTTAATCCTGGGGCAGGGTGACATAGAAGAATCCAACTTTAATCTTTGATAAAGGAGCCAAAAAAATAGAATGGAAGAAAGACAGCTTCTTTCAACAATTGGTGCTGGAAGAATCGGTTAAGCTCCTGCTGAAAATGAATTTCTACTTTCTATGATTCCTGCATCACTGAAGTGAATCATCTAGAGTAAAAGTATTTTTATTGGTTGAATGTAAATCGATAGCTATTATAATGGGGATTTTTCATGTCACTCAGATCTTTTTCTTATTCTCTTCATTACATTGTCATTAAATCAAACACTTGCCTAAGTGTATACCTCTAGAACGGACCTTTCATTTTTGTGTATGTGCCAGTTCTGAGGCTAGAACTCAAGGACTGGACACTGTCCTGGAGAGAAGAGTCTCACAGCCTTCCTTCCTAGGCTGACTTTTGAACTAGATTACAGCCTTGATTAACTAGATTTTAAGACATGAGCCACCAGCAGTCTTTCATGATATTTTAATACATTTCCCATCCTTAACAGTTTTAGAATACTCTTGTTCTGATTTGTGTTGTTAACTTTTTTCTGAATACTTAAAAAATATAATTATTTTTAAGATAGATTTACCATTGACCCATCCTAAAAAGTAATAAAGTGGTGGTTTTACCATTGACTCATATTGAAAAGTAATAAAGTGGATAATAAATCAAGGATTTATAGTTACTTTATAATAATTACTTAATAATTTCATTCTTTTGGTTCCTAATAATGTAGATAGAAAGAAAGGTTATATTTTTAAGTTTTTGTGGGAATCACACAGTTATGATAGACTTGTTTTGAAATGTGCCTATAATGTAGTGACATAGTACAATATATGTCATGAGGAAGATAATTGTCATGTGAGAAGAGCTAGTTAATTGTCTATGTTTGTGGTCTGGCCTTTATAGAATGAAATCTCTCTTTGCTAGAACAACACAGTTGTACCTGGGAGCTCCTGGGAGTTTTAGACCCTTAAGTTAGCATTTCCTCAAATAAATCTATAAAGGGATTATATTTTTATTTAAATATCACAATACAAGTATTGCAAAAGAGATTAGAAGCACAGAATCTGGTATGAAATGACTGGATTTGAATACTTCCATTGTTTTTGCCAGCTATATGCCTGTGGGCAAACCGCTTAATCTCTCAGTGCCTCAAGTCTTCTATGGAAGAGGATGGGGAACAGCTTTCTCATAATGGTATTATTGGTAAATATTAGCATTGCTAAAGTGTGTTCAAAGTTAGAGTGAAAAATTTTAAACTTACCCTATCAATATGTAATTTATTCCTTATGAAAATGCCCTTTGGACTGGGCCACACTGGGCAAAAGAACGTATTTATGTGTTTGGATGGTAGAAGACACGGCATTGATTTTGGAAGAAGAAAGTGTAGTCTAGCAAATGGGTTCTTTATTTTAAAAATAGTTCTTTCTTATGGACTGAGTTCTGCAGAAAATTCTCATTTGAGGTTTGTTTGAGATATGTCCATTTCAAAACTTCAGCCATAGTTGGAAAACTTGGCTTTAATCCTTTTGAGAAAATGAGATGATTTTTTTCCCAGGATTTGCCATTGAATTTCATGAATCTTTATTTTTGCAACGAAGTTTCATTTCTAAAATGTTGAAATCTAAGCAGCAGTGCTTAAATGTATTCTCCAAAGTTTGTGCTGAAATGTTAATCCTTGAAATGGCAGTGTTGAGAAGTAGAGTCTCAAGTGAGATGTTCTGGTCATGGATGCTTCATCCTTGTCAGTGCATTAGTGTCAGTTACAAAGGACTTGAGAAGCAGTCAACTTGATCTCTTGCTCCCTTGCTCTCATCATCTCTTTGGCCTTTGTAGCTTTTACTTTGTGATGACACAGCAAGAATACTCTTGTTATATAGTGACCTCTTCAACCTTCGATTTCCCAGGCTCTAGAACTACGACTAGTAAATCTATACTTTTTATTTTTTAAATTTTTTTCACATATTTTTAATGTAATTAATAGAAGGATTACATTATATTCACCAGATAGAAGGTGCATTACTTCACATACATTGATATCCTTTCTCATGTCTTGGTACCCATTTCCCTCCCCCTACTCCCGCCCCTCATCTTGTTTTCCTCCCTTCCCTATCCAACTTCAAATAACCAAATATGCATATATACAATATATCAGATAACCAGGTGAAATACTGTAGCGATATGAGATAACCAAGGGACAGCAAAAGCGATGAGAGATAACATAGTAAATTAATGACAACAATCACTCATTATATAGCTTTTGTTTCTATATACTGGAGGTACTTTCATTTAGCATCCTAGTATATGGCCTTATGTATCTAGGTTTTGCTCTATTGTAAATCTCTGCTAGGAGAGTCCACTGTTTCTACTGATTATGACAAATGAGGGAAACCATTGAACCTATCTTCCTTTGAGTCTGGCTTACTTCACTTAATATGATTTTTTTCTAAGTCTTTCCATTTCCTTACAAATGGGGCGATGTCATTCTTTCTGAAAGCAGCATAAAATTTCATTGTGTATAAATACCACATCTTGTTGATCCATTCATCAACTGAGGGGCATCCGGGTTGGTTCCATAACTTTGCTATGGTAAATAGTGCTGCAATGATCATTGTTGTGCTAGTGGATTTAGTATGTCCTTGTTTCTGGATGATTGGGTAAATGCCAAGTAGTGGAATTGCTAGGTCATAGGGGAGCTGTATGTTTAGTCTTTTGACCTTACTTGAATATTTTGTTTAGCAGTTCAAAATGGACTGAGAACTACTATGTCTAATTTACTGCCTCATCGCTGTAGCTAATATCCTTGGGACATTACTATGTGCTCAGTAAGCCTTTTGTACAATGAATAGACTTCAACTGAGCAAACCAAAAAACTCCATGTTTGTAATTAATATTACAAAATCAGTTTCAAGTGAGTCATTTAGTCCAAGTTTCACATTTAAAGAGTTTTCACTAGGCATATTACAGAATTGAAAGAATACTTGACTAGTTCATTTGGAGCAAATTGTAATAAGCACTTCTTTTGAGTAATGAATGTAGAACCTTGTGAAATCACTTTATTCAGATATTATTTATATATCAAAATGCATGCATTATTTATCTAAAAATGAATTTGAAAGTAAGTATATACATAAATTCATCAACAGTATCTATGCAATAAACTTTTTCATTAACTTGTAGAAGTTTACTTCTGGCTTATTTATTTGAAAAGAGCACTTAATGTAAGATCTGCTATAGCAAAAATTTTAAGCATATAAAGAATTGTTTTTGCCTATAGAAATTGTGCTGTGATGTGGTCTTTAGAATTTATTCATCCCATAGGATAGAAAATTTATACTCTTTTTTTCGTATATTTTTTATTGTAATTAATAGAAGGGTTACATTATATTTGCGAGATAGAAGGTACATTAATTCACATACATTCATACCCTTTCTCATGTCTTGGTCCCCATTTCCAACCCCCCAACCCCCACCCCTCATCTTGTTTTCCCCCCTTACCTATCCAATTTCAAATAAACAAATACAAATATATCCATTGTATCAGATAACAAGGTGAAATACTGTAATAATATGAGATAACCAAGGGACAACAAAAGAGGTGAGAGATAACATAGTACATTAAAGACAACAATCACTCATTATATGGCTTTTGTTTCTATATCCTAGAGGTCCTTTCATATAGTGTCATACTATATGGCCTTTTGTATCTAGGTTTGCTCTATTGCAAATCTCTATTAGGAGAGACCAAGGTTTCTACTGATTATGACAAATGAGGGAAACCATTGAGCCTATGTTCCTTTGAGTCTGGCTTACTTCACTTAATATGATTTTTTTCTAAGTTTTTCCATTTCCTAACAAATGGGGCAATGTCATTCTTTCTGAGAGCAACATAGAATTCCATTGTGTACAAATACCACATCTTGTTGATCCACTCATCAACTGAGGGACATCTGGGTTGGTTCCTTTGTTGTGGTAAATAGTGCTGCAATGAACATCGTTGTGCTAGTGGATTTAGTCTGACCTTGTTTCTGGACAATTGGTTAAATGCCTAGTAGTGGAATTGCTGGGTCATAGGAGAGCTCTATGTTTAGTCTTCTGAGGAACTGCCATACTGCTTTCCATATTGGCTGAACAAGTTTGCACTCCCACCAGCAGTGTAGTAGTGATCCCTCCTGGCCACATCCCCTCCAGCATCTGTTGTTACTAGTTTTCTTGATCCTGGCCATTCCAACTGGAGTGAGGTGGAATCTTAGAGTTGTTTTCATTTGCATTTCTTTTATGACCAGAGATGTTGAGCATTTCTTCATGTGTTTATAGGCCATTTTTGTTTCTTCTTCAGAAAAGACTCTCTTTAAGTCTTTGGCCCATCTTTTAATGGGATGGATGTTTCTTTGGAGATTAGTTTTGGAGTGATTCAATTTTTTGAGCTGTTGATATATTTTTAGATATGAGGCCTTTATCTGTTGTTTGGTTGGTGAAGATCTTCTCCCATTCTGTAGGCTTCCTAATTAATTTACTAGCTATGTCCTTTGCCATACAAAAGCTCCGCAGTTTAATGCAGTCCCACTTATCCAGCCTTTCCCTGATTTGTTGTGATTCTTGGTCCTTATTAAGAAAGTTTCGACCTGTGCCAAGGAGGCCTAATGTATCTCCTATTCCTTTTTGTAAAGTTTTCAGTGTGTCAGCTTTTACCTCCAGGTGTTTGATCCATTTGGAGTTAATTCTAGTGCAGGGTGACAAAGAAGGATCCAACTTTAGTTTTCTGCAGGTGCTTAACCAGTTCTGCCAGCACAACTTGTTGAAGAGGCTGTCTTTCTTCCATTCTATTTTTTTTGGCTCCCTTGTCAAAGATTAGGTGGCCATAGGTCTGTGGTTTAATATCTGCGTCCTCAGTTCTATTCTATTGGTCTTCAGGCCTGTTCTTGTGCCAGTACCAAGCTGTTTTGATAATTATAGCTCTGTAATAGTCTAAAGTTTGGTATTGAAATTCCTCCAGCGGTGTTCTTTCTGCTAAGAAGTGTTTTTGCTATACTGGGTCTTTTATTATTCCATATGAAATTTTGAATTGCCTCTTCTATTTCTTTAAAGAATTCCATTGGGATATTGATGAGTATTGCATTGAATTTGTAGATAGTCCTTGGCAAGATTGTCATTTTCACGATGTTGATTCTTCCAATCCAGGAGCATGGGAGGTTTTTCTATTTCTTCAGTTCTGCTTTAATTTCCTTTTTTAGGGTTTTAAAGTTTTCATCAAAAAGGTCCTTTACATTCTCAGTTAAGTTAATTCCTAGGTACTTTATTTTCTTTGAAGCTATTGGAAAAGGAGTTGCTTTCCTGATTGTTGCCTCATTCCTCTCACTGTTGACGTAGAGGAAGGCAATTGATTTTTGAGGGTTAATTTTATACCCTGCTACCCTTCCAAAGTTTTGAGTCAGTTTGAGGAGCTTGGGAGTGGAGTCTATAGGATTCTTTAATACAGAATCATGTCATCTGCAAAGAGGGAAAGTTTTACTTCCTCTTTCCCTATTTGGATCCCCTTTGTGCTTGCTTTTTGCTTTATTGCACTGGCTAGGAATTCTAATACTATGTTAAAGAGTAGTGGAGAGAGTGGGCATCCTTGTCTCGTTCCTGATTTTAGAGGGAATGGCTTTAGCTTTTCGCCATTAAGTATAATACTAGCTGTGGGTTTGTCATACACAACCTTAATTATACTGAGGAATGTTCCATGGATTCCTAGTTTCTCCAGAGCTTTTACATAAAGAGATGTTGGATCTTGTCAGATGCCTTTTCTGCATCTATTGAGACAATCTTGTGATTTTTCTCCTTGCTCCTGTTGATGTGTTGAATTATGTTAATTGATTTGCGTATGTTGAAGCAGCTTTGCCTCCCTGTGATGAATACTGTTTGATCAAAGTGTGTAATTTTTTTTTGCTGAGTTGCTGTAGATGGTTGGCCAGTATTTTGTTGAGAAGTTTTGCATCGATGTTCATCAAAGAAATAGGTTTATAGTTCTCTTTCTTTGATGAATCTCTATCTGGTTTGGGAATGAGGGTTATATTGGGTATTGGTTAATAGCCTTCATTTTCAATTTCATTGAAGAGCTTGAGGAGTATTGGTGTGAGCTCTGCTTGAAGACCTTATAGAATTCAGCTGTGAATCCATCTGGCCCTGAGCTTTTCTTAGGTGGAAGGTCTCTTATTGCCATTTCTATTTCAGTGCTTGAAATAGGCCTGTTTAGTTGGGTTAGTTCTTCTTGGTTCAGTGTGTATATGTTATTATTGGCTAGGACTTCATCCATTTCTTCTAGATTCTCAAATTTGTTGGCGTAAAGGTTTGAGAAGTGTTCCCTCATGATATTCTGGATCTTGGTAATTTCTGTCGTGATATTACCATTTTCATCTATATTTCGTTATGCCCTCTTATTTTTTTGGTAAGATTTGCTAAGGGTCTGTCCTTTTTGTTAATTTTTTCAAAGAACCAACTCCTTGTTTTGTTGATTCTTTCTATAGTTTTTTTGGATTCCAAATCATTTAATTCTGCTTTGATTTCAATAATTTACTTCCTTCTACTGGGATTAGGGTTGGTTTGTTGCTCTTTTTCCTGGAGCTTATGGTGACACATTAACTTGTTGGTTTGCGATTTTTCCAACTTGTTGTTGTAGGCTCTCAGAGCTATAAATTTTCCTCTGAGTACTGCTTTTGCTGTGTCCCAAAGAAGCTGGTATTTTGTGTGTTCCTTATTGTTAAATTTCATAAACTGTTGGATTTCTGTTCTGATCTCTTCTATGACCCATTGGTGATTCAACAATGTGTTGTTCAATCTCCATGATTTACAGGCTATTCGTTGGTGGAGTTGTGTGTTCAGTTACAATTTGATGCCTTTGTGGTCTGAGGGAGTGTAGGGAATGATATCAGTGTTTCTGAATCTGCCCAGGTTTGCTTTGTGCCCTAAAATTTTGTCTATTTTGGAAAATGTTCCATGTGCTGCTGAAAAAAACGTATATTGTGTTGTTGATGGGTGGAATAATCTGCAGATAGATCTCCGTTAGATCTAGTTGGTCTATATAGTTGTTCAGTTCTAAGGTTTCTCTGTTGAGTTTTTGCCTGGTTGATTTATCCATAGGTGAGAGTGCTGTGTTAAAGTCACCAACAGTCAGTGTGTTTCGATATATGTATGGTTTCAGTGAAAGTAAAGTTTGCTTGATGAAGGTCGGAGCTCCGGGATTTGGTGTGTAGATATTTAGGATGGTTATGTCCTCCTGGAGGAAAGATCCCTTTAGTAGTATGTAGTAACCTTCTTTGTCTTTTCTCACTAATTTTAGTTTGAAATCTATTTTATCTGATGTGAGGATGGCAACTCCGGCCTGTTTATGGGGGCCATTAGCTTGATAGAGTTTATTCTAACCTGTCACTTTCAAAAAATGTTTGTTTTTTGGGGTAAGATGTGTCTCTTGAAGACAGCAGAACGATGGATCTTGCTTTTTAATCCACCTAGATAGTCTATGTCATTTAATTGGAGAGTTAAGTCCACTGATATTGAGGGTCAAGATTGAGAAATATTTATTAGTTCCTGCCATTTTTACAAGCTTTCATTAGGGCCTGTGTCTTGATAGTTCTTGTGCTACTTAGATGTTATGAGTTTTAGGTGCCATGTGTTTCTCTGTATTACATTTGTGTTGGTTTTCTATGTGTAGAACATCTTTGAGAATTTTCTGTAATGTTGATTTTGTTGCTACATAGTGTTGCCGTTTTTCACTGGATTGGAATGTTTTTATTGTTCCCTAAGTTATGAATGAAAGCTTAGCAGGGTCCAGTATTCTTGGTTGGTAGTTATTTGACTTCAGGGCATGACATACATCCGTCCAATCTCTTCTTGGTTGCATGATCTCTGCTGAGAAATCTGGGGTTATTCTGATTGGTTATCCTTTGTAGGTGATTGTTCTTTTCTCCCTGGCTGCTTTTAGGATCCTTTCTTTGGCTTCTATTGATCCTGTAAGGATTATAATGTGGCAGTGGGACATCCTTTTTTAGTCAGGTCTGTTTGGGTTTCTAAAAGCTTGTTTTATCTGAATGGGAAGTTCTCTGAGATGATTCCCTGAAGTATATTTCCAATACCATTGACCTCTTTCTCCAAACCCTCCTCAATACCAATTAGCCTTAAATTAGGCTTCCTAATTGTATCTTGGACCTCTTGTAGCGTTTTCTCATATTTCCTAGATTTGAATTGACTCATTTTCTGTTCTTTATAACAACTAAATTATCTTCAACCCCAGAAATTCTCTCTTCTGCATTGTCTACCCTGCTATCAAAGCTTTCTACTTTATTCTTTATCTCCCTTGCTTCTAATTGTTCATTTTTGATGCCTTGCATCTCTTATTTTAGATCATGTATGGATTTCTTTAGCTCCTTGATTTCCATTTGAGTGGTTAGCTCAGCAGCTTTATTCTCTTTGGACATTTGTTGGAGTTCAGTCACCTTTTTGTTTGTGGATTCTATGAATTCATCCATATTTCTTTGAAAACCCTTTATTATGGCCTCCTTTATGGCTTCCCCTTTTTCACATATCACCTTGTTTATGGTTTCCTCTTGTTTAGCTGTGGATTCCTCCCTTATCTCTTTCTTTGTGTTTTCACACTGTTCATTAATGATGTTTATCAATTGCATTTGTATAGCACTTGGAAGACTCTCCTCTAGATTTACCACTGACTGCTCCATTGCCTGTTTATTGAGTGGGAGATGCTATTCCTTGATTTGACATTTTTCTTGAGTTTCTTGTTCTGCCCATTTGAGGATGGGAGCAACATTAATACTCAACAAGATTATAATTTTTCAGATATAACCAACCTAGACCTTTTTAGTTGGCTGAGAATAGATGTTCGCTCTTTTAGATTGGTAATATCACTCTCTCTGTCTTTTTGTGCACTTACATAGAAATCTAATACAACCACAGATTACTGATTTATGACCAACACAATAAGCCCCTCAATCCAATCTCTATTGTATTTGAGTCCCTCTGGACCTAGAATATAGTTGCACACCTAGATACACAGCATTGCTCAACAACCATCAAATGTAAATTCATGCATTTTTAGAGTTGAAGGATGAACAGAGAACCACAGATAGAAAAATAATATGAAAGACGACCAGGGAGGTAGGAAAAGAATAATGCAGGAGTGTAAAATTATTATAGTAGTGAAGAAAGGGTATCGTGTAAGGATAACTGACCTAAGGGGATAGACACGTAGAGTATTTGTGTAGAAAGTTTAGATGAACTTAGATAAAACTCATCAAAATAAGAAGAGTAATAAGAAGAATATATATAGAGAAAAGAGAGAGGTAGATATAAGAGATTTTAATGATACAAATTTTAAAAAGAAAAAAGAAACAAAACAACAACAAAATAAAAGAAAACAGAACACACAAAAAAAGAAAAACAAAACTAAACTAAACAAAAAAACAACAACAACAAAAAGAACAACAAATAAGGGTATTTTTCAGTTTTTTTTTTTTGGGGGGGGAGGATGGGAAACTTGTGTCTCCTCTGAATTTGGGATCTAAACACTTCACAAAGTCTTTTTCTCTTGTGATTTGGCTTTGCGGTTTTTTGGATCAGATTGCTTGATTGGTAAAACAAAGTTGAAAGATCCGTGGGCGGCTTTGTTTACCTGGTGGTCAGTGGTGGGCGCAGGGTCTGGACTTCAGCAGTGCTGGGGCAGGATTTCTGGCTAAGGGATCTCTGGGAAATCCTTTGCCAGTTAGAAAGATGGCGCTGACAGCATCACCTCTCAGGCTCCAATTGCTTTGTCCTGGTCTTTGCCAGTACTCAAGATGGCGCTGCTCTCAGCTGGAGGGGGCGGTGCTCCCTCCCAATGCTGTTACGCCAGCAGAAGTGGAAACTTCTCCTAGGAGGTGCTCACAAATTGTTGGGTTCTCTGGTTCTGTGAAGCTGGAAAGTCCGTGCATGGCTGGGTGTCGGCTCTGGGCTTGCGCAGGCTCTGTGTATCTCTGTCTGCAGCTGGCAGGTTTGCGCTGCTGTGGAGCGCTGTCTCTGCTCTGATTCAGAAGAGCTTTTTTCTGCCTGGCTGCTCTGTGGCTGGCGGGGCTCCACACTGTCTTCTCATGCTGGTATTCTGCCTTTTTCCTCTGTGGTGCTAAAGCTTACTTAGGATCAAGTTTGGTAAAAAGAACTGTCCCCTAGGCTGCCAGAATTCGAATCTTGGCAGGAGCTTAGTACGTCTTACACTGAACCGCTGCCATCTTCCGCCGATCCCCAAAATTTATACTCTTTTCTTAATACTTTTCTGTTTATCTTTCCCCCAGCCACTGGCCACCACTATTCTACTCTTTGCTCAAAATAATTTGACCATTTTTTAAATTTGAAATCGGATAGGGAAGGGGGGAAAAACAAGATGAGGGGCTGGGGTGGTGGGAGGGAAATTGGGATCAAGACATGAGAAAGGGTATGAATGTATGTGAAGTAATGTACCTTCTATCTGGTGAATATAATGTAACCCTTCTATTAACTATAATAAAAATATATGAAAAAAAAGAATTTGACCATTTTTGAATCTTCATGTAAGTGGTTTACTATAATATTTTTAGTACTTCTTTTTGTTAGGATAGTATCGTCGATATTCATTCCTATTGTTACAAATAAGAGAATTTCTTTTTTATAAATAAGACATATCTTATTCTACTGTGTGTTTATCATGTTTATCTTGCTGAAATGAGTTTAGGAGCACAGTATCTGTGAAGTTCTATATTTAGTTCTTTTAACTATATGCCTACAAATGAAATTCCTAGCTCAAATGGTAGTACATTTAAACTTTAAAGTTCCATAGTGCTCTCCACATTACCTGCATTGATTTACATTCTCACCTATAATGTGCAAGGGTTCCTTTTCTTCTACGTCCTTACTAACATATATTATCTTATGCTTTTCAACAACATCCATATGATGGTTATGAGATGATATGTTCTGTAGTTTCCATGTATATTTTTCTGATGACATTTAATATTGAACACTTGTTGTGTACTTTTGGCTGTGTGTACACCTTTTAAAAATGTGTTGTTTCTTAGCTCACTTTTCACTTAAAGTACTTGATGTTTGTTATTTTTTTGTGGCAATGTACTGTTACTTAAAGAATTTGAATATGAACCACTTTACCTGTTATATTTATCCAATTCATAATTTGCCAATATTCTTTTCCATTCTTCCATTTCATTTTGTTGGTTATTTCTTTTGTTGCACAGAAATTTTTTTTACCTTGGTAAAAATTCTACTTTTCATTTTGCTTTTTGCCTATGTTTTTGGTATTTTATCAAAGATTACTTTGCCAAAATTGTATGTAAAGTTCTAAACTTCACCAGTGTTGCATTTTGAACTTCATAATATTCAAAATTCTTCCTAAGACTAGAATGAAATGAAATAATTTAAATTTCTAATTCCTTAACAATTAAGGAACCATTCTTTCCCTCAGCTATAGTAAAGCAGATTAGGCTATTAACAAGTGGTAGAGCACTTTTAAAAAGGTGTGAAGCCAATAGGTGTCTAATGAAATTTTATTGCTTTAAGGATCTCACCGCAGCCAAACCGTTCTTCTGTTATGAGACCTGGGAATCAGAAGTTCATGAATGATCGTTAGTGAGCAAGACAGTGTAGGAAATTGTACAGTAATTGCTCTGGGTGCTAAGAAATTTTGGTCAGTAGCCATGATCCCTTACTTTATGTTGTATTAGATATGTTACAGGTGAAAGCCACACTTATATTTATGACCCAGCGGGAACTGAAATGTTTAACTTGACAACAGATGTCGATTTTCACATTCTCTTTTAAAAATAATTCCACTAGGAGATCATTGGATGTATTTTTGAAACTTACATATTTGCTTAGGATATTTTAATTTGTTGATTATTAAAAATATTAGGTAAAGGCAGGTTAAAATTTTTGAAAAGAATTTTTGTGCTTATTATTTAGTATAGAGAATTATGATTGTCAATGGTCATAATTGATATGAAAGGAGGATTCCTTGTTTTAACATTTCTTTTAAATACATCTCTATTTATACATAGGCATTGTTGTTTCCAAGTTACCATATGGTGACAAAGGCACTTAACAAAGATCCCATAATTTTGGTACAACAGTGTTCTAGAGAACAATCTCTGCATAATTCTTTCTCAAGGTAGTTGGGTTTTTAAATATGTAGTAGAGTAAAATGGGGAAATTTTATTCAGGTGATGGCATTTTGCAAACTCTTCTTTATGATGTATAGTAATAGTTTTGTGGCTACTTAAATATCTGAGAAGAAACCAGTTATTTCAAAATGTTTTACACATATATTTTTTAAAGTTCTATTATAGGTAGAAGTGAAATGAGAGTTAAATTCAGGTTATTACCAGTCCTCTAATACCTCTAAACAAATTATTATTTAATGTAAATGAATGTATTGGACCAAACAAATCTATTTATCTGATGGCTATTTTCATTTTCTTTCTGCTAGTCCTGGGCTTGAGCTCAGGACATGAGTGCTATCCTTGGACTTTTCTCAAGGCTAGAGCTCTACCACTTGAGCCTCAGCACCACTTCCGCCTTTTTTTCCCCCTATGTATGTAGTACCTAGGAATTAAACCTGGGTCTTCATGGATGCTAGGCTAGCACTCTACCACTAGGCCAAACTCTCCCCCCCCCCCATTTTAAATTTTTTTATAGAGCATTATTTTATTGCACATTTTGTAACTTTAGTACCATTTGTACAAACCAAGTCAAACCCAGATGCTAAAACAAATATAGGAAAAATGGTATAGTTGAAAGGGTTAGATGCGTAAGAGATGAGAGCCCTGCCAGTCTTTGCTATTTGCCCTCCTACTTCTTCCGCCTCATATCTTTGCCATCAAAACACACTTCAAAAGGGTATTTGAATGCAAAATATGACGTGCAAATTGAGTGATTCCATAAAGTATGTAGTCAGTACCAAAAGATTGTCCATATGGTAACCTAATTATAATCCGTAAATCAGTCATAGTACTGGTTTGTGTTCACATCTTTTTTTTTTTTTGACATTTCTCACTTACATCCCCTGCTCTCTCATCCCACACTCTACACCACACACACACACACACACACACACACACACACACACACACACACACACACCTCCCACTCATGACCACTTCAAACTTCTTAAACACATCTTATGTGGCAGAGATATTTAGAGTAGATTAAGAAGAAACTGATTCCATCTTTTCACAATTTCTCCTCCCCAAGTGAACTTGATCATTACGTGTTTTTTGGGGGCAGCAATTCCATGTTTAGTCTTCTCAGCAGTTTGCTCTCTATGCAAGTCAATTTACTCTGGACTAGAGTATAATTTCTTTCTTTTTTTTTAATTTTCCAGTCTTGGGGTTTGAACTCAGGCCTGAACACTGTCCTTGGGCTTTCCTCAAGGCTCCTGCTCTATCACTTGAGCTACAGCACCTCTTCCAGCTTTCCTACATATGTGATACCGAGGAATCGAACTCTCATATTTGTGCATGCTAGGCAAGCCCTCTACCACTAGACCAAACTTCTGTCCCTAGAGCATAATTTCTTAAAGCTATTTTAAGGGATTTTGGTGATTTTATTATGTAGCTTTAATAATATATTTTTAAATTTAGTTGAAATATCCAGAAGAAAGCCTCATTGTAGTTGTAGCTTTAGTTTGAAACAGATATACTCATATAAATTTAAGAAGATATAAGTTAAGATGATGCATTATAGGGATTGGCATGTGTACAAAATGTACAAAGACAGCGCTGATATTACTTAAATTTGGGAAACTCAATTATCTTACTTGCTGTACATTTGAAGTTGGATAGGGAAGGGAGGAAAACAAGATGAGGGGCTGGGTTTAGGGGAGGAAATGGGGACCAAGGCATGAAAAAGGGTATCAATGTAATGCACCTTCTATCTGGTGAATGTAATGTAACCCTTCTATTAATTATAATAAAATATATGAACAAAAGAATTTTTAGATGGGTGGCATTATTTATATTATCTCTATTTTTTCACCTAATGAGAGCACTGTTGAACAATGACATATATAGACAACAGCAATTCCAGACCTTGTTATTTGGCAGTGTTAAATAGTATGCCATCCACACTATGGTATAAAACAAGATTTATGACTGACTGTGTTTGTGAATATATCCATAGTTGTAGTTATAAATTACTGAAGCATGTACATACCTGGATTCAGGAAAATATTTAGTCTATAAAAATATGAATTCAACAAATAAAATTAATAATGTACATTTGAGTATTCCAGCATTGTGTAACTAGTGAGGATTAGTTCTTAGAAATAAGAGGCAAATACCTTGTTAAAGTAAAACTCAGGTAATTTTGTTTTAACAGGATAATTTTCATAATGTAAGCATCTATGCAGAAGCATGACATTTGAATTTTTATACAAACTGCAATTCCAAAGGAACTCCTACTACCGTTACATCTATTTTGTATCATCTTAATACCATTGCTGTTAGTCTTTCTTAATTTTGATAATACATAATGAAATTTGGGGATGTATTACAGCTTATTTAAATCTGATTTGATTTTCAATGCAACTAACAAAGCTCTGAGTGGAACACAAAAAATATTTAAGAAAGGGTCAATTCAAAAAGATTTCCACAGATGGAAATAAGGCATTTTCTGTGAGTAGTCTAAACAGTAAATTCATTTTTTCTTGCTTTATTTTGGGACAATGGTGGAGGCTGGCAAAAATACAGTGTCAAGTGAATGAATAAATTCTACTTTTCCAATTCATTATAGATGTTATAAAATGTCAAATACAAACAGAAGTATTTATCCACTTACATGACTCCTTAGAGATAAAAGATTTAGTGGAACATGTTGTGGATTAATTCATGAATTTTGAAAGATTACATATTTTGGTTAAGCAAAACTGATGCTTTCAAAAATTTGCTCGGAGTTAGAACAATCGGTAATTTTTTTAGAGCAAAAAAAAAATTCAAATCCTTTCCTATTGCCTATCCCTGTATGTTTATTTGTGGATTTATAGGTACATTCTATCTCTCAAAAATTAGAGGAACGATGCAGCCTTTATTTCTCTGGGTCTGAGTTATTTAACTTAATGTAAGGTTTTACTTTACAAATGAATTAACTGAAGAATAATAGACTCAATGAACTCAAATTGCCTGTGAGACTTTTTGTTCCAATTAACCAACAGAAAACTCAATGTGGTAGAGTGCTATTTTATAGCAAAAGAGCTCAGGGACAAGCACCAAGACTGACCAGAAAAAATATTGTAATCTTTTAGAAAGACTACATCAAATGGATCAAAGACGTTGAGGTAAAAGCCGACACACTGAAAACTTTACAAGAAGGAATGGGAGATACACTAGACCTCCTTGGCACAGGTTGAAACTTTGTTAATAAGGACCAAGAAGCACAACAAATCAGAGAAAGGCTGGATAAGTGGGACTGCATTAAACTGCAGAGCTTTTGTATGGCAAAGGACATAGCTAGTAAATTAATTAGGAAGCCTACAGAGTGGGAGATCTTCACCAACCAAACACGAACAAAGGCCTCATATCTAAAATATATCAACATTCAAAAAATTGAATCACTCCAAAACTAATCTCCAAAGTAACAACCATCCCATTAAAAAATGGGCCAAAGACTTAAAGAGAGTCTTTTCTGAAGAAGAAACAAAAATGGCCTATAGACACCTGAAGAAATGCTCAACATCTCTGGTCATAAAAGAAATGCAAATCAAAACAACTCTAAGATTCCACCTCACTCCAGTTAGAATGGCCAGGATCAGGAAAACGAATAATAACAGATGCTGGAGGGGATGTGGCCAGGAGGGATCACTACTACACTGTTGGTGGGAGTGCAAACTCATTCAACCACTATGGAAAGCAGTGTGGCAGTGCCTCAAAAAGCTAAACATAGAACTCCCCTATGACCCAGCAATTCCACTACTAGGCATTTAACCAATTGTCCAGAAACAAGGTCAGACTAAATCCACTAGCACAACGATGATCATTGCAGCACTATTTACCACAACAAAGATATGGAACCAACCTAGATGTCCCTCAGTTGATGAGTGGATCAACAAGTTGTGGTATTTTTACACAATGGAATTCTATGCTGCTGTCAGAAAAAACAACATCGACCCATTTGTTAGGAAATGGAAAGACTTAGAAAAAATCATATTAAGTGAAATAAGGCAGACTCAAAGGAACTTAGGCTCAATGGTTTCCCTCATTTGTCATAATCAGTAGGAACCTTGGGCTCTACTAGCAGAGATCTGCAATGGAGCAAAACCTTGACACATAAGGCCATATAGTATGAAGCTAATTGAAAGGACCTCCAGGATATTGAAACAAAAGCCATATAATGAATGATTGTTGTCCTTAATGTACTATGTTATCCCTTATGTCTTTTGTTGTCCCTTGGTTATCTCATATTGTTACAGTACTTCACTTTGTTATCCGATATATTGAATTTATTTCTATTTGGTTATTTGAAATTTGATAGGGAAGGGGGGAAAACCAAGATGGGAGGGGGGCGGTGGGGGGGAGGGTAAAGGGTACCTGACATGTGAAAGGGTATCAATGTATGTGAATTAATGCACCTTCTATATGGCAAATACCATGTAACCCTTTTATTAATTACAATAAAAATATATATTAAAAAAAACCTAACAAAATAAACACCAAACAATCCAAGTAGGGGGTGGAAGCAAGGGGAGAAGGATAGACAAAAAGGATAAGGAAGGATGAATGAAATCAATAATTCATTTTTTTTTTTTGGCAGTCCTGGGCTTGAGCTCAGGGCCTGAGCACTGTCCTTGGACTTTCTCAAGGCTAGAGGTCCACCACTTGAGCCTCAGCACCACTTCTGGCTTTTTTCTATGTATGTGGTACTGAGGAATTGAACCCAGGTCTTCATGCATGCTAGGCAAGCACTTTAACCACTAGGGCAAACTCCCGGCAATAATTCATTTTATATACCACAAAATTAAGAAAGGTTAGAGAAGGGATGGGTCAAAGGTGGGGGAAATGACATGTTAACATGACCCTAGTTTAGATGTGTTGTATACATAAACTCCATTGTTATATGGCTCCTCCTTTATACAAACTGCTTAAAGATAATTTTAAAAATATGACTGGGCACCAGTGACTCACTCCTACAATACTAGCTATTGAGGAGGATGAGATCTGAGGATTGTGGTATGTAGCAAGCCGAGGCTTAGAAAGATTATGAGACTTTCATCTCCCATAAACATAGAAAAATGACACTTGGCTCAAGGAGTAGAGCTCTAGCCTTGAATACAAAAAGGATCAGGGACAGTGCCCAGGCTCTGAGTTCAAGCCCATTTTGTGTGTGTGTGTGTGTGTGTGTGTGTGTGTGTGTGTGTGTGTGTGTGTGTGTGTGTGTGTGTGTGTGTGTGATATTTGATGAAAAACAAAGTAGGAAAAAATCCTTTTCCTAATTTAGAAAAAAGTAGTAATTAGCAACATGACATCCTCCAAATTTAACTTTTATATTATGAATTTGAATAATAGGACTAAACTCAAGAGACCATTATCAAGATTAGGAATTTAAACTGTACCTAGATTTTAATAATGTGATGGTATAGCTTATTTTTATAGCAATTTTATTCTGAAACTTATTAAAAATTTATTAGTAGTAGCTCAAAATTATCTTTTGAGATGAAGTTGATGACATTTAAGTGACTTTCTCAGTATTTAGTCCAGATTCAGTATTTTAAATCTAACAAAACATCATTCTAAAACCATGAAAACTAAATGTGATTCTATTTTGATCTACATTAACATGGAGTATATATTCATGGTATTGATTTTTCTATGTATTTTAGAAGTAGAATGTATTCATGAAGACTGATAAGTAGTGAGAGAAGAATCAAACACCAGAAAATTAGACTCCTAAGGGAAAGGAATGATATTTTAGGTGTAGCCACGTTATGACACATGTGAGCTTGCTGTAAGAATATATATTTAGTTTTTATGTTTAGAAAAATAGAAACATTTGAGTATATTATTGTAGTATTGAAAAGCAAAGTGTCTTTCTGAGAAAATTCTACTATGGAACAGCAAGACTACTTAACTATGAGGACATGTATTCATTTAAATGCCTGTGTGTATGCCTTTGGACCAGGTAGTAATAGATGAGTCACAAGTTTTAGAAAATGTATCCATCCTGACATTAAAAACAGTATTACTATAAGAAAGAGAATAAAGTCACTGAGGATTTTTTTTTTGTCAGTCGTGGGGTCTGAACTCAGGGCCTGGGCACTGTCCTGGGACAGTTTTTGCTCTACTGCTCTGCCACTTGAGCTACAGCACCACTTCAGACTTATCTATGTATATGGTACTGAAGAATTGAACTTAGGACTTTGTACATGCAAAACAGGCACTCTTCCACTAGGCTACACTCCTGGCCCCTCGGTGAGGATTTTTAAGGAACAGAAAGAAGTTTATAAGGTTTATATTACTATACAAGGAACATTTATTAAATATTTTTAGTATTCTCTCATTAAAAATATGGTCACTCTTACAATCTGATTACTTAATTCTCTCATAAAAATAATCATTCTTGATTTCAGTCTGATAATTATCATAATATAGTGTGGAGATCTAGATTGGGTCATGTGTCTCTCATATATCTTGTTATCAACTCTGTAAAGGATTATATGTCATTTACCTATACAACTCTAGTAAGTTATACTTAGTGTCACAATAAGGTGATATACCATCTAATAATGTTAGTAAAATATTTTTCTATTACAGGAAAACTATTTCTGTAAGAATTGAATGATGAATAAAATATATATCCAAAGACTTGGGTATATAATAAATACAATATTAGTGCTATATAATTTGAGTGTTATAATATACCTATATTATGAATTTTTCATAAAATTTGTTATTTAAAAATTCTATTACAGTAAACCAATACAAACCATAATATATATATCATATAGTATTTTGAAACTTCGTGTTAGATTTTTACCTTAATGCTACCTTAATGCAACTATAGCAAGGCAGTTCTTATAACTAAGATAAAGAGTTCCTTTTGACTGTGTTATCCTACACTTGGCTGTCCTTTTCATTGTAAATTGAAATAGGTGAAGGCTGTCCAGGCAAGTCAATGATGGAAACTAATTTAATGTAGTATTCTTCATGAACTCTAAATTGCCCAACTTTCTGGGCCGGGAGTTTGCCCAAGTAGTAGAGTACTTGCTTAGCATGCGTAAAGACTGGGGTTCAATTCCTTGGTACTACATACATAGAAAAGCTGGAAGTGGTGCTGTGGCTTAAGTGGCAGAATGCTAGCCTTGAGGAAAAGCTCCAGGACTGGCAAAAAAAAAATGTCCAACTTTTATTTTTTCCAGATATGCTGAGTAGAGCTTAAAGGGGTAGGCAGAGGTTTTTTAAATATATTTTTATTTATATTTGCCAGATAAAGGTGCATTCCTTCACAAACATTGATACCCTTTCTCATGTTTTAGTCAAGAGCCATATAATGTGTGATTGTTGTCCTTAATGTACTATGTTATTTCTCATCTCTTTTGCTGTCCCTTGGTTATCTCATACTGTTACAGTATCTTACCTTGTTATCTGTTATATTGTATCTATGTTTATTTTGTTATTTGAAATAGGATAGTGAAAGAGGGAAAACAAGATGAGGGGTGCGAGTCGGGGGAGGAAAGTGGGGATCAGGCAGAGTTTTTTATTTACACTTTTTATGACATTAATATGGAAAATGCCATAGTGATCATTTCTTTGTATTGTTTATACAAAAAATTCAAAGAAATGATCCCAAAAATATACTACCAGAGCAAATACTGAAAAAGAGAGAAATTTTCTTAGAGAAGGAAGACTTAACAGTTTGATACTAATACACTTGTTAAATAATAATTAAAAAATTTTCCAAGGGAAGAAATCAAGTAAGAGCTGCAAATATATTACTTGAGTTTCTACGATTTTGTGAAGTTTGATGAATGTGGTTGCCGTTGATCCAGAAGTAAGGGTAGAGTTTTGGATTATGTAGATATCTCAGCATGTAGAGTCTTGCAGCAATTGGCATACTGATTGAGTGCATATGCGACAGATACTATACTTATTAGTAGCATCCAGGAGAGATATGTTGGACTAGAAGTTGGCATAAGTGCTAGAGTTACTGCCAAGGAAAAATAAATTCTAGGTTTGTTCTCAAGTATTGGCAAAAAAAGAAAAGAAATGTGACAAGGCAAAATATTAGTAAGTATAGAGAAATTTCCTTTGCAAGATGTATTAATGTTCTTTTGATTAGAAGTTTGTTTCAGAAAGATCATCAACATTGGTCATGTACATAATTGTGATTTCTGCTCACATAATCTTTGCTGGACAGTTAGGCAACAGAGAAGCATAAAGAAAACTATCATTAGTTTTCTGCCTGAGGTCTTATGCTTTCTTACACTGCTTGGCAAAATTGTTAGGGCTATACTAACACTGTTATTCATTAAACTGAATAGGTCATGGGCACCGGAATACTAGAGTTTTTCAGACCAAGACTAACATTTTCCCATGGTGCTGAAGAGTGTGGTCAGTGGAAAAATAAATTTTAACCAAAGCATTGCATGGCTACCCAATGTAGATTGAACTGCAAATTTTGTTATCATTTGCTTGTTTGTATTATAGTCTTGTAACAATACTAAATCACATGGGAAGCAATGATGAATACTGGAAACTCAGAACCTGTGAGTTCATATTTTTAAGAGTCAGGGCTTATTTATTTATTTATTTATTTATGCATGCATGCATGCCAGTCCTGGGCCTTGAACTCAGGGCCTGGGCGCTGTCCTTGGGCTTTCTGAACGCTAGAGCTTTACCACTTGAACTACAGCACCATTTCTGCCTTTTCTCTATGTATGTGGTACCAAGGAATTTAACCCGGGTCTTCGTGCATGCTAGGCAAGCACTCTACCACTAGTCCAAACTCCCGGCCCCAGTCAGAGCTTATTTTACATAGTTAGTTAAAATCTACTGAAATTTGAATTTTCTCATCAGAAGAAAACTCATCAGAAGAGAGCTAAGGCCTTCCTACTACATATGTATCATAGGAGGAATAAAAAACAAATCAATTCTAGTCCAAGAAATAGAGAATAAATTATGGAATATTTCTCAAGAAACTGAAATTAGTTGCCAAAGTTCCTGAACACTGGGGGATGATCTTAGTAAGTGGATGCACTTTAAAAGTAGTGCTGCCCGTCCTATGTAAGAACAATATCCAGAGAAATTAAAAGCATTCATTGAGTCACATAGGATATTAAAGGTCAGAGTCAAATGTCAAGAAGGGTATGTCTACCACATTGAAAACTTAGTATCTAAAACTCTGTCTTTAGTTTTTGTAACTTCATACTGTTAACCAGACCTATGCTTATTTTTTCTTGTTGATCCATCATCAAAGTTCTGAATCTTAGTTTTCATTATATTTATTGAAAATAACCATTTGACAACCTCCAAAGATGTTGAAAATGTAACGTCATTCGTGATTTAAAAAATAATCTAGGAAAGTAGGAATTAAAAAAAAATCCCCTCCTAACCAAAATTGCAGATGTTCAAGGTAGCAGATTGTCATGATGAAACAGATGTTTAAAATTATATGTATAAAGCTATAAAATTATAGATTCCTAAAGTTTTATTAAGATGTGTTAATGACGATCCAACTGAACAAAGAGGAATAGCATCTTCATGAGAAGGTTCAATGTCATACAGTTACAAGTTCTGCTCAAATTGACCTGTAGATTTTTTTCATATATTTTTATTGTAATTAATAGAAGGGTTACATTATATTCACCAGATAGAAGGTACATTACTTCACAAATATTGATACCCTTTCTCATGTCATGGTCAAATTGACCTGTAGATTTAATGAAATTCTTATTGAATATGATTTTTGTAGACCACAAGCTATAATTATAACATTTCTATAGAAAGCACCAAGACACTGTAGGCCAAGAAGAGTAAGACTCGGTGATTCATCTTGTAAAATAGCAAGGTATATCATAAATATGGGTAAATAAGGAAACATATTTATATATAAGTACAGAAAATTAGATCAAAAGAAGAGAATGAAGTGGTAAATAGTAAACATACAGAATTGGAAACATGTATATATTTCCATGAATATCATTGAGGATAAATTGAATAAGTTATAGCTTTATGCAGCTCTATCCATAAAGTTATAAACATAAGCCTAAACGAAAAATAAAGTTGTAAAGGAAACTCATGGCTAGAGAATACATCTTTATAACTTACTTTCACAATATTTCGAATAGATAGTGTTTACCTCTAGAATTAGGCAGCAAAAGAAAAAGAGAATCACAAAAGTACATAGGTCATGATAAGTTTTCAAGTATTTATTATATTAAGTTTTTTTAAAATTTAATTTTATTGTCAAAGTGATGTCAGGGTAACAGTTATATAGTAGTAAGATAGTGGGTACATTTCTTGTTGACATTGCTACCAACTCCCACATTTTTCTCCCACTCTTCCTCTTCCCTAAGTCTCACCCCAAGTTGTAAAGTTATTGTTAACAAATTGTTTTGTGAGTACAGTTGTTGCATTGGTTCACCTTTTGTCCTTTGTCTCAGCATTTTGTTGTTCCTATTCCCTTCCCTAAATCACAACCATGGGGTGGGAAGAATGAAAGAAAAAAGAAGTAACTTCATATAGTACATTAAAAACAATAAGCACAAAGTAAAACTTCTTGTTTCCATATCTTAGAGCTCATCTTATATGCTCATAAGTACATAGCTATTGAGCTTTTTTTGACCCTCAGCTAGGAAAATCTTAGACATACACTAAATATTATAAATGAGGGAAACTTAATGGGTATTTAACATTATTTACATATATATACATACTCTATACAAACCTATATAGTTTCTTGTATATATCAGAACATATTTTAAGATGAATTTATACTGCAATAAATTAGAAAAAGATAAAATGACGAGCTAGTTTCTTTTCTAGATGTTAAAAATTTATGTTGATTCTAGTTACTCAGGAGGCTGAGATCTGAGAATTATGGTTTAAAACCAGCTGGAGCAGAAGAGTCCCTTTGAGACTTTTTTTCCAGTTAACTACTCAAAAACTGGAAGTAGTACTATGGCTCAAGTGGTACCATGTCAGCCTTAAGCACAAAGAGGTTCAGGGATTGTGCGCCCTGAATTCAAGCCCCTCAACTGAAAAAAAAAAATTATGTTGAGCCACCTTAAAGATGCATTATTTATAGAATCATATGGAAAGCCCAGAATTGGATCCTATATCAAACATGTATAAGTTTTATTTATCAGCAGGAAAAGCATGAGTATTTAATTACTATGATGGAATAGTTATCTATATGTAAAATTTAAAATAAGATCCAAATTTACACTCACATAAAAGTTAATTCCAGATATATTAAAGGTAATTTCTATTTAAAGTAAAAGAACATTTGAAAACTGTATAGCACTGTCTTAGAGCACATAATTTCTTAGGATTGAAAAGTAATTAACATAATCATTATGAAAACAATTTTATCAAAAGTAAAAACAGACTGGGAGCATAGTTTAGTGGTAGAGTGCTCACCTAGCATGCACAAAACCCAGGGTTTGATTCCTTGGTACCACATGTAGCTCAAGTGATAGAGTGCTAGCCCTGAGCAAATTCTAAGAACACTGCCTAAGCCTGAGTTCAAGCCCCAGGACTGGCAAAAAAATCGTATTAATCAGAAAAAGAAAACTAAAAAGGAAGTAAAAAAAATTAGCCCCGTACTGGAAGAAGACATTTTTATGTATGTTATGAACATATGATGCTAGCTATTTGAATGTTTGTTATGAGTCAATAATAAAATACAGCTAAGTAGAATAGACAAAAGATGCCAAGTCATTTATCTCAGAAGCAAAAACACAGATAAACTGTGAAGCCTATAACTTTTTAAAAGACCATATAATTGCATAGTAGAACAATAGTGAAGAATTATTTTACACATCCTATATTAAGATAAAGTTTAAAATTAGGCAGAATGAATGATATAGAGCACTGGAAATATAACCTGGCAAATCTTGAAAATAGACTAGATAGCTAAAAATATACCAGAGAAATTGATGAACATAATGTACTCTTTGTTGTTGGTGGTCATGTTGCTTGAACTGTGTACCTGGGCACTCTCCCTGAGCTCTTGTATTCAAGGCTAGCGCTCTACCACTTGAACCACAGCACCACTTCTGGTTTACTGGTGATTCATTTCAGTCTCATGAACTTTTCTGTCCAGGCTTGCTTTGAACTGTGATTCTCAGATATCATCCTCTTGAGTAGCTAGGATTATAGGAATGAGCCTCCATGTATGGCTCATAATGTACTCTTGAATCTACTCTTCAGGAATATATGTGTGTATAAATATTTGTATGTCTATATTTTTCCCAATTATGCATATATATCAGGAAAACATACAAAAATGGTCTTGGCAATATTGTTTCTGATGGAAAATAGAAATCCTGATTTTGACAAGGGAGCATAAAGGCTTAGATGATACTGGTTATTCACCTGAAGCAATTAAGTGGGGTGTGTGTGTGTGTGTGTGTGTGTGTGTGTGTGTGTGTGTCTTCAACTCAGAAAAGCACTGTGTCACTGTTCTACTGATGACTCTTTTGCTGTTGTATTGGAGATAAAAGTATCACGGACTTTCTTGCCTGTTCTGGCTTTGAACCATGAACCTCAGAACTCAACTTCCTGAGTAGCTAGGATTTTAGGCATTAACTACTAGTTCCTAGCTTGGTACATACATTTTTTTAAAATGTGTAAGTACATAGCTTTCCTAGCTGCTCTTGTAAAGCGCCACAAACTTTTTGATTGAAACAAACAATGGAACTTTAAACTGAGCACTGGTGGCTCACATCTGTGATTCTAATTGCACATCATGTTGAGATCCAGTTGATATGGCTTAAGTGGTAAATAAGGTTGAGCAAGCAAATGCAGGCTTTGAGTTAAAAAATAATTATTCTTACAGTTATTGAGGCTATAAATCTGAGATGAATATATTAGCAGATTTAGTTCCTTGTGAGGAATCTTTTCCTGTTACTTCTGGTGGTTTACTGTCTTTATATTGGGGATTTTTCAAGCCTTAAAAAACGAGTACTGTGGGCTGGGAAGTAACTCACGGACAAAGCACTTGCCTAGAACATGCAATGTCCTGGGTTTGATCCCCAGTCCCCCAAAATTGAGTACTAGTATTGTTTATTGGCAGAATTAATTTTTCACATCTCTTGCTTATATGTTCATATATATACATAAACATATCCTCATGAATGCTAGGCAGATACTTTACCATCCAAACCACCTCACCATAGGCTTTTGTCTGTGCCTGTCTGTTTGTATTTTTCTAGTGAGATAGGGTTCTCCATTCTCTTTCTTCATAGCTACTCTTCAATTCACAATCCTTTGGCTACCACCCAATGAACATGCCCAGCTCTTACATCTTCTATCTCTCTGTCTTTAGATTCTTGTACTAGTTCTTTGTGTTTACTCTAAGAGTTACGCAAGTAATGAACTCAGTGGCTTGAAACAGTTTATTACTGTACGATTTTGGAGGTAAGAAGTCTAAATTTAGTTTTATTGTGCTGAAATCAAGGTGTTTGTAGAGTATTCTTCCTTCTTAGCTTTCCTGTTCCTGAAACTACCTTCCTTGTAGTCCATGGCTTCTATCCCTTATAAGTACAGTGTGGTTACACGTGGAATACATTCAAATAAACCATAAAATATTTTTATTTTTATATTCTTAATTAAACCAATCTGCAGAGTCACTTTTGGAATGTGAAGTGACTTTAACAGGTCCCAGGAATTAGTGCTTCGGTTTATCTTTAGGCATTTTTCTTACAGCCTGGTATACCTGCTACTCTGACCAAATTATACAATGGACTTATCTCAGTCATAAATTTTGTTTTATCCATGAATGTACCTAGTTCTAAAAATTCCTTATATTTTTGAGTCTGTTTCACAATTTAGACATAGAACCATGCATATGCAGAAACCCTCTTTTATCACACTCACCAGCAGATGGCAAACTTGGTTACTACATTCTTCTTTCCAGCCGAAACCTGAGTTCAATACTCCTTACAGCTTGGAATACACAATACATGGAGATAGTTATCTACTAGATCATTTTTGATGAAAATAACACACAAACCTAAGAGTTTTGCTGTTAGCTGCATTAATGGTTTCAGAAACCCATACCTACTTTATCTAGCTCTAAAATCAGTAATTAAATCTGTATATGTTCACAGAAGATTCTTCCAATGCTTCATCTCCTATTTTCTAGTACCTTCTTTTAATTTTCCTAAATGTTATTGAGTATAGTGAATTACTTATCTCCATTGTAATTATTTATTTACAGGGATTCACCCAGGGTTTGTTTCATTAATGTAATCTTAATCATTTTCTCTTGTAATGTTTTCTCATATATAATATAAATATGATAATTTCTAAAATACTAAAGGTTTCTAATTTGTTACTCTGTTGTATTTATTTTCATTCATTGTAAGGGTATGTAAAAATTAAAATGGCTACTATAAAAGATGGCTAATATTCTCCCTTTCCTCTTAAAAAAGTTGAGAAAAATATAAATTTAGAGGAAATAAAATTTATGTTCAAGACATAACTTTTTCTCAAGCCTGGTACAGTGGCTCCCGCCTGTAATCATAGCTACTCAGGAGGCTGAGATCTGAGGATCATGTTCAAAGCCAGGCTGGGCAGGAAAGAGTGTGAGATGCCTATCTCCAATTAACAACAAGAAAACTGGAAGTGGGGCTCTGGCTCAGGGATAACGCAGTAGCCTTGAGCTGAAGAACTTAGGGACAGGGCCTAAGCCCAGAGTTCAAGCCCCATGACCCACAAAAAAAAAAAGAGAAAATTTTCTCATTTTCTCTTTATTATATGTCACAGATATTTAACCAACGATCTTTTTGTGACAAGAAAACATTATTTTAAATGGTGTTATGTTTAATATTCCTCTTCTATTGTTTGTATGAGAGAAAGTCTTGCCAGACCAAATATCTTATTCTCCAAAGGTATATTTTCATGATTTAGAATTGTATGTTTTAAGTCAGAAAGATATAGTACATTATCATAAATGTTATTATAAGTTCAAGCTAAATATTAGCAAATGAATTGGCAAAGGCTAGCATTTAAACTTTTGTTGGCTTCTGTGTATTTGCTAATATCTGTAACATATAATACCTTGGCTGATGAGATTACAGTAGCTTCTTACTTGAATGAAATAAGGATTTAGTTGATTTCTTTGGGACGAAATATAAAATTTTCTTTATTCTCACACTTTATTGAAGCAAGTAAGCAATGAATTCAGAAAGTAAATTATATTTACTTTAGAGTCTCAGAAAGGAAATACATTCTATTTCTTTGGATGTGTTATTCAGTAGACTGAGTAATAAATAATGCTACATTCATTATTTCTGTTTCTAACGAAGAAGGGAGCTGTGTGAAAGGCAACGAAAGTCAGCTAAAATTTCAGCATATTTTAGTAGTATATATAAAAATTCATCCATTTTCTAATTATTTCTATATCTCTTTGGATTTTTTACCCTACAATGGCCTTCAAATGGTCTTGAACTTAAGACAATTTCTTAATTTAAGAATCCTGAGGGGCTGGGAGTTTGGCCTAGTGGTTAAAGTGCTTGCCTAGCATGCATGAAGACCCGGGTTCGATTCCTCGGTACCACATACATAGAAAAAAGTCGGAAGTGGTGCTGAGGCTCAAGTGGTAGAGCTCTAGCCTTGCGAAAGTCCAAGGACAGTGCTCAGGCCCTGAGCTCAAGCCCAGGACTGGCAAAAAAAAAAAAAAAAAGAATCCTGAAACATTATAGTAATAGATTATTTTAATTGTTATATCCCATATTTAGATACCTTGCATGTCCAATTGCTCTTTCTTTTAACTGATCAATGTTTATGTCGAATAAATAGTGATACAAACATAGGTTTTTCAAAAACTGGAATTATGGACTTTTCCCCCATGAACATAAAGTGTGTAAATCTATTTCTTATGATTAATGTAATTAAAAGTGAAGTACAAAGCAGGATGAACAAAGATTTGTAGGTTTCAGAAATTAAATAAAAACTTGAAGAGATTTTAAAATAAAGGAAAAGTATAGAATTTGACCAATGAGAAGGAACAATTACAAGAATTTGTAGTATAAAGGAGCAGCATTAAGGGCTTCATTCAGTTTTAAAATCCAGAGAATTTAAGCTGGACGCAGTGGCTCACACCTGTAGTCCTAGCTATTTAGGAGGCTGAGATCTGAGGATCAAGGTTCAAAGCCATCATGGTCATAAAAGGGCCTGAGTCTCTTATCTACAATTAAACTAGAAAATGGGAAGTGGGGCTTGACTCAAGTGTAGGGTGGTAACCTTGAGATGAAGAGCTCAGGGACAGCGCCCAGGCCAAGTTCAAGCCCCATGAACCCACAAAACCAAACAAAAAAAATTAGAGAATTGCAAAATAAATGAATTATTCTGTACTAACTTGTTATCTATTTATTACAATTTATTCCAATCCTGAAGTACTTTGTCAACTTTGACTCAGACACTTCATCTAGCCTTCGAACCAGTCCAGTCCACGGGCATAAATTTCTATGAAATTATAACATTTGTTTGTGCGTTTGTCTTTATAAATGAGTAAGCATTACATTTTGACTTACTGTAATTAACATCTTCCACTATTAACATTTGAGCTTTAAATGTTAAATTTTCTATTATGACAAAAATCTTGAAGACAGGCTATTTTATTTCTCTCCAGTCTCTATATCCTTAGCAAAATACCTTGTAATGTGGGAAGATCTCACTTGTTTCAATATGTAACATTCTTTACAAAACGCAGTTACCCTATCTTAAAAGATAAATTAACATTGAAAACATATAGAGACTTGAAAAGAATTTAGAAGCTTTGAAACTTGTATATCATCAAGTTTTTTTTTTTCATTTTAAATTTTGGTCATATGATACTCCTGTCATGGAGGATATCTGCTTTTGAGACAAGATAATATTGATTGAAGTACAATAAATGAAAAAGGAATCCAGGAATCAGAGTATTTACATTTTAGAGTTTATGGTTCTAATGAGCACTGTATTTAAGTTAATTCTTGAGCCAATGTATACGCATGTATTCATAATTGTAACTTGTAATAAATTGTCTTTGTATCATGAACAATCCACAGAACAGGTCTTAAGTCAAGATAGAGTAATTGGAGCAGACTAGAAAGTTTACATTTCACTGAAAGCTAAAGATGTGAAGCATTCTTTGTTGACAGCTCCAACTTGGGGAATACAAGGAGAATACTGAGAGAAAACTAGACGTCCTTTGAGAGAGAAAATTGAACATAGCATTGTAGAGTATATTACAATAACGAAAAATGAGTAGACAAGGAGAAAAATACAGACCCCAGGATTAGCAAGACTGTTTTCAAAATGTTCACAGAAAAAAGACTTGTGGCTCCATATAAGTGATAACAAAATAAACCAGGTGGGATTTAATTCATTTAGTAGATTCATTCATTCAGTCATTTATTCATTCAACAAAACCAGTGATTTTAGGAAGTGTGGAGTTAAACGTGAGTTAAGGCTTCAAAACCGATTTCTTTTCTTTTGTGTTAGAGTAACATAACTAATAAAGAATACTCCTTAGATTTGATTTTATCTGGACATGTAAGAATATTTTATGTTCTTTGGCAGTAGATACAAATACAGACACTATATAATAATATATCAATTTTTAGTGGTTTAGAAGATACATATTTTCATGTCTTCTCCGAATAATAGACAATGTCTATTACATAGACATTTTGACGCAAAATAATAATAGACACAAAATAATTGTCCAATATTTTTCAAGATAGTTCCTCTATTACTAAAAAAGATTATGTTGAACGACTTGTGTGCTTATACTGAATGAACATGCTATTTTGTAAGTCCGGACTTAGGCAGATTTTATGAAACTAGAACATGGCAGTCTTCTCAGGCAAGAAATTAGAGACACCTTTCAAAAAGAAATGTGCTCATTACCTGACTTATGTAGCTGGAATCCCTTTGTATATTACCTTTACAATAACAATAAAAAATTAAAGACAGAAATTATGTTGGAAAATTAGAGCAAAATTCACATTTGTCCACAGCTTGATAATTCACATTGTCTGGGATGGTCTGTATCACTAGATTGGATGATATTCTTTATAGTAAACATAGTTGTATTAGAGAAATGCTAAGGCTTTCATTGCTCTATTTTAAAGAACACAAATCAGGGAAGAGTGAAATTTTAGACACAGAAAAATTTTACAACACTGGCCCAATAATGACCAAGTTTAGGAAACAAGAGAAGGTTTCTCATGACAAGAGAAACCTTTAAATTATCTCAAGCACAATCATTTGGCCTACACATAAGTTTCAATGTAGACAAATTCCCTAAGAGAAACTCAGTCATATCTGAAGAAAGGTAGACTGAAAAACCTTGGTTTTAATACTTCCAGGTTTACCAGTCTTTACAAATTATCTAGATTTCATGACTTATATCCAAGTTGGAAAAATCACTAAGCCAAGGAATATATTTTTATTAAGATCGGTAAGCAAGACAAGAGAGTTTCATTTTGATATGTCCATATGTGTATACCATGTACCCAAACTCCCCTTCCTTTGTTATTCTTCTTCATCCCACTCTATCCTTTCCAAAACCTTCTCAGTACGATTCATTGCTCCATGTTCATTTTTGTGCATAAAGTATTTCTAGCATATTCATTCTCCTTTACTCTCTATCCTACCATTCTCTGTCTCTGTCTCTATTTCTCTGTCTGTCTGTCTGTCTGTCTCTGTGTTCATTCTCCCTCTTTTGGGACCCATACCCCAAACAAGGTTTGTTTTATCTATACTTATATTTGTTACGAAGTTATGTGTTTATAGGAGTTTTACTATGGAGTTTCATATGTATATGTATCACTTCAATCAGATTGACCTCCTTGATTACTCTTACTTTCCTCAGTTCCTATAACCCCTATTTTTAAACAGTTTCAATGATTCAGCTTTGCCATGTTCATTTGCAAAGGCAATGTGTTTTAATATTGTTCATCCTCTAACATTCTTATCCCCTCTAACTTATTAATCTTCTCATTCAGTTTCAGGATAACAAACATGTTCTCTAGATTTACATATATGTTTATCTTTCAGTTCTATCATTCACATACGAGAGAAAACAGGACATTTATCCTTTTGAATCTGGAATACTTCGCTGCAAATGGCCTACTTTCATTCTACTTTATGGCTGAACAATATTCCACTTTGTGGATCCATGTTTTGAATCTATTTATCACTTGTAAAGTATTGAGACTGCTTCTGTAGCTTAACTAAGTAGTGCTGCAACAAACATGCTTATACAGGTGTCTGTATTATATTGTGACTTATATTCATTCAGATAAATACCCAAGAGTGCTGTCACTAGATTGCATGGTAGTTTGCTTTAGTTCTTGAATGAATGTGCATACTGATTTCCATAGTGATTACACTCATTTACATTCCCATCAATGATATTTAAGGGTTTTCAGTTCCTGATATTCTTGACAACATTTGTTGTTTGTGCTATTGATTATGGCCATTCTGATTGGAATAAAATAAAATCTAAATGTCATTTTGATTCCCATTTTCTCTGGATCCAGAGATGTTGAACATTTCTTTTTGCTTGTATTTTCCATTTGTATTTTTGGAAAAAGTTGTCTGTTCAATTCAATTTTCCACTTAATAATTATATTATTGATTCTTTGGATATTTAGTTTTATAGCTATAAATATACATATATGTAATAGTTATTATTTCTTTTGTCAGATGTTTAGCTAGCTGTAAGTTGTGTCTTTTGTTGTTGTAGTGGTGGTTGTTGGTTATGGGGCATGGTCTCTGAGCCTGAGCCCTGTCTCTGAGCTCTTCAGCTCAAGGCTACCACCCTACCCCTTGTACCTCAGCACCACATTCAGTTTTCTAGTGGTTAATTGGAGATAAGGGTCTCATGGTCTTTAGTACCAGGGCTGGCTTTGAATCACAGTCCTCAGATCTACACCTTCTGAGTAGCTAGGATTACTAGCATGAGCCACTTCCCCTGGGGGCTTTGTAAGCTGTGTCTTCAGTGCACCGATTTTTTTGCTGTCCACAAGCTTTTTAGCTTAATACAATCCTATTTATTAGTTCATACTCTTTATTTTCTGAGCTATTGGAATTCTATTCAGGAAGTTACTACCTATCCCATCTACAAATGGCTTATATGATATTGTACATATTTAAATCAATGCTGTAATGTGGCAAAAGTTAGAAATTTGTAATGGTGTATGTCCTAAGCACACCGCATTCAGATTGCTTGTTTTAATTTCTGTCTACTTGCTACTAATCTTTGAGAATGACTGTATTTGACAAAGACCATCAACATTAATTTATGACTAAGAATCAGTTATCTCAGTAGTATTTTAATGTAGTGATTACTACTCCACGCATTTATGGCTTTATTTCTGAGGAAAAAATCTTTCTAACATTAATTTAGCCAATTTAGAAAGACTCAGCCTGAAAGAACACAGACTCAAGATTCTAAGATTCTTCATAAAACCTTTTCTGGGGGTCGGGAGCATACCTAGTGGTAGAGTGCTTGCTTAGCACACATACACAGAAAAAAGCTGGAAATAACACTGTGGCTCATGTGGCACAGCATTAGCCTTGAGCAAAAATATTCAAGGACAGTGCCCAGGCCCTAAGTTCAAGCCCCAAAGCTGTTGGGGGCTTATTGCCAGGAGCAGTGGCTCATGCCTGTAATCCTACCTACTCAGGGGGCTAAGAAGAGAATCACTGTTCATAGCCGCCCAGTGCACTAAACAATATGAGACTCTTTATTTCCAATTAAGTACTATAGCTCAAGGAGTAGGTCAGTAGCCTTGAGCTAAGGAGCTCAGGGACAATGTCCAGGCTCAGAGTTCAAGCCCAATGACTGACAAAACTTTTTCTTGGTCCTACATCAATTATTTATTTTAGCAATTATCTATTGAACATCTGCCACATGCAATATACTTTTTAGATGCTGAAACTTTGTAAAATTTTTATTGTTGGGGTGATTTTCAGAGGGGTTACAGTTATATTCATCAGGTAGTGGGTATATTACTTCTTGAACATTGTTACCCCTTCCCATGTTTTTCTCCCATTTTCCCTCTCCCTACCCCTTCCCACTCATCTTGTTTTTCCCTTACTTTCCCATTTTAAAATACACAAATCAACATATATACAATATACCAAGTACCAAAGTTAGCTAAAGTAACAACATGAGATAAACCTTAAGGGAAAAAGAAGAAAAAAGAAGTAGCTAGATGCTGAGATTTTTAACATATGTAACATTTTCTATCAACAGGGAAAGATTTAAATAAGCAGTAAACAATACGTAGCATGTCTGATGGTACACAGTTTAATGGTGAAAAACAGAGGAGAGAGTGTATTTGTGTGTAAAGGTGAAATTTTAAATGGGATGACTAGCAAGCAATAGTATTTTCAGTAGAATAAGTAGAATCAGCTACTTAAGCGTAATGTTATCCATCTAAATCCCATTGAGATTTCATAATATATATGGAAGCTGACTTCTTTGTATTTTAAAAACAGGAAATACTATTTTATATAACACTTCTAGACTCTCTCTTAGAATAGTTGTACCTATACATAATAAGTTGCACCAAGATTAGGATCTAGTCTTAATATTCTGTGTATACATCAGTGAAAAAGCATAAATTTAAAAAGTTTGGAAATAAAGGAAAGTAAACTTGATTTCCTAGATAAGACATTTATTATGTTGCATAGAATGCATGTCTTCAAAGTGGACATAGTCTGTGAAAATAAACTTTGTTTTAAAATTTATATTTTGTATCTATTGTCTATGTTGAAATTATTATATGGAAGGAATATTGTAAATAAACAGGATGGTAATCCAAGGAAAATCAGAAAAGTTTACTAAGAAGTAATTATGGCATTCCACATATGGAAAGGTATTTGTCTCATCAAAGGAATGAACTAAGGATCAATGCTAATGACAATATGAGTAAAGGTAATTAATTGCCTGGATTGGGAATTCAAAGAACATTTTACATTCAAGGAAAAGCAAGGTAATACCATCAATAAAACATGAAAAATATGAATGCCAACTTACTGAATTTTGTCTTTAATATTCTCTTCTAGACATGCTTACCAAAAAAGGCTTGTTTTCATCAAAGTTCATGTCAGAAAGATCCGTACCTCTTGCTTAGGGTAATGACATAAAGTAATTCTTAAAGTAAAACTAACAAAAATATTTTGAATAAAGGAAGAATCCATTTTAATTTCTATTAAGAAAAGTAGTTCTGCTGTATTCTATATTAGTCTGATCTCATCTAGACTATTATGTTAATTTTGCATTTTAAGAGGGACATGGAAATTAGAACACTGAGAACTGTGTTACATGACAAACAGTTATGCCCCTTTATGAGACTAATGAGTAAATCCCTGGAGGACAGGACAGTATTATGTCTCTTAATGCTAGTGTCTGGCCCTCTTCCTAGAACAATGGAGTATTTCATAAAGGTTTGCTGCATAAATAACAAAGAAAATGTTAAAATAGTAGATAGTAGAACTGTTTAAGTTAAATATGTAAGAGAAATTTTAAATGTTTTCTATATATTTGAAGAAATTTTAATAAATGAAGTTTGAAGTAGTCTGCCTAACTTGGTGATGTACATATGATTTGTTTAAAATATAATGACAAATGTATCACTGACTTGCTAAAAATGGGGCTACTTTCTTTGGTCTGTTTATCATATGTCACAAAAATCATAGCATATTTACTCCAACTTTATTGGAAATATCAAGTATATAACAGAAGTTTTTTTCCCCCTAGAATATGAGAATAACTAAGCACGGGATTCTCTTAGTACTACTGACTTTTTTACATTCTGATGTTTGTGGTTTAACACTATTCTAAGTAACCTTAAAAAGCCTGTATTAGTCATAAGTAGTCTATGTTATACCAATCTGCTCCTCACATTTACAAATTAAAATTATTGAAATTATTTTCTTAAAAATGTTTATATCATGACTCCTTTTAGAAAACACTGAAAATAAAACTATTCACTTATAACACCAGTCAATGTATATTATAGGTATATTCCAAAGTTAATTTTGAGAAATTATAATTAGTGCATGCGTTATTAAACAATGGAACTTTTTACAAAAAAGATTTTCAGTATTGAACTAAAATGACCCCATTAGTTATAATAGCAAAAATTTAAAGGAAAAATATGTTTTTGAAAATTGATAAGAGCAAAATGCCAGAATTTGGATCATTTGTGTACCTAGGGAGATTTGAGTACTTTTTGCAGAACTTCAAAATTAATGCCACAAAGTACTAAAATGGCCAGCACAAACTTTTTAGTTACTTAATTAAAAAAAAGCTATTTGGTTATGTTGCATATAGATTTTTTAATCTAGAAGCTAGCATGATGTAGTTAAGGTTGAGTTTGGAACATTGTATGAATTCCCAGAATCAAGAGGGAAGAAAACCTTTTGTTAAATTAATTCATAAGAGGAAGAGGGTGTCTACTAGAGGATTGATCTTAAGCTTTACTATAAAAAGAGCATCCATTCATAAATTATTAACAGCCAAGGAAGAATCAATGTATTATTTGTATTGTAATCAGCTCCTTTGTACAGCCATTCTTCAAAATGGCTTATTCATACTGTGAAACTCCTCAGGTCAAAGACAACATTCCTGAGAGCAGGAGGAGCATTTCTTACACCTTAAAACTGCTACTTTAAGAATGTAATATATACAATGTATACCACATTACCACTGTGAGAGTGTTTTGGTGTGATTTTTTTCAAGCTCTGGTTTCAAAATGTGAAATTATCCAGGCTCTCAGTTTTGTTCTTTGAGGACTCATATGTATTAAACATCCATTCTGGAGATCTAGCTTTTAAATGACCTTTTCAGTACTCATCTTTTTGCTCATTTTGATTTGCTCAGATAAATTACAGCCACCTGGCCTTTTGTATTAAAGAAGGTTACATATAAAATTGACCTTTTGATACTTATTGGGAAAGCTAAGTTCATTGTATTTGAGATTAACTGCCCTTGCTGTTTTCTTGGTTGTGTATTAAATTACTTTATTGAGAATGATAAAGCCTCTTCCCAGTAATTTTATGTTTTAAGCTACTTCTAAGATCGCAGAAACAGACTCTAAGCAATGTAAAAAGGAATTATGTTAAAAATGAATCAGATTTATTTAGATCCTAGGTGCCTAATGATTTAAGATACTTTTTCTATTTCTTTTAACCTTGGTAAAGCCCAGGTTATCCTTAGACCAGACAGCTTCTTAATTTCTGATTTACTACAATAGCTTTTTTCTTGTGTCTGCCAAGTCTTAAGCTCAACCTTTCATGGGAAACTTCACCACTTGATCATCCTTCTCCTGAAATGTTTTCATTTTTTTCTGGATTCTTTAGCCCTAGTTATCTATTAGTCCAATGTCCTTCTACTTTGTTCTAGCTCCTTTGTAATTAGTTGGGGCTGTGTTACTTTTTCTGGAAAGTGATGTTTGTTTTTCCTGTGCAAAGGCATTTCAAGGTAACATTGATATACTTGGCACTGGTCTCTCCTTTTTTTTTTTTTGCCATGTTACTGTGGTAATACCTGGGTTGAGATGGGCATCCATGAGATTGAAAGTCTTGAATTGCTGAATTACATGTGAAGCATTGCCTAGATTTATATATTCTATGTGAGAGAAGTAAACTTTTCTACACTAAGCTCCCGTGCTTTGGGACATGCTTCTTACTCTGACTGAGTACTCATGATTCAGGTAAATGCCACTCCTTGCTAGACCTGTTGCCACCCTACCTAAAATCCCTTTTTTAAAAAAAATTTAATCTTTTTGTCAAGATGATGTACAGAGGGGCTACAGTTGTAGATAAGACATTCAATACATTTCTTATTGAACTTTGTTAGCCCGTCTCTCTTTTTTTCTCCTACTTCCCCTCTTCCCACTCCCCTGAGAGTCTTCCCCACTCTACCCCCCCATCAACTTGTAAACTTCATTTCCAACATAGTGTCTTGTATTGCTGTTGCAATTGTTCATCCTTTGTCCTTTGTCACACCATTTTGTTATTCTATTTCCTTTCCCAAATCAGATTAACATATAAAGCAAAATTTTAAATAAGTGACAACAAGCAATAAACCAAATGGGGAAAAAGCTGAAAAAAAGAAATAACTTCACATATTCTATTTAAAAAAAAAACGAAGAAAGACGTCTTGTTTCCATTTCTTGGAATAAATTTTGATTAGCATCATTTTATAGGGTTATATGTACATAGCTATTAAGCTATTGTCATCGTTTGCTAGGGCTTCTTTTCTATTGTCTCTTTCCGCTCAACAGCTGATGGTTCTCCATTGCAGTACTATTTTTGTTTATACTCAATGTTGAACAAACATTACATATCCCGTTAATTTTAATTGCCCAGGCAAAGCTCTGAAATCAGCAATAACATTGGCTTTTTGACTTTCTGATTTAATGTCAACAAGTACAAAAAAAATACCATCTGGAAGAGGTCAACTGCATTTCTTGTTGCTCACCAACTAGGGTTGCTTTGGACCAGGCAAGGGCAGCTTTTTATTTCTAATCTTGAGTGTATCTATTTTGTATAAATTTTTTTACTCTGTGGTGAGATCATCTTTGGCAAATTAGTGATGCCATCTATGTATTAAGAATCCATATTTTAATTTATCAGTTGCATGAAGTGACCTTTGTAAGATTATGCAATAGTTGTATATTTAGTCTGGCTTAGTTCAATGTGGATTATAGAAGGCTTTGTCACTTTAGCTCCAAGCTGTGTAAATTACTCACCTATGTCAAAATATATTGTCTGCTAGTTTTCTGCCTGCAGAGTTCCAGAGGTATCTCAGAAGTCTTTCATATGTTTGTTTGTTTTTTGTTTGTGTTTTTGTTTTTGCCACTCCTGGGGATTGAACTCCGGGCCTGAGCACTGTCTCTGAGCTTCTTTTTGCTCAAGCCTTGTACTCTACCATTTGAGCCACAGAGCCACTTCCTGTTTTCTGTTGGTTAATTGGAGATGAGAATCTCATGGACTTTTTGTGCTTTGAGCCATGATCATCATCTCTCAGAGTTTACCAAAAATTAGGTAGAGATATTATTTTACTCCTTATTGGCTCCATATCACAGATCAGTTTAATATTTTCAAACAAATAGTTTTACCAGATTTATCTAGCAATTAGAAGCTTAACTTATGAAGCAGTCTTGTGAGAGACTTCCAGGTAGAGAGTCTGTATTGAAAACAAAGTTTTGTTATCCCATGAGTGACATTATTTACTCTGTATTTCATATTTCTTCATTTTTTTTCTTTTTTGTCCATCATGGGTTTGAACTCTGGGCCTCAGCCCTGTCCCTGAGCTCTTCAGTTCAAGGCTAGCGCTCTACCACTTAAGCCACAGTGCCACTTTCAGTTTTCTGGTAGTTAATTAGAGATAAGAGTCTCATGGACTTTTTGTGCCTGGGCTGGCTTTGAACCATGATCCTCAGTTGTCAGCCTCCTGAGCAGCTAGGATTATAGGTGTGAGCCACCTGCACCCAGCTGTATTGTGTCTATGTGTAAATTTTTGTTTGGAACTGGACCATCTTCAAACTGTGTTAGTCAGCCTCCTGAGAGCTAGGATTGCAGGGATGAGCCAAAAGAATTCATCTAGTCATTATGATGACTTTTTATGGTTTTTGTTTTCCATGCTCACTGTAGTATTCAGTAAAGGAGATGAAGAACAATATGGAACTTAATGTTGATTTTAAAATAGGATCAAGTAGATGTCATACATTTTAAAGTTTATTTATAATTAAAACCCATTTTATCTCAGCTTGACTTTACCACATTCATGTGAGGAAAATTTTTATGCTTTGATTTATTTAGACATTCAATTGTTATTGACCAAATGCTATATGAAATGCAAAGTTCTATGAACAATGCCAAACAACTGAAAATAGATTTTTACCTTAAATATATTTTAAAAATGGAGGTAGGGCTTTGTGGTAGAGCACCCCTTTGTATGTACAAGTCTGTGATTTTGATTCTTAGCAACACTTAATGCTAAAACAAAAAAAATGGAGTAGTACCATTCTAATAAATAGGTAGATCATAAGAGAAGAAAGCATTTCTAAGAGTTAGAAGGTATAAAGTGAAGGAGGACTATGTATGTGGAGCTTAACATAATATAATGAGTAGGTATGAAGAGAAGTGGGGATAAAGTGACCTGCCATTTTTGTGTGATAGGTGCTTTTAAGGATTATTGTCCTAAAATTTATTAGAGAGTTTCAGTAGTTCAAATGATGGCTACTATGAACTTTGAAAATTATTCAATGAATAAGTACTAGGTGAATAAAGTCTATTCATATTTATGTGTTTTTTGTGTACATATATACAGTAGAAATGTTGGCTGTACAGAGATGTCAAACTATGGATTTTTTTTTTATTATTCATATTAATTGAAAAGAGTTTGTAATTCTTTAAGTCAGGTTATGTGTACAATGCATCTTGGTCAGTGTCACCCTCCTTCATTTCCCATTTCCTAGATACATAGTTCATTTTTTATATAATGTACATTGAATATAATGAGTACATGTACTTACCCTTCCTCTCTCCATTCCTGTGCCCTCTCCTTTGCTCATCCCCCCAAACATTTTTATTGTATTTTATTTTCAGGATAATGTAGAGAGGGGTTACAGTTCATCAGGTAGTGGGTACATTCCTTCTCAAAGCTTGATACCCCCTCTTATGTTTTTGTCACCTTTTCCCTCTCCTCTCCCCTCCTAGTCTTGTTCTCCTCCTTCCCTTCCTTATTTCAAATAAACAAATAAGTGTATATACAATATACCAGTATACAAATTCAGATACAGTAACCTCATAAGAAAAAAATGTAATTTTTCAGAGGAGTTATGCCTTCTAACTTGGAAAATGATACAATATTTGAAGTAGTAGTAGTAAGTAGAAGAAATATTATATTAGAATGCATACATTATACTATTATTAGAGTACATATATGGATATGTATATACATCTGTATTGCAATCCGTGGTCATACTGAGTTATCAAATTAAAGTGTGTATTTTCATCCTATTTTTAATTCCATGATGCATTTTAGAAGAAATTTTCATAGTGAAGCAGTTATTTTGGACAACAGATAAGAATGCCTCTTTAAATTTTAGTTTCTCCAAAACATTTATAGCAGCATGATTATGATCTCTTTCTTGTGATAAACTTGTCCTCTTGCTTTTATTCTTTTACACCACAATTAGCAGTGGTACACTAGTTATAAAATGGATGTCTCTGCTATATGGATTTTTATAGAGGTACAAATGTTAAACATCATTTTCTGCAAAAAGGAAAATAATTTAAACAATTTGAAACATACTATGTATTTTTCTCCTAGTTTTAAGGTTGACTTTTCTTTTTTTGTCACAAATGGCAGAAAACAGTTCCAAATCTAAATTCATTCTATCACAATAATGACATTTTCCAACTGTCTCATAAATTTGCAACATTTGGTAAAGGAGAAACTAGTAGAACAAAATGTGTCACCAGTGTTGAAGAAAATGGGCCAGTGATAATTAGTGTGCTGTCTTCAAAGATAAAATTAGTGCTTGAAATTCAACATAATAATTGTACCAATAAACATTTACTGAACACTTACAATGTGCCAACCTTTATGCTGAGCTAAGTACATCATCTCTTTAGTGCTCACCATGTGACCCTAAGATAATACTGCCATCATCATTTATAGAGAGAAAGTAGAACATTAGAAAAGTCTGAGTGACTTGGTTCTGGTCCAGTAGCTAGTAAGCAGCATAGCTAGACTTCAAAACAGGTACTTGAAGGTACCATGTTATATAGGAGAATAAAATAAGATTAGGAAAGTCTAAATACTGCAATAAAGTCACACAAGTGAGAAGTAAAGGCACTGAGAATTGAATGTAGGTTCTTTTTACTCCAAGGTCTTACTCTGTAACAGATCAGTAATTATATTGTTTGGACAAAATTTAAGTAATAAGCATGTTATTGTCATTTCTTTTTGTTTTGACAAAATGTAGGAAGCAATACATTCAATATCAACTGGCAAGAAGGAACACTATTGTTAAAGATAGAACTGAGAGCCAGAAATCAGCAATGAAAATAATTGAAATATTTTCTGTTGTATTCCTTAAGAGCCATCATACCCATGAAAAAATGTTTTAGAGAAAAAGAAATTTGCTCTTCAGTTAATGTTTACTGTTTTTTGTTATGTGTTTTAATGTTCAGTAAGGAAATTTGTCTGAGTTTCACAAAAGAAACTCATCTGTGCAAGCAAACTTTCAGTAACTTGTTCCTCTGCTGTGTGGTCAGGGTGAACTCATTTGTTGAATTCCCTATATGCACTTCTTCTGATACCCTATTTTGTGCCCTAGTTATTATTTTAGCTAAGTCTTATTTTATAAATTATACTATTAAGGTCTGAGCACAAACAGTGTGCTTTCTTTATTGAAGAAAGTACTCTAGTAGACAGTTTTAAAACTAAGTGATAGGAAATAAAGGTCAGAAGACTCTAACATCTTTTTTGTTTTTCTTTGCCAGTCCTGGGGCTGGAACTCAGGGCTTGGGCACTGTCCTTGGACATTTTTGCTCATGGCTAGTGTTCTGCCACTTGAGCTACTGCATCACCTCTGGCTTTTTCTGTATATGTGGTACCAGAAAATCAAACCTAGGGCTTCATGCATGCTAAGCAAGTACTCTACCACTAGGCTATGCTCCTGGCCCAGACTCTAAAATCTTAAAAACAAAAACAAAAAAGTAAGTTTGCAAACAAAGCACAGTTGCTCAAATGCCTGTGATTCTAACTGTTCAAGAGGCTGTGATCAGGAGGGATTCAGGTCCTTTGTACACAGGCAAAAAGTTTGCCAAATCTCAACCTGTAGCTGGGTGCAGAGAGCACTTCTGTCATACTTGTTATGTGTGAAGCTGAGATTAGTGGGATTACCATTTTATCCTTAGCCTGGGCAAGAAATATTTGCAAGATAACATCTCAATGGAAGAAGCTAGGCGTGAATTTTCTGTCATCCCAAGAAATATAAAATAGAAGGATCACAGTTCATGCACAAGACAGGCAGAAATCAGAACCTATCATCCAGTTCAAAGAAACACAGGAAGTGTGGTTTAGTAGTAGAATACAATATTTGCCAGTAAATTTGCAATATTTAGCCATTTGCTTCACAATGTGAGCCAAGAATCTGTATTTAGTGCTTATATTGTGTAGGCCTTCTATTTTGGGTACACAGAAATAATTAAGTGAAGAAACAGGAGGTTTTCATTTGTTAACACTTAGTCATGTGAGATGCTATTTGTAAGATAGGACTACTATAAATGGAGAAATTTATTATTGCAAATCTTAGAAAAATTATCTTTGAGCACAAACTTAAATTTGCAGTTTTATATTGCTATTGAATGATAGCTTATACATTACTGTCTGGAGGGATATGTGAATGTATTGGTATGTGTAGATTTGTACCAAAGATAAAGATCACTTGGTCTTCAATCCTCAGTATTGTGTAACATTTGCAATACATCCCTGTTCATATTTTGTTCAGCTAGTCTCTTCACATCATGAACCTCACCTATTGAAAGACGTGTAAACCAGATTCGATTTGCTAACAGTTCTATTTTTAATAATAAAAATTTGAATTTATGTTAATGTGAATGATTTAGACCTCCTTACTTTTTACTTTTAATTTATATCTTCCTATGAACTTACTAATTTTGGAAATTTATGCCTTACAGAGCTAAATTATTACTTATTAAGAGCTGCAACACTCCATCCCACATTGTCAGATAGTGTTCTCTTTCAAACAAATTATAAATTATAGTTTAAAATTTATTTCATGAACAGTTACCCACCTGTGTCATGTGTGTATTTCCTGTGTTCCATTATCATCTACAAGTGAATTATTTGACTGTGTCACAGTATTGTGCATATACATTCAAAGATAATTAATGTTGTAAGTTAATGCTAGTGAATGTTTCAAAATCTTTATAAACAATGAAATCATCATTGTGTTCAACGACATTCACTTTTTCAGTAATATGATTTTCTTCTCATTTAAAAGAGTATTAAATTTTATCACAAATCCTCTTAATATTTAATAATAATTTTATTATGTAAGAATGAGAGGGGCAAGATTTGTAATATCTAGTACTTGTCATCAATTTTTTCTTATCATAACATAATGAATATTATAATGATAAGGAGAGACAATTATAAATTAGGTTGGTAGTTTATTTGGACTTACTAGTTTAGTAGGTTTAGTTTGACAAAAATCTCAGAATAGTCTCAAGAAAAAAAGTATCTAGGGGTACTTTGAAGTTCTGGCACAAAATTTCAACAACTTGCTAATCATTCCTGGTTTTAAATAATGAACACAAAGATTTTCCATTAAGTTTGAACCCTTCCAGTAAGAATTTCTTCTGGTTCCATAGCAACTGACAAGGGCTCTTCAAGACTTACACAACTTAGTCTTGGCAGGTGTATGTGCCTTTAATCTTTGTTAATGCATTTTGACAACTTTTCATTATCATTTCTTAAACATTAGCACTGTTTTTTTTTCACCTAAGACAAAAACATGAGTTATTTTGAGTGGGGAAACTTGGCATAGCCATCATTGGTAATAGCTCTTTTTATTTAAGTAACACCTCTCACCTGAGTATTCAGTTTGCTGTTGAATACATTTTATTAAATCTGTGGGATGGAGGTCAGGGAAAAGTTATTTGTAGGTAATATGTTTAATGCCTTTGTGGAAATATAATTCAGACCATAGGGAGAAGGCAGTCTTCCACTTTAGCTCTCTAAGTATTGATATAAGTATGAAATGGTTCCCAGATTTTTGGTGTCATATTGTTTAAAATGAAACCAGAAATTGTTAAATTTAGTAAGTTTTCAAGCTTATTTTTAACAGATCGTTTTTAACCCCCTTCCAGCAACTGCTTCGAGAACGACAGCAGATGGCCAGCCGTCCCTTTGCTTCTGTTGATGTAGCACTGGAAGTAGGAGCTGAACAAACAGACTTTCTGCGAGGGCCATTAGAGGTAGGAACAGTGGTGCTGAAAAGGGACCACTGTGATTTGCATATTTATATTGCTGTTTTAATTTGCATCCATTTGTGAAACCACACACAGTCTGACTATCTAGATTGACAAGATTCTGCTACATATATTATGTCACTTTCAAGGCACATAGTTTTAATGGTATGACATAAGCTGTAACAAAAGTCACTGGAGAATCTGTTCGTCAAACAAGAGGAACAAACTGCTCACCTAGCAGCCTTTACCTGACATATAGGAGCTGAATAAATTTGAGATAGTTATGATGAGAGGAAAAAAAAGCACCTGATTTAATACTATGTACCCTTTAGTTAACAGTCACACTTACCTTTTTAAAATAAAATTTACTACAAAAATAGATGGTAAGTTGCATTTTAATTATGTAGTTTTGTTTTTGAGTGTTGAAAAGTATAAAATAGAATGAATGATTTTATTTGTGGAGCATGTATTATTATAATCCTTTGTTACAAGTACAGAAATAGAATACAATAAATCAGAAATCCTTATGTGCAAGTAAATGTGGTATTCAAATCATGAAACAATGCCTGAAATGGCTTCTGAAAATAATAACCCCCAAGAGGATAAATTCATAAATTTTTGATTAATGACTAATCAAAGAATTTTGAGGCATTTTAATTTAATTATATGCGTGTGATTTTGTTTCATTTTATTTATGGCACAATGTTTAGGTAGATAGGATAATTCAGAGACTCTACAATTGAAATGTTTTATTCCTTTTCTAAAGCATTTTAATTGAACTAATTATAAGTTCTTATTTTTAGATCTTTCTTTTCTTCAAGAGAAGCAAGGAGTATAAAAATAAGACTTGTCTCTAACCCTAGGAACAAATGTAGTTGATTTCATTATACTTTTGGTTATATATAAAAAAATAAAACCTATACCTTACAGGTAGTGTACAAAGGGACAAATTTTAGAGGGAATAAATATTTGTGTGTGTGGCATGATGGGGGTTACCTTTTGTGTTTCTTGACTTTTTACTACTCTGGCTCACATGTTGCCATGGAAGCTTAGAACATTAAGAAATTTATGTGTATATTTTCAATTACATGGGGGGAAATTAGAAAAGAGATGATGATTAAATGAAAGTACAGCAAATGGTACATTTTGGCCCCTTGTTTCAAATAACATTAGTGCGAAATCTTTAACAAACAGAAAACCTGGCCTATTTGAGTCCAAATTCTCTCTTCTCTCCATCTGTTTAAAATGATTTCAAATATTAGTGAAAATCCAATACAGGAAAAATGAAAGTAAATAATCCATGCATAGGACAAGGAAAGAAAACTTGACAATTCAAACATGAATGTAGGTAACATATATATGCCCCATTACAGTTTCCAGTTGCTTCGTGACAGTGTTCAAGATGTTAAGTGAATATCTTTTACTTTTTATTTCTAGTTTTATGCTCATGATTTCATTAGTTTTTCAGTAGAATAAACCATCTGAGAGATTTTCCCCCTAGGACAATGATATGTGGAATTCTTCTTGAGAAATTGAATACTTGCCAAATATTCTACTCACATTTTACATGTAATACCAATACAACTGTATATGAAAATTAGAAATTAAAAATTCTCTTCTTCAAAGTTTTAAAAAATCTGTGTTCTTTCATGTCTACTGACAATTTGATGTTTTTGTCTTTGCATATAATTTCCATTTTCTACCTACAATCTTAATATTTACTCTTAATACTCAATATTCTTAAATTTTGTTCCAACATATATATATGTATTTATATATATGCATTTGTATTGTGTACATTCAAATTTGCCTCTAAATAATAGAAGATATGTATATGAGTAAATATATTCGCTTAGTCAGCAATTGATGTGTGAAGACATGACTATTCAAGAGTTGTCTATCCATCTGCATATATGGCTATGATATTCCTCAACTGGTAATTTGGTGAATTGAATACCTTTGCTTTTATACTAAAAATTCTTTTTTTTTTTTTTGTGCCAACATTTTTTTTTCACCCATTGGTTGACAATGAGCGGCATTTAGACTTTTCTCTCTGGGATAGCTTTGAACAAAAAGCCTCAGTTCTCAATCTCCCAAGTTGCTAAGTTTACAGAGGTCACTTACAGGTGCTTGGTTTATATTCTTAAGATTTAGAATTTGAACTCTACTTTCCTGCATGTTTCTATTCTAAACAATTGAATACAAACTGAAAGATTTCAATCAGCTCTATTCTTTCGAACTACAATTTTGTGAAACTTACCTATAACTAATGAGAATTTTTATTTCACCTGCACTTTTCTAAATTCTAGAATCTACACTAAAAATTCTTAATTCAATACCAGATTTCTTCCATGTTGGCAAGTAATTATGATTTCTGATCCTTGTGGCCATATATGCCCAATAATCTCAAGTGAAGTGACACCTTAGAGTAATTTTAATGAATTCAAGTTGAAAACATTATTATTCTCTGGATATTTTTAGAATTTAATTGGTTGTTTACCTCTTCCTGTTAAAATTAGACATCAAAGTAAATCTCAGGAGCTAACCTCTAATTTCTTACTTGGACATCCATTAGAAAATAATAGTGGTAAAGGTAGAATGTTTATAGGCCGGGAGTTTGGCCTAGTGGTAGAGTGCTTGCCTAGCATGCATGAAGACCCGCGTTCAATTCCTTGGTACCACATACTTAGCAAAAGCCAGAAGTGGTGCCGAGGCTCAAGTGGTAGAGTCCTGAGGCCCTGAGCTTAAGCCCAGGACTGGCAAAAAAAAAAAAGTTAGAATATTTATAATCACATTTTATTTCTGCCTTGCTAAGCATCTTTTTTTCATGTACTTTTATTGTAATTAATTGAAGGATTACATTACATTCACCAGATAGAAGGTGCATTACTTCACATACATTGATACTCTTTCTCATGTCATGGTCCCCATTTCCTTCCCTCCTCCCCCCTCCGCTCATATTGTTTCTCCCCTTCCCTATCCAATTTCAAAAAACCAATCAAGCATATATACAATATATCAGATAACAAGGTGAAATACTGTAACAATGTGAGATAACCAAGGAACAGCAAAAGAGATGAGAGATAACATAGTACATTAGGGACAACAATCACTCATTATATGGCTTTTGTTTCTATATCCTGGAAGTCCTTTCATTTAGCATCATTCTATATGGCCTTATGTGTCTAGGTTTTGTTTTATTGTAACTCTTGTAGCAATTACTATTCATTGGAAACTGACTGTCCAATATAAGTGCATATGAATATATATGTGCACATATATGCACAACATATTATCCATTGCTGCAGAACATTGAAATATGTACCATATCCCTTTCTTAATGTATAATTTAGTATGATGTAGTTTGCTGATTTTTCTTACATGCTAATTGTGAAGTCTAGGCCTATTTTGAAGTTACAGGAAAAGTGTTACCTAAGTCTAATAATCAGACTAATTCTATAATTCTTCTACTCAGTTTTGCTTAAAATTGATAGTTTAGTTCCCAAGTCAAACTATTGCATTTGCTGGCTACAACTCATCTGTACAAAAATGTGGTAAGTGGTAAGTTAAGGGATTTTTTTCTAATGATAATAAGGTTTAAACTTAGGGCCCTGAAATCCTTAACTCTAACTACTACTTCAGCTATGCCTCCAGCATGTTTGACTTTATTTTTCAGATAAAGTCTTGTACTTTTTCTTGCCCAGACTGGACTCAGACTACAGTGTTCCTTCCTGGCATTACAGGTGTGAGTCACTATGTCCAGCAGGATTCCTTTTCTTCTTTCAATTAAATTTAACACTCCTTTGTCACATATGAGTTCATTTGTGTACAGTCATGAGGAAAAGGCCAGGTGCAATGAGAAATGAATTAACTTTTATAAAGCTATGTCTATTTCTGTAATGTGAATGTATTCCTTAAGTATCTTTTGTAGATAATTGTATGCTGGATCTTTACTGAACCCGTACTGCATATATCCTTCATATGCAAATAAAACATACACTGTGGATAACTGCTCTAAATTATCCATTAGTAAGTCTTAATCATTTATGTTTTCCTATAATGGTAAATTAAAATACATTATTAAAAATTTCAATAAATTCATTTAGAATACAAATGTATGCCAAACCACGATTTATTAATTGATTTTAAATTTATTTTGAAAAATAATTTGTAGCAGTTATATGATCCATGAAAGATATTTGTCATTTTTCTTCCAAGCAGTAACAAGAGAATTTATAGTAGTTGTTTGAAATTTTTTTATGAGGTGTTTTCTATGTATCAGAACTTGTCTAAGCACTTGAGTAATATCTGGTGATACAATAAGGAACCCTGAAAAGTTGTGGTTTATATTGTAAATGAAAAATTAATTTCATGTATGGGGAGATTATAAACGCAATTGTAAGTAAAAAATTAGGATAAAACATCATAATAAACATAATTAAACTCATGATCTCTCTACCATAGCCTTCCATAGTGTTAGAATTTCAATGGTGAGAGAAAACTTGGATTCTGGACGCAATTTTAAGGCTAAGATGAATACAATATTTTCATTTTGAATATTTTTCTAGTGTTTGTAAGATCCATGTAAAAAGATAGAACCAACTTTCTCTTATGGTCACACAATGTAATCTTAACAGTTTTTCCTCTCATCAGCATATATGATGTTTCTGATAACATTACATTGTGGTCACCACTAGGTTTTGTTTTTCTATCATTCTAATAGGCCTATGCTGGTATGTTTGTTCATTTTTTCTTTTTTGAAAAAAAAATTATTGTCAGGGTGATGTGTAGAGGGGTTACAGTTATATTTATAAGGTAGTGAGCTTTTAACTTCTTGAACACTGTTACCCGCCATGTTTGTCTCCCATTTTCTTTCTCCCTTACCCCTTCCAATTTGTAAAGTTCATTTCCAACATATTGTCTTGTGAATATCGCTGTTACACTGGTTCATCCTTTGTCTTTTGTCTCATCTCTTAGTTGTTTTTTTATTATATGGAGATAATACTGCTTTCCAACATAATAGTACTTGACTACTCCATGTACTGGATAGCAATATATATTTTAATTTTGCCATAGACATATACATTAATTGAGGGATACTCTAAAATAAAAAGTAGACTTATTAGTAAGCTTTGCATTACTATAACAAAATGCTCAAGGCAGCTAATTCTTAAAGAGAAAACACTTACTTAGTTTACAGATTTGTGTATGAGAGCAAGTACTAACATCACAAACAGGAACAGAGATAAAACAGAGTGGGAAGGTACAGACTTGCACCTTCATAACCATTGTCTTATGAGAATTCAAGCAGTCATTCAAGAACTACCAAGAGACCATAAGCAAGCATCTGTTCAAGAATATGTCCCCACTAAACAGCTGCTGAGAGGTTCCACTGCCCAAGGACCTCACTACTTCCCACTCCCCTGGGTACCAAGCTTTGGATATTTGGACTTTTTGCAGGGATAATAACAGTAGGGAACATTTGTTGGGGGGTCAGTCGTGGGTGTGACTTGAACTGTGGGTGTGGGCTCTGTCTCTGAGCTCTTCTGCTGAAGACTACCACTCTACCATTTGAGCTACAGTGCCACATCCAGGAAACATCTTTTATGTGCCTATGTAATAAATACAGAATTGTAATTTTGAAAAAAAAATCTTCATAAATCTATTTTTTTCAGTTGCTTCTAAGGCCAGCTTAGTGAAGTAATTCTATTGAGTGAGAAATAAAATAGTAATGTTAAAGATTAAATTTTAACTTTTATGACAAAAAATTAAGCGTACATAGAAATAGGGAAATTAGCCATATCACTCAGTTTCTACTATTGTTGATCCATGGCCAATCTTTTTCCATCTCTATTGCCTGTTCTCCCTACCTTTACCAGTGATTATTCTGAAGTAAATCTAAAGTATCAAAAAGTTTTAATTGAGTCTAAATTCTTGCTTATAGCATTGAAAATAATTATATTACAGTATTTAGATTAAACAATTAATTTCTAGTATTTATCTCTCAGGCTTTAGTATTATCTTGGTTTGACCTATTCATATTTAAAGTATTTGGGATGTACACTTATCCCAAGCACTTATGCATTATGCAATGGGAAATTATAACACCTGAATGGAAATAAAAGCTCATTTAGTGAAATTGTTTTACTTTATTTGCATACTGTGGATATAGTTTCTTTAATAGCACTGTATAGACATTAAATTATTACAACTGTAGTTTTTGCTTAATGGAAGTTGCCACTCAAGTTAACAATACAGGCCATTTGATTTTTTAAATCTAATGTATTATATGCTTTTAAATTACATGTTGACTATGATTGTAGGAGTACATTCTTAATCCTTATTACAACAGTGATCTAATTTTTCTCATTGGGACACTCAATTTAGTGCATAACTTTTTTAATTAAGAATAGAAATATAAAAGAAAGAGAAATTTTGCATCATTAGGAATTCTGATATTTGCTACTGTATAGAAAAAGACCATGAAGAATATGAAGCGAGTATAACCATGTTATGGGTCACTTAAAATAAACCAGAGTAATTGGGGAAGTAACCTTGACATATTTCAGTCCACATACAAGTATCTCTAGTTTATTATAATTCAGACAGTATTCATTACCAAAGATGTAAGGCCAAATTAAATTTAACATTGCACTCTTCACAAGACATTCCATAGCTAGCAATAAAATTAAGATAATGCTGTTAAAGTAAGAATTTCAATTATAAAGCAGATGAGACTGTGAAAAACATGACAGCCTTAATGAGCAGTAGGAGTTGGCATTCACTTTGATGAGGATCATAGTCATCCTGGGAAGGAAGCAAAATACAGCCTGAAGCCTTCCCCTGTTGTGTTATGTCACCTATACTGATAACAGCTTTGAGTTCAAATTCATTTCTATTCACTCTCCATCACTAGCTTTAGAATGATTATCTTGTTACCACTCCATTTGCAGCTAGAAGAGCTTAGAATTCTATAATGCTTCATTCTTCCAAATAATGTGTTGCCTCATTTGTTGTCAGTCACATCCCTGTTCAGAAAAAAAAAGGGAAATAAACGTAGTGGCCCATATTGCTGGTGGGAAAACTGGATCCATGACTCAGTAGTGATAGAAGGAATTCAAATTATTTGACTTATTCACATGTAATAAATATGATTCGATGTTCTACCATACTTAGTGGATATATTAGACATGTGCTTAATTTTTAAAGTAGTCTGAGATGAGAACTATTGAAAATAACTTGTGGGGTCAATAAGATTAGAGGAACCTAGTTCATTCTGGATACTATTTTAAAAAATACTAGAAGCTAAGTGACTTATATACAATAGAAACTTATCTCTTAGTCCATGACTAAGAGGCTGTTCACTGTATCCTTACATGGCAGGAGGGGCAAACAAGCTCCCTCTGCCTTAATAATGTAAGGGTCCTAATATTATGACTTTGCACTTATAACTAATTTCCACTTAAATACTTCACCTCTTGCTATCACTGGGAGCTAGGTTTCAATACACACACTTTATCAAACAGAAACATTACTTGGTAGCAATAACTATCTATTCTCAGTAGCTTCGAAATATGGAATACTTCTGCAGTGTTCATACCAACTACATATAGTAACATAGATACTAGTAAACTTGCCCTTTAGTGATGCTTGCAATTACATACAACATTCTGTTATTATTGCTTTCCTGGTCTGTTGTAACAGGGAAACTCCATCCTCTATCCCCCCCCCCCCACGTGGGCAGCCAGAAATAAACACTTTTACCTGTCCTGAAGCCTTAATACAATTAAGGAAAGCTAAAAGGCTATTCTGTATACCTATTCTATAATTCATGCAACTAATGTTACAAATCAATTACATCTTTTTGCTTCTCTATTGTAAATTGTAAAGGATTATAGTTTCTTCGTGGTCACTTAGATTTTTCTGTTTCACTATCAAATGATGATTTTTTTCATTTGGGATATTTCTAAAGGTCTTAGATTGTTTTTCTGTCTCTGAAAATCTTGAAAACCAATTTGATTTTAATTCATACTTAATATCACTGTATATTCACTATATAATTAATATAAACATTATCCTTTCAGTTCTTTATAAATACATTTCTCAAAAAGCAGTTTTCATCCATACTGCTTGCTGTAAAGCATGACCAATTTCAGTCTTTACTACAATATGCTTTATAATACCCATAATGTTTGTGCTGTCCACTCTCATATTTACTTAATCTGTCATCAAAGGGAGCATGGCTGATGTCTTTTAAGTGAGCCAATCGATTAAACAGCATTATGTTTAGTTTCTACAAGCAGCAATTTTCTTCTCTCCCTTAGGAACTTTAATTCTGGAAATGAGAATTCCACTTAGAATTAGAATGTTCATTTATGAAATGCAAATGTAATATACATTTAAATTATAGATCCTTTAGCCTAGCAGTAAAATGTATAAAGCTTTTTATTAGTATATTATGATTTTAAAAGTAATCACAATGAAATTGATTTAATTTGCAAATATCACAGTAAATCAAGATGAACTACAGAGCTCAAAATGCATAAATTAGTAATTTAGTATATTATCTAGCAACTCAAATATACTATCAAATCCTCAACTTTTTTTGTTTTGCAATACTGAGGGTTGAATTTAGGGTCTCAAGCTTGCCATACAGGTATTCTACCAGCTGAACTTACACCATCTTCAGCTTTTTTAATGTAAAAAAACAGGTTGTAACTGCCTTGTTATAATAATTTTATATCTCTTCATTATTTTTCTTTTATTTTAGTTCCTTTGTTTACATAAAAATAATAAATCAAGCATTCCAATAAAGGGATAACTCATTAATTATCAGTAATTATTTTTTCTTGTTTATTCAGTTTTTTCCTATTAGTTGTACTTAAAAGCACAATATTAACCAAATCCTTATACAAGTGTCTCACAATATAGATTTATATAAGATCTTTATAATTTCTTATAAAAATGGGAAAATATTTATTTACATACATATATGTGCATGTATAGTGTATATGTTTATATGCATGTGTGGTTTTATGTGTGCTAATACTGGTGCTTGAACTCAGAGCTCGAGGTGTACCCTTGAGCCTCTTGGTACTCAAGGATAGTGCTCTACCTCTTAAGCTACAGTGGCACTTCTGGTTTTCTCTGAGTGGATTTTTGGAGATAAGAGTCTCGCAGTCATTTCTGCCTGGATTGGCTTGAAATTGTGATCCTCAGATCTCAGGCTCATGAGCCATCAGCACCTGTAAAAAAATGGTTGAAATATATTTATATAATATATTTGTTGAATTTCATTGTGTTTATTAACATAGATTATAGTTAGTATGATTATCTTCAGAATAATGTGTAAAATGGATCTTTTATACATATTCTTTCATTTGTTATGCATTCTTTTCATGGATAATAATTGATTTATGACATTACCAATCAAGTTCAGACCGTAGCAGTGTGTTTATATCTCAGATAAGATTTACATTAGAATAGAAAAGGAAGTGTCCAAAGAGAAGTTAAGTTAGAGCTAAAATATATACCATTTTCCTTCTTCGGCATAGAACATTTTGCTTGGAGGACCTAATCGTATCCAGTTCTATTCATTTATACAACCTTTAATAAAGTAACCTAATCATTTCTGAGCTTCAAGTTTCTCATTTATAAAATATGTAAAAAAATAAATACCTTCTATGCCTATTCCTTGGAGTTCTTATTTAATCTTATTTCTACATTTAGATGTCAAAGTCACCCTTGCTCTCTAAGCAAAGTATTTTACAGAGACTTATTATGTGCCATTTTCATTTATGTTTATAACATTGATTTATTGATTTTTTTCAATGTGCTACTGTACCCTAGAGAAATAAAACCAAATAAGATTATACTTAAATACCTCAAATTCTAATGTGGAAATACATATGAAAAGTGATAAAAAAAATACTTAAACTTCTGCTGTTGATTTTAATTGATAGGATTTTTCTCAATTATTTGTCAAATCTATATAATTATAATGAAATAAACAATTTACTGTGCTATTTATTATACTATATTATAATTATAGCTTAAGAGAAAAACCTAAAGTGAAGCAGTATGAAAAATCTAGAAAAATCACCTAATGTATATAAAATTTGTACATGAAAAATATTTACACTTCAATCAGTAGGGAAATAGGATGAGCTCATTTTGAGATATTATGATAGCTGGAAACTATGTAGGAAAGCAAAAAATCACTTGCTCCAGATATAATGAAATGAAAATTCAAAATGTAAATTAGGTTTCTAGAATAATATAAAGGTGATGTTCTCAATAACCTCAGAGTTGTCGTTTCCTAATGATTCAAAATACAGAAGCAATAAAGGAAAGATGCTAAAATGAAAAAATAGTTTCTCTGATTCAAAATATTAAACATGATAAAATTTTAATTTTAATTTGTGTCATAGATGAAAGTGATATACATTAAAAACAACAACACTGTAAAATTTATGTGAATTATAAACATGCAATTCACAATGGAAGATATGATTTAAAAAAAGCTCTTAAACACAGGAAGATAATTCAAATTCACTCATAGTACCAATGTTAACCAAAATTAACCAGGATTGAAAAACATCTAAGACAACTGATATATGATAAGCAGAAAAATGGCCCTCTAAAATATCACATCCTAGAGCTAAGATGGAAAGGGGGCTTTAAAATCATGATTAAAATAAAGGTTATAGGCTGGGAGTTTGGCCTAGTGGTAGAGTGCTTGCCTAGCATTCACAAAGGCCCTGTTTCAATTCTTCAGTAAAAAAAGCTTGAAGTTGTGCTGAGGCTCAAGTAGTAGAGCGTAGAGCTCTAGCCTTGAGAAAGTCCCAGGACAGTGCTCAGGCCCTGAGCTCAAGCCCAGGACTAGCAAAAATAAAAAAATAAATAAAGATTATCAGGATTACTTGGAGATATATACATACATATATATATATAATTAATAAAGTATCTTGCCTTATGGAGAGGTGTTGGGAGCCAGAGTGGAATCAAACTGTACCTTGATTTGCATCAGACAATGGCTTTATTGTCTTATTGTTTTCTGGCCTTATTCTGTTTAAATGACCTGAGATTTACCATATGAATGTAACACCTGGAAGTTCCCTGGGTCTCAAGAAGGGAAGAGGCTGGAGTGGAAAATAAACGGGGCAGTCTTTACCTGGACTGCAGACATCCCGGACCCGATGTGTCTGTCTCTCTTCTATTTCTTCCTAGTCCTTGCCCCCTATTTCAGGAACCCCAGTCTGCGAACCCTGGTTTGCTGCTGGCTGGCCCCGGCAGAGAGGAACCAGAACAGATCAGATATAATGATGGAAGCAGAGTGATAAGATTGCTGACTTTGAGAATTGAGAGGACCATGAAGCAAAAATTATGCATTGTTTCCAGAAGTTGAACTAGAAACAGAAATTTTTCCTAGAGCCTCTGGAAAGAGCAAAGTGCTACCAGCATCTTAAATTTACTTCATTAGGCTCATTTTAGACTTATGTTCAGAATTATAAAATAATGAGTTTGTGTTATTCAACTAATATTTTTTACTACTTTGTTACAATAGCATTAGATAACTAATCTAAGAGGAAAGCTATGAGGAAACAAATACTTTCATATATTTTGGGAATATAAATTCTCCTTTGGAGAATTTTACCCTATTTACATATATATTTAACATGAGATTCCACAAGCCCATCTTTTCCATGCTAAAAACATAAAAGGTAGGCATAAGCCAACTTTATTCGTTATAGTTGAAAAGGTTGGGGACAGCCCAAATAGCTGTCAGTAGATGTTAATTGAATGGAGTATAATATTAGGCTATATTATGCAGATCTCAAAAGAGATGTTTCTAGCCATTTGGGAGGTGGAAATTGTGGGATTGTGGCTGGAGGCCACTCCAAGTATAATCATTTGAAAGACTTCATCCAGCTGAGAATGGTAGTACACACGGGTCATTCCATCCAATGGAGACTTAGGAAATTCTATCTCAGACACAGAGACATACAAGTATAAGAACCATAACCCAAAGTAATCTGGTCATAACCAATGCAAGAAAAGCCTGCATTTTTCTTGCAAGTATGAGACCAGAGTTCAATCCCTAATAACACCAAAAGAAAAGGAAATATTTCCATGTTTTACTATGGAAATATACATAGGATTGTTTCTAAAAACATTAATGTTTTTATTGTTGTTGCTTTGTCACTCTGGGACTTGAACTCAGGGCTTGAGTGCTGTCCCTCAGCTTTTGTACTCAAGGATAGTACTCTATCACTGAGCTACAATTCCACTTCGTGTGTGTGTGTGTGTGTGTGTGTGTGTGTGTGTGTGTGTGTGTGTGTGTGTATGTGTTGGCTTTGAACTGTGATCCTCAGATATCAGCTTCCTGGATAGGAAGGATTACAGATGTGAGCCATGGAAACCTTCCTTTTGCAGGAAGAGGAGGGATAAGTGATTATTCATAGCACTGGAAAATGAACTTCATAGAGAGAGCAAGGTGGGAGATAGACCTCCCTAACTGTAGATATTTTGCAGATCTAGGCCTAAACGCATTTAAATGTACTACACTCTAATGTTTGACTCAGGGAAACCAAGAATAAGTAGACAAAAGTAAAATTAATATGGAAATAAGGGTGAATACAAATGAATGAGTTTGAGTATATTCTAAATTATAGGAATCCATTGTCAAAACTGAGTAAGTTTTTAAAGAAATATTTATTCATAATGCTGTAGGACTGTTTCACAAGTAAGTGAACTTGGTGATAAACAGGTATAATTCAAGGTAAATACTAAACATCCAAAGAAGGATATGATGTGATTTTAGAGAAGATTGAGAGTATGTCCATATAAGAGAATAAGGAAGACTTTTATTTCATTTATTCATTCACATATTTAAGTATGTACTGCTTTCCTATTATAATACTATGTGTGTTACACTATGGGTAAGCAGTTTTTAAAACAGTTGAGCACTACTGTGCACAAAGAGCTTGCAATCAGGTGAAGATGAATATAACAGGCAATACATTAAAACAAAACAAGAATTGAGGGTCACATTTGCTATGTGGCTATCACTACTGATTTGCAATGCTATCACCAAGATACTCAAGTTCATTTCCAAAGAGGCATATATTTGTATAGCTAACAGTAGCCTAGTGAGTGAGTTACATGGTAACTACATTTTAAGAAACCTCCATGAACTGACATTGTATCATGCACTTAAAAAACATCAAGTATTCAATTGATATTTATTTTTACATAAATAGATAAGAAAATGATACGTTTATATAATTTAATGTTAATAAGTTTATACTATCATAACTGTCCAGCCTCTGAAATATTGTCTAATATGATTATTACTATTATGCATGGGTAGCACTTTGGTAAAATAGACAAACATTATTTGACATATGACTATATGAGGAAACATTTATAGAGATTATTATAAATTCTAACTTGTCTATTTATCAAACAGCACGGCTACATCTTAAACCCTAAAAATAATTTCAGTCAAAAATCTTACAACACTAAAATAATATTACTCATAAATTTTATATGGATAAATAACATTTAATTATATGATACTGTGAATAATAATTCAGCCATGTAATGGTCTCAAAACTGAAGATTTTATTGTTAAATAACAAATAAAAATGATTTTTTTTTATCTCCTCTAGAGATTCTATGGCAGCAGTAGTAGGTGTATTTTATTAATGATACTAACAGGAAACTGAAGATACTGAGCAAAAACGTAATTACTTAAGGCTAGAATAAAATGATCACTACTTCTGCAAATGAATTTAATTTTAATTATATCATTTTGCAAATGAATACATTTGAAAAACAGTAGAACAGTATGTGTTATGTATACAGCAAATGGTAGTTTGCTTATCTTTATATAATGCTTGATACCAAAAGAGTTTCTATGCCCCATTGTAAATAGTGGGGTTTAGCAGGTTTGTTATTTTTTTAAAGTTTAAACAAATTTACTCTAATATAGCAGGGTTAAGGTAGGCAGAAATGGGAAGAAAGAGCAACATTCCCTGCTCCTCCTCATAGAAAGTTAGGTTTAAAAACTTTTAAAAATGGCTGAACATTTTCATATTACCCCACAGGAGGTCCTTGGCCAATAGAGTATCTTCACTGTAGCCAAGAGATCTTTTCAACAAAATGTGTAGAGGTCAGCCTTTTAAGGTGATTTGCTTTGCCAGTGAAATTACACACACACACAAAAATTCCCAGCACTGATAAATTGTACTGTTCTGTTCTACATGAAGACCAACTGCCATGAGGATAAGTCAAAGGCCAAGGACCAATCTAAGTGTTTCCTTTCTTACCTAACAGTGGTGATACAATTGTTGAACTAGTTTACTCACAGCTTACTTTTTCCATCTAGGACATATGTAGTGTTATTAACATGTGGCCTCTAAATGCAGATAAAATTTAGATGACAGTTGTTAATGCTACTTATATTATCAATAATAAAATTTGCTTTGTATGTACTATAATCCCTTTTATACTGTAGTTTTTCTAGTTTTAAATAAAAATTAAAATATATTGACTCATTTTTATATCTTCTTAAGGAGTAAATGTAACAGAATAAATTATGGTCTAGTAAGAATATTTTTATTCTTTATTACTTTCAAAAATAGTATAGTGTATTTGTTCAGAGTTACACTTTGTAAATGTTCTATCCAATCATCAATAATCCAGAATTTATTCCGTGTTCATCTCCTTTATGAATAAATTGAACTCATAAATATGTTTGAGCTAAAAATAGTGCTTATTGTCTTGCATTGTTTATGTAGCTATAGGTCTAAGTCCTTGATGGCAGGCCTTCTATCACATGTCTCCTGGGATTTTTTAAAAGTCAATTTCTCTTTTGATTTACCTTTCTTTTTAAACTAGGCTTTCTGAAAGTTGGCACCACTGACATTGTGGACTACAGATCTTTGAGACTGGCTCTCTGTAGTGTAACACCGTTAGCTGTGCCCTTTAGGTTGATAGGTAGAACACGGGTAGCACCCATCTTCCACTCGTGACAAGAAAAATGTCTCCTCCAAACATTCTCATGTCCCAAATAAATGAGTTTAGATAAATGAGAATCAATTTTAAGCCATAGCAGAACAAGCTTCTAAGTCCTTGGTATTTTTTTTTACCAAAATAAAAAGCTGATAATTTTCATATTATGCTATACTCAATAAATACTTGAAATAGGAGTTTCTAACTATAAACACATGAAATTTAGCTGATAAGATTTGGAAACCAATCTGAATTTCTTGCATACATATATTTTACTATAGTTACATATTCTCATATAGTCCATAGAAGTCATTCCAGTAATTTGTTCAGTTAATGCTTCCTGAAATACACTGTTCCTTATGTTTCTTACAATGACAGCACAAGAAAGTTAGATTCAATTTGTGCAAATATCTGTGCTTTTGCTTTTTATTTCTTTTTTTCATAATTCTTCTTTTATTTTTTATTGTAATTAATAAAAGGGTTACATGATATTTGCCATTTAGAAGGTACATTAATTCACATACATTGATACCCTTTCACATGTCTTGGTCCCCATTACCCACCCCTCCACACCACCCCTCGTCTTGGTTTTCCCGACTTCCCTATCCAATTTCAAATAACCAAATACAAATAAATCCAATGTATCAGATAACAAAGTGAGATTCTGTAACAATATGAGATAACCAAGGGACAGCAAAAGAGATGAGAGATAACATAGTACATTAAGGACAACAATAATTCATTACATGGCTTTTGTTTCAATATCCTGGAGGTCTTTTCAATTAGCTTCATACTATATGGCCTTATGTATCAAGGTTTTGCTCTATTGCAGATCTCTGCTAGTAGAGCCCAAGGTTTCTATTGATTATGACAAATGAGGGAAACCATTGAGCCTAAGTTCCTTTGAGTCTGGCTTACTTCACTTAACATGATTTTTTCTGAGACTTTCCATTTCCTAACAAATGGGGCAATGTCATTCTTTCTGACAGCAGCATAGAATTCCATTGTGTACAAATACCACAACTTATTGATCCACTCATCAACTGAGGGACATCTAGGCTGGTTCCATATCTTTGCTATGGTGAATAATGCTGCAATGAACATTGTTGTGCTAGTGGATTTAGTATGCCCTAGTTTCTGGATGGTTGGGCAAATGCCAAGTAGTAGAATTGCTGGGTCATAGGGGAGCTCTATGTTTAGCCTTTTGAGGCACTGCCATACTGCTTTCTATAGTGGTTGAATGAGTTTGCACTCCCACCAACAGTGTAGTAGTGATCCCTCCTGGCCATATCCCTTCCAGCATCTGTTGTTACTAGTTTTCTTGATCCTGGCCATTCTAACTGGAGTGAGGTGGAATCTTACAGTTGTTTTGATTTGCATTTCTTTTATGACCAGAGATGTTGAGAATTTCTTCATGTGTCTATAGGCCATTTTTGTTTCTTCAGAAAAGACTTTAAGTCTTTGGCCCATTTTTTAATGGGATGGCTGTTACATTGGGGATTAGTTTTGGGGTGATTCAATTTTTTGAGTTGTTGATATATTTTAGATATGAGGCCTTTATCTGTTGTGTGGTTGGTGAAGATCTTCTCTCATTCTGTAGGCTTCCTAATTAATTTACTATCTATGTCCATTGCCATACAAAAGCTCTGCAGTTTAATGCAGTCCCACTTATCCAACCTTTCTCTTATTTACTTTGATTCTTGGTCCTTATTAAGAAAGTTTCGACCTGTGCCAAGGAGGCCTAGTGTATCTCCTATTCCTTCTTGTAAAGTTTTCAGTGTGTCAGCTTTTACCTCCAGGTCTTTGATCCATTTGGAGTTAATTCTAGTGCAGGGTGACAAAGAAGGATCCAACTTTAGTTTTCTGCAGGTGCTTAACCAGTTCTGCCATCACAGTTTGTTGAAGAGGCTGTCTTTCTTCCATTCTATTTTTTTTTTGCAATAGCCTCAAAGAAAATAAAGTACCTAGGAATTAGCTTAACTAAGAATGTAAAGGACCTTTTTGATGAAAACTTTAAAACCCTAAAAAAAGAAATTAAAGCAGAACTAAAGAAATGGAAAAACCTCCCATGCTCCTGGATTGGAAGAATCAACATTGTGAAAATGACAATCTTGCCAAGGACGATCTACAAATTCAACGCAATACCCATCAATATCCCAATGGCATTCTTTAAAGAAATAGAAGAGGCAATCCAAAATTTCATATGGAATAATAAAAGACCCCGTATAGCAAAAACACTTCTTAGCAGAAAGAACAGCGCCGGAGGAATTTCAATTCCAAACTTTAGACTCTATTACACAGCTATAGTGACCAAAACAGGTTGGTACTGGCACAAGAACAGGCCTGAAGACCAATGGAATAGAACTGAAGACCCAGATATTAAACTACAGACCTATAGCCACCTAATCTTTGACAAGGGAGCCAAAAAAAAATAGAATGATTTTTATTTCTTGACATTCGTATTTAACAATTACTGATTACGTTCGTATTTAACAATTACTGGTTAAATTTTAGTAGAAAAGTTTATTTTTTGCTGCTATATATAATATCATTCTGTAGATTTTTCTTCCTGTAATGGCATATTTTTTTTCTTTCTGGAATGAAATGAATGAATGAAAAGTAATTTTTACATTTTTATTCGTGTTGATTTTGAAACAAAATAAATTCTATCCACCCTTATATAATGTGTTTGATTTTTAGCTACTTTAATAAAATGATTTACAGTTTAATCATACTTATTTGGACATCTTTTCCTCTGATCTTATTATCCTGTAATGAGAGAAAGTAAATATGCTTGTTTATCTTCATGTGATAGGCCAATTAATTTCAAATACCTTTCTTTTGAAACATGGGAAAATTTATTTTTGTTTTTTGTCAGTCATAGGGCTTAAACTGAGGACCTGAACTATATCCCTCAATACTAGTACTCTACCATTTTCAGTCATTTTGCTGGGTCTGCAATTCTGGTAGTTAATTGGAGATACGAATCTCATGGACTTTCTTGCCCAGGCTGGCTTCAAACTGCTATCCTTAGATTTCAGCATCCTGAGTAGCTAGGGTTACATGTATGAACTACCTGCTAGGAAATGTTCTAATATACTGTCAGAAGAGCATCTTATTAGCTATGGATAAACGAAATACATCCACATATATGAATGCATGATGAAACACAGCAAAAGCTGAAGAAGACACCAGCCAATAAATAGAGTATATTTTATTCTACTTGTCTGCAAGGTTACTAAGTAATAAGTACTTCCAGAAAAGCATGAAAATGACCGTGATTCAAGACTGAATCAAACAAAGTACAGTATGTTGTATTTTTAACTATAGAAGGTTGGTCAATAGCTGCACTCAATTGCTGTTGTTTCCCCATGGAAAGCTCAGTTTGTTAGCTTTAGGATAGGCTCAGTCAGTGGATTCTTTTCTACTAAGAGAAATGATCCATGGGAGGTCTCAGGAGAAAGTCCTGAGAAAACCCAACCAGCCTTTCATGCTATAGAAGGCAATCAAGAAAGTAAGAGTCTGACCTATTTGAGGTAACATTTCAAAGACTGAGCTGTTGGAGCTCTTTTAAAAAAAATCAATTCACATTATCAAAAGAAAGCTGAAAATGATAGCAAAAGACTTGTTTTATTAGAAAACTTTTCTCTTGTTATAATAATATGTGAAGTACTAGGAATTGGCCTCAAACAATTTTAAAGGAGGGACAAAGAGGACAGTAATTACACTGTAAGTCTGCCTGTTTATCACCACCCTTTGTCATCTACAAGTAGAACAATTTGAAAGGTAGTGAAGATATAGAGTTTAGGCAAGACAAAGGAGCTGTTAAAGCATATGTTTGTTAGAGCTATGGACTTAATTGCACCACTAATGAATCCTGGGCATGTGTTGATAAGACACAAAAAATGCATAATTGTAAGTATTTTAAGTATCTCCCCAAATGACTTCTCCATTTGTGCAAACAATATTGAGGAGCAGTGGCTTTTTTGTATGCATTAGGATTTACTCCAGTGCTATTCTGTACTTGTTTATCTTCCAAAAGGATTTGAAGTGACTTAAATAAAAGGGAAAGACTAAACATACTTAGTAGTGTTGGCCACATTGGCAGAATTTGAAGTTTATTTTGTTTTGATTTTATGTTTGAGACAGTAAAATATTAGCTTAAACTTTGTAGTCAACCAGGCCTGGATATGAATCATAGGTTTTCTGATAAAATAATATTTGATTGGTAAGTTAATACAATTCTTTAACCTTTATTTCATTAGATAAAAGCAGGTTACACTAATGATTACCACAGGGTTGTCATGAAGAGTAACAGCATTAAAATACATAAAGTGTCTAGAATCATACCAGAACCATTAGCAGCATTCATTATTCATCAAAGCTTTTTTTTTTTTTTAGCATTTTTTTCCATGTAATACACCTCCCTTGTGATTTGGGGAATGTGCGTAATTGTCATGCCTCTGCTCTAGCAGAAGAAACTCTGTTACTTTCACAAAAGATTTTTTTTTTGACAGTCCTGGGCTTGAGCTCAGGGCCTGAGCACTGTCCTTGGACTTTCTCAAGGCTAGAGCTCTACCACTTGAGCCTCAGCACCACTTCTGGCTTTTTTCTATGTATGTGGTACTGAAGAATCGAACCCAGGTCTTCATGCATGCTAGGCAAGCACTTTACCCACTAGGCCAAACTCCCGGCCACAAAGGAAATTTTTTAAAGGTATGTTTCCTTTTTCCTTTCAGTGTTGATAACTATTAGTACACATTTTGCTAAACCTGGAAGTTTTCTTCCTCTGTGTGTATCAAGACTTAAAAAGTCTGCTTCTACTGTCTTGGCAGATTTGTTAGAATTTGCATGATTTTCTCTGTGTGAGTAAAGGATTGGAAGATCCTTTTTTTTTTGCCACAAGCTATTTATATCATCATTTACCAGCCATATGGAAGTCATCTGTACACACCATTGCCACATATGCCAAAAAGAAGTATTCTTGTCTGTCTGCTGTATACCAAATTAGTTCTTGGCCCCTATATGACCATGGGCCCATCATTCTCACTACTGGGAAGTATATAGAATAGATAGGGTAATGGAATGCAGGAATTAGAGTGCATTTTTAGTATTAATGAAAAGTTCTAGCTTAGGGAATCACTGATAGGACATTTCTTACAACAAATATCAAACAAACAAAGCCAGTAATATAAAACCCAAGGCTTGTAAAATCTTACCTTAAAAATAAACATCCTCCCAAGAGTTACCACTTAATCTTTCTTGGTTATTATTTGAGTTAGGGAGAAAGGATGCTTCTGTATTCTAGTTAAAAGTAAGCCTTTCAAAAACTGCTATAAAATATCACAAAATGACTCTATAGACATGTTTTATTACACAGATAAATATTTATCTGTGACATACAAACAATCAGCCTAATTTTAATTATGTTCTAAAATCTAAGTGCCAGTGATTGTATGTAGAGAATCCCTTCTTGAATACTTGTTTGTTAAACACATCATTTGAAATATGATGTAAAAATCAATGTTAATAAATTCTTTAATAAAAAGTCACTCTTCTTTTAAAGCCACTATTGACATATTGATAGGTTCTACCTATTGAAAAATGTAAACGTAACCAGTTAGTTATTAAAATAATTATTCTCTAACAACACTAATGTAGAATTTCTTCAGTGGCTTACAAATGCAAGCTTATAATTTTTCTAATTATTTTAAAATATTTTTAAGCCATATTTGCTTAAATTATTCAAATATTCCTTCTTAGCTAACATAAAAATTAAGATTTTAGAATCACCAGTAGTTAAAAATATATAAAGATATTATATATATATATTTTTTATCTTTTAAGTTTATTTTTTTATTGTAATTAGTAAAAGGGTTACATGATATTTGCCAGATAGAAGGTGCATTAATTCACATACATTGATACCCTTTCACATGTCTTGGTACCCGTTTCCCTCCCCCCCACACCCCCCACCCGTCTTGGTTTTCCCCCCTTCCCTATCAAATTTCAAATATCCAAATACAAATAAATTCAATATATCAGATAACAAAGTGAGATACTATACCAATATGAGATAACCAAGGGACAGCAAAGGAGATGAGAGACAACATACTACATTAAGGACAACAATCATTCATTATATGGCTTTTGTTTCACTATCCTGGAGGTCCTTTCAATTAGCTTCACATTACATGTCCTTATGTATCAAGATTTTGCTCTATTGCAAATCTCTGCTAGTAGAGCCCAAGGTTTCTACTGATTATGATGAATGAGGGAAACCATTGAGCCTAAGTTCCTTTGAGTCTGGCTTACTTCACTTAATATGATTTTTTCTAAGTCTTTCCATTTCCTAACAAATGGGGCGATGTCATTCTTTCTGACAGCAGCATAGAATTCCATTGTGTGCAAATACCACAACTTGTTGATCCACTCATCAACTGAGGGACATCTAGGTTGGTTCCATATCTTTGCTATGGTGAATAGTGCTGCAATGAACATTGTTGTGCTAGTGGGTTTAGTATGTCCTTGTTTCTGGATGGTTGGGTAAATGCCAAGTAGTGGAATTGCTGGGTCATAGGGGAGTTCTATGTTTAGCCTTTTGAGGCACTGCCACACTGCTTTCCATAGTGGTTGGACGAGTTTGCACTCCCACCAACAGTGTAGTAGTGATCCCTCCTGGCCACATCCCCTCCAGCATCTGTTGTCATTCGTTTTCCTGATCCTGGCCATTCTAGCTGGAGTGAGGTAGAATCTTAGAGTTGTTTTGATTTGCATTTCTTTTATGACCAGAGATGTTGAGCATTTCTTCATGTGTCTATAGGCCATTTTTGTTTCTTCTTCAGAGAAGACTCTCTTTAAGTCTTTGGCCCATCTTTTAATGGGATGGTTGTTACTTTGGAGGTTAGTTTTGGAGTGATTCAATTTTTTGAGTTGTTGATATATTTTAGATATGAGGCCTTTGTCCGTTGTTTGGTTGGTGAAGATCTTCTCCCACTCTGTAGGCTTCCTGATTAGTTTAGTAGCTATGTCCTTTGCCATGCAAAAGCTCTGCAGTTTAATGCAGTCCCACTTATCCAGCCTTTCTCTGATTTGTTGTGATTCTTGGTCCTTATTAAGAAAGTTTCGACCTGTGCCAAGGAGGCCTAGTATATCTCCTATTCCTTCCTGTAGAGTTTTCAGTGTGTCAGCTTTTACCTCCAGGTCTTTGATCCATTTGGAGTTAATTCTAGTGTAAGGTGACAAAGAAGGATCCAGTTTTAGTTTTCTGCAGGTGCTTAACCAGTTCTGCCAGCACAACTTGTTGAAGAGGCTGTCTTTCTTCCATTCTATTTTTTTGGCTCCCTTGTCAAAGATTAGGTGGCCATAGGTCTGTGGTTTAATATCTGGGTCCTCAGTTCTATTCCATTGGTCTTCAGGCCTGTTCCTGTGCCAGTACCAAGCTCTTTTGAGAATTATAGCTCTGTAATAGAGTCTAAAGTTTGGAATTGAAATTCCTCCAGCGCTGTTCTTTCTGCTAAGAAGTGTTTTTGCTATACGGGGTCTTTTATTATTCCATATGAAATTTTGGATTGCCTCTTCTATTTCTTTAAAGAATGACATTGGGATGTTGACGGGTATTGCATTGAATTTGTAGATAGCTCTTGGCAAGATTGTCATTTTCACAATGTTGATTCTTCCAATCCAGGAGCATGGGAGGTTTTTCCATTTCCTTAGTTCTGCTTTAATTTCCTTTTTTAGGGTTTTAAAGTTTTCATCAAAAAGGTCCTTTACATTCTTAGTTAAGCTAATTCCTAGGTACTTTATTTTCTTTGAGGCTATCCTGAAAGGAGTTTCTTTCCTGATTATTGCCTCGTTCCTCTCACTGTTGGCATAAAGGAAGGCAGTTGATTTTTGAGGGTTGATTTTATAGCCTGCTACTCTTCCAAAGCTTTGGACCAGCTCAAGGAGCTTGGGAGTAGAGTCTATAGGATTCTTTAAATACAGAATCATGTCATCTGCAAAGAGGGATAGTTTTATTTCCTCTTTCCCTACTTGGATCCCCTTTATGCTTGCTTCTTGCCTTATTGCACTGGCTAGGAATTCTAGTACTATGTTAAAGAGGAGTGGAGAGAGTGGGCATCCTTGTCTCATTCCTGATTTTAGAGGGAATGGCTTTAGATTTTCACCATTAAGTGTAATACTCGCAGTAGGTTTCTCATACACAGCCTTTATTACATTGAGGAATGTTCCATGGATTCCTAGTTTCTCCATAGCTTTTAACATAAAGGGGTGTTGAATCTTGTCAAATGCCTTTTCCGCATCTATTGAGACAATCATGTGATTTTTGTCTTTGCTCCTGTTGATGTGTTGAATTATATTAATTGATTTGCTATGTTGAACCAGCTTCGCCTCCCTGTGATGAATCCAGTTTGATCATAGTGTATAATTTTTTTGATGAGTTGTTGTAGACGGTTGGCCAGTATTTTGTTGAGAAGTTTTGCATCGATGTTCATCAAAGATATAGGTCTATAGTTCTCTTTCTTTGATGAATCTCTGTCTGGTTTGGGGATGAGGGTTATACTGGCTTCATAGAATGAGTTTGGTAAGGAACCTTCATTTTCAATTTCGTTGAAGAGCTTGAGGAGTATTGGTGTGAGCTCTGCTTTGAAGACCTTATAGAATTCAGCTGTGAATCCATCTGGCCCTGGGCTTTTCTTAGGTGGAAGTTCTCTAATTGCCATTTCTATTTCAGAGCTTGAAATAGACCTGTTGAGTTGGCTTAGTTCTTCTTGGTTCAGTGTTAATATTGGCTAGGAATTCATCCATATTGGCTAGGAATTCATCCATTTCATCTAGATTCTCAAATTTGTTGGCATAAAGGTTTGAGAAGTATTCCCTTATGATATTCTGGATCTTGGTAAGTTCTGTCGTGATATTACCATTTTCATCTGTGATTTTATTTCGATATGCTCTCTTCTTTTTTTGGTAAGATTTGCTAAGGGCTTGTCAATTTTGTTAATTCTTTCAAAGAACCAACTCCTTGTTTTGTTGATTTTTTCTATACTTTTTTTGGATTCCAAGTCACTTAATTCTGCTTTGATTTTAATTATTTGCTTTCTTCTACTGGGATTAGGGTTGGTTTGTTGCTCTTTTTCCAGTAGCTTAAGGTGGGATATTAACTTGTTGGTTTGCAATTTTTCCAACTTGTTGTTGTAGGCACTCAGCGCTATAAATTTTCCTCTGAGTACTGCCTTTGCTGTGTCCCAAAGGAGTTGGTATTTTGTGTGCTCCTTACTGTTAAATTTCATAAACTGTTGGATTTCTGTTCTGATCTCTTCGATGACCCATTGGTGATTCAACAATGTGTTGTTCAGTCTCCATGAGTTACAGGGTTTTCGTTGGTGGAGATGTGTGTTCAGTTCCAGTTTGATGCCTTTGTGGTCTGAGAGTGTGCATGGAATAATTTCTGTGTTTCTGAATCTGTCCAGGTTTGTTTTATGGCCTAAGATGTGATCTATTTTGGAAAATGTTCCATGTGCTGCTGAGAAAAATGTATATTGTGTTTTTGCTGGGTGGAATATTCTGCAGATGTCTGTTAGATCTAGTTGGTCTATATAGTTGTTCAGTTCTAAGGTTTCTCTGTTGAGTTTTTGCCTTGTTGATCTGTCCATAGGTGAAAGTGGTGTGTTAAAGTCACGACAATCACTATATTTCGATCTATGTATGGTTTCAGTGTAAGTAAAGTTTGCTTGATGAAGTTTGGAGCTCCGGGATTGGGTGTGTAAATATTTAGGATAGTTATGTCTTCCTGGAGGAAAGATCCCTTTAGTAGTATGTAGTAACCTTCTTTGTCTTTTCTTACTAATTTTGGTTTGAAGTCTATTTTATCTGATATGAGGATGGCAACTCCAGCCTGTTTATGGGGGCCGTTAGCTTGATAGAGTTTATTCCAACCTCTCACTTTCAAAAGATGCTTGTTTTTTTGGGTAAGATGTGTCTCTTGAAGACAGCAGAACGATGGCTCTTGCTTTTTGATCCAACTAGACAGCCTATGCCGTTTAATTGGAGAGTTGAGTCCATTGATATTGAGAGTTAGGATTGAGAGATATTTATTAGGTCCTACCATTTTTAAAAGCTTTTATTTGGGCCTGTGTCTTGACAGTTCTTGTGGTCCTTAGGTGGTATGCTGTTTAGGTGCCATTTCTTTCCCTATATTGCCTTTATTTTGGTTTTCTATGTATAGACCATCTTTCAGAATTCTCTGTAGTGTTGGTTTTGTTGCGACATATTGTTGCAGCTTTTCCCTGGAATGTTATGTTTTTATTGTTCCCTCAGTTATGAATGAGAGCTTAGCTGGGTACAGTATTCTTGGTTGGTAGTTATTTGACTTAAGGGCATGACATATATGCTTCCAGTCACTTCTTGCTTGCATGGTCTCTGCTGAGTAATCTGGGGTTATTCTGATTGGTGTTCCTTTATAGGTTACTGAACCCTTTTCCCTGGCTGCCTTTAGGATCCTTTGTTTGGTTTCTACTGATCCAGTTCGGATTACGATGTCCCGGTGAGATGTTCTTTTCTGGTCAGGTCTGTTTGGGGTTCTAAAAGCTTCTTGTATCTGGATGGGTCTGCCCTTCTGGATATTTGGGAAATTCTCTGAGATGATTCCCTGAAGTATATTTCCAATACCATTGACCTCTTTCTCCAGACCCTCCTCAATACCAATTAGCCTTAAATTAGGCTTCCTAATTGTATCTTGGACCTCCTGAAGTGCTCTCTCATTTTTCCTAGATTTGGATTGACTCATTTTCTGTTCTTTCTCTATAATTACTAAATTATCTTCAGCCCCGGAAATTTTCTCCTCTGCATTGTCTAACCTGCTATCAAAGCTATCTACTTTATTTTTCATCTCCCTTGCTACTAATTGCTCATTTTTGATGCCTTGCATCTCTTCTTTTAGATCATGTATGGATTTCTTTAGCTCCTTGATTTCCATTTGAGTGGTTAGCTCAGTAGCTTTATTTTCTTTGAACATTTGCTGGAGTACGGTCACCTTTTTATTTGTGGATTCTATGAATTCATCCATCTTTCTTTGAACAGCCTTTATCATGGCTTCCTTTATGGCTCCTTCTTTTTCACTTATCACCTTGTTTATGGTTTCCTTTTGTTCAGATATGGCTTCCTCCCTTATCTCTTTCTTTATATTTTCACATTTTTCATTAATGATGTTTATCAATTGCATTTGTACAGCACTTGGAAGACTCTCCTCTAGGCTTGCCAGTGACTGTTCCATTGGCTGTTTACATTGGGTGGGGGAGGTGGGAGATGTTGTTTCTTGATTTGACATTTTTCTTGAGTTTCTTGTTCTGCCCATTTGAAAATGGGAGCAAGATTAATAATAAACACGATTATTGTTTTTCAGATATAACCAACCTAGACCTCTGTAGCTGGCAGACTCGATGTTCACAAGTTTTGATTGGTGTTATCACTCTTTCTTTTTGTGCAGTTACTGACTAGTCTAATTATTCACTGATAAGCGATTTATATCCAAAACAATAAGCCTCTCAATCCAATCTCTATTGTCTTTAAGTCCCTCTGAGCCTAGAAGATAATTAAATACCTAGATATACAATGTTGCTCAACAGCCATCAAGTGTAGATCCATGCAGTATAAGGGTTGAAAGAGGAGCAGAGGTCCAGAGATAGAAAAGTAGAATGAGAGAGGTCAGGGGGTAAGTAGGTAGAGTATTTGAGTACAAAGTTTGGAAAGTATTAGCATAAAACTTATGTGTTGCTGCGCAACTAGCTCTTAGCCCAACCAGTGGCCTCACAGTGGACCATGGGATGGATCTGCGAGCTTCCCTCTGAGCGTGGTTGGCGGAAGTTTTCCTGTGCTGCTTCCAGGGGCGGCCCCAAGCCAAGGGTCTGGGGATTGAGAGTTTCAGGACCTCTCAGCAGGACCAGCAGGAGGCTCCTCTGTTCCCAGGGGCGGGGCCCAGCTGGGGATGTGGGCTCCAAGGGCGGAGCTGAGCCTTTTTGGTTCTCAGAAGGGGAGCTTGGCTGCTGGTTGGCCCTTTAGTTCCCTGCTGTGTTTCCACTGCTTTGTCAGAGTCTGTGACTGTGGATGGGGCCCTTGGTGGTTTCTTGCTCAGGATTCCCAGCTGGAGGATGCCCTGCTCGAGAATTGAGGGGGGGGCAGATGCTGGCTCCTATTTACCCGCACCCCCTACCCACTGTTGTAAGGCAGGGTCTCAAAGCCCTCCACTCTCCAGATCCAGTGGCCTGGGTGAGGAGCCTGGTGGGCGGGTGGGAGTTGGGACAGCCCCACCTCCCTTGGTGGGGTGCTGGGTCTTATGGGTAGCCCGCCTGTCAATCTCCAGTCAATGGCCTGAGGGAGGGGGCTGTTGAGGGGAGGAACAGGATTCTAAATTCCTTGCCCCCCTGCTCCCGCCAGTCTTTCTCAGACAGGGTGTTGGGGTCTGAGTTAAGTTCTATTGCTTGGCACCTGCTCCGCTTTCCCAATGTGTTTGGGGACGCGCTGTATTACTCACGCCTCTGCGTCCATCTGCGGGTGCTCCACGGTGGTGGGGAGTCTTTCACTCCCCTCAGGTCTCCGCCGCCGCCTGTGTGCTGCGTCTGGGTTCTGCTGCTTGCTGTTCTGGTTCCGCGTCTGGGTTCCGCTGCTTCTGCCGTTCGCTGGCCCGGTTCTGTGCTGGTTTCTGCAGCCATTGGGCTCCCAGCCTGGTGCCCTCCACTGCAGCCGCTTTTCGTGGGTTAGAGCCGGTGCCCGCCCCCGCTTTCCCCGCATGGAGCTGGCGCCCGCTCAAGCCACTTTTCGTGGCTTGGTCGGGCACCAGCTGCCGCTTATTGGGGCTTTCCGGGGCTTTGGGCAAGAGGTGGGGGAGGGGTCCAGCGTTCCGAATTCTTTGAGAAAGTTGGATGTGAGCTTTATCTGGATTTCTTTTCCGGTTTGAGTCCTTCTCCGTTGCTTTTTGAGTTTGTTGTTATGGATTTCTTTAGAAAGTTGGCTCGTGGGACTCCCTGGTTCTCTCTTTTTGTCAGAGAAAGCTAGGCAGCATCCCTATTGTCTCGGCGCCATCTTCCTTCCTATAAAGATATTATATTAAAATGCACTTCAAATAGCACAAAAATAAGTGATTGCAAATTTAAATAACAGACTATCATAGACTTATCAGGAAATAAATATAAAATACTTAGATTCTTTCCAATGAGGGCATTTTTGCATGTGCATTTGTAATGTAATGATGTATCAATGGTGAGGTTATAGCTATATTTGTATTAATGGTGAGGTTATAGCTATGAATTATTCTTTCATTGATTATTAATATGCTAAGTCTAGGTAAACAAAGATAAATAAAATCTAGTCCTCACCCCTGAGACATATAATATGTGAAGAAAAGCCTTGAAGTTTTCTGTGACATAACATGACCCCAAAATACCTAGAACAAGGGAACTAATTATGCTCAGAGAATTGGAGCAATAATTTCATTGCAGTAATGGTATTTGAGTGGGATCTTTACAAAAGGACATGGAGAATAGAGGGCATTTCACACAAGTGGTGATCTAGCTGTGACATGTATTTTCAGAATAAAACAGTGAGTGGCAAGAAACGTGTTTGTGAAGTAGACACAAAAATCCTGAGAAACTTAGACTTTTTTGAAAGTACAATTAATTCTTGTTTTTGATTGAAAAAAAAACCCTCTGGCAATATTCTGGTGGATAAATTGGAAGAAAAAGCCTGAAGGCAAAGATAGATGTTAGGAGATTGTGACTGAGGGCTGAGGAGAAATAAATACCAACACACTATATTCAGTAATTCTTTTAATTCAAGAAGTATTTGATTCCAGGTATGTGTAGCAGAGACTGGCTTAGACACTAGAGATTCAGTATTAGAAAAAGAAAATTCCCGTGTTTGTGGATTTTATATCCTCAGCATGAGGGGACCTCTTTTTCGTAAGTTTAGCTTGGACTAGGATACATTTAGGCCTCAGGCTCTCAAAACCAACCATCTTGATCTGGCCTAGCCAAAGCAACTGCAGGCAAACCTGACAAGCCAATAAATCTTGGAACTCTTTTCATAGAAATATAAATTTGTACTAAATGATTCAGAGTAAAAAATAATTTTGAGAGAAAAACAAGAAATGACCACTATGGGCTAGGACAGGATACTTGAGCCGACAAGCAAAAACACTTTTTATTGTTTACCTGAAGCCAATCCTTCCAGTATTGCAGTGATTCACAAAACAGTCTGTGCAAGGCAAGCTGGGAATGTATATCTTGCCAAAATGCTAACACCCTGACAATACCAGAGCCATCCACTGATGACAAGACAAGATATGATAAGATGATTCCTTGTAAAGTTGATGGTCTTCCATTCACTGATCTAGGGTGATGCTGACCAGATGATAACTCCAATCTAACCCTTATCCACAGTTCCAAGATCACCAATCCTTACAAGAACTGAATCTCTGATGAAGATGAAGGAAAGTAAAATAAACGGAAAAAACTCCAGGAGTCAATGAGATGAACATTGGATATGTTCCAAATCCGAGATACAGGATTAGAATAGCAATCAGAGAAAAATAATTGTTTTGCTGGTGACACAGAAACTGGGTAGTTACTAAAACTTATGTGGCCTGACATCCTTCATATCCTGCTACAAAGAGAAATCTATGCCAAGTATCAATCTTTCTGAGAGAAATGAACAAATGATTATTTTTCCCTTAAATTTAAAGGCAAATCTGTGTGCCTAGTTTTGATAATGTATGTACAGTAATGAAGAAAGCCAATCTGGAGTGTCCTGATTACTCAAAAACAAAACTCAACTAATTGAATTGGAAGACTTTAAGTGTGTGTAGGTAAAAGTCAGTGTTCTTCAGTGATTTATAATCCCAACTCACTTTCACTAGGCCTCTTGGTGACAATACAGAATTATTCAGGCAGAATATGAAGTAAGAGACCTAATCTCAAAGAAGCTGAGGTCTTGTGTAGATGGAGAAGTCTGTATAAAATAATGGTATATAAAGTACACCAAAGTAACATTGCTTCAGAGTTGATCTCCCTCAGAGATCCATCACAGACCAAATTAACAAAGTTAGTACAAGATATTGGGGAAACATTGAAGTATTCTACAGAGTTCCAGTATTTGCTTTCTTGTTTATGGTGAAACAAATATGCCCAGTTGGCCATTTTTGTTCATGTAATAACTACAGAGTTTGACATGTGGGAAGATCTGTGTCCCAGGAAATCACTTATGACTTTATGAGGTAAGAAATTGTTGGAGTGACTTGTTTTATTAAGGACAAGATGAGTGTATATCTGAAAATTTAAGTGGCCTTACCACACAGATAGACCTTTAGCTTGTAAAAATGTTAATTCCATCTGTTAAGAAAGAACAAAATCATCTCATTCATGATCCAAGTGATTTAAATATATGCTGCTGTATCATGCACCAAGTTTGCAAAGAATTAGGAAGACAGAGTTCATAGAAAGAGTTCATTGAAATCAAGGGGAAACCTGTCAGGGAACTTAAGCCAGAAAGTGCCTGTGTGATCTGGCTTTTGTAGTGGACATTACCAGATACTTCTCAATGCTGAATATCAAGCTGCAGGCCCAAGCAGCTTCTCTGCTCCCTGCTCTCAAATATGAAGCTAAAAGTACTGAAAGTAAAGTATGGAAAGTACACTTTGAATAACGAGGTGCATTTCCACTCTCCGGAAAGAAGTAAAAAGACTTCCAGGAAATTTAAATATGCGAGTGAATATGTGGAACTAATCGCAACATTTAATGAAGTATTCAAGAATGTGAAAAGTAAATAAATGGAATTAAACATCTTTGCCAAACTGCATTGTTAAGTAATATGCCCCGTAATCTACAACATGAAATTCGTCAACTGAAAACCATGAAGAACTGAAAGTACACAATCCCACCAACTGCTGCCTTGGTTTTATAAATGTTATAGGAACAATGATGACTTTCCCACCTGGAGGAGCCCTGCTGTGTAAGATGTATCTGTGTTCAGAACAACTTCCTGCTGCAGTTCTTTTCAAAACTTAACATAGCAAAGAGTCAACTGCACTCCAGGTTGACCATGGAAAGCTTGAACTCACAGTTAAAAGTAGCAACTTCTGCTAAGTGCCAGTGGTTCACACTTGTAAGTCTGTCTTCTCATGAGTTTGATATCTGAGAGGTCCCCATTTGAAACCAATCCAGGCTGACAAAAGCAAGAGAAATTATCAATACCAGGTAACATCACGTTTCACAAAAAAGAGCATGTCCAGTCATCATCTTGGGAGGAGTTAAATGGTTGGCCAAATAGGAAACTAATTTTTAACTTGCTAATTTTGTATTGCTTGCAAATGATATTCTAAATATCCAAATGGCCACTGGTATAAATAGATTTTCCACATTTAGGTGAACTTTTGAATCTATGCATTATACTATGCTTTGTAATAAAGCCCAAAAATGTATGTATGACAACTGTGTGCATGTAATTACAAGTATGTGTGTATGTATTATAATTATATATATTTTCAAAGTTAATCTGAAAATGCAATTAGGAAAAATATTGAATTGTTTAGGTAGGTATTAAAATTATTGTATAACAATCATGTTCTAAGCTCAAAAGGTGCCAAAAGGGATTCAGTAAAAATGAAAATGAAGCCATCTTCTCTATCCCTCAGTGATCTGCTTTTCAGGATTTTGGGTTTTTTATATTTGTGTTTTATGCAATGCTTATGTTTGTGTTCTCCTCTATATATGTTGTTTTTCACCTTACTAGATATTTCCACAGCAACACTTATGGAACTACTTAATTTCAAAAAAAACTGTTGTATAGTAGTTTTAGGTTTATGGAAAAATTGAGAAGATACAATTTGTGCCCAATGCCTCCACACATGCAGGGCATCCTCTGCCATCACATCCCCTGACAGAGTAGTGTATTTATTACAAATGAGGGGTTGGAATGCTTCATCACAGTCACATGCTGTCTAGATTGTATAGCAGTTTTCCCTTTAGGATGTTGTTCCTCATGGCTTTGAAAAAGTGTGCAATAACTGCAATGACTTGAGTCCCCCCCGCCACAGATTTTCATTGTTCTTCAGTGTATCCTATCTCCATCTCCAACCTCTGACATCACTTTATCTTTTTGCTCTTCATAGCTTTCCCTTTTCTTTCTATAATGTTCTCCATTTGGAGGGGCCGGGAGTTTGGCCTTGTGATAGAGTGCTTGCCTAGCATGCATGAAGACCTGGATTCAATTCCTTAGTACCACATACATAGACCAAAAAAAAGCTGGAAGTGGTGCTGAGGCTCAAATAGTAGAGCTCTAGCCTTGAGAAATCCCAAGGACAGTGCTCAGGCTCTGAGTTCAAGGCCCACCACTGGCAAAAAAAAAATGTCCTCCAGATGGAATCAAGCATTACCATGATTACTATGATCATATGTTTTGCAGTCTGGCTTCTGCATATAATAATATGCACTGAGCATTCTTTATGTATTTTTATTGCTAAACAGCTCATTTATTTTGAATTTTATGTAATGTTGTAATATTTGTATGAAGCAGAGTTTATTTTTCTGTTCACCTGCTTTAGGATATCCTGGTTATTTCTACCTTTCAGCAGCTATGAATTGTAGTTCTGCATATATACATATAAGTATTTGTGCACATAGTTTTTATTTTTTTATTAAAAGATTTTATTAACACTGATTTTTTTTGCCAGTCCTGGGCTTGGGCTCAGGGCATGAGCACTGTCCTTGTGGTTTCTCAAGGCTAGAGCTCCATAGCACCACTTCTGGCTTTTTGCTATGCATGTGGGACGGAGGAGTCGAACCTGGGTCTTCCTTCATGCTAGGCAGGCACTCTACTACTAGGCCAAACTCCCAGTCCCTAACACTGATTTTTTTACATCATATTTCAAGTGCCATATTTAACAAACAAGTATTCAAGGAGAGAATTTCTATATATAATCACTGGCACATAAATTTTAGAATGTAATTAAAATTAAGCTGAGACTTTGTCATAGATAATATCAATCCTTTCCCATCGGATCCGGCAGGCGGCTGCAGTTTCAGCCTTTGGCCTGACCCGCCCGGACCATGGCTTCAGCTTTGGAGGAGCTGCAGAAAGACCTAGAAGAAGTAAAAGCATTACTGGAAAAGTCGACTAGGAAAAGAATACGTGATGCCCTTACATCTGAAAAATCTAAGATTGAGATAGAAATAAAGAACAAGATGCAACAGAAATCACAGAAGAAACCACAGGTTGACAATGAAAAGCCAGCTGCTGTTGTTGCTCCCATTACAACTGGATATACAGTGAAAATCAGCAATTATGGATGGGATCAGTCAGATAAGTTTGTGAAAATCTACATTACTTTAACTGGAGTTCATCAGGTTCCCACTGAGAACGTACAGGTGCATTTCACAGACAGGTCATTTGATCTTTTGGTAAAGAATCTAAATGGGAAGAGTTACTCCATGATAGTGAACAATCTCTTGAAGCCCATCTCTGTAGAAGGCAGTTCAAGAAAAGTCAAGACGGATACAGTTCTTAGCTTATGTAGAAAGAAAGTAGAAAATGTACGATGGGATTACTTGACTCAAGTTGAAAAGGAGTGCAAAGAGAAAGAAAAGTCTTCATATGACACTGAAGTAGATCCTAGTGAGGGATTAATGACTGTTCTAAAGAAGATTTATGAAGATGGAGACGATGATATGAAGCGCACCATTAATAAAGCCTGGGTGGAATCAAGAGAGAAGCAAGCCAAAGGAGACCCAGAATTTTGAGACTTTTAAATCCTCTTGGAACCGTATGTGGAAATACTGATGTTTCCAATAATGGAATGTTGGGCAGATATTTACACAGCCTTCTAAGTCAAAGGCAGTGAATTCTCTCATTTTCTACTGGAGGATTTATTTAAATAAAATATGCTTATTAAACACTTCAAAAAAATAAATATCAATCTACATAATATAACATTATGTCAACATGGTATATATCTCATCCTAGATTTTTATGTCTATGTACTTAAATTTATATCTCCAAGACCATGGCAATAACCTTGGGTACCTGAATATTGATTTGTAGCTCTTGTACTGTTTTGATCTAATACCGATATATCAAGGAGACCATGTACCTTTTGGTCTTTTGGTCTTGACTTATCTCACTCAATATGATTTGTTCAAGTCTCATCCAGTTCCCAGTGAATGCCATGATTTTATCTTGATTGTTGGCTATGTAGAATTCCATTGTATATATGTACCACATTTTTTGTATCCATATCTGTTGTTGGGCACCTGAGTTGTTTCTATCACTTGGCTATTGTGAACAGTGTGCACATAGATTTTAACTCTTCTCAGAAGGAAACAGAAAGTGCCATTTCCTGAGTCATATAGTAGTAGTGCCTTACTTTTGTCAAATACTTGCCTGTGGCTCATACCTGTAATCTTAGCTATTCTGATACTTGGGTGATCACATTCCAATTATTCAGCAAAATATTGAAGTGGAGGCATAGCTCATGTAGTAGAACACCAGCTGTGAACAGAAAAGCTAAGTGAGAATGATGCTCTATATTCAAGCCTTTGTAAATGTACAGACACACATATGTGCCTGTGCATGCATGTATACACAGACACAGACACACACACACACACACACACACACACACACACACAAAGAAAAAAAATACCTTAATTTTGTAAGAAGCATATATCCAATTTGTCAGAAATCAAAATGAAATAGTGTAACAATATGAGATATCCAAGGGAAAGCAAAGGAGATGAGAGATAACATAGTACATTAAGGACAATAATCACTCATTATATGGCTTTTGTTTCTATATCCTAGAGGTCCTTTCATTTAGTGTCATACTATATGCCCTTATGTATCTAGGTTTTGCTCTATTGCAAATCTCTGCTAGAAGAGTCCAAGGTTTCTACTGATTATAGCAAATGAGGGAAACCTTTGAGCCTATGTTCCTTTGAGTCTGGCTTACTTCACTTAATATGATACTTGTTAAAGCTTTTAGCATATCATTTTCTTTTTTTGAGTTTTAGAAGTTTATTTGTACTTTTATAACCATTCTTGTCTGTGGCATAAATTTTCTGTTTATAGCTTATTTACTTATTCCCTTTCATTATCACTCATAGGGAAGAAGCTTTTGATTTAAATAAAGACTAAGTTATCACTTTGTCTCATGACTCATGCCTTTGGTGCTATATCTAAAAAGTTGTCACTATAACCCAGGTCACCTAGGATTTCTTCTATGTTACACTCTAGAATTTTGTAAATTTACATTTTACATTTCAATCTATAACTTCAGTTAGTTTTCTTTGAAGAGATTTTCTATCTTTCTTCCTAGCTCTCTCTCTCCCTCTCCCTCTCTCCCTCTCCCTCCCCCCCCCTCTCTCTCTCTCTTTCTCTCTCTCTTTCTCTGTTCAATTAACATTTGGTAAACAAATGGATTTTGTACCATTAGGAAAAAAGACATAGATATAAAATAGTTTGGTCAAGAAGATTATACATTTATAGTTTTAACATATTGTCAAAATGGTCTCCATATGACAGAGTAACTCATTTTTCATTCTCCTAGCAACTTGGGCTTAGTCAATTTCAGTTGTGGATTTGAGTGTACTATAGGCTATTTAGCAGCTTTTCTAGTTTCTGTTACTTGTTACCTATAGCTCCATTTTGTTAACCAGAAATGTTCCCTATTAGCTTCTGTTATACACAGCCTTAGATACCTAATATGAGGACTTTTCCTCACATATATGTTTTAGTAGTTTGCTTTTTAAAATGTGATAGAAAAATATTGTTTTAGCTTACTCATGAATTCATATTTTGGTAGCACTTTTTGTTTGCTGTACCACAAAATCATTTGTTATCTCCAACAAACTTCTTGCATTATACACTCTAATGATGTATGCAAATTCTTTTTTTTTTCATTACAGAGGAAAAAGGATAGAATGCACATGTTAAATCCACAATTGAGTGGAAAGTTCCTTTTGTTCTTGTTTTTCATTGTTAGAGTGTGTTAAGTCCTATAATTTTTATCTTCGTCTATTATGTATTCATGGCTTGGTCTTGATTAGTGAACAAACTATGGTGTCAAAAGACTTGGATTTGAATGTAGATGCATTACAGGCTGTGTTACCTTGGGGAAGTCACATAAACTCTGAGTGGCAATTTACTCTTTGAAAATTGTGAATAATAAATTTGCTTTCTCTATATCACTAGGTTATTGTAAGAATTATTCTGTTCTACAGCAAAGCTTCTCACACATGCAATGGCTTATGATAATTGTTATAAAGTTTTTATGACCCCCTGTTCTATCTCATGACTCATAGTGTCCCCAGAGTTCCTCTGTTCTCCCTGCTTCTGCAATCACTTCAAACGGTTCCCACTCATTTACTTATTAAACACAGGCATTTTATTCCCTTTCCATATTTCAGCTGTATAGCCTTAAATCATTCTAGTACTATTCTCTCTTATAACTATGCATATTCGAGACATACTCATCATTCATTCATTCATTCATTCACTGTATATTAAATAACACCATTATCTTCTCTCAAACTGCTTTTCTCTCCCAGTAGCCCCATTTTTGTCAATGCCATTATTAATTGAGTTGAGTTCTCAACAGTTGTCTCCCTGATCTCTTGATCCTGTATACCAAAATAGACGTCTAGTGGTAGAAGGGTACCTTCTTCAGCCACTCTCCTGTCCTTACAAGCTGGCAAATGTCCTCTCATGGCTTCCTCTCTTAGACACCACGATAAATCCAGCTGATTTCTCTTTCACAGTTTTTACTATTCTCACCATGTTATACTCTTAAAGGCTTTGCAGGAGGCTCATTCTTAACACTTTTGTTTTTATTCATGGAATTCTCTTTTTGTAAAATCTTTATTATAAAGGTGATGAATGGGGGGTTACAGTTACGTAAGTAAGGTAATGAATACATTTTTTTAAACAGTGTCTCTTCTTTAGATTTTTCTTTATCTGTTACCTTACATACCAACTACCATCCCTATCTTTAATGTCTGTTTCATTCTTATTACTCCACACTTGCTTTCTCTTGACATATAAAAGCTAACTCTGATAATTTTTTTGAAATCACATGCTTTTAAAATTCTTGGCCAATTTCATTTAAGATATTATTGTTGATTTCAATTCTAGCTGTGCATCAATATATATGTTCTTCACACAATCACAGCACAACCATTGAAGGTTCTAATTCTGAGTGGAATTTTATAAATCTAATTTTGATGCAGTTTGAACATGTCCACGGGTATTTTAAGCACAACATTTTTCTTTTTTCTATCACAATTTGTATGTTGTTTGGTAATAAGATGCTAAAGGTTATATTCACTAGTTGATTGAATGATAACATGGATATCAAAATGTTTCTTACTAATTTTCTCCAAAGCCTGTGGTTTATGTCCCACTTCTTCTATTTCTGGCTCTGTGAAATTATAAATTACCTAATCTCTTTAAGGGTCATATTCTTTATTTATAAAGTGGGAATTATAAATATGTTGCTACATATTTTGAGAAATAGAATTCATACACATAAATTCTGTCATTTTTATCATTATTACCTATCTTTTTTTCTCTTTTAAAGATATTGAGAACTTCTTTTCATTTCCTGCTTTAGGATCTTCTATTTCATGTCTTTGTAGATTTATTTATTTCTATTAGTTTGGAATAAAGAAGATAGAATATTAAAGACTCATCAAAGCACTGTAATTTTTATGTCTTTAAGTATAATTATATTTTCTTATTTTAAGAGCAAATGAAGCTGCTGTGTTTTGATCACTCTCACTGTCTATTTCCTTGGTTAAAAGTAAATGGGCAACATTATAGCTTTTTGTCTTGTTAATAGCAACTCTAAGATATGCCCTTTCTAAATTTATGTGCCTTTTTCACATAAAATCAGTCTCCATCTGACATTTTCAAGTGGCTATATTTATCCTAGCTGTACTTGAAAGAAATAATTTTTGTTTGTTAATTTAGCTCATTTAATCATATAATTATAATTATTTCATTTAATTTTGAAATTAAAGCACTTGTAATATTATGGAGTTTAGACTTTATTGTGTCCCATTGAAAAGATACAAAGGACTTCATTTTCCAGAAAACACAGTTGTCCTGTAAGTTACTTTTATTATTAGGTTCACTATTTTTTTTTTGTCACTCATGGGACTTAAACTTAGGGCCTAGACATTGTCCCTGAGCTCTCTTACTCAAGGCGAGTGATCTACCATTTTGAGTCATAGCTCAAAGTTTTTGAGTGCTTAATTGGAGATAAGTGTCTCATAGGAACTTTTCTGCCCAGGCTGGCTTTGGGCCGCAATCCTCAGATCTCCATCTCTTGAGTAGCTCGGATTATAGGCTAGCCCTACTAGTATCACCAGTGTCCTACAGGTTCTCTAGCTTTAAATGTTTATATTTCAGTTCTTACTAATGAAAAATTGAATTGTACATTCTTGCTTTTACATTATATTTCTTTAAAAAGACATCCCAAAATTTCCATCTCCACAGAACTTGCATTTAAATTATACAACTCTAAAGGTTACTAGCTTTTTCTAAAAATTTCCACAGATACATTAAGAGAGAGACAGATGTTTGTAGCAATATTTATATTAAGTTGCTATTTCAAGGCAGAGGTTCATTAATTCCATAGTGCATATTCAAATGATGGTACAAGTAAAAATGGCATAGTAAATATTTAAAACTAAAGGAATATTGAATATGGCAGTGAAAATTATTTAATGTTGTCTAATTTTATATACACTATATTTTTTCAGCTGCATGTATGTATATGTGTGTGTTGTGTGTGAATGTGCATGTATATGAGTACCAGGGTATAAACTTAGTTCTTCCTTTCACTCATCTTTCTTGTGTATAATTGACTCTCTACCACTTGAGATATTCCTCTGGTCCACTCTTTTTTCTTATTAATTGACAATGGAATCTCATATACATTTCTGTTTAGGCAGCCTTTAAACCATGCTCTTTCAAGTACAGCCTATTGAGTAGCTAGGATTACAGGCATGAGCCACCAGCATCTAGCTTCTAAGCTATATTTTGAATGAAAGCAAAATAGTTTAAGTATATCAATAAAAGTTAACTGATTAAACTCATTCAAAACGAATATCCATCCTCTTCAAATTAGAATATGTCAAGTACATAGATCTTCCAACAAGTTTAAATCAAACATCTTTTACAAATGCATTCAGTGGTGGAAACTGAGAAAGTTATATATTTGAAATGAATGAAGCATATTTGTTTTTAAAATAAGCTTTAATTAGCAGAAATAAATATATTCAAATTTAAAATGGTTAGTTTCACCATCTTGGGAAATAATACTTTGAGATCTTCTTGATGATGTCACTTTTTTAGTATACATATAACCCTAATAAAACTCACCAGAAATAGGTGTAATGTACATCATTTATTTTGGGCTTCTAAAAGAGCTTATTGATGCAGTTTTTCCCTCATATATTCTCTACATTCTCTGAGTTCTCTGTATATATAAAACTTGAAACATTAGGCAAGACAGTTCATTGAAATATCTTTGCTATACAAAAGTGATTTAAAAAAAATTTGCCCTCTCCTATAAATTTTATGTGCATTTCAAAATATACTGTGGGAGTTTATAATAAAATCTATTTTATTAAACTATAGTCTACTACAGATACATTAAAATAGGGTATTTTAAAGTGATTTATCTTAAAAATACAAAATTTCAAAGCTAGTCACCAGTGTTTCATGTCTGCAATCCTAGCTATTCGTTAGGCTGAGATCTGAAAATTGCGGTTCAAAGCCAGCTCAACAAAGAAAGTTCCTGAGACCCTTTTCCCTAGTTCACCTCAAAAACCCAAAGTGGAGTTGTGGCTCAAGAGGTACAGTGCTAGTCTTGAGCAAAAAAGGCCCAAGGACAGTACTAAACTTTGAAGTAAAAAAGTAAAAGTTCAGTCTTATAAAACAGAAAGTATTCTTAGAAAAGTTTAAGGAAATTTAAGTGCAGTTTATAACAGAGATGATCATTATTCACCAAATGTGTTACTCTTGCACTGTGATGAGAAACATCATTCCCATATTATGGACAACCAGGATTTAGAAATTTTCCCAACTTTACAGAAGCAGCCAGGAACATTCCCAGAGATTTGCTTTTTCCCTGCCTCTAAATTTCATTTGATTTCATCATCTCTCAGCATTTTATTGTGCTTTTTTTAGCAGATTGTGAATCTAATATACCAGCTTTATTCATTTTTATGCTTTCCTTTCTTACAATTACTTCAAATCAGTTACTTTTTTTGTCTTTTCCAAATAGTTAAAAACAAAAATCATAGATGTAGTAAGTCTGTTTAGAATCTTGATGGCTGGAATGGGATGCTCAATTTTACTATAATAGCCTAATCTGAAATGTTATCTGAAATGCTTACTCCTTCATAATTCTTTTCTTCATCATAATTTTTTTGTTCATAGCAAAAAGAATCTTGTGTTAAAAAAATACGATGAGACATTTTAGACAGCTTAATGGGGCTGCCAGTATACTAGATAACCATTGTTTAGGACAGTCTTAGATTAGCTGAAGGCTAGTATAGACTGAACATATTGAACAGTGTCCTAAACTTCACTTTACGAGTCAGGACAGACAGTCCTTTTATGAAGTGAAAGCACCTTTGACCATACAGGCTTGAGATGAAGTGCCATAGTAACCTAACAAAGCTTACAATCTGTGGAATGTGGATTGCAAGGTGAAAAAGAAGGTAAGCTTTTTCTTAATTCTTATTTCCTAAGAACAGAAAATAAAAAATTATCGATTACAATATGCACAATGGTACATTATATTGTGCCTTCTAACCAAGTACCCTGAATTGTTCCCTTATAAAAAAGGCTGAACCATACTAAATAACCCACTGACATGGTCAGTGTGTTATCGATGAAGCTATTTATTATTTAATGTTAAACAGCTATCTGATGATACTTAAGAAAGATGCTAATTGTAATCAATTACAGTAAATGATCTCTTTTTTTGATTTCAAAAAAGATTATATATACATTGCATATATACAAATTTTCTTTCCCAGGACAATTTTTGTAGATTTTTCCCATGAGCCAAAAGCCTTAAGAATCTCCACAAAAATATTTTTCAAGTGAAATTGCTTTTCATTTGAGAAAACTAAACCTGTTATTCATAGCAGCTTAGAGCACTCAAGGCCAAAGAATACATCTTGCTTGCTTTGACTGACATTTTTGCAGGCTAAATCGGACCTGCAAATCTCAGCTGCACTGAGATTCATTGTGCCAGAGAGTAGTAGAAAAGGGCATAAAGGGAAATTATCTTGGAAATTACAGCTACTGACAGAGAAAAACAACCATAGTCAATAGGAAGTTTCAACTGACATTTAATTGGAGAGGAATATTTCTTGCCACCTTTTATAAGGAGAACTAGCAAGAATATTAGGGAAAATTTAATAGAGGAACATTATGGTAGGGAAGTAGGGAAAGACCAATTTGTTTTCTTTCAGAAATTAAAAAAGAGTAAGAACAGGGTGAATGATTTTTTTCTCTATATATTCATTATATTTAGTTGTACAAAGGGATCATTTTTAATATTGCTCAGCTTGATCATTAAAAGTCATGTACTTATAGAGTACAGAGAAAAGTTGAGAAACATCCGTAACAGAAAGGTGTTCCTGAAATGTCCATCATTACCTATTCATCCCTTTTAGAATTCCAAGTAACTTCTCACAGTTGTCTTTAAAATTTCCATGCCCAGGAGTTTCCATACCTACATCTAGAGTTGGTACAAAAGAAACACAAGAAAAGTATGTAAATTGGGAAGAGAGAGAATTTGTTGTGTTTGAAAGAGAATATGAATGTGAGAGACCATGTGAGAAAGAGAATCCAAGAGAAAATATATATGAAAGAGAATGTGAGACAGTGAGGAGAAAAAAGAAACAAGGAAGGAATAGAGAAGGAAAGAAGGAAGGAAGGGAGGGAGGTAGGAAGGGAAGGAGGGAGGGAGGGAGAAAAAAAAGAAGGAAGCCAGCAAGGAAATAGACTAAGCTTGGGTAAAACCAGGTAGGTTGCTGGGATTATAGCTCAGTAGGAGAATATTTTCATGACATTGGGCAAGTCCCTGTGATTGAGCATGTCCCTGCTTTCAATACCCAATACCACAAAAGTAAAACAAAACCAAAAAAGAGAAGTATGTAACATATAAGCTGACAGCAAGATAAATAGATAGCTCATAGTGTGGGAGAAAATCTTCACTAGCCTACAACAGACAAGAGCCTCATAGTTGAAATACACTTACAGCTCAAAAATTAATTCTCTCAAAAACAAATCCATAAAGAAGAAACCATCCCATTGTAAGTTAGCTAATGATTTAAAGAGAAACTTCTCTGAAGAGAAAATAAGAATAGCCAACAGATGACATGAAGAAATGTTGGACATCTCTGGCAATAATAGAAATGCAAGGGCTTGGAACATGGCCTAGTAGTATAGTACTTGCCTATCATGTGCAAAGTCCAGGGGAATCAAACCCCATATACAGACAAAGCTGGAAGTGGTGCTGTGGCTCAAGGTTAGAGTGCTAGCCTTGACTTAAAAAAAAAAAAAAGCATAAGGAAGAGACCAGACCCTGACTTCAAGCCAGGGTTGGGTGGGGGGAAATGAAAATGAAACACCTGAGATTCCACCTCACTCCACTTAGAATGGCCATTATCAAGAAATATAATAACAAAAGAGGCTGGTAGGGATGTGGCCAGAACACTACTATTGTGTTGGTGGGAATGTAAACTAAAGCCGTGTGGCAATTCCTCAAAAGACTAAATATAGCTAGGTGTAGAGTTCCCCTATGACCCAGAAATCCCACTCCTGAGAATTTACCCAAATGTCCATAAACAAAACCTACCAGCACAACTATGTTCATTGCAGCATTGTTCACCAGAGCTAAGATATGGAACCAACCCAGATGCCCTTCACTTGATGAATGGGTCAAGAAGATGTGGTATCTATACACAATGGAATTCTATGCTGCTATCAGAAAGAATGACATTGCCCCACTTGTAAGGAAATGGAAAAGCAAAAAAAATCATATTAAGTGAAGTAAGCCTGACCCAAAGGAACATAGGCTCCATGGTTTCCCTCATTTATAATAATTAATATGAATCTAGGATACATAGCTCAAAACTATGTATATATGGCCATGTAAAAAGAGGTGAAGCAGGGCAAAGTGGCTCATGTCTGCAATCCTAGCTACTCAGGAGGCTAAGATCTGAGGATCAAGGTTCAAAGCCACCTCAGGCACCAAAGGACTTGAGACTTTTATCTTCATTTAACCTTGAAAATTGGGAATGGTAGCCTTGAGCTGAAGAGCTCAGGGACAGTGCCCAGGCCTGGTTCAACACCATGACACCCTACCGCCCCCCCCCCCCCCAAAAAAAAAGAGGCTAGGTGAAATGAACTCGAGGATATGGAAAAAAGAGATTTGTCCTTGTGGTTATTTTTAATCGACTATATAGAGTTATTTCCTCACTCTTTTTTCTCTCTTTTCTCTTTTTCCTTTCCCTTATACTCTATCCTCTATTATTGTTGTATCTCACTTTGTTACCTGGTATATTGTATATACATTTATTTGTTTATTTGAATCAGGGAAGGGAAGAGAAAAACAACATATTGGAAATGTACTTTATAGCTTGGGAGGGGTCTGGAGAGGGAAAGTAGGAGAAAAACATGGGAAAAAGTAACAGTGTTCAAGAAGTCATGTACTCACTACTTTACAAATGTAACTGTAATCCATCTATATATGACTCTAATAATAAAATTCAATTAAAGAAATAAAAAGAAATGTAAGCTGACACCAAATTTCTCTTAAAATTTCTCTTTCACTATGTAAAAAGAGTGTAATCTTGTCCTAATGAATTTCATCAGGGTTGGCTACATCATCTATGAGGCAAAATGTATGTATGAATATATAATTTACTGACACAAGAACAGGCCTGAAGACCAATGGAATAGAACTGAGGACCCAGATATTAAACCACAGACCTATGGCCACCTAATCTTTGACAAGGGAGCCAAAAAAATAGAATGGAAGAAAGACAGCCTCTTCAACAAGTGGTGCTGGCAGAACTGGTTAAGCACCTGCAGAAAACTAAAGTTGGATCCTTCTTTGTCACCCTGCACTAGAATCAACTCCAAATGGATGAAAGACCTGGAGGTAAAAGCTGACACACTAAAAACTTTACAGTAAGGAATAGGAGATACACTAGGCCTCCGTGGCACAGGTCGAAACTTTCTTAATAAGGACCAAGAATCACAAGAAATCAGAGAAAGGCTGGATAAGTGGGACTGCATTAAACTGCAGAGCTTTTGTATGGCAAAGGACATAGATAGTAAATTAATTAGGAAGCCTACAGAGTGGAAGAAGATCTTCACCAACCAAACAACGGATAAAGGCCTCATATCTAAAATATATCAACAACTCAAAAAATTAAATCACTTCCAAACTAATCACCAAAGTAACAACCATCCCATTAAAAAATGGGCCAAAGACTTACAGAGAATCTTCTCTGAAAAAGAAACAAAAATGGCCTATAGACACATGAAGAAATGCTCCACATCTCTGGTCATAAAAGAAATACAAATCAAAACAACTCTTAAGATTCCACCCCATTCCAGTTAGAATAGCCAGGATCAACAAAACGAATAACCACAGATGCTGGAGGGGATGTGGCCAGGAGGGATCACTACTACACTGTTGGTGGGAGTGCAAACTCATTCAACCACTATGGAAAGCAGTATGGCAGTGCCTCAAAAGGCTAAACATAGAACTCCCCTATGACCCAGCAATTCCACTACTTAGCATTTACCCAACCATCCAGAAAGTAGGGCATACTAAATCCAGTAGCACAACAATGTTCATTGCAGCATTATTCACCATAGCAAAAATATGGAACCAACCTAGATGTCCCTCAGTTGATGAGTGGATCAACAAGTTGTGGTGTTTGTACACAATGGAATTCTTTGCTGCTGCCAGAAAAAATGACATTGCCCCATTTGTTAGGAAATGGAAAAACTTAGAAAAAAATCATGTTAAGTGAAGTAAGCCAGACTCAAAGGAACTTAGGCTCAATGGTTTCCCTCATTTGTCATAATCAGTAGAAACCTTGGGCTCTACTAGCAGAGATCTGCAATAGAGCAAAACCTTGATATATAAGGCCATATAGTATGAAGCTAATTGAAAAGACCTCCAGGATATTGAAACAAAAACCATATAATGAATGATTGTTGTCCTTAATGTACTATGTTATCTCTCATCTCCTTTGCTGTCCCTTGGTTATCTCATATTGTTACAGTATCTCATTTTATTGTCTGATATATTGGATTCATTTGTATTTGGTTATTTGAAATTGGATAGGGAAAGGGGAAAAACCAAGATGGGGGGGTGAAGGGGCTGGTAATGTGACCACGACATGTGAAAGGGTATCAATATATGTGAATTAATGTACCTTCTATCTGGAAAATATCATGTAACCCTTTTATTAATTACAATAAAATATTAAAAAATGAATATATAATTTGAAAAATTATTAAGAATTTTCCAGAATTTTACCAGAGCATTCACCCAAGCTTGGGCCCTTTCAAAAATGAGGCCTTGCACAATTACAAAGGTCACATGTTCATGAAATCAGCCTCATGTTACTTAATATTGGTGGCTATGATGAACCTATACTTGGGCAATATGTTTACATAACAATTACTTAAGTATTTTGGTTTATGGTACTGAGGATTTCCTCAGTACTAATATGGAACTTTTGGACCTAAATTATTTTTTGACTTACATGATACTTTAGAAATCACTAAATTTTAATTTAGCTTCTTTTATATTTTCTTCTCCTTGTCTGAATGTGTATATTGATGGGTAGCATTCACAAGTTCTCACTTTATTATTTATGTTCAGATTAATATATCTCACTTTTCAACTGGATATTCAAAAGCCTACTTTTGTTTTGCCATTTTTTAATTCATGAGCTTCCAGCTACAAATAGTAATGACTGCCCTCTATTGTTTCCTAATGCAGTGCTCACCCTGGAATAGTCAGACATTTTCCCAGCCCCAAGCTATGATTGTATTAATGAAAACTAGCATAGTTGAGGGCATGGTGCTCTAGAAGCTCATATATCAGAGAAATTAAAACTATGAGAATCTTGGTAACCTATAATATAAAAAGTATCTCTGTCTGGGTGCCAGTAGCATTCAGCAGTAATCCTGGTTACTTAGGAGGCTGAGATTTGAGGATTGTGGTTTGAAGCCAGTCTAGGCAAGAAAGTCCATGAGACTCTTATCTTCAGTTAACCACCAGAATAATGAATGTGATGTTGTGGCGCAATGTGGTAGAGCCCTATCCTTGAGCAAAAGATCACTCAAGCCCCATGACCAACAAGAAAAAATGTATTTCTGGATAGAAGAGTTTTCACATTCCAGCTCAACTTTAATATGCTTCTATGTAAGCTATTATTGTTTTCCTTTTTAGAGTATTCAGTCACAGCTCACAACATACCAACAGTAGGGTGGTTTTTGGTTCTTCTTTAATTTTCTTTGTTCATTGTTTGTCATTTCTTGACATATCAGTATTTCAACTTTACAAATTCTTATCATTGAGATGAAAATTCCTCCCCTCCCCCATCAGAGAATTCATTTTAAATTTTCTTTCAGTAAATTAGGTTTGGAGTAAACAAGTTCAATCTTTTTATATAAGACTGTTTTGTTTTTCTGTCCAAGCCCATACCACAAATATCAACAGTGTCTAGAGCAATTCTAGTGCACTCCTTTGAAATGTCTGCTTCGAGTAATTTCTTTCTGCAGTGCAACCTTAGCTTGTCAGCATAGTGGTATGTGATTTGAGTAGAGTAGTTTTTAAAACATTGTGTCAGCCTTTCAATACTTCATTGTGTTTTTAAATAAGTTTTTTTCATATACTTTTATTGTAATTAATAGAATGGTGATATTATATTCGCCAGACAGAAGGTACATTACTTCATATGCATTGATACCCTTTCTCATGTCTTAGTCCCCATTTCCCTCCCCCACACCCCCACCCCTCATCTTGTTTTCCCCCTTCCCTATCCAATTTCAAATAGCCAAATACACATTTATTCAATATATCAGATAACAAAGTGAGATACTGTAACAATATGAGATAACCAAGGGATAACAAAAGACATGAGGGATAACATAGTACATTAAGGACAACAATCACTCATTATATGGCTTTTGTTTCTATATCCTAGAGGTCCTTTCATTTAGCGTCATACTATATGTCCTTATGTATCTAGATTTTGCTCTATTGCAAATCTCTGCTAGAAGAGTCCAAGGTTTCTACTGATTATGACAAATGAGGGAAACCATTGAGCCTAAGTTCCTTTGAGTCTGGCTTACTTCACTTAATATGATTTTTTCTATGTCTTTCCATTTCCTAACAAATGGGGTGATGTCATTCTTTCTGACAGCAGCATAGAATTCCATTGTGTACAAATACCACATCTTGTTGATCCACTCATCAAGTGAGGGACATCTGGGTTGGTTCCATATCTTTGCTATGGTAAATAGTGCTGTAATGAACATCGTTGTGCTAGTAGATTTAGTATGTCCTTGTTTCTAGACAATTGGATAAATGCCTAGTAGTGGAATTGTTGGAAGAATCAACATCGTGAAAATGACAATCTTTCCAAGGTCTATCTACAAATTCAACGCAATACCCATCAGTATTCCAGTGTCATTCTTTAAAGAAATAGAACAGGTTATCCAAAATTTCATATGGAATAATAAAGACCCCGTATAACAAAAACACTTCGTAGCAGAAAGAACAGCGCCGGAGGAATTTCAATACCAAACTTTAGACTCTATTACAAAGCTATAATTATCAAAACTGCTTGGTACTGGCACAAGAACAGACTTGAAGACCAATGGAATGGAACTGAGGACCCAGATATTAAACCACAGACCTATGGCCACCTAATCTTCGACAAGGGAGCCAAAAAAATATTATAGAAGAAAGACAGCCTCCAATGGTTTCCCTCATTTTTATAATCAGTAGAAACCTTGGGCTGTACTAGCAGAGATCTGCAATAGAGCAAAATCTTGATACCTAAGCCCATATAGTATGAAGCTAATTGAAAGGACCTCCAGGATATTGAAACAAAAGCCATATAACGAATGATTGTTGTCTTTAATGTACTATGTTGTCTCTCATCTCCTTTGCTGTCCCTTGGTTATCTCATATTGTTACAATATCTCACTTTGTTATCTGATATATTGAATTTATTTGTATTTGGTCATTTGAAATTTGATAGGGAAGGGAGGAAAACCAAGACGGGTGGGGCATGTGGGGGATAGGGTAATGGGTACCAAGACATGTGAAAGGGTATCAATGTATGTGAATTAATGCACCTTCTATCTGGCAAATATCATGTAATCCTTTTACTAATTACAATAAAAACTAATTAAAAAAAAAAAAGAAAGACAGCCTCTTCAACAAGTTGTGCTGGCAGAACTGGTTAAGTACCTGCAGAAAACTAAAGTTGGATCCTTCTTTGTCACCCTGCACTAGAATTAACTCCAAATGGATCAAAGACCTGGAGGTAAAATCTGACACACTAAAAACTTTACAATAAGGAATAGGAGATACACTAGGCCTCCGTGGCACAGGTCGAAACTTTCTTAATAAGGACCAAGAATCACAAGAAATCAGAGAAAGGCTGGATAAGTGGGACTGCATTAAACTGCAGAGCTTTTGTATGGCAAAGGACATAGATAGTAAATTAATTAGGAAGCCTTCAGAGTGGGAGAAGATTTTCACCATCCATATAACAGACAAAGGCCTCATATCTAAAATATATCAACAGCTCAAAAATTGAATCACTCCCAAACTAATCAGCAAAGTAACAACCATCCCATTAAAAGATGGGCCAAAGACTTAAAGAGAGTCTTCTCTGAAGAAGAAACAAAAATGGCCTATAGACACATGAAGAAATGCTCAACATCTCTGGTCATAAAAGAAATGCAAATCAAAACAACTGTAAGATTCCCCCACTCCAATTAGAATGGCCAGGATCAAGAAAACGAATAACCACAGATGCTGGAGGGGATGTGGCCAGGAGGGATCACTACTACACTGTTGGTGGGAGTGCAAACTTGTTCAACCAGTATGGAAAGCAGTATGGCAATTCCTTAAATAAGTTTTTTTAATGTTAGTTTTTAAATCTTTTTTTTTAAAGAAAACACTTAAAATAGTATTCATTCTTAAAATTCAATTTATCATCTACAACGGATTCCATTTTAAATATGTTATTATGACTTTAGGAAACATTTTTTCTTCAGTAAGTTATGGTTACCTAGTAACTACCTTTTTAAGGGCTGGATTATTCCTCTGAATTGGATCTTTTTAGGATTTTATAACTTTCTATTTATAGACTAATAAAGTAAATATAGAAACAAAGCCATATGAAAAGTTGTAATGTGTGAATTGAAAATACAAATGTGTTATGTAGACTTAAGTATATAAGAAACCTAATGGAACAAATGAAATAATTTGTTTAAGGAAACCTGTTGAAGAAGCAAGAGGAAATGTATCTACAGAAAAGCAAAATCTTCATTTATGAGCAGAACTCTAGTATTCCAGGTCTGGTTTCTTCGTGACACAACCAATTCATTGGTGAACTAGTGAGTTAATAGATCACATAAATATAAGATAATACTTTTTAAATAAATGAAATAGCTCAAGAATACATAGTATATCATCTGGTAAGAATATATAGTTCAAGAAAATAGAGTATCATCCAGTCCCAAAATCAGTCTGTGCTCAAAAGTAGACCTTTGTTTTCAAGTATGAATAGGTTATATTGATCCTGACATGGAATATCTGTAGGTAGAAATCATATGGAACTATACAAGTATCATTTGGCCTTTCAGGAAAATTATATCCTACTGTAATGTCAAGACTCTTATAATAATGTATACTTGATGCATAATCTTATTTTTTGTTATTTTACATAGCTTCAAAACCTTTGGCACACTTTCTGTTCTTCAACAGAAACTTAAAACCCTGGGTAGGATCTGTAACTGACTCATAGAATGAAACAGAAGTGAAACTTGCCTTTTTTTTTTTTTCTCAGTCATGGGGCTTGAACTCTGGGCCTGGGTATTGTCCTTGTGCTCTTCAGCTCAAAGCTACCACCCTGCACCTTGAGCCACAGCACTACTTCAAGTTTTCTAGTAGTTAATTGGAGATAAGTGTCTCATGGTGTTTAGTGGCCAGGCTGGCTTTGAATGGTGATCCTCACATCCCAGTCTTCTGAGTAGCTAAGATTACAGGCAGGTGCCACCATGCCCTGTTGGAAACTTACCTCAAGAGTCAGTTACCTTCCCTTCCTGTTTTTGCTGTGTGTACTGTTCAAACCAAACTACCATCCTGAAAGGAAGCTCTTATGTCCTAATGTATTTAGAGATCTTTGCAAGAGCAACCAAGTCCTTACTGACAATCCTTGCTGAACTGGCATCTGACAGGTGGCACTACCATGCTGGGATAGGAGTGAGTCATTTTTCTTGGATCAAAGTAAGTCCAGTCTAAGTTGCAGATTTAATTGTATCACAGAATTTGCTATAGTGCTTTTCATTAGAAGAATGCATGGGAGATAAAGAGCAAAGATAGGAAAGAATAAGAGATTTGAGACAGTACAAAATTCTAGCCTTCAACCTCAGCCTAATTTTTATTATTTTCTAAAATCTAAGCACCGGTGATTGTATATAGAGATTCCCTTCTTGAATACTTGTTTGTTAAACACATCATTTTAAATATGATGTAAAAATCAATGTTAATAAAATCTTTAATAAAAAAATAAACTCTAGCCTTCATCTTTTTTTTTTTTTTTTTTTTTGCCAGTCCTGGGCCGTGAGCTCAGGGCCTGAGCCCTGTCCTTGGACTTTCTCAAGGCTAGAGCTCTACCACTTGAGCCTCGGCACCGCTTCCAGCTTTTTTCTATGTTATGTGGTACAGAGGAATTGAACCTTGGTCTTCGTGCATGCTAGGCAAGCACTCTACCACTAGTCCAAACTCCCGGCCTGGTAGCCTTCATCTTTCATTTAGAAATTTCACCTATTCACTGTATATGGGAGCAAGATACTACTTTTTTACAAAGGCAGGATGAAGGTGGCCTACTTGGTCCTTAGAATAGTGGTTGTGAACTTGTGCAAGCGCCTGTGCAATATTCTAAATTTTCCCTGCAGCAAGTGCTGAACCAGTAATTTGTAGATTGAATATGCTGAATAGAAGTAAACAAATGAATATTTAGGGTAGTTAAGATATTATTGTGTTTTTCTAGGTAGAGGAACATTTTTAAATAGGGTTTATTTCATCTATTTATATCTTCTTGAAGATATAAAATGCCATTTGATTATGCTGTTCAATCATTTTCTTAATCCAGACTGCTCAAAGGGCTTCTCAGAACCTACTAACGTTCTCAGTCCTTAGTCTGTCATTTAAATGCCTCTGAAGTCAAATACCATCCACACTTTTCAGCCTTATCTATGTCTGCAATTCCAGGCCAATCTTCTGTTCTTAACTACCTTAAACTTGTGCCTTTGTGTCATACTCTTGATAATATCTCCATGGTAATGTTTTCTTAGTTTCAGTAAAACTATTTAATATAAAAAATAGGAATCTAAATTTTGTTGGAATTTGGAAGTGGCATTCTGGAAGTTACAGCTGGCATTTCTTTTTCCATTTCCTAAACTTGGTACAACTCATAAAATGCATGGACCCTTTATTTTGTATTTCTTTCCACCTCTTTAAATAGGGTATGAAGTTCTGAAAGGCTGTGATATTATTGTGGTTTTATTTTATTGTAACTACATTGTATTGTAATTATATATATAATTATATTTTAGTGTAATGTACCCATTTGCTGAATGGAGATGATGTTTAATAACATGCATTGATTGGATATTAATTCTTTTATTAATTATATTGTCAAGGTGATGTACAAGGGGTTACATATGTAGGGTAGTTTGTTTATTGTTATTGTTGTTTTGGGTTTGTTTTTGTTTTTGGTTTTGGTTTGACAATTCTGGGGCTTGAACTCAGTGCCTAAGTGCTCCCTTTCAGCTCTTTTTGCTCAAGACTGGTGTTCTACCACTTAAGCCACACCTCTACTTCTGGCTTTTGTGAGGTTATTTGGAGATAAACATCTTATAATCTTTTGGGCCTGGACAGACTTTTGAACCATGATTCTCAGATCTTAGCCACCTGAGTGATGAGGATTTCAGCTACCAGTGCCCAATGCATGTTTTTTCTTAATGAATGTACCAGCTTGGAATTTGTTTTGTACCTTTCTCTTACCCTTTTTCTTATAATTTCTTAAACTAGAAAGATGTAGTAAAACTTCTCAGTCATATATATACCCCAAACTAAAAATTAGCACAAATACCTAGAAATTCAATTCAGTCTGAAAGTGTGATGTGTTTGTATAAGTTATTAAAAAGCACTTTTAGAGATTAGGAGGGGTGAAAAATACTACATAGTATTAAGGTCACTTCCTACAAACTGTGAAATTTGTTAAGGAAAATATTCAAGGTTATTTACACTGTAGATCTTTCTTTTTCGCTCTTTCTTACTCTTTTCCTTCCCTTTCTTTCCTTCTCTCTCTCTCTTTCTTTTCTTTTGTTTTCTTTCTTTCTTTCTTTCTTTCTTTCTTTCTTTCTTTGTATCTTTTTTTCTTTCCCTAGAAGCCATTAAATTTTCTCACAGTCAAGATTACATCTATCATATTAAGGTGAGCTGACCAGTATTTTGATTATCTTTATTGCCTTCTATAAATGAAAGTAAATTAAATTAAATATAGTCGTTTTCACCTCCTATTACACCTAGTGCTTCTGTTTTTTCTTCTCTAAAGTCAGTCTGTTACTGTTCTACATCAGCATCTTGCAAATATTTTAAGAACCATCAAGTTATTGCTTATTGAACTGAAACCTCTCTGGCCAACTCCCCGAGATTTTTCACTTAGCCGACCTCAGTAAGGCCTTGGCTTCTGAACTTCAGTAAGCATCACTTTTGAGTCTAATGGTCTTTAGTAAGCTACTGTGATATAATGCTCAAAATAAGAATTTTTCTTTTATGATTTTTGCTGAAGTGACAAGAATACAAAAGAGAAAACATGCAGATGGAGTGGATGGGAACTAAGGTACTCCAAGCTGAGCGATTCAACTTTGTGAATACATTCAGCTCTGTGGTTTGTGTCATAGAAGATATGATGAAACGTGGTCTGTTTAGAATCCCTAAGTCAGAAATATAACCTGAAAATGTTTTATCTGGCAGACACTAGTGCCATAGCAGTAATCTGGCAGTTCAGGATTCAGGAAACCCCAATAAATAAAACAGCATCATTTAGAAAAACGTATCTTTCTCAGATACCTCTATAGGTGTCATTATTATTGTAGAAATTACCAAAAAACTAGTTCTTTAGTGTCAATCTGCACTAAAGAAGGATGTAGCTCATTTTGTAATTTCAACACTACCAGTTAACACTCTGGGGAACAGTGAGGCAAATAGCTTAAATGTGAGATTGCTGACAAATAAACGCAAATAAAAAATCACAGTAGTATAGAATAGTATAGAATGGGTAAAAAAATTACATGTGCATATTCATAATTATCACAGAGGTTTTAAATTTTTAAACATACAGAATTTTTTTAACTTTATTTAGGTTCTGGAGCAACAGATTGTACAAGAGATATTATATAATACTGGCTTTTGTTTTTCTCTATATATTGCATTTAAAAAGCTTGACACAGGAGCTGGGCACCGATGGCTCATACCCATAACCCAGGAAGAAAAGTCCATGAAACGTTGATATCCAATTAATGAACAAAAACGAAGAATGGAGATAGAACTCTACTTGTAGGGTACCATCCTTGAGCAAAAAAGACAAGCATAAGATCCTGGATTCAAACTTAGTACCAGTGCAATTTTTTAAATCGAAAATTAAAATGAAGTCTAGACATAGACAATGTGAAGAGGAATAATTTTCAGACTTGGAATATGTTTGAATTTTATAGAAGCAGGAGAATGTTTTACTCATTTCAAAAACAGTGAAGGACAATTCTTTCATTATCTATACTATAGTTTATGAATATATGTATTTGAAAAGCATGGTAGATTAAGTTTTAATATTTGAATTGCTAAACTGAAAATAATGTTTCTAAATTTGAATGTCTATGGACTCAAGGGAAGTTCTTCCTGTTCAAATAGAATTGTCAAAACAAATGATCATGAACATTAGTAATGTATACTAATGGTAACACAGATGAAATATATCAATACTAACAAGTTACCTTGAACTATTTCAAGAAATGCTGCACTGATAAAGTGGATAACTGGGTAGGTTTGTGATATAGTTGTGATAAAGCAAATATTGCTGAACATTAAGAATTGTGAAAGTCAGCTAACAAGTATATATGTAATGATTACTACACAAGGATTCCAACTTTTTTTAAATTTTATTTTATATTTTATTGTATAGAAGGGTTACAGTTACATTTGCCATATAGTGGATGCATTGCTTCTCACACATTGATACCCTTGTCAAGTTTTTGTCCCGATTCCCCCCTCTCCCAATCATCTTGTTTCTCCCCCTTCCCTTTCATATTTCAAATAAACAAATGAACATATATACAATGTACCAGGTAACAAAGTCAATGCTATAATAATATGAGGTTGACCAAAGGGTAACAAAAGAGAAGAGAAGATAGTCCGTTTAGAACAACAATCACATAAGATAAAGATCTTTTTTCCATATCCTGGAGATCCTTTCATTTAGTCTCATCCTTTATGACCTATGTACCTAGGTTTTGAGCTATTGTAATCCTCTGCTAGGAGAGTCCTAGATGTGTACTAATTATTACAAATGAAGAAAACCTTTGAGCCTATGTTCCCTTGTGTCTGGCTTACTTCAATTTTTATGATTTTTTTCCAAGTCTTTCCATTTCCTTATGAATGGGAGAGTATCATTCTTTATGATGGCAGCATAGAATTCCATTGTGTATAAGTACATCTTCTTGATCCAATCATCTACTGAGGGGCAGCTGGGTTGGTTCCATATCTTTGCTATTGCTTCCAACTTTTCTGCATGGTTGAAAATTTTTATTTTTATTTGTAATTTATTGTTTGGGTGATAAATAGAGAGGGGTTACAGTTACATTTGTCAGATAGAAAGTACATTACTTCTTGAACATTGATACCCCTTCCCATGTTTCTCTCCCACTTTCCCTACCTCCACCCCCTTTATATCATCTTGTTTTACCCCTTCCCATCCTATTTCAAATAAATGTATATACAATATACTAGTACTGGAGTCAGATACAGTAACAACATGAGATAAACCATAAGGGAGGGAAAAGAGAAAAGAAATAACCACATAGTCTATTGAGAACAACAATCAAAGATAAACCTTGGTTTCCATATCCTGAAGGTCATTTTGCTTAGTCTCATCCTATATGGCCTTACGTACATAGCTTTTGAGGTATTAGGATCTTCTTCTAGGGTCACCAAAACCTTGCCACCACCACCAGTGTGGGCTCCAAACTGTCTTCTTAAGCAGACTGCCTAACTTTTTCCTCCCTGGCAGAAATATTTGTACTATTATAGCTTACTTGGTAAGACTCTTTCACCTTGAATCTTTCAGTAGAATGCCAAAACTGGTGTCTTGACAAAAATCTCAGATAGATGCAAACCTCAGCTATTTTCTGAATACCTTTTTTTTGTTGTTGTTTGTCATGGAGTTTGAACTCTGGACATGGGTGCTCTCCCTGAGCTCTTCAGCTCAAGGCTAGTACTCTACCACATGAGCCACAGTGCCACTTTAGGTTTTCTGGTGATTAATTGGAGATAAGAGTCTCAGTGACTTTTCATGCCCGAGCTGGATTTGATCTGCGATTCTCAGATCTCACCCTTTTGAGTAGCTAGGATTATAGGTGCGAGTCACTGATACCAACTTGCTTAAAGATTTCTTAATGAAATGTTGAGAAAACAGTAGAAAAAGATCCATTCTTTCTTTCTGATTTGGCAGGAAGACAAATTCTAGGCTGTTACTAGCAGCTATAGTCAGATAAACCACAACTAATTACTCTTCTTCTGCATACACTCTGTAACCCTGGCTGAGTTAATCTCTATCACTGAGCACTCATTTTGCCATTCAGAAAAGTAATGTAATAATATGAAGCACTGAACACAGATAAAATTAAGAATTGAATAGTTTACATGTGTGACAACTGGTAAAAATTCATACTATAACTGAGTTTTTCCATGTACTTTTATTATAATTATTAGAAAGATTACATTATATTCTCCAGATAGAATGTGCATTACTTCACATACATTGATATAATCTTTCTCATGTCTTGGTCCCAATATACGCCCCCCCACCCCGCCCCTCATCTTGTTTTCCCCCTTTCCCTATCCAATTTCAAATAATCAAATACGCATATATTCAATATATCAGGTGAAATAGTTTAACAATATGAGCTAACCAAGGGACAGCAAAAGAGATGAGAGATTACATAGTACATTAAAGACAACAATCACTCATTATATGGCTTTTGTTTCTATATCCTTTCATTTAGTGTCATGCTATATATGGCCTTATTTATTTACGTTTTGTTCTATTGTAAATCTCTGCTAGGAGAGCCCAAGGTTTCTACTGATTATGACAAAAGAGGGAAACCATTGAGTCTATAACTGAGTTTTTAATTGAAACTTATTTTTATGTATCCTAGTAACTGAATGTGATTAAATTATATATATTTATTTATCTTTTAAGAGATCTACTAAGTTAAAGCCATTAATTTCTTAATAGGAAATAGGAATTTGAGTGTTATATGAGTTATATGAAGACATATATAGTTCTTGCTAAATAAAACAAAGCAAAAACAAAAAATAGTGCATTTCCTATGATAGACTTCCAAATTCATTAGTCAGGAAAATAATTGATATAAATTCCATTATATTTGATGTATTTTAAGATTAGTTTTACAAAATTTAAATTCAACTCTAGCTTACAACAAGAGAGCAGATAACCCATATGTAATTCTAACTGAGCATGCTGTTTTCAACAAAACAGTCTATTAAACAATGAGTAGCCATGTGCTAGATGCTTTTGAGAAAGAAATGTAACCTTATGCAAGGCCTTGACTCACAAAAGATTTTCAGAAGGTTTAGGGTGAAATATCCAGCCTTTGGGGGAAAAAACAGTGAAAAAGTTAATAATCTAAAGCATGTAACAAAGACACAAATGATTAACAATTATGAATAATATGAGCTGAAAGTTCAGAAGAGGAAAAATTCATCTTGGTCTTGAAATGAGTATTTTGTGGGAGTGTATGACTATTTAATATGAGAAAGCATATTTGTAACTTGTGATCTTAGTGGAAAACACAGGAATATTTAGGAGCAGAATTTTGTTTGCAAATTATTGACAATAAGATATAGCAATTTTAGCGCTGAAAATTTTAACCTCATCTGTCTGGCTGCTAAAAAAAACACAAGAACAAGTAAGAGAGCAACTGAGAATGGGAGATAGCCTAATTTCAAAGAGCATGAAGCACTGTAATAAGTGTTTGCTACTGCATACTGGGTGTTCACCAGCTTACTGAGGCTTCCACTCTATTAGAAATGCGAAGAGGAAAAAGATCTGTAACAGACAGAGTATAAATTGGCTAATGCTGTCATAATACCAAGTGAAACTGGGAGAGAGCAAGAGAAGGGGTGACACTGTATAAAGAAATTATTCTTTACCCGACTGATATAACTCTAACCTTTCTGTACATCACCCTCATAACAATTTAAAAAAAAAACACTAGGTAAATTTGCCAAAGAGAGTTCTTAAACTTTACAATGAAGACTAAGTATACATGTTGGAGGTTAACAATTAGTTTGCCTATAAAGAGAAAGGAACATAATGTGAACTGAGATACAATGGAAGAGTAAAAAAAGAGTGAACCAAAGGACAATAGTAGAGAATAAGCATAAGACAGAATATGTGGTTCTTTGCAGCTGTTCTGCAGACTGTGAGAGAAGGTGGTTAAAAGGAAGACTAAAAGACCACCAAGACCTTCAGTACCAAGCTGAGCTCCTTGAACTTCATTCTACTGGCCATTATAGGATTAAGATTTGAGAAAAGAAAGGTTTTTGAGCTCTTTCCTTGCTCATTTTTAAGCTGGTAGTTTGTGAGGAATGGATTAGAGGCATAATGACCACAGGTAATGAGGGTCAGAATGAGTGCCATCAGTACAGCTATGCCAGAACATAAAAGGGTACAGCCTTGGAATGAATTTTATGTCAACAGCCAGAGGAAATCAGAATGTACCAAACTGTGATACTTTACTGCATTAAATTAGCATTGTTTAGAATTTCCATGACAGGGATTTTAAGAAACAGACCCGTTTCTGGTAAGTTTTATTATTGCTCCCAGATTTCTTACAAAGCTCCTCCCAGGCAGTTTCTTTCCACTGAACCATACATGGTTGAACATTTGGGTGGAATCAATAAAAGAAGGCTCACATTCAAGCTCAGCACCTGTATGTTTGAGAGTGCTTTTAATAGAAGTGAAAATTGGAAAGATAAAAGCATATTTGGAGTTGTTCCAATTTTTACATGCTAGAGGTGAGTTAATGATATGTAGTGCTTATGTCTAGCACTGGAAATATGAAAGTGGATGCAGACATTCAACTGAGATATTAGGGCACATATTTAGGGGGCAGAGCCATCAGCTTAGAGGTGGCAACTAAGGCCAGGGGAATGCTTCTAGCTTGATAGAATTACTATTTATAATTTAGTGTGCATAGTATCATCTACATATCTGAGTCTTGAGACATTTGGATCTTACAACAAATAATAGTATATGTACAGTTATCTGGAATTTTCATTCTGCCAGCTACTATCAAAAGAACATTGATATCATTGGTACTTGAAAGCTATGTGTTAAAAAGTTTGCAAATGGATCATTTCATTAGCTATTACTGCATCATTATTTAATATAATTAATTAGTTGGACCTAAATACTATTCAAATATCAGAAAATGGTTTACATAGTCTATATGAGAACTTCTCATCCTAAAGAAATACCCTTGATGATTTATAGGGAAATCTTGTGTTTAAGCATTCCTGGAGGATAAGTATGTAACGATAAGAAAACACAGGAAATGTGACCATAACCTGTAAAACTAAATTGTTTGTGATATGCTTGTGGAATTTCTTGGAAAAGGTTAATTTTTTCTAAAAGAATATTGTTCCCTTGGTTAAGGGAATCAAAAGGGTTAGCAGACCTTTTGATCTCGGCTGCTAGGAATTTGAGAACTACATTTAATGATGGAGTACTTTAATTATCTCACCTTAAATTGTTGATAAAATAATCTCTCTACTTTGCCTTTATTGCTTTAGAGTTGCTTTCAATCCTTATTTTTAATTGTCCTGGTATGAGTTTTGTTGCTAAAACTTCTTTGAACTTTAGGGAAGTAGTCAGAATAAGTTATGTATAGTAATAGTTGAACATGTGATGGTCTGTGATATTAAGTGGAGATATAGATAGGTAGATAAGGAGTGAGAGAGACAGAGCTAGTTAGATATTATTATATAATTGAGTAGATTTCCAAAGGAGAAGCATGAGAATAGAACACTATACTGAAAAAAATCTTATAAACTCCAAATATGAAAAACCAAATATAGAATTTTATAACAAAATAGATGTCAGTAAACATACTATGTAATTTTAAAACTTACCATTGTATTAACCTCTAGCCCATCAAATACTTATATGTAAAAATACAGCACAAACTTTACACTGAAAATCAAAAGCATTAAAAATGTCAATGATGTCCTAGTAAATTGAGTGATGCCTGTTCATGAATCACTCACAAATTTTAATAATAATCATGTCAATTCATGTCAATTCTCTTCAAAGTGCAAAGAGATTCAATATAATTTGAATCAAAGTGCTAGAATGTATTTTTGTAGAAACTGATAAAACAATCATTAAAAATGCATAATCACCAAGAATAAAAAAGAAGGAAACTAGTAATATACAATATCAAGACATACTACAAAACTTTATTTAGACAGTGTGGAATTGGATGAAAATACTAAAGCATTTCACAGAAGAATCTCTGCATTGCATATAGACACTTTCAAATGGAGCTCAGTTTCATTAGTTATTAAGGAAACACAAATTAAGACCACACCACCACTTGATAGATAAATAGATAGGTAGGTAGGTAGATAGATAGATAGATAGATAGATAGATAGATATCCATAAGTTAGACAACATTTATTTACCCCCAACATTTTTATGTTTTATTATTATTTTTAAGTGGACCCTCACTTTTTACGTGTATTGTCTTTAGACCATGATCCTCCTATTTGTACTTCACAAATAGCCAGGATAATAGGGCCATGCCAGTATACCAAGTTATTTGTTCAGATAGGATCTCAACCCAAGCTGACTTCAAATTACCATGTTACTAATTTCCATATTCCAAATGTCTAGGATTACAAACATAAACTACCATCTCCAACTTCTCAAGGTTTATATTAAATTTTGAATAAAAGAAATAGAGGGAAATAGTCATATCTTTTAGTTCAGTTAGCATTATTTTATACCTAATATCAAATATTGAAACAGTTCAAATAATTATACAGTAAAGAAATGTTGCTGTAATCACAACTTATTGTTTCATTAATTGTTGAGGTTACCTGTTTGCATCATCCACTTAATTTATTATTAAGCAACTCATTCCATTTATCTGGCTATGGTAAGTCAATTGTGAGGGGAAAAATGTCATGTCAGACTATATCCTACAGCACAGCTCAGCGCTTTTAATTCTTCTGTTTATCTTACTTAGTGTTTCTAGGATAATCATTGTTCTTCTCTGACCCTTAGTTGTTCAGCTTGTAAGTTAATAATAATTGTTGACAGTGAGTTTCACTCAGCACCAGACATAAAAATATAAAATTATAATTTATGAAAAGATTTCTAGCACCTTACTCTTGGTACAAGTATCTTTGTGCTACAATAGTTTTAAAATAGGATAGTGATGGAAGATTCTGAAGAGTGCTAGTATGTCAAATGATCAGATGTATTTAGTAGAAGCAATTGTATTTAACATTCGATAATCAAAGTTTTCAAATCATAGATATTCAGTTCATATTTGTGAAGAAGGTTTGATGATCTAGTTAGCATAGTTCAGCATGGATCTATTTTCTTCTGGATTTATTTCCTTCTAAGAGCCAATCAAGAATATAATTAACTGTGTACATCCCAATTTTAAGAACTTTATAGATGTGATGGTAAACTGCTGTCTCTTCTTGGTGGTTTACGAACAGAATGAAAAATGAGAAATTACAGATTCTCCTTGCCTATGAAATACTAAACACTCATATTCAAGAGTGTATGAAGAGTGTATGCAATGAGAGGAAAAAATGAGTGCTTTTCACACTCTTATATAGACTAATAAAAATTCATAGGTTTATGGGGCACAGTGGGTTCTAACAAAAAGTTTAGATTAGGAGACAGAGGTACAGGTTCAAGTCTCTTTAACAGAAAACCATATTTAACCTTCATTTGTCTCAGCAGGCTCATTCAAAAAATAGAACAATAATTCCTAAGAGTACATTGTGGTTATTAAATATGGTAATAAATGTTAATATATATAAGTTGCAAAATACCTACAAATGAAATATATTACTGAGATAACCTTTGGTTTAACATTTAAAAAGTTATGATCATAAACCAGTTATTCTTTGCCTGATTCATATAAGTGAATTAGTTACACATATCAAACAGGAATGCCTTCGATGGGACAATAATGAGAAGATGATACAAAGTTATTTGAAATCAAAACTATGTTGAAAACCTACTTTATCATTTATTATTTAAGGGATTAACTTCTGATATGTTTCTTTTTCTGTAAATTTGGAATAATATACCTATATAATAATCTTAAGAAACTTACATTATATAGCCTTCTTAGAAGAAAATAAATCATTATCTTTAAAGTCCTTCCTAGTGCAGTATAACCTTATGGTAATTGTATCTGCAACATTCCATTTTCAAGAAGGTCCATGCCTGCTTTAAATTTCTAGCAGATGTTAATTTAGGGGAAGTATATACAAGTAAACTTAGTGTGAGTTCTTAGAAATCTCTTCTTGTCTGTCATCATGTTTTCTGTCAACAACACTAATATTAAGTTTCTATGGAAATAATTTATTCATTTGACCTACTGTCTTCTAGTCCCATATTGCTTCTCAAATTTTTTAATATTTCATTTTTTTCATATATTGTTATTGTAATTAATAGAAATATTACATTATATTTACCAGTTAGAGGGTGCATTACTTCACATACATTGATAACCTTTCTCATGTCTTGGTCCCCATTTCTCTCCCCCCACCCTGTCAAACTTTTTCTTAAATATTAAACCTTTAAGCTGTCATATTAGACTGATGACAACATCTTGGGAAATCTGAACATTGTGTTTGTCTAAAAATGGGAAGTTTGCCATAGGTCAGAAACAGTAAAACATTGTTTTTAGTTCACTGGATAAATATATCTGACTGTCACTGTTGTTAAATAATAATCTTTGTTTTGTTCACAGTTAATTGCTTGCTCAAGTTGAAATATCACATTTCTTTATGAAATTCTGTGAATTGATATTTAATATATGGTCTTCCATGGTTATCTGCCTGGCATTTGTTACTTTAACATATCAATCAATGACAAAGTCAATGTGTAAGCTGCTAGTGATTTTGGAAGGATCTTTGTATTCAATATTCTTGTACCTTGTTTGTAATTGAAGGTCATTCTTAAGAGAAAAATAATGAAGACCATAAATTCATTGTACTACCTGAGCTCTTGAGAATGGAGATTTGTAGCATCAATATGTAGCTGAGCTTGCCCATTCAGGTTACTAAGATTTATTTTGATTGCTTTAATTATTTTTACTTGATGCAGCTAATTCCAGGAATACTATTCTATATATACTTGCCTTGAAGAAAATATACTATCTATATTATCATTAGAAGTCTATCAAATGATACCATCATTTATATACTGGTATTGTTTATTGAAGTTGGTGAGGCCCTGGAGCTGTCTCTTAGGTTTTTCTCTCAAGGCTGGTTCTCTGGGACCACAGTTCCTCACCTGGCTTTTTGCTGATTAATTGGATGTAAATGTCTCCTGGACCTTTCTACTTAATCGGGCTTGGAACCATAAGTCTTAGATGTCAGTCTTCTGAAAAGCTGAGATTATAGGCATAAACCACTGGCATCCAGAAAATGATACTGTTTTGTTTTTAGTGCATTTCCTGCTCTCATCAGTATACTTTTAAGAGGTTTTTTTGGTGGGTCATTGCGGTGCCCGGCACCCCTGACCAGCAGGGAAGAACGGACACCACCCGAGGATCCTTCTCGTATCACGCTTTATTGAAGAGCAACTTGGTTGAAGGGAGAGCTGAAGCAGAGGGGCGCAGGGCAGGGAAATGCAGCTGCTTATAAACAATCAAGGAACACGGGGCTTTTGCCATTGGCTGCTCTGTTGCCAGGGTCATTTTAAAACTCGGGATTGGTCAGGCCTCTGATGTCATATGCGCAGACTCAGTGGAACGAGCAAAGGCTCCGCACTCACATACCAAATAAGGAGAACTAAGAAGTTATTCACAAGGAGCGAGGCAGGGGACAGGTGCCGTCTTGCAATGTCGGCCGCTCCGGCTCCCCACATCTCCCCCTTTCTGTTTTAATGCAGCAGGCCAACATACCTGTTGTGAAGAGAGTAGAGGTGCTGTCCTCCAAAGTAAAACTTGAGCTCCTACTCTAGAGGAGTGACCCAGGAGGCCAACCCTGGATCCCTCCCCTCCAGGTCCTCTTTTCCCTTTGTGGAGATGGGCTAGGGGCGCAGACCCATACGCTGACACACATGCTCTCCCTGACCTGTTAGGGTCAGGAGTGGTACTTTGTCCATCATTTCACAACTCTTGGCTGCCTATACTCCTATTCCTCGTGCAATAGACTAAGGTCTCGAGGGTGCAAAGGCAGTACAGGGCAGTTTTAGTTGGCCTTTAAAGCTGCAAGCCAAATTTTGGGGGAGTGTCCCTGCTCCAAGGCAGTGAGTGCATGAACAAGCATTGCTCTCTCTCTCTTATTGCGAGACCTCATTCGGCAGAGCAACCAAAGGCTAAAGACACAAAACCCAAAACAAACTGCAACAAACATTCACAGGAACTGGAACAAATGTAGGCAACGGCTCCAGCATTGACTCAATTTACACTCTATGGCAGAACAATTTAAAATAATCAGAGCGACCCAATTTTTGAGAAACCAGCCTAACACAGAAGGACAGATTTTTTGACAGGGTAAGGCATAGGGAACCTTGCAGTCCTAGGGAAGTTGCAAGGAAGAATTGGTGGCACAAAGGGGAAAACGGAAGAAGCATTAGTCACAGGCATTGGTAATGGAAAGGTCTTCATCACTGCCCACATCGTCTTTTCCTTGTTGCTTTTTCCCTTCTGTCTCTTCATCCAAAGTCGTGGCAGCAGAAGAATTATTAACAGGGTTATTCCCAGGATTTTGTTTCGCATCATCCTCTTTAGGCGTTTGATTTTCCTCCAATATCCTTACGAGGCGCTGTGGCACCCAGTGGGGGAATTCCTGTCCCTGTGGAAAAACACAAACAGCTCCCCTGGATCTCTGAATTACGGGATCCGGTCCATACCATTTGTTATCGATAACATTTTTCCACATTACTTTTTGTGTGGGTGGTATTGCCATTTTGCCAGCATGCCGATCAGCAGCTGATTGTCCATTGTCATCCACTGTTACATAATTTAAGGTAAACAGTGCAATGGCCAGCCTTTCTCTGGGGGAGGCATCTCGGCCTATTCCCTCCTTTTGTTTAAATAAAAGTTGTTTAAGTGTTCTATTGGCGCGTTCCAGAATTCCCTGACCCTGGGGATTGTAAGGGAGGCCAGTAGAATGAACTACCTGCATTTGAGTGCAAAAGGAGCGAAATCCGGCAGAGGCATAAGCAAGGCCATTATCTGTTTTCAATTTTAATGGTTTTCCCCATGCTGCCCAGGCTTCCAAGCAATGAACTTTAACATGGGACACCCTTTCCCCTGTAAGGGCCGTGGCATGCAATATGCCAGAGAAAGTGTCCACTGAAACATGAACATATTTTGTCCAGCCAAACTCAGGCATGTGAGTAACATCCATTTGCCATAAGGCATTAGAGCAAAGGCCTCTAGGATTAACTCCAATTATGAAAGAGGGGTGATATACTACACAGGATTGACAAGCTCTAACAATTTCTCTAGCCTGCTGGCGTGAAATGGAAAACTTATAACGAAGGGTTTTTGCAGAAACATGATAAAGTTGATGAAAATCTCGTGCTAATTGAACAGAATTATGGGAAAGGCCCACCAGGGCTCTGGCAGTCAAATCCACTAAGGCATTGGCCTCTGACATGGGACCAGGCAAGCCAGTATGTGCCCGAATATGACCAATGAAAAAAGGATTTTTCCTTTGTAAAATTAAACGCTGAAGTTGGGATAATATATTTGAAACTGTACTGCTACCTTTTATGGAGGCGGCGACTTCCAGGGATGCCACTGCATTAACTACATATTGTGAATCAGAATATAGGTTAAAAGGCTCAGGAAATTTCCCGAATACTTCTAAAACTGTTAGACATTCAACTACTTGTGGAGTTTCTGGTTGAAAATTTAAAGTTACTGGCTCTTTTCCTTGAACTACATAGGCACCTCGGCCTGTTTTTGACCCATCTGTAAATATAATTAGGGCATTACTCAGAGGCAGTTTTTTCGTAACTTTGGGGAAATACACGCAATCTTCACGCACAAAATTCAGCAGTGGATGTTTGGGATAATGATTGTCAATTATATTTGGAAAGGAGCACACCAAAACTGCCCACCAGTCAACAGAGGCAGCCAATGTTTGTACTTGTTGCCGGGTATAAGGAATAATTAATTTGTCAGGAAATTTTGCAAAGTGAGTCAAACACGCCTTGCAACCTGTAAGAGCTAACAAAGCAACTAATTCTGGAAAATACTGAATAGTTTTTAAGCCATAAGAATTTCCGTGCAACCATAACAATGGGCCTTCTTGCCATAATACTCCTGTAGGATAATTCTTTGTTTTAAATATACACAGTAAGATTGGCGCTGATGGATTTACACGCAAGAGTTGTGCATTTTCTATGGCCTGTTCAAGACGCTGAATGGAACTCTTAGCCTGAACAGTCAATTTTCTATGTGAGGTAACATCCGGGTCTCCCTCCAATAAGGAAAAGAGGGGCAACAATTCAGAGCGAGGGACATTAAGAAAATTTTGGACCCAATTTACGTCCCCCATTAATTTTTGAAAATCATGAAGGGTATGCAAATGCTGTCTTTAATACCACCTTTTGAGGTGTAACAACTGTGGGAGAAATTATGGAGCCCAAAAACTGAACTCTTTCTGAAAACTGCACCTTTTCTGGTGCCAAGTTCAAGCCTGCCTTTGCAAGAAGTTTAGACAACTTACTAAACGTCAAGAACTCGCCCAACAAAATATAAGAGACTGGCTCCAGAACTCTCTGTCTGGTCAGAGGTCAGCCGAGACCAGGTACAGCACCGATAAGGGAGTTCCCCGTCTTAGGGACGCAGGGGGGCGGGGCAGAAGGGGTAGGTCGGGAAACGCCCTGGCCATTGTCTGCACCAAATCCTCCCCTGGGGCCGTATCTATCAGCCTCATACCTGGCAGCTTGCTCCTCTAATTCTTCCTCTTCATTTGAACTTAGTTCCTCCGGGGACCCTTCCCCCTCATTTTCTGTGCTTTGATCTGACTCTCCTGCATCCTGATCATGTAAAGTCAGGGCAGAGAACTGGTTATCGTCCTGAAATTCCTTTAAGGACGGGTAGAGGGAGCTCCTTGGTCCCTCCTGTTTTTTCTTTTCTCTTCTCTCCTCCTCCTGCACTGTACTTTGTGAGGGCTGCAGTCCCTCAATTCCATTCTTTTGTTTTCTCTTATATTTTACCCCACTCTTGGTGGTCCCTCCTTCCTTATACGATGACTCCGAGAGACTATCCTGGTGCTTAATTAATACCTTCCTCCCTTCTTTAATAATATCAGTATTTCTGCCCGCCTCCAAACAAGCGCGCACCATTCTCCACATGGGCAACGTGGCGCCGGAGACCTCTCCCTTTTCTAGAGCTCTATCCAGGTCCCGGCCTAATTTATCCCAACAGACCAGTGAGAGATCTCCAGACACCGCAAACCACGGGGCGTGTGTCTCAATATCTGTTAACACTCTATGTATTGTGCCGCGGGAAATTTTCAGCCCATGCTGTTTAAGAAGGGCCTGTAAGGGGGCACAGAAGTCCCTTATACGGCACACACTTCCTGAAGAGTTACCCATACTGATGTTGAAAGACCGAGTTAACACAAACCACAGAGGAAGAACGATAACAAGCACCCAGACAGGAACTTCTCAGAACAACATACCTAGAAGGAGTCCTCTTCACGTGTCAAGTTCTGGATCCTCTTCGGCCCCTCCGCAGGTCCCGGGTTTTCGGCACCAGTTGCGGCGCCCGGCACCCCTGACCAGCAGGGAAGAACGGACACCACCCGAGGATCCTTCTCGTATCACGCTTTATTGAAGAGCAACTTGGTTGAAGGGAGAGCTGAAGCAGAGGGGCGCAGGGCAGGGAAATGCAGCTGCTTATAAACAATCAAGGAACACGGGGCTTTTGCCATTGGCTGCTCTGTTGCCAGGGTCATTTTAAAACTCGGGATTGGTCAGGCCTCTGACGTCATACGCGCAGACTCAGTGGAACGAGCAAAGGCTCCGCACTCACATACCAAATAAGGAGAACTAAGAAGTTGTTCACAAGGAGCGAGGCAGGGGACAGGTGCCGTCTTGCAATGTCGGCCGCTCCGGCTCCCCACAGGTCATGAGGCATTGTCCCTGAGCTCTTCAGCTCAAAGCTACCACCCTACCCTTGAGCCAAGCCTCACTTTTCGTTTTCTGGAGGTTAATTGGAGATAAGAGTTTCAGGTTCTTTTGTGCCCAGGCTGGATTTGAACCTTGATCTTCATATCTCAGCCTCCTGAGTAGCTAGGATTACAGGAGTAAGCCACTGTGCCCAGCTTTAAGACTTACTTTTATAGCAATCCATATATTAGAGACTTTTTGTTTTGAAATTATATCTCCTACTATTATAAACTCTATCATAGTAAGTTTTTTTCTTAAGGTTCGTCATAAAAATTTGCTCTACATTGCTATTATTTTAGGGTTTCTCCTTGACTAAACGTTTCTTTCTACCTCACATCCAAAAAAGGTTGAATCCTAATCCTTGGAAGTTGAGAATGTTCCCTTGTTTAGCAAAAGAGCCTTTGCTCATCTGATTATATACAAGTATTTCTATCACTTTAATCCACCCAATTTGGACTCATTCATTATAGCAGCTTCAGGAAATGAATATAGGTATAGAACATTTTTTCTTGTGTTATATGTTATTTTATATCCATCATGAAGATATAATAACTTGATAGATTTATATAGAACAGTTACATTTCACAGTATCTCTGTGTAGGAAGACCATCCTCTGAGTTGATTCTGAATTTTGGGTAAAGTCCTTTTCTTTAGACCTTTGATATATTGCCTAATCTGACTATCAAAATGAAGTCTGAACTTTTCTATAGAAGTATTTTTTAATGGTTGGATTATTTTTTAAACTGGTGACATATTTCCTTGCCAAAATTCTGTTAACATTCATCTTCATTTATAAAGCATCAAGTTCTGTTTAGTTTTCATTCCACATTACAAATTAAACCAGATTAAACCAAAGTTCCCTTCCTTCATAGGTTCAAAATTGATGGAATTACTAATTGTTCTCTCAAATGGCTAATTATATTTCTAGTTGCTTACTTGAAGATCTAATTAGCCAATCACATATGTTTTTGTAGGGGCAAGGAGATAATTGAGATTCTCAAGCAGGTAATTAGAAAGTCAATCAGTAGTACCCACAACTAATTACAAGGAAGAAAATTGTACCCACCAAAATGGTACCAATGTCTACTGGGCAGAAAACCAATCTGGAAAGTGACAGGAGTCTCAGTGCATCTGGAAATATTAGAGTGGCAGGCAGTAAAACAAATCACCAATGAGGCCTACATGATCTCTTAAGAAATCTTTTGATAGGCTGTCAGAAGCCTACATTGGCCAAAGGCGGCAATTGGATAAGCTTTCCTATTGCCAATAATAACATGCCAAAAACCCGCACATAAACTCGTGGCTATGTCAGAAGTGCTATAATATTCAAAGTTTTGTTGTTGGTGTTGTTTGGTTCATTGTTGTTTTGTTTTTTGCTTTCTGATAGGTCATATTGCTTGAAATCAGGGCCTGGCACTGTAACTGTACTCTTCTGCTCAAGGTTAGCACTCTACCATTTTGAGCAACAGCATCACTTCTGGTTTCCTAGTGGTTAATTGGAGATAAGGGTGTCACCAATTTTTGTGCCTGTATTGGCTTTGACGCAGAATCTTCAAATCTCAGCTTCCTGAGTAGCGAGGATTACAGGTGTGAGCCCCCTGCACCTGACTTCCTTCAGGTTTTATACACGATGATGCCTCTGATTTTCTGACTGTGCTTTGTTCTTTGTTTCTCAGCTAGTTATTCCATGTAAATGAAAAAGGGCAGAAAATGGGAAATTTGTTTTATCTGACAGCAGGTCACCAATTTAGCTCTCAAGCAACAAGAAAATAAAATTTATTGAGAAAGTTGGTACCTAAAAAAATATTAAATCTGTCAAGTAAAATGAAAATGCCTGAATCACTACATCTGCTGACACATTTCAAAATGGGTGTGCACACCACAAATTATAGAGTGTTTGATGATGCTGGTGGTAATAGCACCCAAAGCTCCTTTCAGAGCTCAAGTACCACTCCTAAAAGGGTTCAGCTGTGTGGGTTGTACACAAATAGTTGCCTGGAAGAGCTAAGGATCAGAAGGTCAAGGTTTCTAAAATGGAGCATATGTGTCAGAAGAATTAATGATTTGTGAAGGATTTAAAAGGAGAAACTACCTTTATCATTTTTCCTGCTTTTAAATTTCTTTGCCTGATCCTTGATTTTGCCACTATTCCTCCTGTCCACCCTTAGTCATTTGATTTAATCAGAACCACCAGCCTTGTAAACCAGGGCTAAAGATCTAGAACTGTGGGAAAATTTTCCTTTCAAGTAGAAATCAAAGCAAATACAAATCTGCTATTATGGTTGAGCAACTTAAATGTTACAGCAGAATTAAGAATGCTGTAAAGATATACAGCATAAATAGACCACCATTATATTTGAAATTAGCAATGATTGAAGAATAACACAGAAAGATTAAAGGCATTAAGCACCAAACAGATAAAGAAGAAGCTGAAATTGCTTCAAATGAGTATAAAACAGTCCAGATACCCAGGGTAAAGATTATACTCCATTAAGGTTGGTTGGTTCTATTAAACATTTTCTCTTTGCTTTACTTATTCAAAGGAAATTCATGATGTCATGGTATGTGTTATTTTTTGGGAACCATTAAATATGTGATCTGAGATGTCATTTCCTATATCCTATGTATGAACCAAGGGCAGGAAAATCTGACAAATGCTCACTCAGCCTGCCAGTGGCTCCCAGAGAAGCTTTGCTAGTTGAAAAATATTTTTTGTATTGACTTGAATTGATTTGTTCATTGTAACTTTTATACACTATTTTTTGTTGTTGTTGTTGTTCCTCCTAGCTACCATAAGGTTCTGGCTCTTGTGAAACAGCAGTATCACAGATATTTGTTGTGCTAAGTCTTTCCCCAAATCCCCAAGGCCTCTAAAGCCCTTCCTTTAGTAGCTGACTTTTTGCTCATTTAGTAATGGTTTAAGAACAATAAATACTAAATTTAGCTAATATCAAATTACATGTAGGTAGGGAGGTAAAGGTAGGGACTGTAAAGGGAGTACTTCGTCTCATGTAGCTATAAAAATTTGCAACTTGGCTGCCTCTCTCTCTCTCTCTCTCTCTCTCTCTCTCTCTCTCTCTCTCTCACTCTCTCTCTCTCTCTCTCTCTCACTGTGTGTGTGTGTGTGTATATATATATATATATATATATATATAGTTTGAGCAAACACCTATATACAAATGAGCATTTGTTTAACCAAGCCAAGTGATTAAAGGATGTACATAAAAATGTAAGAATGTTTTCTTCTCAAGGCGATCTACATCTCAATTTTTGATGATCATTTTATGTCTTTATTTTATTATATATATACATTAATTACAATGCATATCTTACAAGTATTTAAAATAAAATCATGATAGATATCTTTCTTTGTACAAATGATTTTTCTAGACTTAGGACATTTCAAAATTCATCTATAGCCCAACTAACTCCCTTCACCAGTATCTTAGCTTTCTGTATGTTTCACCACCAACATCGTCTTCCTTCAGGTTTGTCTACTCTAGATCAGCATTTACTTCAACCTTTTGAAGGCATTCAATCTTACTAGGCAATTTTAGGTTTTCCTTCAGTTGCCTTAGCAGAGAAACTTTCTGACTTAGGTCACTTCTTTCGTTTTTTTGGTTGTTGGTGGGTTTTTTTTGTTTTTGTTTTTTTGCCAGTACTGGGCTTGAGCTCAGTGCCTCAGCACTGCCCTTGTGCTTTCTCACGGCTAGAGCTCGACCACTTAAGCCCCAGCACCACTTCCAATTTTTTTCTAATATGTGGTACGGAGGAATTGAACTCATGTCTTCATGCATGCTAGGCAAGTACTCTGCCACTAGGCCGAACTCTCGGCCCCCACTTCCTCCATTTTGCTAAAAATAATTTCACCCTGTTAGAATCTAAAGTAACTATTGGGAGAATGGCAGGTAAGTTTTACATTCTTGAATTTTTTTTTTTTTTTGCCAGTCCTGGGCTTGAGCTCAGGGCCTGAGCACTGTCCTTGGACTTTCTCAAGGTTAGAGCTCTACCACTAGAGCCTCAGCACCACTTCCGGCTTTTTTTTTTCTATGTATGTGGTACCGAGGAATCGAACCTGGGTCTTCATGCATGCTAGGCAAGCACTTTAACCATTAGGCCAAACTCCCGGCCATCATTCTTGAAATTTATAAGTTCAGTTGTGATAGAAATTCTGATATTTGTTACTCATTTTAGTAAGAAGAAATCTCAGACGTGCTGAAAGTCAAGTCTTTTTGTTCATTGGTCCAAACCCGAGAGTGACTTTGCTTTGCTCAGGGTTCTTACGTGGAACCCTTACAGATTCCATTTAGATTTATTCCACAGATTCCAGCAAGCCTACCACTTCACAGATGATCTCATTTTGTTTTGATAATTTGCCCAATCACTTCATATACAATCAAAACAAGCAATCAGGGTCTATGAAAATGAAACTCTATCATCACAAGGACTTTCTCTATTTGTAAGCATCCTTCATTCTCATGTAGTGGAAGTTAGCTGTTACTCTCTTCTACAGAATTTGCAGTGAAACAACGTATACCTTTCTTTTGTATATTCTAGATTTCAGGGAACCACACTCATTTTCTTTTACGTTGTTAGAATTAAATGCATCATCAGCTCTAATCTGAGTTCTACAATAGCTGCAATCACTGTGTCACTGGCCCCTGAAATGAATTCTTAGATTCAGCAATCACTATATTATCAATATATATTAGGTATAGCATCAAAATCTACTGCTGAGAAGATTGCCATTTTACCTATATAAAGTAATATGTGATAAATGTAACTATATACATCTAAATTAACTTCCCTTGGCAGCACTGGTGTTGGAGATATAGATCATCTATATGTATTCTAAGAGATCTTTTGATTAAGGAGAAAATACTGAGTTTTGTAGGAAAATTATTTTTTCCATATATTTTTTATTGTAATTAATAGAAGGGTTACATTATATTCACCAGATAGAATGTGCATTAATTCATACATTGCTACTCTTTCTCATGTCTTGGTCCTCATCTTGTTTTCCCTCCTTCCCTATGTAATTTCAAATAACCAAATACAAAAATATCCAATATATCAGATACTGTAGCAACATGAGATAACCAAGGGACAGCAAAAGAGATGAGAGATAACATAGTACATTAAGGACAACCATCACTCATTATATGGCTTTTGTTTCAATATCCTAGAGGTGGTAGAGTGCTTGCCTAGCATGCACAAAGACCCAGGTTCGATTCCTCGGTACCACATACATAGAAGAAAATTATCTTTATTTCAGTTCTCTTGTCCACTATCTTCATTATTTTATATTTCATTCTTTATACAGAAGAAGCAGGATTTTAAAAGACAGCTGAATTTTAATATATAAGTTTACAAGTTAATCATTTTAAATTTAAATAAGCAATAAAACCATCACTTCAAAAAAATAACCAAGGCTGGGAATGTGGCTTGCCTAGCATGCAAGAAGCCCTGGGTTCAATTCTTCAGTACCACATAAACAGTGAGGGCTGGAAGTGGCGCTGTGGCTCAAGTTGTAGAGTGCTAGAGCTCAGGAACAATGCCCAGGACCTGAGTACCAGCCCCAGGACTGGGGTGTGTGTGTGTGTGTGTGTGTGTGTGTGTGTGTGTGTGTGTGTGTGTGTGTGTGTGTGTGTGTTTAGCATATATATAAAAAGAACACTATTATTTTAAGAAAACCATTCTTTCTAGAAACAGTCTTTACTTGATGACAAATTAATAGAATTCTTTGAGAGATTTATTACTGCAAATATTTAAAATAAGCATTATTGGGAAGAACACAATTTTATAAATTGCATCCAGATGAGCAATAAAATTCTAATGAGATACTTTAAGGAAGAGGCTTATTACTACAAAACAATCATTTGACCCTTTTTTCATATTCTACCCTGAATTGATCTTGAAAAGAAGATGTAGATGACAGTTTTCAGTTTTAGTTAAAATAGTGTTTAAAAAATAATTGATGCCATATCTTTTTTTACATATATTTTTATTGTAATTAATAGAAGGGTTACATTATATTCACCAGATAGAAGGTGCATTACTTCACAAACATTGATACCCATTCTCATGTTTTGGTACCCATTTCCCTGCCCCAACCTCGCCCCTCATCTTGTTTTCCCCCCTTCCCTTTGATGTCTTACCTTTATCTGTACCTCTACTGATTTTTTTACCATAAGGTTATGTATGAATACCTTCCTTTGTGTATTTGTTTTCACTTCAATTGTGTAACAAAGTTGAACTTAAGTTTATCACCATAGAAATTGGTAGTTGTTAGTGCAGCAGAAGTTGTAAGTTCAAGTACGCTAATTATAATTATATGTGCTAAAGTGACTTGACTCTGTTGAAAACACATTGATATAATAGTATCTTGTCATCCATGTTCTACTAATGCACAATAAAAATAATGTTGTTACCATGGATTTTACAAAATAACTTTCAGGAAACTGAAAGTTTTATTTACTGAAGTAAAAAGGTGCTTGAGGACCACTTTGTTTTCAATAAAACTATAAAAAGTAGCCAATGGAAAACAAGATTCCAGTCATACTGAACTATAATACCAAATAAGTCACTTACCTATTTATAGATAATATATGTGTTGACTATCCACCATATTTATGAGCCACTACATTTTCCAGTAGAAAATTAAATACTTCAAAAATAAAATTAGTAAGGGTAGAAATTGTGAAAATGGCCTCTAACAGCTGTTAAGAATTTGAAAGTAAATCTTAGATTGTCATGATGGTTGTACAATTCTCTGAATATGCTCAAACCCAATAGATTATGCACATAGGTCTTAAACTGGTAGATGATTGTATGACTTGTGAATCATATATCACTAACTTTTTCCCAGAAAGAAAATATTTCATGATGGAAAATAGTAATATCATCGTGATATTCATTAGCATGTTGTAGTGAGCCTCTGTTGACCAATAGTCTACATCAGTTTATGACGTAGTCCTAACCCTTAGATTTGACATTAGCATCTACTCTACCTTACAGGAGCAGAAACCTCAAACTTCATGATACAGTATACTTTCAAAATAAATTTGAAGAAAATACACATATAGTAAGATATATTTGTGTTCATATCATTTTAGTCATTTGTTACCTGAGATTCCTTTATGTGTATGTAGAATTTTCTTCCTTTGAAAAACCTTTTATCCTTCCTTGGTTTTCATGCATTGACACTTAAAGAATTTATTTAATCATGGATTCTGGAATGTCACTCAATGTAGATCTGTCTTCTGTTTCCTCATAATTATATTCAGGTAATATAATTGTTACCAGCAATATTCACATTAGCAGAGATGAGTCTGTATTCTTCTTGTTGTATCTTATCAGGATGTATACAATTTCCACTTGCTTATGATACTGATCATTTGAGTAAGGTAATGTTTTCAGACCTATTCAACCTAAAATTTTATTTGTATAATTCATATTTTATTGAGGGTTCTTTAAAACCTCATAAATTTCTGATTTTTTAAACTTTGAATTTATTATTTTATTACTTACAGGATGCATTTTCCTATTTCTTTTCCTGAGTAATAATATTACCATTATTCTTTTTATGCTTCAATTGTCCCAGATCTGAAAATTGACTGCTCCTTTAAGAAGGCTTGAAGTCTTTTTCACATGTCCATATTCTTTGAGTACTGAATTGTTTTACTATCCATGATGTTCTAGTTTTATTTTGTAATTCCTTGCTCAGTTATTTCTCAGATTAGTCACTGTTCCCATCAGTGGAATATTTAGAAGTCACAGTCTGTGTAAGCATGCTTATTGCTGCTGAAGTGTTACTGCCACAAGGTATCTTAGTTAACAGAGCTTAGAAACATGTTGTATAGTTATGTAAGCTATGCACGTATTTATTTTTCTGTATGCATAGTGAAACCCATCAGTTTACACCAATAGCTATAATTCTAACTCAGAATCTAGAGTTCATTCTGTATTTACAACTAATTTCTCTAACCAGACAACATTCTTTTTTGAAGAAATCACCTTTTTTAGTAAGTAAGCTTCCATCTCAGTTGACCTCCCCTCCTCTCAGTAGAAGTGCTTGTTTCCCCTTACTGAGTCTAATACTCCAGGCTGGGTTGGTTCCTTGCCCACATGAGTTTCTTTCATTCTGTTATGCTCTCAGCCTAGATACCAAGCCACTTGTTCACCTGAACCTCTCCTTATTCTGCCTGCCTTCCTAGGCTACAAACTTCCAGGTAGAGCCATCTTTCTTCATGTGAATACCTCTCAACTAAGGATCCACATGACTCACCTCCTCCTCCTGTACATCAGGGCTTGAATACTTCTGGCCTGGCTGCTTCAGCTTTCCTGCAAGTTCTAACCCCACATTTGTTCCACACACCTTTTCATCCTTCCTGAGTGAGCTTGGTACTTGGACCCACAAAGTTCCTGATGCCTTGTTTGGGCACATTGTGATTCTTTTACCCCACCTTGGTGTGGACATTTGCTTTGTGTCAACTAATGGCTGAATTGTGCAGTAAATAGTCTAGGTACTACTTTAGAACTCAATTGTACAGAAAGGGAAGGATATGAAAGAAAAAGGGAAGAGGGGAACATTCACATTGTTTAAACTACACCTTTTCACCTACTTGATCAAAGTTAATGAGAGAAAAGACCACTTTTTTTAAACATATTCCTGTACTTTCTAATAGAGTATCTGATATAAATGTAGGAACTCAATAAATGCTTATTTAATTAATCCAATCTATGTTAAAAGCTATCAACTTACATAATTCCAAGTATTAGCTCTTATCAGTGATCTTAAGAAAATCTGAAAACAGTGAATCATAAGCAGTTTACTCAAGTGTCCTCTATAGAGGTCATAATTCTGAGAGAACAACAAAATGAACTTCACAGGAGCTGACTTCCCTGTGTTCAATATTCTGATCAAATCTTGCTTGTTTTGAAATAATCCATTAAAATTGCAATTTTAGATACTTACCTTTTGTTTTTACGTAGTATCAAAAATTATAAGTGATCAGAATTCCATTTTATTTCCTCTATTTTCAAAATATAGCTAAGTAGTTTAGGTTCTAATATATGCTTCATTTTCTAGATGATCCCAGAAATAGAAAAAAAATGAGAGAAAACTGAAAGAGAATTCATGTAAGTGATACATGGAATTAAGTGTTATATCATGTTATGTTAGAATAACAAAAGTAGAGGATAAAGTTTGAAATATAGGACCTTTAGTCATTGTTCTTATAACTGGCAGAAATGAGTCTTGTTTCCTTCGAGAAAATGTGTTTATTTCTTGAAAATATAATTATTAAACAACTCATGGCTTGCTACGTAATTTTTGAGCTTCAGTGCCTATTGTTTAAAAAAATTTTTTTTTGAGTGCCTCTAGGGCTGGAGTTTGGCCTACTGGTGAGTGCTTGCCTAGCATACATGAAGACCCAGGTTCAATTCTTTGGTACCACATACACAGAAAAAAAGCCAGAAATGGTGCTGTGGCTAGAGTGGTAGAGCTCTAGCCTTGAAGAAAGCCCAAGGACAGTGCCCAAGACCTGAGTTCAGGCCAATGACGGGCAAAAAAAAAAATGCCTCTTGATTGAAGCACTAAAATTCTCCATACTTTGTTTGATGTTTGTGAGAAGAAGTAGTTGGGAGACAAAGGGAGAGGGTAATAGAGGGTAATGGGGATGAATTCGATTAACGTGTACTATATGCATGGATCAAAATAGATGGATGCAGCATATTAAAAAAGCAGGAATAAGAAATAATAACAAAGAAGCTCAACAGAACTTCAGTATATTCAAGTGTAGAGATATCACAATAAACCCCCTTATGCCAGTAATACAAATTTAAAGGGCCAGAAGTTTGGCCTAGTGGTAGAGTGCTTGCCTAGCATGAAGACTCGGGTTCAATTCCTTGGTACCACATACATACCAAAAGCCGGAAGTGGTGCTGTGGCTCAAGTGGTAGAGGTGGTAGAGCCTTGTGAAAGCCCAAGGACAGTGCTCAGGCCCTGATTACAAGCCCCAGGACTGGCAAAAAGTTAATTTATAAAATAAAATTAAGGGACCGGGAGTTTGGCCTAGTGGTAGAGGGCTTGCCTAGCATGCACAAAGACCCGGGTTCAATTCCTCGGTACCACATACATAGCAAAAAGCTCGAAGTGGTGTTGTGGCTCAAGTGGTAGAGCTCTAGTCTTGAGAAAGAAGTCCAAGGTCAGTGTTCAGGCCCTGAGTTCAAGCCCTACAACTGGCAAAAAATAAAATAAAAATAAATAAAATTAAAAAGTACTAAATATAATACCTTTCCTTTTGCCAGATTCTTTCTTGAGCTGTATGATATTTTTTAACATTTTTGGTGTATAATTTTACATATCCTCAGGCACTGGGGATATACTGGGCAAGTGTAAATCTTCATTGGCACTTGGAGGCTTGTCTGGGGCAGGATTATGAGGTGAGGTGCACACATACATGGAGTATATGCCATGTAAAAGGGTTCTCTCACTGCCCACTGTGGGACCAATATCAGAGATTCCGGAGTTAACAGAACAAGGGAAAAGTCCCTGAGGCATGGAATGTACATTCTAGCGGAAGACTCAATAATGTGTTATCTAATAAGTAGTGTGACAATAAAGGCAAAGCAGAAAAACAAGGTTTGGTGTACTTAGAGTGAGGTTGCATTCTGAAATACAAAGTTAGGAAACATGATGCCAAGTACTGTGGGAAAAGGGGGACCAGTCATCTGGATACCTGGGGCAAAAATACTTCAGGCAAAGAAAACAAACTCATGTTCTCTTCAGTAAATATATTTCAGTTATGAGATCCCGTTTTTCAGAATCTCCGTTGACTTCCCTCTTTTAATTGGTCTTTTCTCACACCACTAATCTTGTTTCTGGAATCTGTTCCATTTTTTTCCTTTCCCAATTTAGGTAGGCCATGTGAGGTTCTTGCTTTCTCTCATACATTATAAAACCTTCAAACTCCCAGCTTTTAGATCTTTCTTCCCTTGGTTGCTGGAGCTACAGTCACACACAACCTCTCGTTCACATAAACACATGTCACCAAAATACAGATTATAGGACCACAAAGAATCTCTACAATGCCCAGTTTTTTATGTCGTATTATAGGCTACCCAACTGCTGCTCTTTGCCTTTAGTCATCCTGTGATATCTTCATTCTGTCTCACACTATTGAAACCTTACTCACAACTCAAAATTAGCTCAAGTGTTATTTTCTCACTGAAAAGTTCATTTTTATTTTCATTTTATTGTAAAGGTGATGTACAGAGGAGTTAGTTACATAAGTAAGATAATGCATACATTTTTTAAGCAATGTTACCCCCTTGCTCATTTTCTCCTGCTTCCTCACCCCAAGTACTAAAGTTCATTTCCAACAAAGTATCTTGTGAGTATCCCTGTTGCATTGATTCATCCTTTGTTCTTTGCCCACCATTTTTGTGATTCCTCTTCTCTTCCCCCAAATCAGTGAGCTTATATATAAAACAAAGGATACCAATATAAAAAAGTGACAAGGAATAAACCGAAAGAAAAAAAAAGAACTGTTCACAGTACACCAACTCTCTCTCTCTGTCTCTCTCTCTCTCTCTGTCTCTCTGTCTCTCTCTCTCTCTCTCTGTCTCTCTGTCTCTGTCTCTCTCTCTGTCTCTCTCTCTCTCTCTGTCTCTCTCTCTCTCCCCCTCCCTCCCTCTCCCTCTCCCTCACCCTCTCTCTCTCCCTCTCCCTCTCCCTCTCTCTCTTCTCTCTTCTCTCTCTCTCTTCTCTCTCTCTCTCTCTCTCTCTCTCTCTCTCTCTCTCTCTCTCTCTCTCTCTCTCTCTCTCTCCCTTTCTCTGTCTGTCTTTCTCTCCCTCCCTCCCTCCCTCCCTCTTTCTCATTTCCATATCTTGGTGTTCATAAAATGTTTTTTGATCTTTTGATTTAGATAAAAATACTTGCAGGGTTTTAATTTTATCTAAAGATCCTCTTGCCCACTGGATAATGAACTTGCTTATGTCCAAGATCCTAGTTCATTAACCTCTAAAATCGCCATACTTCTTTTTTATAATTAATTAGGTATATAGTACTTGTTAAATTTAATATTAATATAATTAATTATGAGAAGTGGAGCTGTAGCTCAAGTAGTAGAGCACTATCTTTGAACAAAAAACTGAGGGAGAACGCTTAGGCCCTGAGTTTAAGCCCTAGGACCAGCACCAAAAAATGAAAAATAAATATATATGTTTGTGTATATAAACACACATACATGCTATATACATATGTATATGCATGCATATATAATATGTATATGTGTATAATACATAATCGTAATAGTGGTAATTCTTAAAATAATTCATCTCGCAATAATGAAAATGAGATCAACCTAAATCCAAACATGGAATGGTTGGCAACTTGCTCCCATACTGTAATTCATCCCTTTCCTTAAGGTTCCTTAGGAAGGAGAGGGCAACATGGAGACTGGTCAGGGAAAAGTCAGGTATCCTCTCTCAGGATTGAGAGGCAGGTAGGTCCCCAGTTTTCTCTCAGCATGTTCTCTCGAGATTCTGACTAAAAGAATAGTCATTATTTCTCTAGAACATCCTTAGAAATTGATGTTTCACAGAAGTTCCATCAACTGTAGATCTCAGATTTGTGGCCATCAATTTTTAAGATAGTGGTAGACTGAATATCACTAGGTGGCACCAAATCTTATTAGGGGTAGATATAATTTGAATCAAAAGGCCTTGCTGCACTACCTAATAACTACCTGCACGAGCTTAGCCTCATAGTAATGCAACTCTTCATTTTATATAGCTGGTTCTTTATTACATTATGGTAGAGTTTTTTGGTACTATTTTCTAAGATTCTACATAAAACAGGCCAGGCAGTTTATATGCTAGACCTGTGGTGGGCACAGCAACCTGCCAGGCAATGCATACTAATGGTTTTTGTTCTGTTGTTAAAGAATCTTATGCTAAGAGAAGAAAAGTTCTTGCCCAAGAATGCACAGAAAAGTGGCAAATGAAAGGATTGAACTCGGTGTTGTCTGACACTAATACCTATTTTTAAATAATTCTGTTCTACTTGGAATTGAACATGAAGAGAAAGTGAAAAAATGGAGGAAAGAAACAAAGGAAAAAAGTAAAAGATATATGTTGCTTAAAGGTCTAACTCTACCTAGGAAAATTGCTTCTGTCATGTTTCTTTCTGTCTGTTTCCTCCCTTTTCCCACACCAGACTCACAGAACTACCATTGTAGACTAGCGCCTTCTCAAAATTTATATGCTGATACCCACCCCCATGTGCAGATAGTAGCATGTGGGACCTTGCGAAGAAGGTTTTGACTATGTCATGGAGGTGGAGTTTCTTTTCATTCCCCTCTTCTGAGAATATATCAGAAGATAGCCAGTTGCAAAGAGAAAGAGGGTCTTGACTATGACTCAGATGTATTAGTACCCTGATCTCAGAATGTCTGTTATTTGATTCAATATCTGCTATATAACACTTCAAGTAGGCAAATTCAGTTTTATTCTGTATAAAGAAGCAGGTGAAAGGTCTTTTACTCAATCAGATAGGTATTCATGCCACTGTGGTAATTTTTTTGTCCCCCTTGTCATTGTGCACAACTCAGTACAAGACTTTTCCATCTGTATTTCTAGGCTGGTCCTTATCTTTTTAAAAGTAGAACGCTTCCATTCTTGACTGATGCTCTGAATTTTTCATTACTAAGTGACTCCAACCTCTGATAATAAGCTAGTTAGCCTTTTGTCTTGTCAAACTTTAGATGATTACCTCTTTTTACCTTTGGGAAATATGAAATTTCTAGGAACTACAATCTTGATGAATACTGAAAAAAAATCATAAAGTGCGGCAGAGTCACTTAGAGAGGAAACAAATAAAATAAGAAGGAGCAAAAATTTGAAAAAACATTTGTAAAGAAGGTTCTGAAATTTCAGTACATTGTTCTCCTTCTAATAGTATTTAATAAACCACTCTGCCCTTTATTTGAAAGAAAGATATTAAAGCATTATTATATTTTGAAATGAAAATTGTATAGTTAATCATTGTTCACTTTCCCATTTAATTTGTGGATGAAGATTATTGTTCTTGGACTATATTGGTTAAGAATCAAAATGATCTACACCCACACAGCTTTGTATCTACTGAACATTACTTTAATTTTTAGCTGTCTTCATTACTGCAATTCTACTATTCTACTGTCTTCATCAACATGATTTTACTGTCCCAAGACACTCTTGCCCAGAAAGAAAAAAGACTGAAAACAACTTTCTTGTTCCTTTCACGAACTTTTTTTCAAATCCATTCAAATGATTATTAAACAAATCTACCTTCAGAAGTTAGAATCTGTTTACTCTTGAAGATTCACTTTTTAAAACCCTTATAACCTTATATGTCCAATAATGTTATTATATACTACCTTATCCAATCCCAACCAACTCTTCTCTATTGAAAGACCTGTCTCTAGCCAGAAATCCATTCCTTCTCCGAATTCAGGTAAATACTCCACTGTTGTTTCCCACTTTCTAGAGACTACTGAGTCTCAAGAAGTTACCTGTCTTGTGGAAGAAAACATCAAGCTCATTTTGTCTTCTGGATAGGCTAGCAAAGGTTACCATTTCACATGAAAGCAATGGAAACCATTTCCTACCAAACTAGTGAAATTAAAGGTTCAATTTTGCCTAAGTAATAGAAACTTTACAGCTTGATCTTCCAGAATGTGTAAGTTTGTCAGATGTTTTTTTTTTAATGAAACAATGCTAACCATTGAAAATGTGTAGTAGTAATCCTAGAAATGGAAAGAAAAAGAATTAATCATTTTGTCAAAAAAACTTGGAGGGAAAAATTACAAAATCATAATAAAAACAATTCATTTGAAGTTATAGTTTGAGCTCATATTATTTTTCAGTTTGGCATTCAGACACTTGAAATTCACTTTACAACATATTAGTGAACAATTCTTATTCTCCAGAAGTACATTTTTAAAAACAGCAATATTTCATAATAAAAGCATAAAATGAAAATAAGTGACTGTTTCTTGCCTTGTGGGACCTAGCTTTTTAATCTAAATAGATATGAAACATGATGAGATTCATCTATGTGAGACATTTGTAGACTTAAGAGAAATTATGTCACAAGACTCTAAGGCTAGTTCATAAATCAGCAAATCAGATAAATGGCTAAAACTTTCCTGGAGCACCCAGGGAGTCCTTACTGCTTCACAATTTGATATGAGTTTTATATGCTCTTTTAGAAAGGATTCATCTCCTATTGAATGTTTAGCAAAAGGAATGTATAAAATTAGAATTTATAAGAGCTTACAACCTTTATGTCATTTTGGAGTTAACAGTCTTAGAAATCTTGTCCAAAAATTACTCCTGATTTTCATTTTCTTTGTAGTTTTCTAAAACGCTGCTGCCAACAGGACATCATAAAAGCCACAGTAGAGATGCTGTCATACAACCATTAAGACATAGTAAAAGGCTAAAAGTAATTTTAATGACTTGAAATTGCTTGAAGTGCTTTTAAAAGTAAAATGGTGCTGATTTATTTATCTAGTATACTTAAATTAATTTGGCAAGATTACTTTGGTCCTATTTCTCATACAATAACATGTATATGTTAATATTTTTAAATGATGCATCTTTTTTTCCCGGTATATAAGATATTTCAATGACAAGAACCCTAACAGATATCATTTAAAAAGTGATAAATTAACTCATCATTAAAATATGAAATGACTACATATTACATAGACCACATTTAACATTATTTTCTGACCCTGGGAACAAAACATCACTAGGTAAACTGCTTGTGAGAACATTTAGAATCATATTCTATTCTCAATTTATCTTGCCATATAGTTTTCACTAGAAATATTATAGAAGCTCTACTCAGGAATAACTTTTTCTTAGTGGTTTCATCTTAATATTTTTATAAACAATACACATTTTAAATATCTGAAAGCATATTCTTTACTACAAATGGAATTCCAATGAAATTTTCAGTAGAGGCAACTGTCCTTTTTTTCTCTTTCAAGAAACATTGGCCATAACTGCAAATATATAAATTGGATCTTCCAACTGGAAAGTATTATTGGCTTTGTATACTTTAGACATACTCATTTTTTCTGGTTTTCTGTCTTGTGTTTTTGTAGTTATGAAATTTTTCTTTGTATCAAGCATTGGGACCTTATTAATAAAGATCAAGGTAATGAAACATGCTTATAAATTAAGACCCACACTTGTATATTATCATTACAGAGGTTCACAACTAAAGTTTGAAAAAGTAAGTGGTTGGTCAAAGATGTACAGTGAGTAAAAGACATCTAACATTTAAATCCACAATTACATACCACTAACTATAACTTTCAGGTCCATTAAAAGTGCTTTCTTTAAATTCACTTATCTTGATTGTCCACTTGAATAACATCTTCCAGGAACACAAATACTTGAACACAAAATATCTCAGTTCATGCTATGGTGGCTTGAATTTTTTAACCCTCTGAAAAGTGTATGTTGTGGTCTCAAATTGAAGACTCTGAGTTGTGCTTAGATTGAAGATGAAGCTCTCACAAAAAGGATTACTTGAGCTCATGAGCAAAAGGTTGTCTGAAAACCAGGGAGAATACATCACACACAAGAACTTCAGTCCCATGCTTCGGTGTTTGACTTGGCCTCCATGAGAAACAAATGTCTCCATAAGAAAGTAGTCTAACTGTAGATATAGATTAATTTATAAAATATGTAACTTTAGAGAATATTTTCAAATTGTGTTTGCATTCCTTGTGTTTATAATATGGACATGTCATTACATACCTATGTGGAAATTTCATAATGATACCCATTATTATTATTTGTGTACATGTGCCAGTCCTAGAGTTAGTCCCTGAGCTTTTGTGCTCAAGGCTAAAGTTCTACCACTTTACGCCACAGTTCCACTTCTGGTTTTCTGGTCGTTAAGTGGAAGAGTCTCACAGACTTTCCTTCCCAGGCTGGCTTTGAAATGCAATCCTCAGATCTCATCCTCTGAGGAATATAGGCATGAGCCAATAACAATTAGCTGACACTTATAAGTAATACACACTAAAACATTTATAAAAAGAAAATGATATTCCTTTTCTATATAGCTCAACAATCCAGAGTAGCCTATTAGTCTGTTCTGTTGCCTGTAATTTCAGAAGATTTGCCAACCTCCAAAGACTACCCTCTGGGGTTTTCCTTACATGCTTTTTTTTACCAGTAAAAATGAATTGCGTTGATGTTAAGATGCTGCGTAGGCAGGGTGTGATGGTTCAGGCCTGTAATCTTAGCTATGCCAGAGGCAGAAAATAGGAACATAGTAGTTTGAGGCTGACCTAGCCATAGTTAAGAAGATGCACGCCCAGCCTACCCAATAAGCGAGGCAAGATAGCAGCATCTATGAGCCTAGTATGTAGGGTGTATAGATAGAAGGATCATTCAAAAGGTCATCCACAGGCACTAATGCAAGGCTCTACCTAAACTACAACTGAAAGCAAAAAAATAGTTAAAGGCATTGCTCAAGTGGTCAAGTGCCTGCCCAGTAAATATAAGACCTTCAGTTAAGACCACAGAACCACAAAAATAATAACAATAACACAGTAACAACAATAATAATAATAAAAGTTTTAAGCACTGCTATTATTGTACCATGACTATCTTCTGTGTCTTGGAGTTGCTCACTTCTGCATGTCTTTTCTGTGTTTACCATGTGTAATTCTTCAGGGCAGGTTCTCACAAACACTCAAACAATGGCTAGATGCATTTAAACTTACACTTATGTTTGAGCTGTATTGGCTCAAGCTCTTGCCAGTCAGTATTCCTTTCCGTCTGTTTCATCCCATTCCAGCCCCACACTCTGTCTTGCTTTGTATAGTGAGAGAGTATCCAGCAATTTGTAATATGACAGACAAAAATGCAGCTTTAGCTTGACAGAGTCCTGGAGAGAGGGAGTGAAACAGTTACATAGGCAGCCTGGGTGGCTTAAAGACATATCTGGCATGGCTTTCAGAAACTTTAAAAAAAAACACTACATTCTAAAACCATCCCAATAATAACCTTATATCATGTAAGAAAACTCTCTAAAGAATGGATTTCTACATTGAGAAATTATGTGCATTTTCTCAGCATGCTATCCACTTACCTAACACTTTATGCCCCATAAAACGATAAATTATTTGCTGTGCTCTAAAGCCCGTCAGAAACATTTAAAAGTTTTATAGTACAGTATTTTAAAGTTTACTAACCATTATATAAAATTAATAAGGTAGTTTATACAGTTTTTTGCTTTATTGATTGTGGGCAATAATCTGTAGATGGAAACATAGTAGGATGATATAACTAACTGCTTTTAAATGAAACATACAAACTTCAGTAATTATTTTGGTGGCTTTTGGATTCCATTCACTTCTGAAGTCTTAGTGAGGAATGGTCAGGTATTGAGTTGCTTTATTCACTAAACAGTTTGTGGAGAATTTATTTAGGGGATGATGTGGATTTTAATGCATAAATTTTTAGACAGATTATTGAAGTTGAAATTTCATTTCAAGAAGCAGTCAGCTTTGTTTAACTCTATATTTTTAGTATCCCAAGTTACTGAACCAGACTCTGCTTTAATTAATAACTATAGGATGTGAGGCAGTTCCAGTGCTGCTTTTTCTATTAACTGGCAATTTCCTGTAGGAAATTAATAAAATGAAAGAGGGGTGGCCAGCAAGAATAAATACATACTAGTATTGCAAGTCACTAAAATTCATCAAAATAAATTAAGCTGCATGGCTTTTCTTTTTAAAATTGTTTTAAATTTCTCAATTCCTGAAACAAATTTGACATCACAACAGGGCTATTTGTGATCAGCTTTAAAATAATACTCGACATTATTTAAATTAAAACTGAAAATTAATATTTTTCTAGACAATGTAATTTAATGATTAAGAACCTAGCTTTGAGCTGAGTGCCAGTGACTCACACCTGTGATCCTGGCTACTCAGGAAGCTGAGATCTGGGGGAGGGTTCAAAGCCAGTATGGGAAGGAAAGTCAGTGAAACTCCAATTAACTTACAAAAAGCCAGAAGTGCAGCTTTGTCTAAAGTGGAAGAACTCTAGCCTTGAACAAAAGAAGCTCAGGGATTGCATCCAGGTCCTGGGTTTATGCCCTAAGCCCAGCATAAAAATAAAGTAAAATAAAATAAAACAGATTTGAGACACACCTTAGGAATTTAAATACTAGGTTTCTCATTACTAGTAATGGGACTTTGGTTAGTGTACTTAACTTTTGGTACCCTTTTTGTTTAGATTGCATAATACCTATGTCACTCATTTGATTTAGTGATTAAATAAAATATGCATGATGCAGGGAATATTGAAAGTTCTATGTATTAAAAATTAAAGAATATCAAAATGTAAAGGATCATTTTACAACTTTGGGGGGGAGAAGGGAAAGTGGGAGAGAAATGAAGAAGGGGGTAACAGTGTTTAGCAAGAAATTTACTCATGGGGCCTAGAGTTTGGCCTAGTGGTAGAATGTTTGCCTAGCATGCACAAAGACCCGGGTTCAATCCCTTAGTACCACATAGAAAAAGCTGGAAATGATGCTGTGGCTCGAGTAGTAGAGCTCTGGCCTTGAAAAAGTCCAAGGACAGTACTCAGGCCTTGAGTTCAAGGCCCAGGACTGGTGAAAAAAAAAAAGAAAGAAATGTACTCATTCCCTTGCATATGTAACTGTTACCTCTCTATACATCACCTTGACAATGAAATTAAATTTTTAGACGAGCACCATTGGTTCACACCTGTAATCCTAGCTACTCAGGAGGCTGAGCTCTGAGAGTATCATGGTTCTAAGCTAGCAATAAAGTTCATGAGACTCTTATCTCCAATTAAACACCAGAAAACTGGAAGCGTCACTGTGGCTCAATGTGATAGAGTGGTAGCCTTGAGCTGAAGAGCTCAGAGATAGTGCCGAAGGCCCAGAGTTTAAGTCCCAAGACCAACAATAAATAAATAAATGAATAAATATTTTTTAATTAAGAGAAATCAACTCTTAATTTAGCTCTTTCTACAATCACTTAAACTGAATCTTAAGTCAGGAAACTTAATTTAAAGATAGTGTCAAATTTTGTGTGCTCATTTTCAACATGATTTGGCCTGCTGTAATTGGTTTACCCAGACAGCAGTGAGTACATGTAATTGTTCTTACATACTTTTAAGTCAATATTATGGACTCTCTTGTTGAGATTCCTGAACTGCTTGTAGAAATATTCGGAATGTTGGCAGTTGACCTAGATATAAAAAGATCTGCCACCCAGACTGGCTGGTAAGAAAAGCAGGTTTCTCAAAGTATTTGCCTTTTCATAGTTATGCATTTTGCTCATACTTCAGCAAATATGAATTTCAGTTTAAATAAGGATGTAATAAAACATAGAAGCAAGGCCTATCTTTCTTTGAATGTATTATTTATATAGTTGTAGCACTAACTTCTTGAAACTGCATATAAATGCTGCCAAATCCATGGCATACCTGAAAAAGCATCTTGTTCTTGATTATGTGCTTATTTACTTATCTGAGAATGCCTATTACCAGCATTGCCTTAAAAAGCCATTTTTTTAGATTTCCCAAGTGAATTAAAGGTTTTGCTGACATTTGCAAATTCTCCAGTTTTGAGAGTTTTTCTAGAGAAAGTGATTACCTTTTATCATTCTAAATATCATGATTTATATTTGCAATATAAATTACCCAGCTATTACTTTAAGTAAGAATGATGGGTAACAAACAATTAAAAATATTTGCTTCAAAATTAGTGTATTTTTTCCTAACACTCATTTAAATGGAATACACTGAGAAAGGCATTGGGAAAATACAGCAAATTTGTCATGTTTTCATCTAAGGAATGATATTGATTGCATATCCCACTTGATCTCCTTTTCATCAATGAACACTTATTTAATCCATAACAGGAAATGAAAAGGTTTTTTTCCAAGCACATTGTTTTGTATGTTGATTATTACCATAGAAATTCCATAATGATACCCCCCATTGTAAGGACATCTACTTGTTTTCAGTTTGGAGCTATTATAAACAAAGCTGCACATGCCTTTACATGCAAATTCATAGAGACATGTCTTTGTTTCACTGGTAAATTTCTAGAAGTGCTATTGTGATATTATGTAATAAATATATATCCTCATCAGAAGTTTCAGTTGTTTCACATCCTATTACCTCTTGAAATAGACTTGCATTTCAGCCATTTTTTTTGTATCTCATAATGATTCAACTACTGATGTTGGACATCTTTCATTTGTTTACTGCCAATTGATATAATTAATACAGACAATAATGTCTGTTCATTTTGATGATCTTCAATATTTTGTGATTTTTTTTTCCTTTTTCTGGCTTTCAGAAAAAAAAAATTTTAAGTGTGCCTACCTCAAGGTCCATAAAGATTTTCTCAGATTTCCTTCTACACATTTTTACCAAATATTTATTAAATGTATGTCTCTATTGTTCGAGTATTTGGGATTTTTCTTGTATGCTTCTTTACATACTATTGTGAAATAAAGGCTTAAATTCTCTGTTTTTAAGAATACTTAGTAATTGCAGCACTTTCATTGGCTCCATTGGGTTACCTCAACCACTTTATTACACATCCATTGAAAAATACATGTGGTTCTATTTGTTGACTTCATTCTTTTACACTTATAAGTACTTTGAATCTAATATCAATCCCAAAATGTTATGATTGACATGACTTGGTAGGAAGTCTTAGTTTAGTGTGACACATTGTGCATTTTGTCCAGATTTATTAGTTCATTTTAGATCATTTTTATTTCCATGTAAATTTTGGAATTAGCATTTCAGTTTCTTAGAAAAGCAAATAAAAACAAAACTACTTGAGATTATGATTCAGATTATAATCCATCTATAATAAATCACATTTATAATGATGTGATAAGATTGGCATCTTAGTTTTGTGTCTCTTCTAATGTACAGATGTGCTAATGTCACTCCAAAGGCTAATATTTGCCCAGAAATGTTATCTCATGCTCATTTTTGTTTGCTTTTATAGGACAGTTTGGACTGAATTTTTCTTGATTTTTGTTTGCTAGGAAAAACGTGATAATTTTTGTATGATATATTTACCCCTGTTCTTGGTAATTTTGGCAATGCCATTAAGACAATAATATAGAAATTATAGTACTAAAATTTTTAGTCATAAATGATAGGCCTGGGCTCTAATGGCACATGCTTTTAATATTATTACTGATGAGGCTGAAATCTGTGCATCTCAAAAGTTCAAAACTAGCCTGGGCAGAAAAGTCCATTAGACTCTTATCTCCAATTAATTACCAAAAAAGCCAGAAGTGGAGCTGTGGCTCAAATGGTAAAGTATATTTTAATGACTAATTATTGAAATTATTAATAAATATGCATATTAATTTCTTATCAAGATTATTTTTCAGAGATATAGGACTTGTAGCAGTATCTTTTATTTTCATTCCTGACATATCTTCACTCTTTCTTAGTCTATATGGCCATAAGTTTATCAACTTCCTTATATTTTCTAGGAAATTTATTTTGGACTTACGGATTTTTTCTTTTGTACTTTGTATTCTATTGATGTTTGTATCTGTCTTCTTTTCTTTCTCAATTGTCTTCAATATTCCATTTATCATTGCCATGACTAATAGTTTTCTTCTTGCTCAGTATAAGCACTAATGCTACAAATTTCCCTCTGAACATCTTATAGCTATGTTGCATAAATTAATTTGAGATGTTTTCTCTTTTTTTGAACCAAAATCATTATCTAATTTTTCTTATAAATCCCATTTTGATTTAGGGGTCATTAAGACGTGCACTGGTCAACTTCCAAATATTTGGTGATTTTTAGATATCTTTCTGTTTTTTATTTGTAGCATATTAATGTTGTGGCCAGAAAGTATTTTTATATGATTTCCATTCTTTTAAATTTATTGTATTTTTTCTGTTATTTTTTTCATTTATGTTTGATTTTTGCAGCACTAAGGTTTGAAGATAGAGCAAGTATTCTACCAATGAGACATACCTACAGCCGTTTTTGCACTTATTATATTGAGACAGGGTATCACAGTTTTTCCATATCTGTATTGATATCTACAATTCTATATTTTTATTGATTCATATTAAGAATGAAATATTATGATCTGTAACTGTGGTATTTCCCCTTAAATTTTATCAGGCTGTGAGCCATGTTCTTAGCCCTTTTGCTTTAGTTAACATTTTGAATAGGTTCTCATGATCCTCCCATTAATACTTCTTGATTAGATGGGTTAAGACATTCACCACTGTCCCAAACTTTATAGTTTTTTAAATTATTAGTTGAGGTGGAGTCGTGCAAACGTTTTTGCCTAGGCTGACTTGAAACGAACTTCTGTTCTCCTGACTGTCACCTCCCTGGTGAACCAGCATCCCTAACAGACTATTTGCTATTAGGACAATTATCAGTAAATGATTATTTACCAATAATTTTTACATCATCATTTTTGGACAGTGCTTTCGTTTGGGTCCTTTCTTACAGTTTTAGTCACCTAGACTTTTTCATATCAATAGCAATCATGTAATTTGAGCCCTAGATTAAAAAGAGTGCTCCAGAGAAGCAATTTCACGTCTTTCTCATCTATAAGCAAGGCCCCTAGTTTGATTGCCAAGAATTAAACTTAACTTTTTACATATAGTTTGTTCAAGTGAAGTATTATCTAGTTGTTTCACTGATTGTTCACATGAGAACCTGAAGGATGGTTTTTATTCAGAAAAATTCTTTATCAGGCTCAAAACACATGCAGTCCATTTCAGTGCTTGAAATAGGCCTGTTTAGTTGGGATAGTTCTTCTTGGTTCAGTGTGGGTATGTTAGTATTGGCTAAGAATTCTTCTATTTCTTCTAGATTCTCAAATTTGTTCTGGATCTTGGTAATTTCTGTCGTGATATTACCATTTTCGTCTGTGATTTTGTTTATTTCGGTATGCTCCCTTCTTTTTTTGGTAAGATTTGCTAAGGGTTTGTCAATTTTGTTAATTCTTTCAAAGAACCAACTCCTTGTTTTGTTGATTCTTTCTATAGTTTTTTTGGATTCCAATTCATTTAATTCTACTTTGATTTTAATAATTTACTTCCTTCTACTGGGATTAGGGTTGCTTTGTTGCTCTTTTTCCAGGAGCGTAAGGTGACACATTAACTTGTTGGTTTGCGATTTTTCCAACTTGTTATAGGCACTCAGAGCTATAAATTTTCCTCTAAGTACTGGCTTTGCCGTGTCCCAAAGGAGCTGGTATTTTGTGTGCTCCTTATTGTTAAATTTTGTAAACTGTTCGATTTCTGTTCTGATCTCCTCGATGACCCATTGGTGATTCAAAAATGTGTTGTTCAGTTTCCATGAGTTACAGAGTTTTCGTTGGTGGAGATGTGTGTTCAGTTCCAATTTGATGCCTTTGTGGTCTGAGAGCATGCAGGGAATAATTTCAGTGTTTCTGAACCTGTCCATGTTTGTTTTATGGCCTAAGATGTGGTGTATTTTGGAAAATGTTCCATGTGCTGCTGAAAAAAACGTATATTATGTTGTTGCTGGGTGGAATATTCTGAAGATGTCTGTTAGATCTAGTTGGTCTATATAGTTGTTCAATTCTAAGGTTTCTCCGTTATAGCCTCTTCAACAAGTTGAGCTGGCAGAACTGGTTAAGCACCTGCAGAAAACTATAGTTGGATCCTTCTTTGTCACCCTGCACTAGAATTAACTCCAAATGGATCAAAGACCTGGAGGTAAAAGCTGACACACTGAAAACTTTACAAGAAGGAATAAGAGATACACTAGGCCTCCTTCGCAGGGGTCGAAACTTTCTTACTAAGGACAAAGAATCACAGCAAATAAGAGAAAGGCTGGATAAGTGGGACTACATTAAACTGCAGAGCTTTTGTATGGCAAAAGCTAGTAAATTAATTAGAAAGCCTACAGAGTGGGAGAAGATCTTCACCAACCATACAACAGACAAAGGCCTCATATCTAAAATATATCAACAGCTCAAAAAATTGAATCACTCCAAAACTAATCACCAAAGTAACAACCATCCCATTAAAAAATGGGCCAAAGACTTAAAGAGAGTCTTCTCTGAAGAAGAAACAAAAATGGCCTATAGACACATGAAGAAATGCTCCACATCTCTGGTCATAAAAGAAATGCAAATCAAAACAACTCTAAGATTCCACCCCACTCCAGTTAGAATGGCCAGGATCAGGAAAATGAATAACAACAGATGCTGGAGGAGATGTGGCCAGAAGGGATCACTACTACACTGTTGGTGGGAGTGCAAACTCATTCGACCACTATGGAAAGCAGTATGGCAGTGCCTCAAAAGACTAAACAAAAGACTAAAAAAACACATGCAGTCCAGAAAACTAAAGCTGAGTCAATGAACATTTTGTGCTGTTGTTTGTAATTGATAGTGGTACTGAATTATACCACTGGCAAAGCACTGATTTTATGCTATTGTATTGGGATAGCTGCTGCTTTTGTTCTTGGCTCCTTCCCAAAACATTCTTTCTACATTCATCTACCACAAAACATATGATAACCTGGTTTAAATTTATTAGCATATTATTATGATCAGTGATAATTTTTCATCCCCAAATACCATCTTTAACTAGAATTGTTTCCAGAGATTGCTCAAGGTTTATTATCTGAAGATCAGAATATTGCCTTTATCACAGATTTTATATCTTAATTTTACTCTACCTAAATAAATAGTATTAAAATTATTATAAATCTCCCATAACAAAAATATATCACCATTAAGATATGAAATTAGCAGCAATTAGAAATTAATGCCAAATAATAAACAACCGATATCTAAAGAATATATAGTTTCATAAAATCTTTACAAGGAAAATTATAGTAATAGGTATTGGTGAAAATAGGATTTGTTTTTTATGGAAAATAAAATTATATCAGAAAGTTTAAAGTATGTATTTTATTTCTCTTTAGTTTAATTTAGTTTAGTTTAATAGAGCATCTTATGCCTACAAAAATATGCTGTTTGACAACCAAGTACTCACTGAAAATGGGACCTTGGTGAGATTTTTTTTCTGTAAAATTAAAGATTCAATTTATCACACTTTCTTTATGTTTGTGCTAGGGAGATAATCATTATTTTTTACTTTGATTGAAGAAAATAAACTGTATCTTGCTTAAAAATGAAAGAATTAGGTCAGAACCTACAGCACTTTATGACATCATATAAATGTAAGGTGAAGTAACTGACTGAGCTAATGTTCAATCTTCTAAATATTCCTAAACTTCAATTAAAGGGGCAAATACAAATTTGTCATAGTAAAATTTGTCAACTAGTTATTACTTTTTAAGTCCTACTTGAGTCATACTGAAGAAAATACTATCATATTATTATGATCAGTGATAATATTGCCTTTATCACAGATTTTTATATCTTCATTTTACTCTACCTAAATAAATAGTATTAAAATTTAGGATTTAATTTTTTAGAAATGGCTTACATTTTTGAAGTTAACATGTTCAAAGCATTCTAGATATGAGGATATGTGTGGTAGAGAGCTACCCATCACATTGTTGTTGAAGTATTAATATGAGCAGTTTGCTCAATGGTCCTGTCAGAATTTGTTTCCATTACTATGACTGTATTTAGTGTTGTTTAGCATGCCCTTGAAGTTATGATAGAACCCAGGACTCTGAGATGAAGTGGTAGCTGAGAAAGTCAGGCAAAAGGACAAAGAAGACTAGATTCAGCATTGGAATGCCCATTGGCCCAACGTTTTCCTCCTCTCTATCCTCCTATTCCCAGGAGCTGGCAGTGGAATCTGAGTTTGAGTTCCTACTCTTAAACCTATTAGTTACAAAATCGGAGCCAACTTGATCAATCCTCTGTGAGCCTCAGTTTTGTTTATTTATGAAAAGGATGATCATAAGCTCTACTTCACAAATTGTTACCTCAATTTTATAATCGTGGGAAAAAATTACCAAAGCATGGTGCAAACTGTTATTCTAGTTCACATGCACAACCAGTTAGATAATCTGTCTTCACAATTCTGCTATAGGCAGTAGTCATTAATCAAGCAAATAAACATCAAAAAGAAAAAAGTCAGTCTCTCAATGATGTATGAAATCTAAACACCTCTTGTACAAATTTTAATACTTAATGTACACTAACTTTTATCTGAAAATAGTAGTTCATAAGAAAATTCTAGGGGCCAAAAACATATCCTAAATTGTGAGTGGATGGCATTATAGAAAGAGCTTTATAATTTGGAAGCAGTCAAACTAATTTCTTCACGTCTTAAATTTGTTAAGTGTCTAAAAATGAATCTGTTATATACTACAACGAAGCTATTATATAATATCACAGATCAAGAAAGTCATTCCTGTGTATGTGTGTTATATTTGTGTGTGTGTGTATATGTATAGAGACAGAGCATCTATTTTTCATGGGAGGGAGTGGCCTAAATTCAAGACCTGGGCACTTGTCCCTTAACTTTTTCTGCTCAAGGCTGTTTCTTTATAACTGGAGCCACACTTACCATTTCTAGCTTTTGGTGATTAATTGGTGTGTTATGAACTTTTTTGCTTGAGCTGGCTTTATATTGCTATCCTTAGATCTCAACCTCCTGAGGAGACAAGATTACAAGTATGAGCCACCAATGCCAAGCACATATTTTTCTTTTCCTTTCTTTTAGTATTGGTGTTTAAAATCAGGGCCTCTTGATTTCCAGGCATGTATTACTGCTTGAGCCATCCCTTCAGCCCAAGAGAGATGTTTAATCCAAATACTCCATTATCTGAAATTTTGAGCATTGATATGACTCCAGAAGCGGAAAATTCCATATACAAATCCAATGTTATGGATTGCAGACAAAATATATTTACAAATACCTGTAAGCTACATGTATTAGGTTTATATTTTAGAATGTGAAAAATAAATTCCACATCCCTAACACTTGTTGTCCCAAGTATTTCAGATAAAGCATGCTGAACCTCAATACAGTTATGCACTGCTTAAAAAATTTTGTCAACGTTTTTTGTCAACAATGGATTGTCAATAATGTTTCCATATTATAATATTGCTAGTGACAGCAGAGCATTTTAGTCTTAAGTACACTCTGTAATGTATGCACAACGAAATTGTCTAATGATGAAGAATGTATCATCATTATTAAATGATATATGGATTTGTGGGCATGTATATGTGTATATAAATATGTATTTATATATATCTGTGTTTATACATATAGATATACATATATGTATAGATGTGCTAAATTCATGTTTTACTTTATTTTATTAAATCAAAGAAGCTTGATAGATACCCCAGAATACTTACCAGTCCAGCTGCAAAATCATCTGCTATTTTTAGTCCATTTCAGTGGACTGATCTTCAAGTGGAGTTTGACTTCAAAGCAGAATTTTTTTTTTATGCTATCTTTCCTCTTTGGCCTGTACTAGGAAGAATGCTATAAAACAACAAAAAAAATATGAAGCCAACTGCTGATGGCTCTCACCTATAACCTAGCTACAGGGGAGATTTAGAACTGAACATCAAGGTTGGAAGTTAACCTAAGCATACAAATACACGGCAATCTTACCTACAGTCAATCAGCAAAAACCCAAAACTGGGGGCCCGGAGTTTGGCCTAGTGGTAGAGTACTTGCCTAGCATGCACGAAGACCCAGGTTCGTTTCCTCGGTAACACATACACAGAAAAAAGCCAGAAGTGGTGCTGTGGCTCAGGCTGCAGAGTTGTAGCTCAGGCCCTGAGCTCAATGCCCAAGACTGGCAAAAAAAAAAAAAAAATCCCTACTAAAAATCCACCCATGGGCATAAAAGCCCAGCAATAGTGTTAGGTCCTGAGTTCAAACACCAGTACTGCCCCCCCCCAAAAAATTGTATATGTCCATAAATAGATGTATGCCAAGAAGATTCTATATCTGCATCCATTTCAGAAAGCCTGCCACATGAGAGATTGGTAGAATGGAGAATGACACTGGACTCTCATTTTCTGTAATAAAAAATCATTTTTCAACTTTAAATAGCTAGATAAGAGGCAAATCAGGAAAAAGCTGAGTCCCTGTGCCTTGAGTACTATTCCACATAAGCGTGCAGTTGGGACTGCTAATGTTCTGGAAGCACTGTCCAGAACTCAAATTCAATGAATTAGTGTCTTGTACTAAGCAAAGTCATTTTAAATAAAAATAAGCCTTTTTCCATTGTGATAATGGAAGATAAGAAACAGTCCTGCTGTCACTACAATTCAGCAAGCACTAATGTTAATCACTTCATATCCAACTCTACTTTCCAAGTGTCTCCACTTCTTTGTGTCTCTGGCCGCATAAATTATTCCAGCTGCAGTTCCTCACAGTTTCCCACTTGTTCTAGGAAGGGCCTGACTACATTTTTCCTTTGTTTTTTGATTTACAGTAGTAATGGTAAGGAATGGGAAATCAAACATGGAATTGCCTTAAGAATCAGATGTATTGTATCATTATCACTAATTCAACAACTAGTTAGTGAGAACAAATGCTGCATGCTAGATACATTTGAGTTTGTAATATTTTACATAAACACATACCTGTTAAGGCCAAATATATGCATAGGGAAAGGAGCAAGGAAACAGAATTATCTGTTAAGGTTCGATTCCTAAACTAAGATTTTAATATTGTAATATGTCAGGTAACTTATTCAAGGTTATGAGATGCCAATAGAACAGTATTATTTCAAATTGAGAGCCTTCTGGCTGTAATGACTATTCTATTTTATCAGTATCTAACAGTTTCATAAGAGAAGATAAGAAACTAAACCCAGACAAGGTAGGAGAAGTCTGTAATCTCATATAGTCTGGTGTTCGAGATTGTTTAAAGTCATCCTGGGAAAAAGTTAGGAAGATCTCATCTCAACAAGTAAGCCAAATGTACCTATAATCCCAGCTATTCAGGAGGCAAAAATGGGAGGATTATGGTTCAAGACTAGCCCCAGACAAAAATGTGAGACTGCTTTGGAAAACAAAACAACCATTGTTTGCAGGAATAGTAATAAAAGTGATGGCCTGACAAATATGACTTGAGTGTCAACCACAGAAGTGGGAAAGCAAAAATAGGAAGGGAAAAGACAAAAAGGTAGAATGGGGAGAAAAAGGAAAGAAAATTGTTCAGAAAAGTGCTTTGTTTAGTCTTACTGTTTTAATTGGCTGCAAACACAAAAGTTGGTTTTGGTGGGTTTTTTTATTTTTGTTTTTTTTTTGGGGGGGGTGCTGTTTCTGGGGCTAGAACTCAGGATATGAGCACTGTCCTTGGGCTTTCTCAAGGCTAACACTACCACTTGAGCCACGGCACTACTTCCAGCCTTTTCTGTGTATGTGATACCAAGGAATTGAACTCAGGGCTTCATACATGCTAGGCAAGCACTATACTCCTAGACCACACTCCTGGCTCCAAACATAAAGTTTTAACTCATGGCCTTGATCTTATAATGCATTATTTTCTGCTTTAATGTATAGCCACATATACTTGTAAGTCATCATGGCTCCAAGAGAATATTCCAAGTTGTCATTAGTGACTGTTTAATCATTAGAGAAGCTAGTGTATAATCAAATTCTAGAAGATACCTTTCCCTGCATTACACAGTGCCCTTTTGCACTCCCTTCCCTTTTAGCTACTCCATTAGTCTGTGCAAATTGCCTTTTGTTTTACTGCATTCTAGGGCTTCTAAGTACTTGTTTAGACACAAATTTTCTTAAGTCCAAACTAAAGTGCAGGATTTATTTTATTCAATTCTTTTGACGATTGACCAATTCTTTACTCACTTGTTTTAGTTTCTCTGAGTAAATATTAAGACAGAGCTACTGAACCTTTACAAAAGATATTTTTGCTTGGCATGAGAAGCTATAGTGAAAGGTAGTCTTGCCTGTTTGTTCCTAAACTGCTTTCAGGTCAATCAACTGTTGAAGCCTGTTTGCCCTACTCTATTCTTCATATTAATAAAATAACTTGGCATTATATTAAATGTGAAATTCCCTATTTCTTTTAAAAATATATCATAAAATTTCATTCTATATTCTATTCTTACATCTGTCTAGCAGTTAACAAGGAATTAATATGTTCTAGTTATAAACAGTTATTTTCTATTTTCACTATGCCCTCCCTAATGGCTCATCACATTCCTAATATCTTTAAAGCGAGTGGTATTTATTCTGTTTCTTCCCTTTGAGCCACTTAAATTACTCTTTCTTCACACATTTCCAGGACTTTTCTAATTGGCAAGTCTAGTAGATGTTTTCCAGCCTTTATCTTGGTTGTAACATTTCATAATGTATGTTATTCATTCAAAAATATTTACTTAATGCCTTAGCTCATGGTAGTCACTAGGAAGAAAAAAATAAACAATATAGTCACATTCATTGTCCTTGCAAAACATAGTGACCAGTGGCAGATTCCAAGAAAGCAGACAGTTATAAGCATAACTATAATTTCATGACTTCATTTTACTCGGTTTTAATCTTTTTCTCAGACCTCTTTAACACAACTTTTGCCTATTGCTCTATCCTGAAATTCAACAGTAATATTTCTCATGTTTCCTCCCTAGGCCCTCTTCTGGCTCTCCCTACCTTCTGGGTATGGTCTCATTTCCTTAGATTTCTACCACCATCTGAATACCTGTGATGCTGTTTGTAAGCCCACATTAGCCACTACCTTTTTATACAGCTTATCTTAAAGTCTTTTTGATAACTCATGCTATACCTTTCAAAATTCTCCTGATAGCTTTAATATCTATCCTACGGACCTGTTCTGTTTCTACTTCACTTTCCTTGGATAATGGCATTACTAGCCACTGAACATATTTGACTACCAAGTTCTGTGACATCAGAGAACTATTCTGACCAGTTCTATCTCTTCAGTTCTTAATAAATTCAGGCTGAGTTAAGGAAGAGGTTTCTTGACTGTCCTGTCTCCTTACCACTAATATAACTTATTCAATTGATGTTCTAGTCCTACAAATTTTACCTCCAACATCTCTCAATGCTGGAGCCCTTTATTAACTTCACAAAATTGTACCAACTTTGAACCTTTTTTAAAGATATTTTGGAGGTACAAATTTTGTTTCTGTATCTCTGTTTCTCCTGTTTTCTGTATGGCATATGAAGCTTTATTTTATAAAATATGTACTACTGGTACAATTTCTTGACATCTGCAGTTTCTGTTAGCTTTGTACACTCTTAAGTCATTGGCTCTTACAAAAAACACTTAAGCTAAACTCAGCTGTTTTGCCACTTCTCATTAGCAGCTCTCTTCTGCCTCACCCCTTTTTTTCTTTTGCAAAACAGTAGTTTATTGAAGAATCTCGCAGACTTTTCTTCAGTGCTGGCTTGGAACCATGATCCTTAGATCTCAGCCTCCTGAATAGCTAGGATATCAATTACAAGCCACCAGCCCCTATCTTAATATTTTTAGGACTTAATTTTGTTCTATTATGTATATATCCTGGATAAAAGGTAATCAAATATATGTACATGTGAAGAATAAGTTTTATTGTTCTACAGTAGAGTAGGGTAACTAGTTTGCAACCATCAAAGAGAGAAGTCAGTAGGCTTCCTAAGCAAGACATGATAAGGGTATGGAAGTGCTAATTGACATATTTTATATTATTATGCATTGTTTACATGTATTGAACCTAATACATACAATCACTTTGTGCGATTTCAAAAGGCATATTTATTTACTCCAGCTTTGTAGTTTCAGCTTCCTGTAGGAAATATTGGGGGAAGGCCCATTGCCTGTGTGTCTCAGAACTACAATGTTTTAAGCAGTTCATTCAGGAGGACCACACAGAAGACTGAGCTCTCTGAGTGAAATCACTATCTGCTTTCTGCAAATCTTGCCAAGACTTTGGATTTCCATGAATGAACAACTGATCTGACACTTTGTTGTTGCTCTCTAGGGACAACAGGTAGACCTGAACTTCCACTTACTGTAATCCATTAGAGCAAAGGACTGTAGTTGCAGTGTTTGCTCTTCAACCCATTTCTTTAGTTCCTTACCAGATCCTTATCTGAGAGGACTACAAATTCATGGGGAAAATTATATGCAGCTGTTAGACTGTCCCAGTCTGTCACAGACTAGCTTTTTTTCACACAGGTTTCTATTCTCTGTGCCTCAATTTACTCAGTTTTCTTTTCTTTTTTTTTTGGTCAGTCATGATGCTTGGACTCTGGGTATAGTCACTGTCCCTGAGCTCTTCAGCAAAAGGCTACCACCCTACTCCTTGAATCACGGTTCCATTTCCGGTTTTCCAGGAGTTAATTGGAGATATGAGTCTCTCTGTCATTAGTGTCTGGGCTGGCTTGGAACAGTGATCTTCAGATCTCGGCTTCCTGAGTAACTAGGGGTACAGGTGTGAGTCACTGTGCAGCTGATTTACTCAGTTTTCTAAAGGGAGTAAGAAAGCATCTGGATTATAGATAGTTGTAAAATTAAATACATTTATTCACATAATGTGAATTACAAACAATAAGCTTTCTATACACTGTGCATTAACATTGGATACCCATGCTTAAAATTATCCTTGCTGACCACTTCACATAATCATGGCCTGGGAATGATATGCAAATCCTTTGAGATCTGTCTACAGTCTGCCTTTTCAATATATTGATCACTGTTTTCTATTTATCATCTATGTATTTGAATTATGGTCCTCTGTATGCCAAGTTCTCTTTTAATCTCCCATATACTGATAAGAACTAGTCTTTCAGAACCAGATCACAGGCAAAATGCCATCCTCTCTGGGAAGACACTATCTAGCACTCAACACCTTATACAGTGAGTGAGACTATATAAACTTTCACAACCCACATTTTATTTCTTTTCTTTCCTTAATAACTGTTTGCTTCCCATTGGGACTACTCTATATGACAAATTCAGTGCCTATCATGATGTCTAACAAATAAAAGGTGCATTGATGAATAATTAATACATTCTATAAACATAAATTAGTTTATATAGATATGGAATTAAAACATATTGATTCATTTTTTGATTATTTTTTATATGTCTTAAAACCTTTAGCAAGGTGGAATATACACATCAGATTATATATAGATATGGAATTAAAACTTGTATTGATTCATTTTTTGATTATTTTTTATATGTCTTAAAGCCTTTAGCAAGGTGGAATATACACATCAGATTAAAAAAAAACCTAGCTTCTTGGAGAGCTGTTTCCTGGAAATCTATGACTGGTCATACTAATTGTTACTACATTCTCAAGACATTTTCAGAAATATGTCAAGAAATATACCATCCAGTTTTTATCAGCTCTCTTTGCCTTTGAATTCCTCTCAAGTTGCTAGACATTGGCACCCTGTTCAAAAATCAAAGGAATACTGATTCATTTGCAAAAATTGGTGAGATGAGTACTGTCCTTCTAGTACTGTATGATAGGACATTGACATGCGCAGATTCTGAGCTCAAGATGTTGTCCCAAACCATAGGAAGAGCAGCAGCCTCAAAAACCCCATAGCCTTACTCCAACTCAGTGTTTTATGAAAAGTGTAAAAACCCATGAGACAAGTGTCAAATTATTACAGGGCAAGCTTCCTACTGTATGTGCCATATCCCTACAAACTGTTTGTGAATAGAAGAGTCATACTGTTGGCCTGTACTCTGGGATTTCACAGCTTAAAGTATGCATGATCATTGCCCCCAGTCAATGTGGTACCTAAGGTTACACAAACCAGTGTAGCAGAGAATGTTGGCAGGCCTCAAACTATCTCCAGGGCTCTATTTCCCATGATGTGTTGCAACAGTTTGAAGCCCTTTGACATTAGAGGCAGGATATTGGTCGATTTTAATGTTGATGATTATCCAAAGGAATGACCACATCATGAATTCATTGCACAATCTGGTATGAGTTTCACTTGTGTTATGGACAAAGGAATTTTGACAACCTCCTAACAGCTGTACAAGACTGCTGCCTGGAATAGATGCTAAATCCAAGAAGGAATGAGAGCTTCTTTGTCATCAGAATGACTTCAATGTGCCACATGTTGGCATAGGTAAGAGATGACATAAGAACAAAGACAGTTGTCAAATTAGGACACAAGGGAATGATCCTGGACTCAGTGAGTGTGCAGGTGGTCAGACATGACACCCAGGCTAGCCTTCAGCAGTGGCCACAGTGAAATCATAGCTAAAGAATGTTCCCGAGGGCCTTTGTCTAAAGGAAGTATCCCAGTGCTATTTCTTGCTCATCACCCAAGAGAAATGGACCAAAGAGAACTGTAACAGCCTGAATGGACTGGAGAAATATCACCAAAGGCCTTAACTCATGCAGAATGGAATTAATGCTTCAAGACACATCATGCCTAGCTCGGGACTTGGACAACAGACTGTACAGCTGTTAAGGTTGTGTAGAAATGCACTGTGAAAAATGGAAATCAAGGAAATAAAGCAGAGATCCTTCATGGCTTATCAATTATTTTACTCTAAAGGACATTTCACATTCGATGAAAGGCTTTAATAGTCCAGTAGTCTGTCACAATGTTTGCTTCTCACTCTGATGCATAGCCTGATGACAGCTGTTTACCTATTTCTATGCATGTTAATGTTTTCTCATTTACCAGGATTTTATTAATGTTACATTTCAGTATTTTTTAGAGAAATTCAAATTATAGTTCTTATATTTAACTCCATCAATTTTATTACTGTTTCAGCAGTCTAGAGATTATTTGTGAATCTAACCTTCATAATAGTCTATTGAATGACAACCAAATATCACTTGCATGTATCTAAGAGATTTCTGGTCAGTCTTAAAGATCATTGCTAAATTTCTTTTATATGAGTTTTTTAGCTAAATTTATTTAGCTAAATGTAATGTCATTAATTACAATAACAATATATTTTAAAATGTAATGTCACATTTATTAGCTTTTTCCAAATTCCTGGTATTATTAGAAGGCTCAGTTTACAAAATGGAGTTGTTGACATTGACAGTATGTTTTATAAAAGAGAGCCTTAGATTAGAGATAGAGGCCTATCTACAGTAGTTGGCATTTTTTCATACTTATGCTTTTCTCCATTTTCTTAAATTTGCTGAAATTCCCTCCACACATAGCACATGAGGTCTAGAAACCGTAGACAGTAATTTATAAATTACTTTTAGTCTGAAAGTGAAGTGGTACAAATATTTATTGGGGGGAATAAATGATTAGGAATGAAGCATTCTTTAATTGTTGAAATTTTGCTCTACTCTAGGGGGAAAAAGAGAAAATATGTGGCAGATAGAACTTGAAAGCATGAGAGTATTCAGGAGGATAGTAGAACAGATCATGAGAGGAAACAAAACCCAGTCCAACTCAAGTTCTAATAGAGAAAAGAGCTAAGAAATTCTAGCAGATGAGATAGTTGTCTTTATCCTGTCAAGATAGAAAGTACTTTTAGGAAAACTATAATAAAGTTTAGTTGATTTCTACTTCATAGTTTATGGTAAGATTTCAGTAGGTTCTCTTTTTAAAAGTTCAAAACTGTTAGAATACAAAGTACTTCTCATTTTCATCCAGAGCTGAGCATCTGAGGACTCCCCAATTTGTAGACCTGTTTTCTCCTCTTAAGCAAACATGCTCTTTATTTTTTTGCCAGTCCTGGGCCTTGAACTCAGGGCCTGGACACTGTCCTTGGGTTTTCTCAAAGCTAGAGCTTTACCACATGAGCGACAGCACCATTTCTGGCTTTTTTCCTGTGTATGTGGTACTGAGGAATCGAACCTGGGTCTTTGTGCATACTAGGCAAGTACTCTGCTACTAGGCCAAACTCCCAGCCTGAATGAACATATTCTTTTAAGGACATTCTTATTAGAGTCCCTCTACCATATGCCACTGAGGAATTCCATGCCAGCAGTTTCCAGACCAGATGAAACGTTGTTCTGTGGTCCGGGGCTCTCTCTAAAGAACTGAAGCAGAAAATGGTCCACATTAGATGATCTTAGGGGCCTGTTCTTAGTGGTTCGGGCTCCTATTTACTTCTCCTAGGAATATTTACTTGTCTAAATGATATAGTGATAGTTTCAGTTGGATGAGAGTTAATCAATTCCTGAAATTCAAGATAGTCCTAGACCCTCTATCAGAAAACATGTCTTTTTCTATATCTCTAGTTAGTACAGAATTATGAAGCAAAGCTTATTTGAAAGTAAATATAAGGCACTGTAGAATTGGGAAAAGCCTCTTGTCTGTTGGCAAGTTAATACCAGCCTCCTACTAGGACTTCAGCTGGGAAAGCCACCTTATGCTTTATGAGGTTCTTTCTGTCCACCTGCCCCCTAGGCAAGGAAGAAAAGGATGACTGGGAGAGTAGACTTCTCAGTGTAAGAGAGCAAGTGACGGGGCCCAGAAATTGGTAGCTTTCCGTAGCACTGTGGGAATCCCGGTTTGGGGTGAGTTTCAGATGTTCTGGCCTCCTCCAAATCACCCCAGGACAGGGGGGCCTGTCCCCTGGACAGGTCTGATCCATGCTCATCTGGAGCCTGGCTTCTGCCAGAGTCATTGTTTTCCAGTGTGTCCCTCTTTCCTTTTCTGCCTCTCCCTTGTATGGAACAAAGTGGGGCTACCTTAGGCCCTGTTTCTCTGGGTTTTATGTGACAAATGTGTTATAACTTTTGTTACATTATAGAAGTTCATCTTCACCATGTTCTATGAAACATGATATCGAGAAAGAGCCTATTATGCAGGAAGTGCTAGCAACCATAATCAGCAGATATACAACAAAAGAAATCTTTTCTTTCCCTAAAAATTCTCTGCCCCCCACACTTGCAGTACTACCCGCATATGTGCAATGCCTGATACATGATAGGATCTCAAAAAACTATTTGTCACATGTACATGTGAATCAAAGATTTCAGTAAATTTAGTAAAAACTATTATCTGACCAATGTCGATGAATAGAGGCAGAGCTATAACCAGAATAAATTCTTACTTGCTCCTGAAGTACAATTTCAGCTAGACAAACTTTCTCATTATATGGGACATCACACTGAGTAATAAGAAATCTGGCATATTTTGCACATAGGCCATGGTCAATAAACATTTATCGAATGACTGTCTTGTTACCACGATTTTGCAGCAATAAGCTTTAGGGACTTTAGTCTGACCATCTGCTTGAGTAGGATGAGTTCTGACAGTGAAAGTTTCAGTTGGATGTGAGTTAATCAATTCCTGAAATTCAAGATAGTCCTAGACCCTCTGTCAGAAAACATGGCTGTATCTGGAAATCTATTGCTTGTCAAATAAAAAGGCAAGAGCCATAACTATTTTTGCTTTGAGGTTTTGGGTGAATGAGGAAAATGTGGAAATGGAGGAAGCTGTCACAGCTGAGCCTTTTTCCTTAGGGGAACCTTGACTAAATCTTTCTGGTCATTTCTTATGGGCCTGAGAGATCTGTGGCCAAGAGTGCTAAGATAGATGCTTGACAGTACCTCTCTATCACCTAATTTTGTCCATTATATACTCACTGTTTGAGTGATCTCTAGTTCGTAGTGTCACCAAAACTTCAGCTCAGGTTACCTATCTTGGGTTTTGCATCTGCCAGAAAAATTCAGATAAGCCTGAGCATAGTAAAAATGATAGGAAATTTTATTAAGTCAGAAATAAGGAAGAGAAAGTACATTATATGTTATGCCACAGGAAGACAGCATTCAGTCCATCTTCAGCCATCTTTCTCATTGTCAGGAGGGTAGACACTGGCCTTCACTATTTAATTAGAGTATAGTAGGGGGAAGTAATAAGGCATGCATAGGTAAAATAGTCCTAGTCACTAAGGGTAATGGCAGGCAGGCAAATGGTACATTGTTTCACCACTGGTCAGGTCAGGCCTTGTCATAAAAGTCATTAACACCTTTTCTGGATTCATTCACTGGAGTCATTCACCTGGGGTCATTCGCCTTTTCTGGATTTCAAGATGGTTGCAAAGTAACTTCAGGTAGTAATATCCCAGGAACATTAAGCCTTGCCTCTTTCTGTCCCCCTTTCTCCCTGTCCCCAAGGGTGGGAGAGGCTGAAGGGATTACATTTTACCTTTAGTATATGGCTTATTGGCCTGAGTAGGTAAGTTAAACATATTGTTTTAGAGTAATTTGTGACCTACTTTAGGTTGGAATGATGCGTGTAATTAATCCTTCCTTCAAAAATAAATAAATAAATCAATAAACCCACCTTAGCATATTTTATGACCTTAATAGCCATACAAGCTGGTAACTTGTTGTAAATCATCAAGCTTAATTACAATGCTTACCTGTGCTCTAATTCTCCATTTTAGGTTCCCTTTGAATTTCCCATTACTCAAGGATAACTGTTACCTGTATCAATATGACAATTTCGGTGAAGAAATAGAAAGAGATAAAACATAGTTCAAAAGCTGCCCTAATGTAGTCATTTGTAAAGTATGGAGAGTAAAGTTCTATAACTTCCTGCTATTAATTACATATATATATTTATATATATTATAAAACTTTATAGCCAACAGTTCTTTTTTTTCAATTATTGCACTCAGTTTATTTCTTAGCATCAATTAATTATACAAGGTTGTTTATACATGTTTTTACATGTCCATCCAATAGATGCTCATTAGAGCCTTCCCTCCATCTTCCTTGCTTCCCCACCACACCTACCCCCTAACGCAACGAACTTCAGCAAGTTTCTTCCATTCAGCCATTGTAGAGCATCTGGACTCTGCATAGCTTGGCTGTTGGGAATATTGCCACAATGAACACAGATGTGCAGGTGCCTCTATCGTCTCCCAGCGTACATTTGCTTGGATGTATGTCTAAATGTGAACATGCGTCGTGTATTGTAGGGTAGATATTCTTTATTTTATTTTAATTTTTTATTGTAATTAATAAAAGGGTTACATGATATTTGCCAGATAGAAGGTGCATTAATTCACATACATTGATACCCTTTCACATGTCTTGGTACCCATTACCCTCCCCCCCACCCCCCACCTGTCTTGGTTTTCCCCCCTTCCCTATCAAATTTCAAATAACCAAATACAAATAAATTCAATATATCAGATAACAAAGTGAGATACTGTAACAATATGAGATACCCAAGGGACAGCAAAGGAGATGAGAGACAACATAGTACATTAAGGACAACAATCATTCGTTATATGGCTTTTGTTTCAATATCCTGGAGGTCCTTTCATTTAGCTTCATACTATATGGCCTTATGTATCAAGATTTTGCTCCATTGCAGATCTCTGCTAGTAGAGCCCAAGGTTTCTACTGATTATGACGAATGAGGGAAACCATTGAGCCTAAGTTCCTTTGAGTTTGGCTTACTTCACTTCATATGATTTTTTCTAAGTCTTTTCATTTCCTAACAAATGCGGCGATGTCATTCTTTCTGACAGCAGCATAGAATTCCATTGTGTGCAAATACCACAACTTGTTGATCCACTCATCAACTGAGGGATATCTAGGTTGGTTCCATATCTTTGCTATGGTGAATAGTGCTGCAATGAACATTGTTGTGCTAGTGGATTTAGTATGCCCTTGTTTCTGGATGGTTGGGTAAATGCCAAGTAGTGGAATTGCTGGGTCATAGGGGAGTTCTATGTTTAGCCTTTTGAGGCACTGCCACACTGCTTTCCATAGTGGTTGAATGAGTTTGCACTCCCACCAACAGTGTAGTAGTGATTCCTCCTGGCCATATCCCCTCCAGCATCTGTTATTATTCGTTTTCCTGATCCTGGCCATTCTAACTGGAGTGAGGTAGAATCTTAGAGTTGTTTTGATTTGCATTTCTTTTATGACCAGAGATGTGGAGCATTTCTTCATGTGTATATAGCCGTTTTTGTTTCTTCTTCAGAGAAGACTCTCTTTAAGTCTTTGGCCCATTTTTTAATGGGATGGTTGTTACTTTGGAGATTAGTTTTGGAGTGATTCAATTTTTTGAGTTGTTGATATGTTTTAGATATGAGGTCTTTGTCCGTTGTTTGATTGGTGAAGATCTTCTCCCACTCTGTAGGCTTCCTAATTAATTTACTAGCTATGTCCTTTGCCATACAAAAGCTCTGCAGTTTAATGCAGTCCCACTTATCCAGCCTTTCTCTGATTTGTTGTGATTCTTGGTCCTTATTAAGAAAGTTTCGACCTGTGCCAAGGAGACCTAGTGTATCTCCTATTCCTTCCTATAGAGTTTTCAGTGTGTCAGCTTTTACCTCCAGGTCTTTGATCCATTTGGAGTTAATTCTAGTGCAAGGTGACAAAGAAGGATCCAACTTTAGTTTTCTGCAAGTGCTTAACCAGTTCTGCCAACACAACTTGTTGAAGAGGCTGTCTTTCTTCCATTCTATTTTTTTGGCTCCCCTGTCAAAGATTAAGTGGCCATAGGTCTGTGGTTTAATATCTGGGTCCTCAGTTCTAGTACATTGGTCTTCAGGCCTGTTCTTGTGCCAGTACCAAGCTGTTTTGAGAATTATAGCTCTGTAATAGAGTCTAAAGTTTGGAATTGAAATTCCTCCTGTGCTGTTCTTTCTGCTAAGAAGTGTTTTTGCTATACGGGGTCTTTTATTATTCCATATGAAATTTTGAATTGCCTCTTCTATTTCTTTAAAGAATGCCATTGGGATATTGATGAGTATTGTGTTGAATTTGTAGATAGCCCTTGGCAAGATTGTCATTTTCACAATGTTGATTCTTCCAATCCAGGAGCATGGGAGGTTTTTCCATTTCCTTAGTTCTGCTTTAATTTCCTTTTTTAGAGTTTTAAAGTTTTCATCAAAAAGGTCCTTTACATTCTTAGTTAAGCTAATTCCTAGGTACTTTATTTTCTTTGAGGCTATTGTGAAAGGAGTTACTTTCCTAATTATTGCCTCGTTCCTCTCACTGTTGGTGTAAAGGAAGGCAGTTGATTTTTGAGGGTTGATTTTATAGCCAGCTACTCTTCCAAAGTTTTGAATCAGCTCAAGGAGCTTGGGAGTAGAGTCTATAGGATTCGTTAAATACAGGATGATGTCATCTGCAAAGAGGGAAAGTTTTATTTCCTCTTTCCCTACTTGGATCCCCTTTATGCTTGCTTCTTGCCTTATTGCATAGCCAACAGTTCTTTAAGAAAAATATTGGGCCAGGAGTTTGGCCTAGTGGTAGAGTGCTTGCCTAGCATGCATGAATACCAGGGTTCAATTCTCAGCACCACATACATAGAAAATGCTGTGTCTCTAGGCTTTAGGAAGCCCAAGGACAGTGCTCAGACACCGAGTTTAGCCCAAGGATTGGCAGAAAAAGAAAAACTATTATTCACATATCTTTTTAAATGATTTCAAAAAATATACATTTGTTTATGGTGCCTTATAGTCCTAACTTCCCTTTATGAGGTAAATAAAGGAGAAAAAGTTAGTTATGTGAACTTGCAGAGGCTATTATTGGAGAAATTTGTTTATGTTTATGTTTTAAAACCCATTTAGGTTCTGTGAAGAAGTAAGAAGGGGAAAGCATGGTTCTTTTCAAATGACAATTGTAGTTTGAGTTAGAGAGCCACAACAGAGCTAGAATTAAATGGGACAGAATGTTGCAGTTCACCCTTCCCTGGTGCCAATGGCTCCAGGTCCTGGAGAAATTGGCTCCTGTCCCTGGAATTAGGGGCAGCACCAAAGGAGGGGCCCTGGGAGGTTCCTACTTAGAGGTGCTGTGTGGGCTTCCTTATATACTCTGCATTCTTCTTGTTCTTAGTTCTTCAAGTCTTATAGAATGTCTGGATTCTGATCTTAAATTGCCCACTTGTCTATCTGGCCATCTCCTATGGCTACAATTTCTAATACATAGTAGAATCACAACAGGCCTGGATTCAAGTGCTAACTTTTTCACTTTGTTGCACTGAGGAAGGAAACATTAGGAACTCAGACAGGATCCCTAATTATTAGGCATATCACTTGTTAAATCCATTTTCCCTTGTGATGGCCTTGCTGACTTCATAGCTGTTGCTTCTTGCTGAATCTGTTTAGCCTCTCATCCAGTCTGACCTCTGACTGCTGGGCCTCAGCCAGGATGTGGAGAGCAGAGGTTAGAGTCTCCACACACATAATTCTATGGTGGAAAGAGACAGTTAAAGCAGTAACCTAATTCCTTTCTAAGTAGAAAATGAACATTACCAGTATTTTCATGAATCCCTATTTTCATTATAGCTAGGTGTTTTTGTTGTTGTTTTTTTAATTCCTTCTGGATATGCAAGAAAGAAAGGAAAGGGAAACTGAAATAGGAACCTAGGAATTTATGATATTTCTTTGTAATAAGTAGGCAAGTTAAAAGTGACTAATTAGGGAAGAAATGAGCTTTATGAAAGTATAAGTACTGTTTATTGAGTGTCTGCTCTATCCCTATCCATATAACATGGACTTTATGTAAATTACTTACTTTACCTGTTGCAAACATTCTATAAGCTATGACATTATTATTATTTTCATTTAACAGCTGAATGTTCTTGGTGGGCCTAGAAAGGTTAGACTTATTGCTTAATATCACAATGAATAAGTGGTAGAGCCAAGATTCAAACTCAATTTTGTGTTAAATTTAGAACCTTATTTCAAGAGCTTCTTCAAAGCCATAGCTGCCATTCCTACCATACCAAGCTATAAATATGGCCCTGCAAAATCCTATTATATACCAGAAGATTTAGACTAAGTTATATGAGTTTATTATTATAGTTAAAATATAGGGGCCGGGAGTTTGGCCTAGTGGTAGAGTGCTTGCCTAGTATGCACAAAGACCCAGGTTCGATTCCTCAGTACCACATACATAGAAAAAAGCTGGAAGTGGTGCTGAGTCTCAAGTGGTAGAGCTCTAGCCTTAAGAAAGTCCAAGGACAGTGCTCAGGCCCTGAGCTCAAGCCCAAGACTGGCAAAAAAAAATGTATGGTTAGATAAATATTTAACAATCGCACAATGAAATAAATAATAACAGCCAACATTTTCTGAACACTTGCACTATTCCAGGCAGTATTCTACATGCTTTATAACTATCAACTCATTTTATACGACTCAGTAAAGTAGTACATTATTGTCATGTTTCATGGAAACTGAATGTAGTCAGTTAAGAAACATGCCAATATTTGCACAATAATTGGCAGAGTTGGTCATTGGAAATAGATGGTACTGTACCAGAGCCCATTCTTTTGACCTCTGTTCGGTATCATCACCCTCCATAGTTACTGCCTTGTATCTTATGCCGTCAGGATGGTACATGGGTACTGGCCATCTTTCCAGCTGCAGTTGTACCTGATGCTGCCACTGGACATCCTGAGCCATCCATGTTCCATACATCTTTGCTTGTCCCTCTCCATGGCTCCAACTGAAGTGTGTTCTAACTTATCACAATGCCATCCCAAGATAGACTGCTTTCTGCAGCCACAAATTTCCTTCTTCACCCTTTTCATTAAATAACATGTTTTAAAGCTTCCTGTCCTTTGAGCTATATTACTTTAGATTCTCCAAAAGTGGGATTACAGCTATGTTTTCACTGAAGTTTTGAAACCCACTTTCCAGGGTCCCTGGGCCATTGTCAGAATCCATACACTGAATGCTTTTTCTTTTCTGACCTTTCTTTCTGACCTTTTCTGCCTTCCTTTCCCCTCAGGCTCATCATTATGCTTTCAGAACTTACATAGTCTATCATTAGGCAAAGTGCTTACATTCTCAGCCTCTCCAGCGAACTGAAAGCTGTACTTTGAAAGTTTGCTCTCCTGGAAGCCTGGGAGTTCTCTCATAAGCCCACACCTCCAGGAGCTTTCCCAAAGGTATTCCACAGAGAAGCAATCTGTGAACTTCCATAGGTCCTGGGAGCTCATGGTCACTGTCTCCAAATGCTGGCTCTCCTACCTGCTTTCTTCACCCACTGACCTCCAGCTCACTCCCGTGACCTCTGCTCCAAGGAGAAGACTTTGATCTCTACTGTGACCTCCATTCCATAAACCTTATCACATTCCTTCTTTTTCTCCAAGACCTTCTTATCTCTTCTTGTCTACACCTAAAATAATCGTAGCTTCCTCTTCTTCCCTCTCTTCTCCTCTCTTCCCCTTGCATTCATCTCTCATAATTACTATAGTGTGGCTAAACCCATTTTGCTTTGTTCTCTTTCTACTCCTGCACTTAGCAGCAAAAACAAGAAAAAGACACACACACACACACACACACACACACACCAACTTCATGACTTCACTTTGGCAAACCCTACATTTCCTAAGTCAGTCCATTGGTCCTCTTGCTCTGTTAGTCTTAGTGATGCTTAAATGCTCTAGTCCTAGCCTTTATTACCACTTCTTGTCTTCTAAATTATCTGACTTCCCACCTTGATTCATTCAGATTGTGCTCACCTCCAGGTACTGAGATACATTTCCTGGTCATCCTCCCCTCTGTTGCCCTTCTCATCACTTTTGATTTCCTAACTTGGTTTAATGTGGTATTTTCCTCTTATTTTTCTCTTCTTCCTCCCTTTCCTTCTTCTCTTTCTCTTTTCCGTCTTCTCTTCTCCACACCTCCTCCCTCTCCCTCTCCCTCTCCCTCTTCCTCTCCCTCCCCCTCTCCCTCGCCTCCTCTTCCTCCTCCTCCTCCTCCTCCTCCTCCTCCTCCTCCTCCTTCTTCTTCTTCTTCTTTCTTCTCCTTCTTTTTAGTGTGTGGTACTGGCATTTGAACTCAGGTGCCTGAGCTTGCTGAAAAAGGACTTAACACTTGAGCTATGACCTCCTCACCCCTTTTTCTCTTAGGTACTTTGCAGATATACTCTCAAACTTTTTTGACCTAACCAGCTCAGACTACCCACAGTGGGTACCTCCTGAGTAGATAGACAGGTATGAACCACCACATGCAGCTTGTTTGTTCAGATGGAATCTTGCTTTTTACTGGGACTAGCCTGAAACCAAGGTCTTCCTGTGCTGGCGGGAATACAAACATGTGCCACCCATTCCTTTGTGGTAGTGCTGGGGTTTTGAACTCGGGGCATTACTCTTGCTAAAGAAACACTCTTCTAATTTAACCTTGTTTCCAGCACATTTCTTTATTTGATACCCTTTTGATTGTTTTCCCTTTCATAAAGGGAAAGACCCATCTGTCTCCTTCACAACTCTATGCCTAATTCCTAAAACCAAATTCTGTCCAAAGATGGAACTTAAACATATGTAGGATGCATAAATTCTACTTGTCTACTACTATAAGAGTTTGGTACTGCGAGTACCATGGGAGTATAGCTACTCTTTCAGTTCTCAGCTGGTATAAAGCAGATTGGAGTAGTTACTGAGTTATTGTGCCAGTTAATTTGCTTAAGTAATATAGTAGTTTCTGTTTGCTTTGACAGCAACACAGCAAGCATAGCTTATGCTCTGTTTGAAATATATATTAGGAAAGTGCCTTATCTTTTTTCTCTAATGGAACATAGACATTATAGGACTAGTCTTGTTATCTCATATGTCAGTGTCACCTTGCTACCTCCTGTCCACATTTTTGCATCCTGGAGGTAAGGAAGAAACATACTATATGTATCTCCTCATCTTACTGTGATAGAAATCAATATCCTAAAAGCATTGATGGAAATATCATCCCTCAATGGGTTTTGTTCGCTGTTTCACAGTACTTTCCACAACCAATATGACTTAATCATGTTCTTACTTTTCAAAACATCTGTAATCTTGCGAATGATTGTCACACATGTTTGTAGCTCGCTGTGTGCAGCCATTGCTTTTTAGCTCAATCACTCCTGCCCAGGGGAGCCTTCAATAAGTAATAAATGCCAGTAAATAATAATTGGCATTATTATTGTCATTAGAGGAATGACCTAAAGTTGCAGTTTTCAGAAAGAATGTGACTCAGCAGGCAAACAGAAGGAAAAGATGTCTTTTCTGTAATTTCTTCTGATAACTGATAGAAGCTCACTGAGATTAACAAATGATCTGATCTTCCCCTGTATCTGAATATAAAATAAAGTTGGTTGCTTTTTATGGAAGTATCATGACTTAACATTTGAATACCAAGTATGGGAGTTGAAATACAGTACTGCTTACTCAGCTCTTTGTACTATTAATCTAGCCATGGATCTAGCACTACATAACAATTTTCCCCTTTTTTAGGAGAAAAGTCACTGTCAGGATTGCTAGTCAAGGAAGGAAAATTAAAGTTTATGGTCCTGAAGAACTAATACTCTTCTTGGGGACACTTCACAAAACTTTGCGAGGAACAAAAGTATAGATGCCCTCAACTTTATCTATAGCAGAACATATTGTTCTGGGTCTGACTAAAACCACTTTGTTACTTAGGAAAAGTTTTCTTTAAAATTACGCTGGGAGGCTCAGATCTGAGCATCGAGGTTCAAAGCTAGCTCGGGCACTAAAGACCATGAGAATCTTATCTCCAATTAACTATTAGAAAATCCAAAGTGGTGCTGTGGCTGAAGTGGTAGAGCGGTAACCTTGAGCTGAAGTGCTCAGGAACAGCGGCCAGGCCCAGAGTTCAAGCCCCATAGTCAACCAAAAATAATTACAAATTATTACAAATCCTGCAATGGCTGAAGTGTCCTGCCTAAATCTCCATTCAGATTGAACAGAAATTTCATCTTTAACTCAGGGAATAGTTCTTCCAGAAAGCTCTTTTCCTAACATCACACCCCTCTCTAAATACAGCCTCTCCATGGGGTAGTTGAAAGGCCTTGGGAAGGTACACACAGGTCACCCCCACTCTGCCTATCCCAGCTCCACTTCTGCTTTGTACACAGAAGCTATTCTGTTATTAGGAAGAGGCTGTATCCCAGGAACCCTGATGCACATATCTGTTTTCAGATCTGTTTCTGACTTAGAACACAAACTGTGTCTATATTCTAAGAAGCAACTATGACTATTTCCTAGTTTATGAATGTCATCAGTTTTATCACAAAATTCTTATGACTAAGTGAATTTTTCATTGACCTTTGCTATTCTATGTGATATTTTGTTTATTTCTCAAATGAAATGGCTTGAATGACTCCCCAGTAGAAGAAACATTCTGAGGTATTGGGACTGGCCACAGTTTCAGTCTTATAGTATAGTTTCCAAAACCTCAGGAAATGATAGCAAGCAATTTCCTGGTCATTCTATTAGAGATTGGTTTGTGACTAAGGAAACTCTATTAGTTCCCAAAAGCCACCATAACAAATTACTACAAACTTGATGGCTTAAAACAACACTTCTGGAGGCCAAAATTCTGAAATGATGGTGATGGCAGAAGTAATTCCTTGTAAGGACTGAAGGAATGTTTATTTCTTGCCTTTCTCCTGGTTCCTAGTGGTTGCCAGCCAAGATCAATGTCTTTTATTCCTGTGATATTCTCCTCTGTGTATTATCTCTATGTGGACTCATCTTCTTAAAAGGATGCCAGGTCTACCCTTAATCCTGTACAGCTTAACTAAACTTATCATTAATGAATATGTTTCATCTTAGTGACATCTGCACAAGGTGACCCAGTCACCTCCAAAGGGCTCACCTCTGAATACTGCTCATTAGAAACCAAATTTCCAACATATGGCCTTTAAGGAGATATTTCAGATACAATTATTAAGAATCCTACTTCCAAACTGAGTCACATCCCAAAGTTCTGGGGGATGAGAACATTGGAGGAAATGTTAACTCACTAGAAAGACCAAGTGGAGAAACAATTGGAATTTACCTCATTGTGGTACCTGTGTTTTTATATGGGCATTTTAATTATCCTGCCATTCTTTTTAAAGAAAATACATTGAGTCAAAGGTGTATACTGGATCACACCCAATGACAGAGCCTCTTTAGGTTTAGCCAGTTAGATTACAGCTAGCACCAAGAGGTAGCTGGTGAAGCAGCATGGATAAGCCAGGGAAGGGTCATTACACAGATTCTGGTCACTAATTGTTACTCATATTGAAAAAGGAGCCTTGGAGGGAAAAAAAACAGATTTTGAGAGGTAAATTATTCGCTCTCACATATTTTTTAAAGCTCTAATGTAATTAAGGTCACACAATCAAATTATTTGAGGGGAAGATCAAAAAGAATGATATTTAAATATACTGCATTTACCCACAAGAGGACTCCACACACCTCAGGTCATTGGGGTACAGGAGAAGCAAATGTCATCTTGTAGGTTCCAGTGAGCCTGGACATAGCTGCTTGCAAGAGGATAATCACACTCAGATAATCACACTCAGCCTCTGTGATCTGTCTTCTTTTCTTTTCTCTCTTATGAAATTAAGGAAATTTTAATTTAACAAATAGTATGGAGTAAGAGAGCGGGAAAAGAGTATTCTTAGGCCACCCATATGTAATGGGATCCTGGGAACCAATTCTGAGCATGTCTGTTGGGGTTTTTAGTCCTAGGTCCCTCCCAACTCACAGGAGGGATAAAGAGAACATGCCCCAGCCAGGACAAGCCTAGAAAGGAGAGGGCTGACCGCCTGTACCCAGCCCTCCCTCGCTGGAGGACAATCAGATGCGTCAGGGAGACCTATCAAGGCAGGAGCTCTGTTTATTGAGGAAGTACATTCAGCTAATATAGGGTGTAGGCGCCTATCAGCACAAAGGTGGGCAGGGCAGGGGAGGTCCACATGTTTACTCTCACTATAGGTCTCAGCAGAGAGTGGTAAAGCAATAACACATTCGTACCCAATGGTAATCAAGTCTCAGAAGAAAGTGATTCACAATACCGATGATATAGCTCAAAGTTAGGCGTGGCGTTCATACATGACAGCTCATTTCTTTGTGTGGTTATGTTACTTAGTAATGCAGATTCATGCGCCAGCCTGACCCTGCACTCAGCTCCCTACACATATCCATCTATGAAATATTTTCTTCTTTTTGCTGTACAAGCAGAAATGTTCCAGTACAATATGTATCTTTTAAAATGCTGTTTTACTTCTGAAACTTTTTTTTAACATTTGCATTGATTGATGATCATCTTTTCCATAATAGGCTAATGTCTAATCTTGGAACTTGGTTCTAACTTTAATGCACAGTCATTAGTATATTGGTTTTATACATTGAGACCACATCTGAAATAGTAAAATAACTCAGAAGAGAATAAGAAGGGATTTTGACATATAGACTTTCCTAACTCTCTACAGTGGATCACCAACACAAGGAAGGGAAAGAGAATATTAAGGTCGAGCCAAAGAAACCTGCTGACATCAAATTTGTTTTGACTAACAAAAATTACACTTGTAAATCATTTAATTTCATATAAACTTAAATAGCAACTTTTTGTCAAGTAACATACTAAGTATTTTGCTAATATATTATCCTTTCTTGTTCTTAGTACAACTATTCAATATTAATAGTCTAATCTATTTTCCACATGAAGAAGCTGAGACACAGAAAAAACTTGCCTAAGACTTTATAGGATTTGAACCTAAATCTGATTCACCTGCAATAAAATCATAGAAACCTAAACTTACAGTAAGATCATTTCCAAATTCTGTCGCCCAAATTCTGAAATTAGAAGGCTAATCTCAAAGTGGAACTGTCGGTCAAAGTAATAGCAGGCTAGTATTTAGCAAAAGAGCTTAGGTACAGTGCCCAGGCCTTGAGTTCAAACCTCACAACTGACAACTAACAAACAATAGAGAGACTAACCTGCCTTTAGACTTTAAGTGACATGGAAGGATCATTACAAACTGTCAAGAGGATGTCTATGTACATGGATTTGGTAATGTCAATTAGATAACCCTTTAAATGATGCTGACGTGTCCCAGCACAATCATAGAAATGGGGAAAGGGTACAGTTGTTGAAGGTACATCCTCAAGAAGAGCATTTCAATTTTCTAAGCATTGATATATCTCATGGAAAAACCTCTATGTTACCCACTGGGAGCAGCATGATGATTATATTCCTGAAACAATTCAGCATCTAGCAAGATAGCACGAGGGGTTTCTGAGGCAATATATAGATGGAAGGGAAGAAAAGAAAGCACTAAAGTTCTAGCCGTGAATATGCTTAGTCATATGTGTTTATGCCTCTATGTATCTTCAGTATACTATGAAAATCCATGTTTATAATATTGCTCATGAAACATCAAAATGGTATTAAATAATATTTAATATACTATAGGCTAGTCAAGAAATTTAAAAAAAAATTATTTGAAGTGATTTTTATTGCTGAGGTTTTTTTTTTGTTTTTTGTTTTTTTTTTTGCCAGTCCTGGTCTTTAGCTTAGGGCCTGAGCACTGTCCTTGGACTTTCTCAAAGCTAGAGCTCTACCACTGGAGCCTCAGCACAATTTCTGGCTTTTTTATTCTATATATGTGGTAAGGAGGAATCAAACCCAGGTGTTCATGCATGCTAGACAAGCACTCTACCACTAGGCCAAACTCCCGGCCTGATTTTTATTACTTTTAAAAGAATACTCCAAATAGTAGTCTTCCTTCTGATGGTTTCATGTTTAGCCTTGTAAGAAAACTGTCATCCAGTATCAATTTTTCTAAGAAATCCAGGTAGATTTTACTCTACAGTAGTTACACACAAGTCAAATAAACCATTTGATTCAGAGATTTGTTCGTGCTTTGCTTACTTAGCCTGTGATTGGTATAATAATCATAGTAGAAAGTCATTTATTATGCTAGATCTATTAACATTTGATTCCTCATTAAAAATATTGCCAAATCTGCACTTTTATTCTTTCTGCTGACACTCAGTTTTCACAGTGCTTCTTGATTTACTTTTATGATTGAAGTTTCAGAAGTGAATGTTTAAATTTAATGTGCATGCAGTCTAACAGATTTGACCAATAGTTTAATAAAAAGAACACTGTGAACTCTTGATGGGGGAAGTTTGCAGTGTCTGTTTGGAATGAACTACCCATGTCTCCATGATGTGGGACAGAAACTCACTGTTTGCTGCACTTAGTTGGGCTTGCCCAGTCTCAACATACTATTTAAACAGATGGCAGTGCCAGTCAAGTTGAGGAAGAGTGTGAACTGCTAATGAGGGTCCTGAATTTTTCTGTGTGTCCCAGTCTTCCTTTTTAGTCTAAGCCCTCTATACAGAACAATTTCTAGATTCGATTCTATGAACAATTTCATTCAAAGGAATGCTACTGAATGGCTATCAGTTTTCCAAGACAATTTATCTGATTTTATACTTGTATTTGTATGGTTTTCCTTCTCATTCTAGTGATTTTCACGATAGTATACAAAGTAAAGATCTTCTCTAGAACCCACTCTTTCCCACTCTGCCTCCTCCTCCCAGGGCTGGTTGCAATACTCTGCCAAAACATTCAGCTTTAAATGCAGTTAGTTGCACAGAGAAGACCAGACATAAACCCTTCAAGGGCATGCTTAAATGAAAGGATGCTGCACCTTATGTAGCAATCTCCCCCACTCCCTAGTCTGTTTACCTTTCAAATAGAATTAGCCTATCTGCTAAGTTCCTAAGGTGACATTTGCATTAAGTACCTAATATGCATTGCATTTTAAAGAAAGGTTTAACTTTCCCTTTATCTTTGCCTGCTGTACAATGAGATTTTGTTTATAACTTCTTTCCACAAAATTCAGAGATTTACCTTGTGTAGAGTCTAACAAGAAAAAAACCAAATATGCATTTCTTTATGAATATCTGCTGATCAACTCCATGTTAGATGCCAGTCAAGGTTTGTTGTATGAATGCATAGGCTTACAAATCAGAATCCTTGATGAAATACTCAGTGCCAATGTGGTGTGTTACCTTCAGGAAGACTGGAACGAGGATCTGCTCTCTTCCCACACTGTATGTCATCAACAGAATTCTCTTCTGGAGGCTGAATCCCTTAATTAATTCATTTTAAGCCACTAGTACTATTAAGCATTCACTCAGATGAGTGCTTTTGAATTTAGTATCATCAAATGAACAGGGAGTAATTCCGAAACAAAGTGAAAACATCATAGTAGCTGAGTCTTAGCAGCTACATATAATGTCTATGTATAAATACATAAAGTTTCTTTAGTTCTTATTAAAAAGATAATGGTATATTATTTTACATCTGTTATACAGATGAGGAATTCAAGGTATAGACAGATTAAATGATTTGACCATACTCACACTTAGATTGCAACCTTGAATCTGAGTAGCTGGGTGCTGTGGATGGTTCTTTTAACCACCCCATCACACTCACTGGTTTTAAGATGTTTGAAAAATACTACCAGGAGTAACTTTTCATCTTTTCAGTCACCTTCTGTTATCATTACCAACTAACCAACTTAATAATACTAACTCAGAGCAAAGCATAATTATCTGTTATTTCAAAAAGGGATAAAATTGTTTTTACTTTACTTTCTGGGACCTAATAATCTTAAAAAAATATCTACCACAATGTAGCTGCTCTCCAAACCAAGCCACTTCATTTCCAAATTACTACTTTACATTAAGATAATCACAAAGCTTAGTTAACCTAGGTATTATACTAACGAGAGAAACCTTCAGTATGGATGTATGCTTTTGTGCATGTGACCCATAAGAACTGAGCTTGGATTTGAAGACATTTCAAGAAAGAAAAACATTTGATATGATATCAAAATAGTGCAGAGTCAGAATACCTCAGGAACAACCCACTAATTATGTGAATATTAAGCCTTATTGCTTTACCTATCCCCACATGTATTGTTTTATTCTCTTTGAATTGGCTTCTAATGTCTTTTAACCCTGTTTTTAAGAATGTCCATCAGCTTAATTTCATTTATTAATATGAATTCTCCTACCAAGAAACACCAGCTAATGTATCTTTCTACTTTATCATTTTGTATAGAGTGAAAATTAAATAAGGGAAGAATATGGTTTTTACTTTTATTTTTCCCAAGTCTGAACAATGACATGGGAGAATTTGTTTTTCAAATCTGAAATCTTGGTATTTATTGAGCCTATCAACTTCAAATGTACTTGATGCTGTGAACCAAGCTGTTGACTGACTTAATTTGATACTCAGTAAATTAATTCAATTTTATAAATGTAGGTACAACCTAAATTTCATGTCAATATAAACATTTATTAAACTGCAAATACCAGGTCGTGCAAACTGTTGGAAGGGACTCATTTATACATGAGTTCTGATAAGAATAACATTATACATGTTTTAGAAGGAAAATGTTAGAGTGATTAATGTTCAGTTGTTTGCATTTTTAATATATCATTCATATATCAAATTAGTATTTGTTCATACTGTCAGACTTTATTCTGCTCTTGTCAAAATACTTTTTGCTACTGACAGGTATAACATACCCACATTAATCCTTAATTCCTTGATTCAATTTTCTAATTGCTTTTTTGGCATGAGATGGTGGCCATTTAGTTCTATGTGATGTATTCATCATATGGTTTAATAATGTTCTTTAAAATTAAATGTGCCATTTAAAGTGCCAGAGCAGGAAAAAAATTATTAAGGATGGGAAATTTTAAATCTCAGCACACTTAGACATAGTGTTAGATATTATTATGTCACAGATTCTGAAGGTTATCCATAAATCATAGCTACGTACTGTTAATGAGGAAAAGTACCCTAAAAATCATACAATATGCTTGCTAATTTTCTATTGAGTGAAAATGACTTAGTAGGACCAAGATCTCAAAGGTCCTCAGTGGCAAAATGATCCTAGGACTCATGAGTTCTGAATGCTGGTCAGAAGTAAGCAGGTATATGTATATGATTTTTTTTATGACTGAAACACCAAATTGATTTCTACTATTAGTAGCCAAGCTGAGAGAGTGATTCTTACTTTATATTTGAATCATTCTTTCAAGTTTTTCTCTGTTCAGCAGTGCTTGCTGAACAGGTACCCTATCACTTGAACCATATGTCCAGTTCATTTTGCTATGGTTATTCTTGAGATAGAGTCACACTTTAAGCCAGTGCACCTAGCCATTGTACATCCTCTGTAGCTGGGATTATAAGCATAGTAACACACTACTGGTTGAGATTTGAGTCTTAACCTACTTATTTTTGCCTACGCTTCCCTCAAATGAATCTCTTTTGCCCTAGTAGGTAGAATTACGGGTCTGAGCCACAATGACAACCTCTCTTGATTTCTATCATATTTATAGTACTATTGTATATTTAGAACATAGCAGAGCCTAGTAATTTATATAGCTAGAACTTTGGATAAGAACCTACATACTAGAATCAGACAGATCTGAGTACCAATCTTGAATCTTGAACTCCCTAGCTATATATCCTGAGAATACCATCATCATTTACATAAAAGTCAAAAAAATTTCTCCTAATTAGATTGCTTCAAAATTTTACACAATTACACTCATATTAGTACACATTTATGATTCTCCAAGCACAGGACTACAATAACTCAAAAGCTATGTACATGTGGTCATACAGGTTGAGACTAAACGAATAAAACTCTAGGTTATGGAAACAAGAGCTTTATCTTGTGTGATTGTTGTTCTTAATGTACTATGCTATTTCTCTTATCTTTTGTTGCCCTTTGATCAATCTCATATTGTTACACTATGTGACTTTTTTACCTGGTATATTATATATGCATTTGTTTATTTGAAATAGGAATGGGAAAGGGGGAAAACAAGATGATTGAGAGGTGGTAGGGGGAAATGAGGACAATAGCATGAGAAGGGGTATCATTTGTGAGAAGTAATGCACACACTATCTGGCAAATGTAACTGTAACTCTATACATTACCCTGAAAATAAAAAAAAATAAATTAAATTTAAAAAATTAGCTTGACATATAAAAGCACTAGGTATATGTTAACTATTACTTTTTTCATTGCTTTATTATCCTTTAATATTCATAATGGGGTTGAAGCTCCATTCCTTATAGATATTTCACTATGTAACTCTGTGACAAGTTTGTTCATTTATTCATCCTTTCACTTATCATATGCAGTACATTCTAGTTGATACTATACTTAGGACAAAGAACAATAAAACTTGATGTCTGCTGAAAGGATTGGAGACATACAACATATACATCAACACCTATTTAAAAAAAATTTTAAAGAGTATTGCCTTCCTCTACGCCAACAGTGAGAGAAATGAGGCAACAATCAGTAAAGCAACTCCTTTTGCAATAGCCTCAAAGAAAATAATGTACCTAGGAATTACCTTAACTAAGAATGTAAAGGACCTTTTTGATGAAAATTTTAAAACCCTGAAAAAGGAAATTAAAGCAGAACTGAGGAAATGGAAAAACCTCCCATGCTCCTGGATTGGAAGAATCAACCTCGTGAAAATGACAATCTTGCCAAGGGCTATCTATAAATTCAACGCAATACCTGTCAATATCCCAATATCATTCTTTAAAGAAATAGAAGAGGCAATCCAAAATTTCATATGGAATAATAAAAGACCCCGTATAGCAAAAATACTTCTTAGCAGAAAGAACAGCTCAGGAGGAATTTCAATACCAAACTTTAGACTCTATTATAGAGCTATAATAATCAAAACAGCTTGGTTCTGGCACAAGAACAGGCCTGAAGACCAATGGAATAGAACTGAGGACCCAGATATTAAACCACAGACCTATAGCCACCTAATCTTTGACAAGGGAGCCAAAAAAATAGAATGGAAGAAAGATAGCCTCTTCAACAAGTGGTGCTGGCAGAACTGGTTAAGCACCTGCGGAAAACTAAAGTTGGATCCTTCCTTGCCACCCTGCACTAGAATTAACTCCAAATGGATCAAAGACCTCGAGGTAAAAGCTGACACACTGAAAACTTTACAAGAAAGAATGGGAGATACACTAGGCCTCCTTGGCACAGGTCGAAACTTTCTTAACAAGGACCAGGAATCACAACAAATCAGAGAAAGGCTGGATAAGTGGGACTGCATTAAACTGCAGAGCTTTTGTATGGCAAAGGACATAGCTAGTAAACTAATCAGGAAGCCTACACAGTGGGAGAAGATCTTCACCAACCATACAACAGACAAAGGCCTCATATCTAAAAATATATCAACAACTCAAAAAATTGAATCAATCCAAAACTAATCTCCAAAGTAACAACCATCCCATTGAAAAATGGGCCAAAGACTTAAAGAGAGTCTTCTCTGAAGAAGAAATAAGAATGGCCTATAGACACATGAAGAAATGCTCTACATCTCTGGTCATAAAAGAAATGCAAATCAAAACAACTCTAAGATTCCACCTCACTCCAATTAGAATGGCCAGGATCAAGAAATCGAATAACAACAGATGTTGGAGGGGATATGGCCAGGAGGGATCACTACTACACTGTTGATGGGAGTGTAAACTCATTCAACCACTATGGAAAGCAATATGGCAGTTCCTCAAAAGACTAAACATAGAGCTCCCCTATGACCCAGCAATTCCACTACTTGGCATTTACCTAATCATCCAGAAATAAGGACATACTAAATCTACTAGCACAAGAATGTTCATTGCAGCACTATTTACCATAGCAAAGATATGGAACCAACCTAGATGTCCCGCAGTTGATGAGTGGATCAACAAGATGTAGTATTTGTACACAATGGAATTCTATGCTGCTGTCAGAAAGAACGACATTGCCCCATTTGTTAGGAAATCGAAAGACTTAGAAAAAATTATATTAAGTGAAGTAAGCCAGACTCAAAGGAACTTAGGCTCAATGGTTTCTCATTTGTCATAATCAGTAGAAACCTTGGGCTCTCCTAGAAGAGATTTGACAAGATTCATGTACTGGCAGTGCAGGAGACAGTCCTCTAACAGAAATTGATCCTAAGTAAGCTTTAGGACCACAGAGAACTCAGGGAGAGAGGAAAAAAAGGAAGAATACCAGCACAAAAAGAGAGCGTGGAGCCGGGAGACAAAGGCTCTTCTATCAAGCTAACAGCCTCCATAAACAGGCTGGAGTTGCCATCCTCCTATCAGATGAAATAGACTTCAAACTAAAATTAGTGAGAAAAGACAAAGGAGGTTACTACATACTACTAAAGGTATCTTTCCTCCAGGAGGACATAAGCATCCTAAATATCTACACACCGAATCCCGGAGCTCCGAACTTCATCAAGCAAACTTTACATTCACTGAAACCATACATAGATCAAAACACAGTGATTGTTGGTCACTTTAACACACCATCTTCAGCTTCTTAATGGAGGGTTTCCAGTGAAGGGTATGTATGTGATTTCTAGGCAAATCACTCACTCATCCTCGGAAAGGGCCAATGAAGAAGGAACTCATAGCTAGGTCTGACCATTGTTGTTTCCCAAACCTGCCGTGATTCATCATAGCACCTTTGCAGAACAGATCCTCCAATGGGAATCTCACTTTTGCAATACATTATTATGGATTTTAAGAACTTTAACCTTGAAAATACTTAAGATTCTAGAAGCTTTTCTGGTAATAGTCTTTAATAGCTAAAAAGAAAATTATAAAATTCATTGCCCATCAAAATGACATCTTGATAGTAAGAGTATTATAGTTTCAAAAACATTAAAATGAACCAAATAAGTCTTTTGTAAGGATGTTTTATGCTTAATAAACAAAGACTGATAATTATAACTGCCAGTGTTGTTCTCTGGCACTGTCTAATATCAGCTTTCTAACACACAGTACAACAAATATGAAAAAGCTTAGAAGTAAATCACAGTCCCGAAATTTGTGGACAAATAAACCCATGCCTTATCTCTTTCTAAGGAAGCCATGGAAAATACATGATAAATTGCATAGTTCAGTGAACATGTAATGTCATTGTTAAATGACTTTGATTCATGGTTATATATTTATCACAAAACATTTAACTGGCAAACCCCAGAGTATTCAAAATATTATCATTTGTGGGGTTTGCTATTTCTGTTGTAAAATTCAAATGTTTTCTTTTTTTAATTTAAAATTCTGTATCGAGAGTGGTATTTGCCACAAACTCTTTGGCAATAAATTTATACACTATATCAAATTGTAAGCTGATTTGATTTTAAAATAGAAATATGATCTCTTTTTATATAGTTTATCTATATAAAGGGGTTTTAAATGTACATTAGTAATAGAAGTAAGAATGAAAAATAATGTAAGGTTTTACAGAATTAGCTTACTTATCGGCATAATTTCCTACAGAGTAGATAGTTTACCTTACCTTCTTTATCCATTGCTGAATCACTGAAGTTTAAAGTGTTACATAATTCGGCCATATTGCACCTATTTCAGTGGAAATTTTCCGTTGTTGAGTTGGTTTTTCTTCTTTTAAACTTATTTTTCTCCCAGCTGATATATTTGATCTTTAAATAGCAGCATTTGACATTTAAAACCTTTCCTGCTGGTTTTAAAAAACAGTAGGAAAGTGCCCTGGTAACAAGACCAGCTGATACACTACCAAATCTTTATTTTTTCTGATTAAATCCCTTAAGCTGAGAGGTACAGTTTTTCAACATTATTTTTGTCATAAAATTCTACTGTCTTAATTTTTAGAAGTGATATTTCTGTAACATGAGCTTAAGGTAATATCATTTGTTTACTTGAAAGGTAGCAAACAAAATGACTACAAAAATGACCAACTATATCTTCTAAACAGTGAGAGGATTTTTATTTCTAACATATCATTATCATTTAAACCTTGGATCAATTCTGCATTCTCTTACTATATTTTAACCACTTGACCTTTTCAGATATTTTGCATTTATCAAACTAAATTTTAGTTATTTAGAAATATGGTTAAGATATTCATTGTATTTTCTGTTAGTCTTGTAATATGACAAGTCAATTATCTAAATATTTCAATCACTGGATATTATCTATGTACTTAATGCCACGTTTGACTTAACATTTTTCAAAATAAGTCTGACAAATTAAATACAAGGTTTAAAATACAAAACTATATAGATCACAGAACTTGATACAAGGGATACCACATACCTGATCGCATTTTCTAGGAATATTGTAATGCCCTTTGCATCCATCACTGTGGCCACTTTCACCTTTGAATTGAAAACTCTCAAAATATATCTATCTATATGGAGATAATTTTAAAAGATGAGATTTATGTTGCTATAAAGAAGAAATCCTTTATAACCACATAAAACTGTTGTCACCAGAAATTTCAGTCTAAGTTTTACATGAAAGGTGACATATTTTATTTTTAATGCCTCATTAAACTTTCTGGAAATGGTAATATTCTAGAATTTTCTGGTGAATGAATACATATATCCATATTTCTTATGAAAAGTTCAGATATCAGTGAAAAAACTAAATAAATCATTTGTTCTGATAATTAAAAATATAGTGATTTCTTCTATTAGATATTGCATTTATGTGGAATGTTACTTTGATCTGTCAACCTTTTCTCACCCATAGTTCTTTGAATAACACAGCTCAAACCACCATTCTTAGGCTAAAATGCTATCCTTACTATATGAAAGGTCATGTATTTAAACTCAAATTCCATGTACATATTTGTGGGCAAATATGTGTGGGGAATACAAGTGTCTGCACTTTGGATACCTAATCCCTGGTGAGAATTTAATAAAACACCAGCATGACTATTACTTTTCTTACTATATATTCATTTACCTGTTAAAATCTATTTATACAAGTGAATCAATGTGTTTTTAAAATGCATTCCTGTAAAGAACATTAAAAATATTATCAACCTAAACTCACTATTTCCCCCCACCCTCTCTCTGGTCCTGGGGCTTGAGCCAGGGCCTGGGCACTGTCCTTGAGTTTTCTCAAGGCTAGCATTCTACCACTTGAGCCACAGCACCACTTCCAGCTTTTTCTGTGCATGTGGTACTAAAGAATCGAATCCAGGGCTTTGTGCATGCTACCACTGGGCTACACTCCTGGCCCCTATATGTACCTTTCTAAGGTCAGTTATAGGAGCAAGTCTAAGGATGGTCCACAGGAGGAAAGAAAAAAACACAACATGGAGATATATGTCAAAGAGCACATACTTTAGTTTAGTTGGGTAAGTGAAAGACATAAAAAATAGGGTGACTATAATTAATAATACTATATTATATAGTGAAATTATGCTATTGTATAGACTTTTAGATACTTTTACTACAAAAAGAATAAGATAATTGTGAAATGATTAATGTGGTTGTTCATTTGACTGTGGTAACATCCTCGTTTATATATATATAATGGAGAGACTATGTAGACTATTATATATACCAATGTGTATACATGTTTTACACTTCAATTATAAATAGCAAAAATACATCAAAACAAAAAAAATTAAAAGAGTCTGGATTGAAATTTCAATCCTTTAAATAGATGAAGGCTATGAGGTATGTCATTAATAAGAAAAAATAATTTTTAAATAAACTTAACAGTTGCATAACCTTATGGTATTGCAGCAAATAGTGTATCCAAATGAAGGCTGCTTGCACATCTATACCATGTCGAGTTAGTGTTAAGTGGCATATAGTGTTCCCCAACAACTAGAATGTAATTGAGTATAGATGAAGTAAAAAATAAAATAGTAATACTATCACTTGTATAAACTTACACTGTGTTTTCTTTTCCAGGGGGCACCCAAACCAATAGCCATTGAACCATGTGCTGGAAACAGAGCGGCTGTTCTGACTGTGTTTCTTTGTCTACCACGAGGATCATCTGGTGCCCCGCCCCCTGGACAGTCAGGTATGATAAATAAGGAGCCAACTGCAATAAGCAGAACATTTATCAGTATTTCTTTTATAAACACATTTGATTATATGGATATTTGTGAATAATACACACATGAATGTGTGTTTATACACTCTCTAATTTCTAGCAGGACAGGTAAGTTCTTGACCTTCTGGCTAGTTTTGTTCCCTGAGTATATGTATCATATATGAAGCCAAATTATGAATATAATTTAAAAGTTGCATCAAAGCATATGGAACCAACCTAGGGTACTTGTATGTTTGAGCGTTCAGAATCATCAGAGAATGCTAGTTTGATGCCACCATCTCACTATTTATAAAATATGTTCTTTATCCCAGTTCTAGCTATGGTCTGTAGGATAAGAGCAATGAGTCTTTCTTCATTTTGATCTCCTTTTGCTTACTTAAAAAGCATGCTTTTGTCTTGATGGTGATTATATGTATCCTCATAGGGGTTCTCTGATTGCCATGATATTGTCCACACTGTAAACATGCCTAATGTTTATTCAAATCTCATGCCATCTCTCTTTTCTTTAGTCCTTTCTTTCTCTCTTTCTTTTTTTTGTGGGTCATGGGGCTTGAACTCTGGGCCTGGCACTGTGCCTGAGATCTTCAGCTCAATGCTACCACCCTACCCCTGAGCCACAGCCCTACTTCCCATTTTCTAGTGATTAATTGGAGACAAGAGTCTCAGGTTCTTTGCTTTAAACATCCTCAGATCTCAGCATCCTGAATAGCTAGGATTACAGATGTGAGCCATCTCACTTGGCTTATTTCTTTCTTTTTGAACATCCTATTTCATCTATTTACAATTTGTAATTTTCTGTCTCCCAGTTGTTTCTCCATCCAACTTGTTCTGGAACAGATGGTTTTTGAGGGCAAGGGTGATTTCAAGCCTTTCTCTCCAAGTCCCTTAAGCATAAAGTACCAGAAATGTGACAGGTTCTCAGTAACAACTGATCATGCACTTGTTTCCTAGCTTATTTTATCTTTTCTCAATACCGCAGTGAGCTCTGACCTTCCTCCTCATGTTCTTGAGTTTTGTTTACCAGACACAGAAAATGGAAAGTTTATTATTTCATATCTTATAAACCTAAAATATTCATGTAGCAGTACTTTTCCCAGGAGCAGAGGGTTTGTATGATCTTTAAATTCATCATGTATAGTACCTAACTATGTTTGTTACAGGAATTTCTACCCAAAATTTATTTATACATGTTGATTCAAAGAAATAAATCCTCTAAGTCTTCTTATATATTGAGTGAAGGTCTTGTTCTCCTCTCAGCACCCCATGGGAAATAGATGAGGAAAGTAGAATAGTCTGGCAATGGTCAGATGAGATGGATAACTTTAGGTACTGTGCTCATCTAATGGAAGCATTGCTTTAAATCTGGGATGATGTCCAAAAAAAACACTTTACTAATGAAAACAAGTCTATGTAATATATTCCAAGGTTCTTCTAGATCCTTGACAAGATAACTTACTGATGGAGAGAGTGAAGGCAACTGCCAATATTCTCTCCCTTTGACCTTTGAAATCCTTTATGACTAACTTAAAAAAGCTGAGGAGCAGGATGGACCATTGTGTCAGTTGTTTTCATTGTTTGTTTTCAGGTAGATCATGATAATTAGTATCTATAATGCTATTTTAGATGTGCTTAGTGCTGTAATATTTACCATATGTTCTATTTGATCATCATAACAAGGTTATAAAATAAGTAATAAAAATGAAGTTTGGTAAGTACATTATTTCTACCTCCAGGAATATTTGGAGTGAGGGATAATAAAATATAAAGGTAAAAACAGGAAAAATACTTAATTTTTCTGATGCCCTGTGGTAGATAGCTTACTTCTAAATAATTGATACCCATATCTTCCATATTTGGATGAGTATTGAATAAGTCTACTGGGCTAGTATGTGAATGAGAAAAACTCAAATAGTTTATTTTTTCTGGAGCCTGAACAGGGAGGGAATGACCATGGATATCTATGTGCAAAATTCAAGGCTCATTTTTCTTCTTAATATAATATTTTAGCTATTTTTGTAGGAATAAGAATAATCTTTGATTCTACTCCTTCAAATACAATATTGTCTCTTGTATGCATCTACTTTGAAATACATAGAAAATATATGCTATATTAACAGATAGTAAGATATTAGGTGGATAAGTATGTTATGAAGCAAAACGTTAGTGGTAGACTAGATACTATAAATATTTCTGTCCATTGTGTAATTCTTTGAACACTGCTACATCACTACATTTTTAAATGAGAGGATAATAACATAAGTAAAAGCTCTTTGCTGCTAAAAGTCAGTGTCTGTCAAGAGAAACTTTCTAGTGTTATCACCTAGATTTTCTCTAAACAAAGGAAATACTGACATCCAATATAGAAGCTATATAACTAATTTTTTCCACTTTTCATCAAAATATTGGGTGTATACATGTTAAAACTCAACATATTGTCATCCAATATTTCATAGGAAATGGATTTCTGTAGCCACTGCCATATTGGATTTTGGAAGGGAAATGTTGACAGTTATCTCATTGCTAAAGTTTGCCTTATCATGTTTGTACAAAAATCCATACATATTTATATGTATCAGAGTTCCCTAAAAAATAAAAACTATTCACAAATGCTCTTGATGGTGATCATACTCAACAAGCCCTTCTATGTCAATAAATGTTTTATTGGACTAACATTCATTCTTTGCCAGACTCTTCTCTCATATTTTGGAGAGTCTCTTCTATTATTGGTGAAGAGTGGGAGGTTGAAGCATTGTAAAGAAGGATTTTCATACACAAACTCCTGACTGGGTGAAAGACTGAGCTCTAGAAGTCTTGGTGTGGTGCTCAGACAATTTGTTTCTCCAAATATTAGAAAAACTATTTAATTATATGATCGGTGTTCATTTTTAATTTAAAAGCCTTCTTACAATATTTTTCAGTCATTTTTCTAATAATGTATCTTTCTAAATAGCAATGAACCACTCAGTAGCATAAATAGAAATGTTTAAGAGAGAGATTTAGAAACTATGGAGAAAAGCCAGACCACCTGTGAGCATGACAATTGTTTTAGTATTAGTTTTCCAGTGAGACAGAGCCAATAGGATCTATATAGATATATGATAAAGAATTTACTTGGAGATGTAGTTCATGTGATTGTAAGAACTAAAAAAATCCTACAATAAGACATCAAAAAGCTGGCAAACTCTGGCTTGCTGGAAATATAACAAAGTCCAAGTAAAAATGCTACAGAGCCAGGGAAGTTAATGATACAACTCTCAGCCCAAACTCCAAGACATAATCTGGAAGTCTCTGGTGTAAGTCTTAGAATCCAAAACCTGGAGAGCTGGGATTCTCATGTCCAAGGGGAGAAGATCTATGTACCCCACTTCCAGAACTAGCTAGATGCACACACCTTTTGTTTTCTAGATGCACACACCTTTTGTTTTCTTCATTATGGTCTCGTATACCACACTAATATAGTCACCTTCACATTCTATTCTGTTTGCAAACAGCCTCACAGGCACACTCCAAAATAACTCTTTGTCAGGTTTCTAAGTATTCTTTGATCTAGTCAGGTCGACAACTAAAATCAACCATCACATTGTTTCTCTTTCAAAAACCGAATTTCAGCACTAAAAATGAGTTATTCAGCATGCAGATGCTCATTTCCTTGTCCATTTTCAGTAGCAACCAGTGTATATATTTCATTTTAAAATGGCATTTTCAACAGACTTTATTTTGTTTCCACCAACTATTTCAGTCATATGTAATAAGCACAGTTAGACATGGCCCTTATAGTATCTAACTAAAAATGTGTGAATTTCCTGTCCTGTGAATCTTGTCCTATCAGAGATCAAAAAGAGTCTGTGCAAATTCATCCCTTATATTACCAATGAGACAATCTTTTAGTGTTTTAATGAACTTAGATTAGCTGTTCTCCTAGATGGCTGAGAATAGTAATGCACGGTTTATAAATAAGCATTTGGACATTACCGGCTCTGAATTATTCTGGCTTACTGGTTCCTCTTCTCAGCAGACCTGCTGTTCCTCTCCTGTGTTTCCTGTGAGCAGCCTATGCCACACAGCCACCAGATTCTCTTGGGTTGATATGGAATCTACAATGTTGGCATGTGATCCCTGTTCTCAAAGTTGTTGCAAAACTGACATTCTCATGAACACAGGACCCATGGAGTAACTTAGTTGCATACAATGAAACAACCAAGCATATATTCAGTGACCCTGGGCACTAAAAAATTTGAGCTTTTGTTTTTCTACTGTAGGTTTAGGAGATCAGGCAATAATCTGATTTCTGAGAATAATCTAGAAATATTGGAAATGTTAAAATGATAATCTGCTTAACAATATCATGACTAGATTTTCTATTTCTAACAATGACATAAAGAAGTTGGCTTAATTAAAAGGAGAGAAAGAGAATAATTCTGGCCATTGTATTAAGTGCTTTATATATCATCATTACTTTGACTCTCTTATTGACTCAGTGAAGCAAGTATTCCTATCTCAATTTACTTTTCAGAAAACTGGTTCTCCACAGAGGTTAATCTTTCCTGGAATCTAACTGTGAGATAGAAGCCCAGTTTGCCACTACTTACGTGACTATGAGCAAGTCATTTAATATCTTGGCAAGTCCTATTTTGCATAAAATTGGGCTACATTTTTAGTATGTGCTTTTTTCTAATCCCATTGTCTAGTTCTACTAAAATTTTCTGTCACACCTGTTTAGAATAAGAACAAATGACTCACTTCTAAGTGATGCCTTAACTTTCTAACTCCTCAGGACCCATTAGGAAAGTGTATTCCTATGAATTCCTTATGTGTGACCAAAACATTTGTCACTCCTTAAATTTAAAAATAAGTCTTAATAATCATAAGTATAGTTGCCAGTCTTTTAGCATGTTCAAAAGGTGTAGATAGCTTATAATGTTCCTATGGTTAGAAGTGAATGAGACAAATCTCCAAATACCTGTGAGAGATAGAATGTTCTTCGTGATCCCAAAGACAGGTTCCAGATGGACAGTTCTCAGATGAGGCCTCTCTGCTCTAAAGCCAGTTTGAAAGCAAATTTCCATTTCCCAGCGATCTCTAGAGTTTCCATCCCTTCAAAGTCTTCTTTATTCATAACTCTGCCACTGTATCTTCATACTCTGTCTAACCTTAGCACTCCTTTTGTGAGATGGAACTAGAGTAGGCAATAAAAATAATGAACTTTATCACATCTTCACCATGAAAATGTCACATGTGAATTTCTGTTACCCTCAAATTCAAATACTGCTTACAATCAGTCTGTATGTATCATAAAGAAGCCAAAAAACTATGTATGATAAGTAAGATACAAAATTAGGCAGAGTTCAGGAAGCCACAAAGATAAGAATAAATGTCTGAGATTCCTGCTAATGAACATTTCTCTGTCTCAAAAAATACCTTACCTTGAAATGATTTTCAAAAGTATTTGTAATTGCCCAACACTGGACCTATGGTAGTGAATACAGCATTTCCCACCGCTGTTGGTTACAGCTTGTACAGGCATAAATACTAAGGAGTAAATATACAGACAAACATAACTTCAAATTTGTAGTGTTACAAATAAATAATCTTGAGGTAAGATGAAATGGATGTACAATTATTAAGCTTGATGCTGTTCTTCATTAGTAAGAATGATTATCATAGTTGTTAACATACTCTTTCCACAATTCCCACTTGCCTTCACATTTCTGGATCATTTGACTATTAGATACCCCACCTCACTTCCAAAGCTTATAGAAGCATTTTCCTTCTATGTTCAGGACTATTTTTAAAATACATGGAGAGGCCATGGCTGCAGAACCCTCCCCACTATGCTCTGCAGTCTTTTTGTTCCCCTCACAGACAGGAAGGTGTTCCACAAAGCCACCCTTAGTTAGAAAGACCAAAGTACCTGGCAGATTTGGAGTTTACAAATGGTCACCTTCTTACTTTTATTTTCACATTGTAGAAAGAAAGGAGGGCTCTGATATCTTAGAAAGGTACTCATCCCATCATGATTCTTAGTAATTACTTATCTTAACCCTGTCTTAGCAAGCATTTCTCCTTAAAGGCCCTGCCTCCCACTACCATTAAATTGCAGCTTGTAAATAAGAATTCAACAAATGAATCTGGGAGAGAGTGGGCAAGGACACCAACACCCAACACCCTGCAGTCCACAAAACTTCCTTCTGCACTTAACAAGAACGGATCAATGGCTTTAGAAGTCATCTGTTTCAATCAAAAAGAATAGAAAAAAGCATGCAGAGTTAGAAGTAGAAAGAAAGATGACTAGGATAAAATTTGTACTGAGTTGAGACTAGAATCATGGTTTCTGAATCCCCGAGGCAAGGAAGGAACTTTACCAGTCCCTCATGCTTATGTACCATGCTGAAAAATCTAACCAGAGAAATGTAATCTGCTTCTTAATAAGCAATACTTTATGACCTCTACCAAAGAGTGATAATAAATGACAAACAGAAGGAACTCTTTTGAGCAAAATGGAAGTTATATGAGCCAATATATCTTCTTACCTTCAAACTGGCAAAATGTAAATATTATGTGGTTCAAGGCCCCAGAAATTCTTTGTTTTCATGTACATATTTTTCTGGAGCCACCTCATGGGACCAATGTTTCCAATCAAATCCAGAGGAAAATTTTGACAAAAATTCCTTCTTTTACCATAGACTTAAACAAGGGTGTCTTAATACATACCAAAACATATTTTAGTGTGAATATTTATTCATTCTTAATGAAAATCCCATCGAAGGAACAAACACCAGCAGTAGAAATATAATTCTACAAAAGGTAAATATTGACTAATACTATAATTACATTAACTCTTTAAACCCACAATGGTTTTTCTGGTAGGGCTTTTAGGGAAAGAGTTAATGACTCTCTGAGAAATGGGTAATTTATCTCTATCTGTCTGTCTTACAGTTTTCAAATAATTATAGCCCATGCAAATTGATGGGCAGCATGTACTGGGCTGTGATGCCTGAAAAGCACTGGCACAACTTAAGAGAAGCTCACTCTTCCTTAAGACATAAATTGGTCCACAGGACTCTGGGCAAGCAGTGTGATGAGTCCTTGGGATCATCATTTAGGAGCCTTGGGGAATACATGCATTCTTGTCCCAGATCCTGCTGCCTGATATAATTTGAATTGGACCTTGAAGCCCCTTAAAGTCTGGATGCAGTGACCATACATTGAGTTCCATTTACCCAATAAGCCAGGCAAGGATCATCAAATCAATAACATGACTGTGCCATCTGCCTTCCCCTTGCTGACCATCATAATGAAAAATGACTCCTTAAGTGTTCTGAGAAGCAGTTAGCTCTGAAAACAGAGCTGTAATGGAGAGAGGTTGAATTCCATTTGTATTCAAAACTTTACTGGTAAAGTGGAAAGGAAGCTGTTGTCCATATTAATAGATACATAAAATGTATAAAGGGGGTAATTTGGTATTACTCTATTTATGCATAATATTATGCAACTGCAAAAACAGAGCAAGGAAGAGCCACGAAATGACATCTGCTCTTCCAACCTCCTGCAGTCACAGCTGGTGACCCTGTCCGGAATCATCTTGGACAGACAGACTGTTTCTAAAGACTTCCTCAGAACACATGCTTATTACTTCCGGGACTAAATCATTCTGTTATTTAATGGTCTACACTGTAATTTCATCCCATTTTCTTTTGTTCTCTTATTCTTTTTCTCATTTCTCCGGAAATAGAGAACAGCTAATTGTGCTCCCTAAATAATCCACCAACTATTACAGGCAGTTTCAGAATCACTTGCCAGTATTCACTTTAGGTTCATTCATGACTCCAGTCCTTCCCTCTGTGTCTTGAAGGGCCTGTCTTCTAGCCTGTTGATCTCCGAATCTCATCACTTCACACTTCCTAGTTATTACTGACTTACATAACACTGGAGGTGAGTGCTGGTGGCTCATACCAGTAATCCTAGCTATGCAGGAGGCTGAGATCTGAGGATCAGGGTTTGAAGCCAACCCAGTTTGAAACCAGTCCCTGAGATTTTTTTTTTTTTGTCAATTGTGGGACTTGAAGTCTGTGCCTGGGTACTGTCCCTGAAATCTTCAGCTTAAGGCTATGGCCCTACCCCTTGAGCTACAGCGCCACTTCCAGTTTTCTAGTGGTTAATTGGAGATAAGAGTCTCATGGTCTTTAGTGCCAAGGCCAGCTTTTAACCACGATCCTCAGATCTCAGCCTCCTGAGTAGTTAGGGTTACAGGTGTGAGCCATCATGCCCAGCTCAGTCCCTGAGACTCTTAAATCCAGTTAACCATCAAAAAACTGGAGCTATGGCTGAAAGTGGTAGAACACTAGTCCTGAGCACAAAAGCTCAGAGACAGCTTCGGGCCCTGAGTTCAAGCTCCATGCTGAAGAGGAGAGGAGAGGAGAGGAGAGGAGAGGAGAGAAGAGAGAGGGTGGGAGTGGGGAGGGGGAGGGGAGGAAGGAAGGAAGGAAGGAAGGAAGGAAGGAAGGAAGGAAGGAAGGAAGGAAACATGGGAATAAAAGGGTTCTTAGAGGTAGTTCTATTTCTTTGTTTGACAAATGAGGAGTGTTCCCTTCACTGGAAGAGCCAGCCAAAATCCTTTTGGCTTTATTATCAGTGTGTTTCTTGGTGCCTAACCTCTCTTTTAAAACCAAACTCTCCTGTCCTGCTGGCTCCCTTCCCACTTGTAGCTCAGTAGAACTTCTCAATCCCTTTTCTGCCCTTCCACATTTTTGTTTTTTTTTCATTTTTTATTTTATTTTAATGTATAGAGTGGTTGCAGTTATAATTGCCAGATAGAAGGTGCATTACTTCCCACACATTGATATCCCTTCTCATGTTCTTGTTCCCATTTTCCTCCTCATATGCTATAACAATATGAGATTAATCAAAGGGTAACACAAGAGAAGAGAAAAAAAACATAGTACATTAAGAGCAACAGTCACTCATAATTAAGCTCTTGTTTCCATGTCCTGGAGGTCCATTGATTTGGCCTCATCCTATGTGGCCTTATATGGTCTAGGGTTTGAGCTATCAACAAAATTCTTACGAGTCTTGAGACAGAGACAGAGGAACATTAAGCCAAGAGTAGAGCTCTTGCTGCTTTTCTTACCAAGAAAAGGGAGCAGTTGTTTTTATTTTTAGTTTCTATGATGTTCCAAGCTCATTGGTTAAGTTTATGCGACATCATTCTACATGCTATGACCCTTTTGAGGTTATCTGTGAGTGCAGTGAGTTTAGGAAGATGTCTAATGCCTTGTGGTGCTTGGTTGCAACAGTGACTTCAGAAGCAATTGTTATGAAGACAGCATGCTTTAGTCCCTTTGCATGTACCAGTCCCTCTGTCTGGGATTGGTTTCCTTCCACCACACTGCATACATCCCTACTCTTTCTCACCCAGGGACTGCTCACATTAAGCAGCACCTCTGTGAAGCTTGCTCCCATCTCTAACTATCTGCAGTCCAAAACTTTGGCTTTTCATTTTCTACTATAAAATTTTTATAACACTTTCTCTATTGCATACAAGCAACCTAAGGGAAGCAATTTTGCCCTTATGATTCTATCCTTCTGGGTAAATGCATAATAGAATGTCAATATAGTGTTCAGTTGTTTTTCTCTCTTCTCTTACTCATGTGTGCCAACAAGTGATGAACTTCCCAGAGTCCACTTGCATCTACTATGCTAGCTGCAAAATCAGACTTTCTACTGTACTGTCATAAATTTATATATACTTTCTTATAAATTACTTCTAGATACTTCTCAGGTTTAGAAAAATTAAAGCAGTGATATCTGGCCTCAAATCTATTTAAAGTTATTCCTCACTAGTAACTAGAGCTGTTGTTTTAGTCCTCTCCTATTTTTCACAAGACATTATTATTTTGCAATAGGGGATTTTCTTCTTCCTGCTTATATATACCCATACATATATCTATCGTGTTTGGTTTGGTCATTCATAAGATCATTGAGAATTTGTAACACATTTTCTCATTTCCTTAAAAAATGCATATTTCATAGACTCTTCTTTCTTCTCTGAGTTTCAGGTAGAATCAGTCCATTTCCTTGGGGCCTATGTTATCAATCACTAGACTGTTTCTGCTGGCTTTTTCTGATTCTTATGTTGCAACCTACCTTCTATTTTCTTTTTTATTAAGGGTTTTTAGATCACAGTAATCCATCAAGACAGATTTTTTCCAACATTTTGTAAGTGTGTATTTTAAAATAGAAAAATCATGTATTTTTATATACTCAAAAGTATATTCCAACATTTATTTAGGACAAAGACTAAAAAGGTAAGTTCTTGCTGGAGAAACCAAGTAGGCATATTTTATCACATAATCAAAGTTAATATGAGCAATACAAGAGCACAGAGAACCATGCGCTGTCTCTCATGTTACACTAAAAGCAAAATACCTCTGGCATCCTTGTTAAATGCTTAACACCAATGAAATCAAGAAGAAACACTAGACAAATATTGGAAAACAGACCATAAAACAAAAATGATTGGAACTCTTTGTGCCTGAATTATGAAATACATAAATTAATATAGAATAGAAAGTTTCCTGAGTTAAGGACCAAACTATACATTAATTTTGCAACTGGTGACTTTCAATGAAGGCTTTAGATAACTACTAAAAGTATAATAATGCTCAGTTTCTAATCATATAAAATGTATTTATTAGGGGAAACTGGGTAAGGCATCCAAGAACTCTATCTAAAATTATCCCAAGGTAAAAAGATCATGAGGAGAATTTTCTCAAGCTTCTTTCACAAGTAGGTCATATTGCAAAGGTTAATCTATAGATTGTAAGTTACATTTATTCTCTCATAAAAATCGTATTTGTACAGTTTTGTGGTCATCCTAGGTCATCCCTCAAAAGCTTACTTAACCTGGAATTTTTTAATATATGTGCCTCTACTTGTTTACTGGTTTCCTTTTATTATAGGACCAATAATATTCTGTGGTCCTGATCCAATATGGGTCAAGAGTGTGTCTGTATTTTAAGCTAAATATGTGAGATTTCAGAAGGTAGATTTACTCATGATTTCAGAGCAAGCAAGTTACTATGCTCACTTTAGAGCAGGTCTCCATGAACTCACATTCTAAGCTGCCCTGTTGACATGTCTGAGCCTTTTCCCACCAGCCACTCATTGACAAATTAGAGATTCTAAAAATGAACAAATATAAATATATAGAGGGGGGTATCCCTGTGCTGGCCCCTTAATTCTTTATTTTATTCACAAGAATGCCTCATTCTGTACATATTGAATTTCAGATAATATGTGGGGTTTGTCTCTATCTTCCATCTTTTTAAATTGCACTTTATAGATAAATCAGAAGGCATAAAACTAATACATTAGAAGCAGAGTTCATGAATCTAAAGTATGAAATACATTTACTGAATTATATTATGCTTTCTATGTGTTACCATATTTTGTGCATTTCTTAAATGTCTTAAGAAAATTCAAAAGCATGATATGAAACAAAGAAAGCCCTTTTGTGTTAAAGGATCCATATATTATGTGGACATGCACATAATATAATGAACAGTTAGTTAGAAGGACTGGGGTTTCTTTTATTTATTTATTTATTTTTGTCAGTTGTAAGGCTTGAACTCAGGGCCTGGGTGCTGTCCCTGATCTTTGCTCAAAGCTAGCAATCTACCACTTTGAGCCACATCTCTACTTTCAGTTTTTGAGTGGGTAACTAAAAATAAGACTTTTCTGTCTGGTCTGGCTTTGAACTGCAATCATCAGATTTCAGCATCTTGAGTTGCTAAGATTACAGTTGTGAGCCACCAGCACCCAGCTAGAGAGCGTGGTTTCTAAGGCAAGGCAAGGATTTTTTTGTTGTTACAACTTGTTTTTTAGTGTAGATAATATTTTCAAGTGGTCTGTATCCAAAAAAGAAAATATACTCACACAGAATAAACTAAAGCCAAAATAACAAAACATGATTAGCTAGGTATTTGCTATGAGTCATTTACTCATAACTACTGTTTTACTGTTTTCTTATATTTTCTCGTGTGTTTGTGTATGTGTGTCTTGAATTCTGGGCCTGGATACTGTGTCTGAGTTCTTCAGCTCAAGGCTAGCACTCTACCACTTGAGCCACAGTGCCACTTCCATCTCATTTAATCTTGCAGTAATAATCCTGTAAGATTAATATTACTCTCCCTGCTTCATAAGCCAAGGAAACAGAGGCTCAAATTGTTTCCAGTAGTTGTAGATCTCACAATGGAAAGAATCATGTTCTGGACTTCTTTTTCTCTCCAAAGTTTTTTCCTTTAATCTGGTACTCTAATGTTTCCCTGAACAGGAACTATTAAACACAGCATAGAGCAGAGAAAAAGAAAAAAGACAGTTAAGGAAATATGTTCACATTTAATCTACTCTGTTTCATGGTTTTAAAAAATCAAAGCCAAAGGAAACTACAAGAGATTTTAAAGAGCAATTCAGAGATCTCTTTTGTCCAGGAGCTCTCAGACTCAACCCAAGGTTTCAAGGCTGCTGGTGCACATCAGTCCCTGTCCTGTAATTGGTAAATTTGCATCATGTGTGTCACCACTGGCTTAAAGCACAGATGTCAGTTTTAGTGAGAATTTGAGCCTTGCTGAGACTAATTGGCCCAATCGATAAAATGCTAATGAGAAAATTAATCCAAATCTTTACCTGGATAACCATGAATTTTAAACGCTAGGATTAATGTATAACTATCTTTCTGAATTCCCTGTCATTTTCCAGAGTAAATAAAAATATATCCATTTTCTTTAAAAATGTGTTTGCCTTTAAAACATTTTATAAAAACATTAAGCTGGTAGTATAAGTATTGCCAGAAATTTTAATTGCAGATTGTAGCTAGTTTCAATTGTTACGTATTTTAAAACAACAAAATTCCATGTGTCACTTCTTGGCTTTCATGTCATTGTTTTATAACACATCTAGAATTCCAATTAACTGCTTGAGCATTAACATCTCCTTCATGTCACATGATCAAAGAAAGCTCCCACCTATTTCTAGTATCTTCAGTCATAAGAGATTAGCGGACTTAGGGTCAAAGCCTCCTACTGGAAGGAACAGCTTAGAACGCAGCATCAGGTTCCTGGGATGCTTCTTTCATAGTGAACTGTCTTTCCTTTCTTCCATTTGTAATATTATTAGCATAAAAAGACCAGACATAGATAGTCCATCTCCAGCCCACTGTTCTGTACAAGTTCCATCCCATATTTTTAACATCTCTACAGATGGAGACAACACAGATTCTCACAGTAATAACTTCCAAATCTTAATTTCCTTTTAGTATTTGGAATGCAGCCATTGTGTAACTGATTTTATACAAGGATACAGGAGCTTTTACATTGAAGTAGTTGAAACCCCCTCTAAGGCTGCTACCTAGGAAGGTTAAATACACATGAATGATAACGTGCCTTGGTATTTTAGAAATGGAGAGGACTCTGTGAATTAGAACTCATTTGGGCTTTTTCTTTATCTTCCCAGCCCATACTCTTAAATTGGTGTTTATTATCACCACCTTCATAAATGAAGTGGAGTAACCCCCCAGTCCACTCTCATATGACTTCAGCACCTAATTCTCTGTTACAACACTGCTGCTAAAGTCACTAGTGACATCTGTACCTCTTAATGTGAGCAGTTTGATGAACTCTTGCTCCCCTAATCCATTCATTATTTATTTTTCTCCCTCCCTAACTAACCTATGAGCAACCTGGAGTTACCAACTTGTTTTGTCATTATGCATTCTATGTCCAGCACAGTATTTTACCACAGCCCCTCAGCTGTACACACACAAGGACACAAGCCCTGAAGAAGGTGTGAAATCATCTAAGGTCCTATAGCTGATCATTAGCAGAAGTAGCACATTACCCTAGATTACCTAGCTCCCAGGCCAGTTGGTTTCATACTTCTGAGATGACTCAAAAAATGTTTAAATTCCTTAGAATTACTTTGAAAGACCATAGTGTATCCTTTTGTATACACATGGTAGCAAATATGTATTCCTTTGACTGGTGGATTCATTTTTAGATCATCCTAAAGTCTCTGTGGTCTGCTCTTGGACCTCCTTTCTTCACTACCTGTACAACAAATAGAATGGTCTGCTACTTGGGCAGCTTATGCTTTCTCTCCAGGAGTGCCCTTGCCCCTTACTGCCTCAAAGTAAATCCCCAGTCCTTCCTACCTCAGTTTCCATTCTTTCCTAAACAAGGATTTGATTTGTAAAGGAAGAAATGAACATTGATTGCCTGTTCGCATGTATACCATTTTCTTAACAAAATGAAGCTATTCAGTAAAAAGAAAAGAGGAGCTGATAATGAGTGTCACATCCTATATATAGCATTACAAAATCGGTAGAATATGTGGAAAGCCTATCCTGCCTTCCTTTTCAGCATAAAGTACTAAAGTTCCATAATATTATCACTATCAGCTAAAGTAATCTGTACAAGAATACTCAAATGATTTGACCCTGTTGCAATTTGTAGTTTTTAATTTCTAACTTCTGCCATTGACAGGTGTTTGTGTATGTGTGGGCATGTAAGTATGCATATACACACACAAGCAAGTGCAGGGAGCTGGGAGGATGGGAGGAGACCAGACAACCAAAACATTTCTCCAAAGAGAGGAGGCTGTATTTTTCATTTCCTGTTGCCTTACACCACTTCCCACTACCAAACATCTGCTAATTCTTTTCTCTGAAGTTCACAGTATTTAAGTTTTATTGGTTGGTTTTCTGATTATAAAATTAATGGTTTTCAAAAGCCATATAATGTGTGATTGTTGTCCTTAATGTACTATGTTATCTCTCATTTCTTTTGCTGTCCCTTGGTTATCACATATTGTTACAGTATTTTACCTTATCTGATATGTTGTATATATGTTTATTTGGTTATTTGAAATAGGATAAGGAAGGGGGGAAAACAAGATGAGGGGCAGGGGTGAGGGGAGGGAAATGGGGACCAAAACATAAGAAAAGATATCAATGTTTGTGAAACAATGCACCTTCTATCTGGCAAATATAATGAAACCCTTCTATTAATTATAATAAAATTTATGAAAAAGTAATGTTTTTCCCTTTTAAAATTTTGGAGGGATAGGAGTTTGGCCTAGTGGTAAAATGCTTGCCTAGCTTTTGATTCCTCAGTACCACATACATAGAAAAAAGAAGGAAGTGGTGCTGAGGCTCAAGTGGTAGAGCTCTAGCCTTGAGAAAGTCCAAGGACAGTGCTCAGGCCCTGAGCTCAAGGCCAGAACTGACAAAAAAAAACTTGGAAAAGGAAAATACAAGTTTGTACTATTTTTTCAGGGCTTCAAACAGATTTTGATTTTTTTATATAAATGGCATCATTTTTAAATGAAGTCCTGTATTCTGCTCTTTCACTGAATGTTACAAAATGAGTACTACTCTGTGTCATTAAAAATTCTTCAGGAACATAATTTTAATGACTCAATATTGTGTCTTATGGATGTGTCATAAACTTCATAATTATTTTCTCTTCTTCAATATTTATATTGTTCCCAGACCTTTTTACTGTTATAAATAATACTGTGGTAAAGGTTCCTATGTAACATTTTTGACTGCATCGCTGAGTATTTCCTTAGGTTATATTACTACTTTTTAAACTATTAGATATGAGTTGTTTTAGGTTTTCAATATATATTCCTAAATTGCTTTTTCAGGAGGATTTTACCAATTTGTTCAGATAACTGAGGCAGTTTGAATGTCATGAAAGCACATTAATAAATTATGACCACATCCCTTCTTAATGTGAAAGCCCATGGGACACTGGGAGACAGTCAGATTCTGCAATCAAGGGTCTGATCACAGTTGACTAGTTACAGGCCCCTGCCTTCAGCAAACCAGAAGCCTAGCAGAGGCCTGTTAAGGAAGAAGATAGCAAAAGTTATCTGAAAAAAAAAAAGGGCAGGACCATTCTATAACCTCTGAAGTACTAAAAGAACAGTTTACCAAAAAATATATATTGAGTGCTCTTGGGAAATGTAATCCATTTATCTTACACATACCTACATTCTGAAAATATATGCAGTGAGTACTAATTATTTGAGACCCAACTTTCTGCTCAATTTTTCCCCTAAGACCCTAGTCACAGGGCTGAATAACTAGATTCCAAAGCAGAGATTATTATCCCATATTCTCTGTGACCTAACCAATCCATCTTGACCTGATTACTGATAATATCATGGATATAGTTATACATGAGTCAAGCTTTTATGAAAGGCAGTAAAATATTTAAATGCATAAGAGGATAGACTCTGGAGCCAGACTGTCTGAATTTAAATTCCTAGCTCTACCATTTAATAGCTGTGTGATCTTAGGCAGGTTACTTAATGTATCTGTGCCTTTCTTTTCTCAACTATAAATTGAGAGTAATAATAGTATTTTTCTTCAAACTTGTTAGGGATAGTGTCAGACTCTGTAAGAGTTATTATTACTATTATTATTTTTATTATTTCAAATCAGAGAACCTAACCACAGATAATAAAAAGTACCTTAAAGCAGTCACTTCTAGCCTACATTATGATAAAAATAGAACTTCTTTACCTAGATTCCTAAGAAAATATTTATATCTGTCATGGAAAACAGTTCCTTGTGACAACTGTTTAGCAAACTTTTGAATCACATAGAAATATTTGAAAGCAGTATCTTATATGATGACAAGGACCATAACATGGCCCTGTAGGTGGGAGTTTAACATCCCATCTGAAAATTTCCCCTCCACATTAAGAGAAATTGTAGCTTTATTACTAGATATTTCAAAAATCTATCCCTATGTCCTATTTAAGGTGAATAATTACATACGTATATATGCACACATAACTTCTGACAATGAACAATTTGAAATCTAATTATACTACATGGGGCTAAAGAACAAGCATCCCAGTAAAAGAGTTCAAAGATTCAGGAACTGCATGTCCATCAGAATTGGGTCCTGGACTTAAGAGTCTAAAGACTTCAGGCCATCATGGATAATTGAAAGTTATAAGCATTTAAAGGGTTTTAATTGAATATTTGGAAATCTGTATGAAAATAAACTGAGTCAACTGAATCAGAATAAATGCAGCTAAATGAAATAGTATGAATCTTCAAAAGAAGAATCCTAATTAAAAGATATATTGCACTTCCTAGACTTTGTCATTCTGATTGTTTTCAGTGGGAAAATACAACTATTTCTAATCAAATAATTGAAACTCTCATGCTAGGGCTTAGGTATAGAATCTACCATTTTTTTCTTGCTACTTATTTTGGGTAAAAAGCAGTGCAGATTCTTTAGACATCCACCAGATTTATCATCCTGTGCTTTTTGATGACATGCATCTGTTTATCTAAAAAGCCATTAAAGACTTATTGAGTTACAGAGCTATGGGGAAAATTGGGTTATCATCTATGGTTAAATCCAATTCTTGCATCTGCCATCTTTTCAGCTTATGTGTTATATTCTGAAATTATCCTGACTTGCAGACCTGCAATCAGAAAAAGGCTTCATAGCCTTTTTATGTCCTTTCTAGAGAATTTCTAATGCATGAGCAATTTGTGGTTCAGGAAAATGTTGACAGAGAGATGTCAGTGCTTTCTCTTGTTAAAAGTTCAAAAACCTAATAGGGACTGTGCCAGCTTAAAAGTCATATTTGAAAGTGGGAACTGTTCAATTCCAATGTTTGTATTTAGACAAGCTTATTCAATGAAAAATTCAACTCTATGTCACAAACGTAGAATTGCGTTAATCTGAAGATAAAGATAAATTACTATCAAGTCAAAATTCTAACAGATAAAAAAGCGAGAGCTCATCAAAAATGGTATTAAATAAGTACCAGTAGGTAAACTGATAAGACACAAAGGAGCCAATCTTGCTAGGGAAGGACTAGGTAGGAGTTCAGCGCTTATCTTATAAGTCAAGCAGCTTAAGCAATGCTAAAAGTCATGTTTTTGAGCCAGCTGAAGAGGCAGTGGACTATGGGGAGAGAACTAATTGAAATAAAGTGAAATATTTGCAGTTTCCTGGAGATGTTGTTGAATTTTGCCTACAGGAGCCCCAGAAATAAAGCAACTGTACATCAGGCAGCAGCTTCAGTTTGCCAGTTTTTCTAGCATTTGTCAGAAAAATAATAAAGGAACCATGAGTAAAACATGTCCTTGATTTGTTTATGTAAATCAGCCCACAATTCTGGGAAGCCTAAATTTTCTGGGAACCTTCTAAGGATTACAACATCACTATTCTTCCTTAAATTCTAGCCATGAGCACTATTTTTGGCCATTTATGAAGATTGTTCAGACAATATTTCACTTTCTTTTCATTGTTTTCAGCCTAGTAAGATAAGTACCCTGAGATGTAAGACAATATCCATGCCATGGCTAAGCATTATAAATTGAGACCTACATGGCCAGATATGACTGCCTTCAGAAAGATATTCTTTTATCTGTACCTGTTTGCTTGAGTCTGACCTTCACATAGCTTCTGTGTGCATGTTCACAGAGATGCTAATGTTGTTAGTCATTGGCAGTGAGAGCAAGTTCTGCTGTAGCAAAAATGATCAGGATGGAGGATGACCTATACCCCCAAATACTAAATATGCAATGGAGGAGTCTTCTGTTAAGATTTCATTCCTTGTTCAAATTCACCCAATAGATGAATTTGGTAAATTTGAGTATGATAGAAAAACGTACAAGACCTTACCATAAGGTGAGAAGTCATACATGTCATCTATCTTATTGATTGTCCTTAACTAAACATTTCATTGTTAATCAAAACATTAGAGGAAAATTTAGTCATTTATTTGAAGGCCAATTATAGAACACCTACTAACAGTTTCCCAATACTTTATTTAATGGCTGTTTCACTGTTCTGGTAGGAGTAATTATGTTGAGAATTGCCTAATATACTCCAAACAGGTAGAATGGGGTCAAAGGGAAATGGCTAGACAAATGAAGAGAAGAAGGGGTAGGGGGAAGAATGCAGAAAAGAATACAATATGTATTCTATAAGAAGAGTGAAGGGAGGAGTAGGTAGAAGAGGAATGGATGAGAATGTTAGAAGGGGTGACATTGTTCAAGATCTATTTGTATTCATAAACTGCATTGTTGAATAGCAATAAATAAACAAAAAAACTCAAATTTCATTGATGAGTTAATGTTGTTAACCATGATGCAGATAACCACTAGGCTAGTTGGTACTAGAGACACCCTAGGAATTTCTCTAGGTAGTAATTGGCTGTATCAAAATATCACCCAGATGTGGTCCCATGGATAAAGGAGGGCTTCCCACAACTGGACAAGCAAAGTGGCAGGTCCTTGAGATTCACTCAGGAAAGGCATTTGAGGGCATGGCATGGGAAGGAGAGTCTCAGAAAGTGAAAATGCCAGAGAAGATCTGTTACTTTTGGGGGCAATATCTTTCTTTTCCCCAAATCTTGCTTTCCCCTGTGGCTTTCTTAGAAAGCAGAGTCTAAAGCCAGCAGAGTTTCATGTTTGTAGGAATGAGTCCTTCTAGTTTGATGCTGGTGCCCTGATTTCTTCACCATTCCATCACAGTTTATACTCACAACTGGCCAGCAGTAATATGAAGAGACTACATCACCTACTGATAATTAGGTCCCTACTAGTCTTAGATTGTCATTGGTACTGACCTATCTTTACAGATGTCTCTTGGGAATCCATTTCTCAAGTGTTAGGTACTACTGGAGAAATTATTGTTAATTACATATCAATATCAGAAATACAAAAGGAACTTTAGATAAGTTCTTGACAGGAAATCATTATCTCTTCAGGCAAACCATAAATAAGTGAAACTTCCATTTTTATACAGAAAAGAACACTAATTATATGCAAGTTATTTGCAAGTGGTAGATAGAACTTGTTCAGGTAGCATGGAGAGAGGACAGTCTGATCAGAGTTCTGTGAACAAGAAACACTCAAATTTTTAACATCTTTGGAAGTGGAGGGGAGGGACCACTGAGGCAAACAGAAGACGTCCTGACTCCTAAAATGAGTTTGAATTTGATGTATGGGAATGGGGACAACAGCATAATGGGTTTCTGAGTAGGGCTCTGAGCTTAAAATGTACTGTTCTAAGAAATTAACTTTTGCTGCACATAACTCAGTTATAAAAAGAGAAAGGCTAAAAGCTAAATATCAGTTACAAAAAAAAATCTAGCAGTAATCCAAGCAGGTTAAGTGTCTTGATAGCTATAGAAAAGATCTGATGAATTGGAAAGTTTTTACAAAGAATACATTGATGGAACTTAGTGACAAAATTGAATTAAATTCTCTAATGAATTATTTATTTGTGCATCTCAGCATTATATATCTCTGCCACTGTACTCATCAAAGAGATTTTATGTTAATAACAATGTTTTTAACATAAGTTAATTTGCAATCTCTTTTCAAATTGAATAAATTTAGTGAACTATTGGATTTTTCCTAAAGAAGTTAGGAAAGAAAGAAGCACTGGCATCATTATCCAGAATCACTAAATATTAGGTAATCTATATAAGCAAAACATTCAAAGTATAAAAACTTGCTATAGTTACCTAGTTTGGAGTAACAAAGGGGTATGCCAGATCAAATAGAACCTTAAGGTTAGGGTATTGTTGTTCTGCAGTGGGGAGGGGGGCACAGGGAGCAAATAGAGAAAGGTGTTCAGGGTCATTTTCTCTAAGAACAGTTGGGAAAGAGACTCCAAAAAATTGGCCAAACCAAGATATATGTCTCTGAGAAAAAATGGAACAACAGAAAAATCCTAGATTCTATTACTTCATAAATACTAATATTGCTAATGGGTACTGAGCACCTATTTTGGTTCTGAGGGTTTGGTCATGGGTTGTTTCTTTTATTTATGTATGTGGAGGACTAACTTTGTGCCAACTGAAGCAGTGAATGAAACAAGAATGGTGTGAGAGAGAAAACAAACAACTACAATCTTTGCACTGGAAAAATTAGAATGGAACAAGAGTATCAAAGGGTCTCCATTTAGATTCAAAGAAGTTAGAGAACACACCAGCAGAAACCTCTGACTATGGACAGAAATTAACCACGACAACTTGAAAGGAAGACATTCCAGATAGGAATGAAGCCAGAGATTTGCTAGGAACTCAAAGGCTAGCCATGGATTCTCCAGAGATGTGGCAGATGGATTGGGATTTAGGTGTCATAACATTTGAATTCACTGGCATAGTGTTGAACTTTTTAGTCCAAAGCCTGAATAATCTAAACATTAAAGAGTAGGGTCTTCAGTTAGACAAGATTCATTAATTGGGACAGTGAAGCACAACATGGAAAATCAAAGCCTACTAATCTTGAGTAGAAACCCAAGCTTTGACTTACACTTTGTGACACAGTAAAACCAGAACACAGGCAAATATTAATTACCTTTACCCTGAGCCCAGACCAACAAACACAAGCTGAATGGGAAAGACAGTCTGAGCTTCGGACCTATGGTCAATCAGATGAATGCAGACAACTTCCTAGCTTTTTGGTCTTAATAATGGGAATAATAGTACTCACATCTTGGGAATTTTGAAAGGTTCAAATGAGATGTATATCCCATGCTTAATTCAGTACCTGAGTGGAAAATATCTGCATCTACCCACTGAAGCCAAGGTTGTGGTTGTTGTCCCATTTGGTTTGAATTTATCTGGATAATAACATAAAGATGTCCATACCTAGTAAAATGTATGACCTTAATAACTAGCATTTTCTCTTCCATTTACAGGTTCTTTTAGTCTTACTGCTCAGTTTATATTTTTGAGGCTTTCTGAAGTGAAATTTCCATATTAGAAAAGCAAGATTGGTAAATAAATTTACTCAGACAGGACTTAGGGTGTGCTCAAGTAGAATTGATGAATGAGTGACTACTGTGTAATTACTGTATAATTATAGAGATTTGACAGTGGTAAGCATAGATAATTAATTGCTAAGGTAATAAACATTAAAAATAATCTTAAAGCAGTTTTGTTAGTTGTGCTTTTCAATGGTTTAGTGAACTTAATTCTAACCTTTTGCTTTCTGACTATTCTTTTAGCTATAAGTTTACCATTTTTAATTAGAAAAATATTCTGACAGTTCCGGGAAAGAAAACATTTTTCCTGTTTAAAACATTTCTAGCATTTCAGCTAAACAATTTATCTAGAATGATTTTTTGCTTTAAAAGGAACAGTAGACAATTAGAAGCAGAGTGCAGTAAATTTTCTGTCTTATGGACCCATGCCAGGAACTATACAACTTTTGTGCTTTATAAGCAATTGCAAACTAAAATGAGTAACTGGTATATCATAATAGACTCTGTGTTGAGCTGCCATTACCAGAGAATGTTTCCGGCTTTCTTAGAAGCCTGAGAACAAAATTGAGACAAAGGCATCTAGCTGATTGAATCTCACATCACTGCTGGCTGCATTGTACTTAACTTTAGGTAGCATGGCAGTCATTTTATTTGCTGTAAATGTGAATGGAGATTTATTTCTTTTTAGACAGTAGCCTGAACTTAAAAAAGGGTGGGGGGGGCAGGCACTAGTGACTCACGCCTGTAATCTTAGCTTCTCAGAAGGTTGTGATCTGAGGATCACAGTTTGAAGCCAGCCTGAGCAGGAAAGTCCTTGAGACTTTATTTCTAATTGACCACAAGAAAACTGGAAGTAATGCTGTAGCCTTGAGCAGACTTGGCTTAAGGACAGCAATCAAGCTCTAAGTTCAAGCCCCATGACTGACAAATGAATAAATAAAATAGTAATAAAATAAATTGAAAAAATTTTAAAACAGTGGTTAATGCATTAGAAATGAACCTACTTGCATAACCTTAGGTCTCTACAAATCAGTCTTAGAGACTGTTCTAGAAATTACAGTGAGAGGAATATAGATCTTCTTAGGCCAAAAATGTCTATGAGAGACACTGAAGCCGTAACTCTTCCTCCAGAATAGCAGAAGTGTAAATGGGCTCAATCTGGATGATCCTTAGATATACTTATGTTTATTCAGATAAACTTGAACATGGATCTATGTATATAAACATATGAGTACAAGTATGGATCAGGAATGGAAGTTGGCAAAATATACTGTCTACTCTCACTACTGTACTTAATTCCCCTAGAGTAGGTCTGTATGTGGGGTATTTATTTGGGCTTTAGAATTAAAACACTGACAATATTTAAATCTTAGTAAATATAAATAGTAACCAAATTTTACTTAAATTATTTTATCTAGCTATCTATCTGTGGCTTAAACTCTAAGGATTTGTAATATTTTGCCCTTGATAGATAGATTTTATGTTTTTTATATTCAAAACTTCACTGGGTATGAGCATATTTCTACACACTAAACTTGGTACTAGGCAGGTCTTATTAAATGCATAGCAGTTATCTTGGGTGGGAAGTACATGCAAATTAAACAGTGTCACAAAAGCCATTCTGCAGTGTCTCTCCTTCTTTGATAGAAGGGACACACATACTGAAGTGGAGCAGATGCTACCAGAGTGGTCAAGGCACAAGAGACCTCCATGACCTTCTCTTTATATTCTCTTCACTCATCTGGTTTATCTGGCATGAAAACCACTTTACATGTACCTCTGATATGCAGAAAAATGGAAGAGCCTTTGCTCTACAAGATCCTAGAAAAAAAATATAGTTCAGATTTTGCTTAAGTTTCACTCCACTGACCATATGCCAAAACTATGAAACTTCATTCTGATCAGCCTATACCATGGTACTGTATAGTACAAAGACATGGTATTATTTATCACCGTGGCTTAGGAAGATATATGTATCACGATGGGTGTCACACGAAGACTCTTCTAAGAAAATTCTACAGAAGAATTTTTTAATAGATACAGTAAAAAAGGAAACCTCTAGCCAAACACTTGGTGGTTCACACCTACAATCCTATCTGAGGAGCTTGCTTGGGCAGGAAAGTCCATGAGATTCCTATCCCCAGTTAACAACCAAAAAATGATAATTCTCGTGGTAGAAAACTCAGGTCCTGAGTTCAAGCCCCATTACTAGCATAAAAAGAGAAAAGAAAACCTCAGTATACTTACTGCTGTAACTATGACTATTGACACACACACACACACACACCTGTGTGCATGCACACACATACAAACATTCACACCAGTCTTATCATCCAAATGCTTTGAACTTACCATAAGATTGTAAACTTGAAGTGTACCAGGGCTTTGTAGTTTCACATATCTGCTGAATTAATGTATATGTTTGTTAGTACTGTTAATACAATTTTATACTTGGTACTCCTGAGTTTCATGGAAAATGAGGCTTACAAGTATCTTTTGGGGCCAGTAATAATATGGCCTGAAATTATAACAAAATTTACCTCTTAAGTCCTGAAATACTATTTTATTGTAGAATTGGGAGAGTTCAATGGTACTAATGAGAATGAAAATGTAGATGTTTTTACACAAAAAGTACATAAGGAACATAAAATTTTCAGTGCTGTGCTATATATGTTACATATTCTATGTCAAGCACTTTTGTAAAAGTATATGTAAATACATTTATGTGAGATAAGCATACTCATTGGAATTTTATGCATGATAAAGTGTCTTGCCCAAGCTCATACAGCTAATAAGTGACCAAGGCAGGACTTAGATGTTGTGAAATCAGTGCTTGCTGCATGATGCCAGTGGTGCTTGTGTAGAGGGCAGGGGGCGGGAGTACACTTAGAGAGGCTGTACATCAGGGCAAGGCAATTAGGAGGAAAGACTCTAGGAGCTTTGCAAGGAATACATGAAAAGGTTAAATAACTCTGGCAGCCCCAGACTAATATAATTAAAACTGAAATAAAAATAAGTTACCTAGTCACATTAGATACTTTTTTTCAGAAATAAGTGATAGAGAAATTATAAATAAATTGAAACCACTATGAGCGTTTTGGAAAAACAGCATAAGAGTATGAAAGAGAAAATTTTTACAGTGCTATCCCATGTATGTTTTCTATTTTATGCAAACCACGTTATAAAGGAATATATACAAAAGCACATTAAACAAGTTATAAGCAAATCAAACCACTATAAATATTTTTGAAAGGTATATAAGTACATGCAAGGAAAAGATATTATGGCCAATTTGCAGTTTAAGTAGCTTCACCATAAACCTGGGTTGTGCTCCTTCATGACACAGAAAGAGGCAATATATGATATATAGGAGCAACCTGGAAGAACAGGACGGTTTTCAGAAACTAAAAGTCCAAACTCATCTAACGGCATAAGCCAACACAGCAGGAAAATGCCAAAAAGCTTCTAGAAACAAAGCAGATTGGCTCAGACAGGATACAAAGTCATTTCCTGGGATGAAGTCATCTTGCTTCCAGTTGAATGTTACCTGGCCTGGGAGGTGTTGTTGTCAGAGGAGGAAGCTCAGAATGAAAACCCTGCTTTTGCAAGGTGCCAGAGATGTGCAACAGTGGGGTCAACTTGATCCTGGCCTCTGGAGAGGGAGAACTCAGGAAAAAGACAACTTGGAAGAGAGACCTATATGTGATAAACAGAAAGAGGAGGAACTAGAAGGGCCTGGGAAAATGTGGTAGCATTTATAAAATACCTTGGCCAATTGTGCCCCTGTCATTTAAGTAGTACTTGCTCTTCATCCTGAATCTTGGGCACATACAGTCATACAGTAGTTGAGCCTTTGCAGCTAGAAGGTTTGCTTTGCTATGCTATATAAGAATGCATGACATTGAAAGGATTGCCTCAGAAGAGAAAGGGGAGCATCATTGAATTACATGGTAGGGAAGGGTTGCTTTACCCTTGGGAAACCAAAAACAAGGAGCTCAGGATGGCCACTTGTGATTCCCTCCACTTTCAGATTGATTTTGCTGAGTCTCTTAAACCTAATCTCCCTACGGAAGTGATGACTTTAGAGAAAGGGAATCCCTCCCCCTGTTTGTAGAGCAGTATGGCCCTCAAATGATAGAAATGCCCTCTACACCTGGCCAGTCTTTTTCAGGAATATCTTGCTCCCACTAAAGCCCACTTTGTGCTTACTGAAATATTTGATTAATGGGGATCTGATTCTACCCCTGTGGATAGATAGGCTGGCTGCTCACTTCCTAGCTATTCTGTGTAGTCTTCTTTCCAAAGCTACCATGAGCTGTCCGATATTCTTGACCAAATGATGTCCTGTTCCAAAGCCCTCTCAGTGGTGCTCACCCCCTAGCCAGGAGTCCCAAGGAAGTCATGATTTTTCTGCAGCCAGCAGTCGTACCCTATGGGTGGAACCCATTTCCCTTGGTATCATGAGTACTCAAATGTCACAACTCCATCACTTCAGAGGGCTCACCCTCAACTAGAAACTTCCTCTGTCTTACCTAACCAGCATGTTGGGTCACCTCTGATTCCTCTTATACCATTACAGCCAGTCACACTTTAGTATTGATCTCATCTCTGATTTTGATTTCTGTGGTTTGAAAACCAAGAGAGGTCAGGTGGCAGTGGCTCACACCTGTAACCCAAGCTACTCAGGAGGCTGAGATCTGAGGATCATACTTCAATGCCAGCCAGGACCCAAAAGTCCAGGACACTCTTATTTATGGTTAACCACCAGAAAGTGGCACTATTGCTCAAGATGTAGAGCTCTAGCCTGGAGCTGAAGTGCTCAGGGACAGCGCCCAAGCCCAGAGTTCAAGCCCCATGACTGACTATTTAAAAAAAAATTAAGAGACCTAACACCATCAACAGTGCTGTGTTCCAGCATTTTGAAACTCCTACTATTTTGGCCATTTTATGCATGTTATAAACTGGGGTTTGACATCATTCTTAACCTTGGTTCTAAGCTATTTAAGCAGTACCTACACAGGTCTACTTTACTCTATTTAACTCCTTCTTTTGCCTGCACTATACTGTGCTTATCACTTTGCTCAAGGACTTACACCCAGAAGGCTTTCTGAACTTCAGTCCTCTTCCACCAGCCCATCCTCCACAAAAATGCTGGAGATAATTCTTTTCAAATGCACAAAGCCTATTCTGTCACTGAGGGATCATCTAAGAAAGAAAAGTTCATGTGCCTTAGTAGGGAATGCATACTTCTTACATTCTGTTTCAGAAAACTCAGTCCCCACGTCCAGTAACACTAGACACCAGCATCCTAGGCAACTGGCAATTGCCATAGGAGCAGCACTCAGCGTTCACAATCAGATGGAGGAGCTGAGCCACAGGAGGCTTCCAATAAATAGAGAACTGAGAAAATGAGCACATGTATTTAATGCCTACAGGAACCCAGGCAAACCCATGTGGACATTGAAAGGAAGATCCTCCTCACCGGTGGATTTTCAGTTGACTGAACTACATACATTTTTTAGGGTATAATACATATTTATTATTTTATTTATTTATTTATTTATTTAGGTAAAAGTGTGAAGATCAAAATCAGTTGTTGCCTCAAGAACAATTAATGATCACAGTCCCATGTGGAGGTATCCCTCAGTGGTATAGCACTGGCCTACAAATGTACAGCTTTTGGTTTGAGTCCCAGAAATGACAAATAAACTCCATATGTGAATGTGTTTATTTAGGTATATTTATTTATACATATATTGTCAATAATATATTGAAGAAATATTATATACACAGACATGTATATAAACATATACACACCTACAAACATTGACATTGTAATATCTAATACACATAAGAATTGAGTATGTTATTTTTTTCAAAGATCAATTAGGTTAGAGATCTATTAGAGGTTTACTCTTTGATTGTAGATCTTTACTTAATTCATGAATAGCTCCTTCTCTTCACTTAATAAATAGGCAACATTTAATAATAAAGCAATATTTGTGGGACTCTATGTTACTTTAATTAAGAACTGACTGATATTCTTCCAAACCAATAGAGGGAGGTACTATGAACTAGAAGATTCTGGTTTGTACCCCTTCTCCTTTGCTTTTGCCTCAGGCAGGAAGAATTGTGGGCAAATTGTCATCTGTGGATATGTTGTAGCTGTAGCTAAGATTTCAGATGGAGGAGAAAAGGAAATGTTCCCAGTGTGAGGGTGAGCAGGAACCTAATTCTGACTGGGAATCCTGTAGAGAGTGTGCTTTAATATTCTACCCTGAGCCTCCCTCATCAGGAGGCTATGGAGATCAGATCAGGGAGGCTACTTCAGGTCTACGTTGGCCTTGAAGAGCCACTCATTTGTGTAGTTACTTCCTAGTCTGACTGAACTAGTCCTGCTTTCTTATAAGCACACTGTAGTTCCACAGTTCCATGCCTTTAACCATGCTCCCTCTGATGGTCTCCAGGAGTTTTTGCTCCTTGAAAAATTACTATTCTTTGGAGTTACACATGACTACTATCTTTACTATGGAAAAGATTTCTAGGTAGTGTGAAAACTCTTTCATAGCTTTATAAGCAGAATTGGAGAATGAGAAACAGGGTAGGGGATGGAATAGCATCTGTACCCCCTGACTCGTGTGTGTGTGTGTGTGTGTGTGTGTGTGTGTGTGTGTGTGTGTACGCCCATCTGCTCCTATAGCATTTTGTACAATAGCTAGTTTCATGAGTAGCCAGATGTTCGCAGGGTTAAGGTCTTTCAACCTCTATCATATACCAAAGCTTTGGAGTTCTCTGCCTCCAGTAGGTATTTCTAACCATTCCAAAGAAATAAGTCAAAAATTACCATGCGCCTTTTTAAACTCTCTATAAGCACTTTTTAAACTCTCTAATGCCCACTTGCCTCAATGTCCCTTGCCTCATAAAATCTGTACAAATGGATCACTTCCACACCCACCAAGTACGGTCACACAGAAGCCAGTTGCAGCCTTTAGGTAATCCAAACCACTGTTCTTTGGGATACCCAGAGCTGGGTTGGCCAGTGGCAGAAGTGCCTCATAGCCCCAGAATTGCTTCCTAGACATCCAAGAACTTTTTTGCTTTCCTGCACTGGGAACTCACAATCAGTCTGCAAGCTACAGGTAGGATAGCAGTCATATATTTACCACTACTCACATTCTTCCCCATGCCATCTTTAGTAAAACTCTCTTCTATTGTTTCAGAAAAAGAAGTTCTTCTGTATGTGAGTGAGCAAGTTACAACTGTCAGGAATTAATGGGGCAATTGGAAGGTAACTACCCCCACAGAAATGGGAAGATGTGCATAACAGTGAACTTGTACAGGAATGTTCATGGCAACACAATGAGGAATATCTAAGAACTGGAGCTAACACAAATAGCCATCAGTAAGCAAACGGATGAAGTAGTATATATTCAAACACAAGAGTAGCATTCAGAATAAATAAACTTACATGTAGCAGTGCATATGAGTCTGGCATATGTAAGGCTGAGTGTAAAAGTGGCAACTACAAAAAATATATACTGTGTGGTTCCATTAGATGGTTTATAAAAATAATCAATAAATCATAAGTTTAATAGTGATAGGAAGAAGTATCAGAGGGTATTTTCTAGACTTTAGATGTAAGAACTATGACTTTTAGGAAGTGAATGTATGGTGTGACTAAGGCTTGAGCCTTCGACTCAGTCATTCAGAAATGACTTGATGGATATAAGATGCAGAACAAATCTTTCTGAAGTCAAATCTTATAGTGTGGAATTGGAGGCAGACATGGAGAAAGACATCTTAAGGAAGTTGGTATCCACTGTACGCATTGGAAGAAACCAAGTTACTGATTCTCTAAATAAAATTTCAGAGGAAAAGTATGCATATAAATGTGGGCTATTGTGGCAGCAATACTACAGTTGAAGAGAGAAAGCAGCTGCCATCAACAGGCAAGAGAAAGTTTCCATCTGGACTTCACCTTTACATGCTATTTGAGCCATCATCATTCCAAAATGAATTTGAAATCACTTATTACCTCATTTCTCTTTATATTGGGCTCAATATTTCTTTCCATAATCCATGTCGATGAAGTACTTATAAATAGGTTCTGGCCTATTTTCAAGGCAAGTAGATATGACACACCAATTAACTAGAAAGGCCCGAATTTGGGGAAATTTTATTTCACTACACAGAATATTTAAGCTTTATCTCAACCTAGCCAATGACTGCAAATTCCAAAGGCCAGAATTACATTACTCCCCGAGTGGATCCTCTGCTCATCAGGAGATTCTCAACAAACAAAAAAACAACCAAAAGCATTAAGCCATTTCTTTCTAATTATGTCTCTCTCTAAATGTCTAATTATCATTGAGAACAAATTGCATGTTACAGAGATAATATTATGGGGAATCGTTAATCTGTTGGTCTCCTGCTATTGAATTCCTGAGCTGGTGATGCAGCTGCTGGAGCAAAAAAATGTTGCCACCTGGACACTTCATTATGATTTCATATTTAAATGCAAAACTGATGAAGATATGTTTTTTTGGTGGACTCAGCTTCTTCAGGCATGCTGTACTTAGATATGCATCAATGTGTAGATTTTACAGATTTCCCAGATAGCTGGGAATAGTGAATAATGGAGCATTTAGGACAGAATTAATGTGAACAATGGGAATAGAGTAATATCACTAAGGTGACAGTGAAATTGATACCTCTAATTATTCTTTCTTTCTGTCTATGCACCAAAATCTGAAGCTTCATTTTTTAAAGAAAAGTCATATTCCTCAGTAACTACATGGAATTTACTTAATAAATGCTGATCCAAAAAGTACACATTCCCAAAGATTACCTGATAATTGCTTCTACTGTAATATGCTTAAAGCTAATTAACATTCAATCTTCACTTTAGAGAATAGAAATTACCAGGTACTTATCCTATAATTACATCTTTGTGCACTCCCTGTTGTAATCCCTGACTTTAGCTATATAATTAAATGATGAACCGTGACTATATAAGTAGAGAGTACTTATTTAAAATGTACCATATCCAAAAAATAAATAAATAAACAGAATTACAGAAGCATATCTCATTTGAAACCTCATAGTTGTCAAAGAGATTGCACAGCACCTGAAAAATTTGTAATAATATCCCTTGCTCCTTGGAGATGAGAAGGTATTACACCCTACTGTCTGGAAGATTCCCTTTGTGGGCAGTGGGTTTGCACTACTTTTTTCTAGGTGTACGTAAATAAATGCTTGTAAGTTACTTTACTACTTTACTGAACTGTCTCTAGGCTACTAAGTCCAGTAGATTTGCACTACATGTTCATGTAAGGATTCATTTTCTAAACAAAAAATGTTTTATTTGATCACAGTGTGTTCATCACAATTCACTGGCAAAAAGTTTTTAAGATATTGAGAAACACAGAGAAGTCACAAAATACATCAAACTCCTAAGAACCTCAGGAGGGTGAGGTCACATACATGTGCTAAGAAGCTTATGGAGGTTAAATAAATATCATCAGTCACCCTAAATTAGTTGCTAATTAGAAATTTGTTTTACAAATGTATTTAATCTATAGATGTTTTATACTTTTTTCATTTGTGTAATTGTGTAAGAACCATAGCTGTACAGAGCTATGATGTAATTTTATGTATTCACACATTTAAGTAATGGTAAAGATAACTTTTCAGACAACATTGTTGGTAAGTTTTCTTTTGAAACTTATCTATACATTTTCCACGTTTAGGTTACTCTGTTTTCATGAATATCTTTATAGTAAACTATTATCTTAGGGGAACTTGTTAGACATAAAATTACTGTCAAGTGTTATAAGCATTCTAAGGTACTTGATGTTTCTATCAGATATGAATATAGATTTTTTAAAGTTACTTTTCCCCCTTTTATTCTAACCATTTGGGGAGTGTGGGATTCTTTCCATATTTCAATCCAGCAAATATTTATGGAAAGCATCCCAGTACAGGCTTTGTGCACTGATATTGCATGTGAATACATTATGAACGCAGAACCATAGACTCATCTCAGACCTAATGAATCAAAATCTGCATCTTAAATCATTTTTTATTGTCTTTAAACAGTTGTTCAAGGAAGTAACAATGCAACAAATCAGTTTATAAATATAATACATCTTGATCGTATCACCCCTTTCATCATTGTCCCTCATTCTTTCCAATGCATCCCCTCACCTTAGTTTTATTAATTTCAAGGATATAAATTGAATATATTATTAGCATATTATTTCCCCTCCCTGTCTACATTTGTCTAACCCTCCCTTTGACTGCCACCCAAACCTTTCAAGTGCCAGTTTCCTGTCATTTATTTTGTTGTCCTGTTGGTTTTTCAAAGGAATTACACCATTTGAATTGTCCCTAGCAAATACTATGTGTATACATTGTGTATACTTGCATACAACCCCATGTATATTTACTTGTACATTTACAAATTAATGATAGTTTCTACATATTAAAGAAAAACTTACCTTTTTTCTCTGTGGGCCTGACTTACTTCACTTACCATAAATTTTCCCAGATCCATCAATTTCTAGGTATTGTAGGATTTTTTTTTTTTTTTTGCCAGTACTGGGCTTGAGCTCAGGGTCTGAGCACTGTCCTTGGACTTTCCTCAAGGCCAGAGCTGTACCACTTGAGCCTCAGCACCACTTCCAGCTTTTTTTTTTTTCTGTGTATGAGGTACCAAGGAATCAAACCCGGGTCTTCATCCATGCTAGGCAAGCACTCTACCACTAGGCCAAACTCCCGGCCCCGTATTCTAGGAATTTTGAGCTACTATAACAACTGCATCGTGAGCAGTGCTTGTATACAGACTAGAATGACATTTCTAATAGCTCCTCAGTTTTGCAAGTCCAAGAACAAAGCACCAGCAAATTCAGTTCCTGCTGAGCAGCAGACTCCCTATTTTGTAGCAGGATGTTGTCTCGTGTGCCTTCATTTACTGGATGAAATAAGGCTAGCTTCTGATATGTCCCCATGATAGCTTCCAAAAGGCCCTACCTCTTAAGTCCATCACCAGGTAGATAGGTGTCAATGTATGAATTGGGGGGAAAGAACACAAGCATTAGGATGAGAGTAGTATTCCAAATATAATCCAATGTTTTTCACTGCTTATAGTTCTTTCTTTTTAATCTCCATATATAGTGTAGCCATTCATTCTCTCATTCAAAGCAGAACTCATTCTCTGTTTTACCCACCATATCTAGTTTTTTACCATGTTTACAATTCTAACCCTTTTATTTTCTCCCCCTCTCTCCACAGCCATCATCTTTATCTAAACTACTTATCTGTTTCCTGGATGCTGTCTAGTTCCCCTCTTTTCAGCCTTATGTCCCTCCAGTGTAGTTTGCAAAATACAATACAATATAATAAGCTTTTGGTTGCACATATTGGATCTGGCCACCATCTTCCATGATACATCAAAATGACCTTCCATAGCTGCCATGATGATGATGATGATGATGATGATGATGATGAAAATTTGTGATATGGTCATGTGAAACTTGCCCCATCCTCTTCACACTTAACTTTTTCATGACCCAGCAATTTACCTAGTTAACATCTGTTCTTCTTTACATCCTGTATCAATCATTTCTTACTCAAAGAACCATCCCTCTTCTATGATAACATATTATACTAATATTTTCCTGTTGAGTCACAGTTGTGACTCAACATTCATTTTTTTGTGATTCTTAAATAATATCTGACTTTTGTCATATAGCAGTATGCCCCAAAAGTAGCAGGAACCATGCATGATTTTTCCCCTCTGTAAAAACTCTGGGACCATGTAGCTCAAGAAGAGGAGGTTCTTACAGCTTCACTTCTATTGGTGACTTGCTCCTCTATATGGCATAGGATGGCCTTTTCAGTTGCCCTTAGCAAAATAATTCCCAACTTTTAAGCTTGAACTAAAATCACTCTTCTTCCATGTAGTCTTCCTAGCTGAAATTCTCTATCCATACATGGTGTTTATTATTACCATCTACAGAAATAATTACTTTTTGTGTGTTAACCAGTTTAAGTAATTATTTCTTGCTACAATTGATAGAAGTTTGATTTCATCCACACTCATTTCAATGAGTTTGAACTGTAACAAGTACTTTAGCCAATAACTTAGATTCTTTTTCTATTATGCCATTTTCATAGAAGGTAGCTGACAAGCATGCTACAGACATGTACATGACTTAGAGTCTCTTAAATGTCAGATTATTCGGTCTGGAACTAATACTATAACTCCTCATAAATGAGTGGAACAATGGACCATATATCCAGGAAGGTTAATAGAAACAGATGATTGAAAATGAACTGTACAAAACTATAAACCCAAAGTGGGACTTTTAACTGTCAATTCAATTGGACTGAGAGATGCCTAGGAAATTAGTAAAAACACACTCTTTTGGGTATGTCTGCAGTGATAGCTCTAGAGAGGATTAACTAAGGAGGAAGATACATACTGAAAATGGGCAGCACTATCCCAATGGCTGGGGGCCCATGTAGAATAATAGAAGAAGAAAGTCTGTTAGCGCAGGTATGTATACTCTGTTTCCTCAATGCAATGAGTTAAGGAACTTTCCTCACTTTGCCCTTCCTATATTATATTATGTCTTAATAACAGATCTAGAACATAGAGCCAACCAACCATAGACTAAAACCTCTGACACTCAGAGACAAAACACACTCTACCCCCTCTTTTTGTTTCTGTCAGGTGTTTCCTCACAGCAATAAAATATCTGACTACCACAACCTGGAAGTCTGAATTGTTGTTAGACTGATGTATTCAACCTTTCATGTATTTGACATCGCAAATAGCTTTTTTACAAGTGCTTGAGAATCCAGAATATAAAATCAAAGCAGGAGACAAAACCAAAAAGAAAAAGAAATACAGATGTAGAACAGCACTTATACACCTCCTTTCCTTCATTACTCGTTGCTGTTTGTTTCAACTACTAATGCATATTTATGTGATGCTAATATCAATAATAACCTGCTCCCCACCAAGAATCATTTTCTGTGCCATCATGGCTTTCTTGCTATGATAATACTAACTTTTTCCCAGAATAGTCTCTATGTGCTAGACAGTGGCCAGGATGTTGCATATGTGTTGCAACACAGTAATTCTTTCAGCTGTTCTTCAGTTTAGGCATTCATAACCAACTATTAATCAACCCTAAAAATAAGTGTGTGTAAATAGTAGAACTAATCTGTTCACTTTAATCCCTGTCAACTGGCTTTGAAAAATAGCTTCTAAGCAAGTACACCTTTGTAGAATTTTGTGCAGACTGTAGCCAAACTCTGAAGAATATGAAGAATATATATGTATTTAAAGCCAAGATGATATTCTCATGATTTGTCACTGTTCCTTTGGATAATGTAGTTTCTGATGGGGGTTAAGTATTTTCCAGACTATTACTATGAAGTCTCTGGCCACGTATTCCAGTGACACATACTCATTTTGTTTTTGCACAACCAAAAGTAGGTTTTGGTTTTATGCATAGCTTTATAGAGATTCAAAAGAGTAGAATCTCAAAGCGTCCATCATAAAGAAATCCAGAGAATCCCCAAAACTCTTTTATCTCTGTATATACACCCAGACCATTGTGAGTGGTAGAACATCAAAGCACATATGGCTGAATGGCAGTGTGTGTTAAGAATGTGGAATCTACTAACAACAGAATGAAAAGTTGGAGGATTCCATTTTTTACCAGCTCTAATACGGTTAATTTTTAAAGTTATTTAATGAACACAAAGAATTTTGATTGAGTACTTGGTAGTATGAATATTTCTCTACCACTCAATCATCACCCATATTCATTGTATCTGTGATAAAATTTGCAGAAATGGCCTGTATAAAGGACCTTTATATTACAAAGCCTAGAATATTTTTTGTTTCTCTGGTCATCTTTTGAAAATTGCTACAGCTTATTATTTCACATTATTTGTTTTCAAGTGCACTAAGCTTACCTGCTATGAGAAAAGATTATGTAGAGAAATGTACACTTTCTATTTCTTTTAATAGTTTATGTTATGATACATTTGATAGTTCATGAAGGACACTGTCAGGTTTTGAGAATGAGCCAATAAACTTTAGGTCCTAAGAAATATAGCCCCATAATGATACCTACTTATATGAAGAGATATTTTATCAGCTTAATGGTATCTTTTAGTGTCTGACACCTTTGGTTTACAGGTTTTCTCAATGGCCTGTTTGCCTCTGTGCCAAATGAGTGTTGTGGAGGTTTCCAATGAAAGCAATATTCAGTATGGATATTAGAATTATGGCTGTCAAGTTGGAGGTGGTCACTGGTTTATTTCAGATGGTACCTATTTACTACTAGTGCTGACTGGGGACTCATGAAATACATAAGAAATTCTTGTTTGGTTTTAAAGGTGCTAATCAAGGTGTGTGGGCAGATGAGGGTATCTTCTGGCTACAGCATTAACAGACATTTTCCTTTACAAAATATGTTCTGTCAGAAGTGGTGCTGTAGCTCAAGTGGTAGAATGCTAGCCTTCAGGTGAAGAGCACAGGGATAGTGTACTCAAGCCCAGAGTTCGAGCCCCACAACCTACCAAAAAAAAAAAGTTCTATCTTCTACTGTTAGAAATTTAAAAAAAAATGAGAAAACCAATCATGTACCCATCTTACTTTAAACATACTGTTTTAATAGTAAATCAATGTTTATACAGTGGGGTTGGGGAAAAGGGATTGGAATCTCCCATTCTCCCATTGTATTCAATATGTGGCTGGAGCTTGCAGAAGCACCTCAGACAGGAAGGAGAGTGTGAGGAAGTCAGGTTGTTATCACTAAGCTGCCTAAGCCTTTGAACTTCATCCAAGAACAGACTTGGGAAGCAGGTTTATTACCTTTGTTTTTCTCCTTGGAAAGAAGAGTTTGGCACATAAATAAGGAATAGTTTATTAGCTTGATGTAAAAATGTCATGTGGACAATATACCAAGTTAAATTGTTTAAGCTAAATTATATCATCTTTTGAGCAGTTTTAGGCAGTTTTACTGTGAGTCACTCTTCTATCCTAGACCCACTCGTTATACGTTTATTCTTCAATTTCTTTTATTTTAAATTCCATCTTCTCTAAATACTAGAAAACTATTCATTTCCTTTTGGGAGGGAATTGGTCAGCTCAAAATGAACAGGAACTTTCAAATCTGATAATAAGGTTAAACTTTAATAGAATCTATATAGCTTTGTTCCATTGGTCAACTAACCTTGCATATCAATGGATTACCAATGATTGGTGCAGCTGTCCACCATGAATGATAGATACAGTGTATAAAAAACAAAGCCAATTCTAGGGTCTCATGAGTCAAAATCATGTAATGGGGTAAGACTTGACAGAATCTGCTGAAGTTCTATCAGTTTTTGCTATTTATTTTATTCCATTTTGTTTTTGATTTCCCCCTCTATATATTTAGCTTAAAATTGGGCACATGACAATTCCCCAACCCCAAGAACATAGTTTTGAAATTTCATGGTGTTGCAAAAGTAGTTTTCACTAAATCAGAATTTGATGGCTTTTGTTAAAGGACTTTCTAGACAGGATGAATACAGTCTCTTACTATTTCCTTTGTGTGTATGTTGTAGGGGAGGTCACAAGGCTTGAACTCAGCCTGGGCGCTGTCCCAGAGCTCTTCAACTCAAGTCTACTGCCCTACCCTTGAGCCAAGCCCCACTTCCTGTTTTCTAAAGGTTAATTGGAGATAAGAGTCTCAGGTCCTTTTGTGCCCCAGCTCACCTTGAACCTTGATCCTCAGATCTAGGATTACAGTTGTGAGCCACCGTGCCTGCCTTACTATTTCCTTTTAAAGTAGTATAGGAAACATTTGTGTACTCAATAAAGGGGGCATTTACACTTTCTAAAATTATAATGTAAAAATTTTATTTGATTTCTCTTTGAAAGTTATACATCTGGGAATATACCTTCAATCCTATATATCTACCAATAGTTTCCATATTAATAGAAACTCTTAAAAAGAACTTTTATATGATACTGCTTTTCTTATTGCCTTCTTATAAAAATAGTGAATTCAGCACTACCAAGTTTGGTGCTGGCAATACATATTTAGTCAGACTGTGAACTCTTTGAAACAAGAATGACAAGCACCACACTTAAAAAGTACTGTATCCATACTGATAGGTCACAACTTTGCATACTATACCGTGAAGTCAAGTGATTGAAATCCTCTATGATCAAGGACTGTTCAGACAACCTAGACGAAATAATACCAGAGTTATTTCTCTTTATGTCCTATGATTATAACTGTTACTGTTATTATATTTCTTGTTATATTTATTCCATGCTTTATGAAATTATATAATTAAATATTCCATAAACCCAAAAATGCCTGTTAACATTATTGTAATGCTTTACAAACAATTAAGATAAGTTGCTTTTGAAAATTGTTGTTAAATTCCATTTGGACATGTATGTCATAAAAATCTAGGAAGGACTTCAAGAGTATATTCCATTGAGAGCCAATGCTTCAAGAATATGAAGTGAGATATAGGAGAGTTTCAGTTAAGGCCCCAAGATATAAGGAAGCTGAAAAGAATATGAAAATATTCCTTTGCTTGGGCTACTCACAAGTTGTGGTTTACCTGGCAGGCTGGCGTTCCATTATATAAATGAGGTTAAAGGTTGATTTGCAAGATATAAGCCCCAAATGGGCTATGGGGACTGTAATTTGTGGACTATTCAGCAACCAGGTGAAGTGGCAGGAAGAAGTCAGCAAATTCGATAGCCTATTGTTTTTAAAGGGTATGATGCAAAGGAAAGAGGAAAGCATTGCATTTGCAAGTGATGTGACTTTGAGCAATATATTTATCTCCTGGAGTCCCTTTCTTTTCCTTCTACAAAACTGAAATCATGATGCAGGATTAACAAGATGGTTAGATGGGTAAAATTATACGTAGATATTATCACAGCATATTTTTTAATATCTTACTGTCTATGGAGAGTAAATCCTATCTAATAGGAAGATTTTGTGTTCTTTTGAGCATATTAATGGATTAGTATAAACACTTACAAAAAAGCTGAGTTCTGTACTCTGCATTTAGAGTACAGAGTCCTGGCTACTTCTCTAAATGTTTTAGCAGCAGGGGTTAAGAAATGTCAGTAGCAGTGGGATATTGAAGGCCAGCAATTGAGACAGGTGATTGGCATGACAGGTAATATGACACCCTCCATTTCATCATGTCTGTCCAACTCACAAATGTACCGTGTATACTGTGAGCAATATATGAACCTCTGTGTCATGTCAGTATCAAAAGGCAAAAGACTTTCCCCAGGAAGCAGTAATCATACTGTAATCTGTTTTTCAAGAATGAAAAAATTATTTGTAAAGAATTTGTACTTTAGAAGTGCTATAGTTTGAATCCAGACTGTCTCTGAGTCCCATATGTTCAATAAAGATTTGTCCCTCAACTTGTAGTGCCATTGGTAGGTAAAGATACCTTTAGAAAATGAAGCCTAACAGAAGGAAACTAAGTCATTGGGATGTGCCCCTAGAAGGCGTATTGACATTCTGTCTCTTGTCTTTCTTTATTTTGCTTTTGGGTCACCATAAGGTGAGCAACTCAAGTTGATGTACTACTTCAGTGTGGACTCAAAAGCTCTGTGGCCAACTAATTATGATATGAAAACTCAAAACTGTGAACTAAATCAAACCCTTCCTCTTATAAGTTGTTTATCTCATGTATTATGTCACAGTATAGAAATCTAACATATTCATGCAGTAGGATAAGGGAGAATTTCAGTTAAGACCCCACGAAATAAGGAAGCGGATATATTCAAAGCCTGAACATAAATTGACTTGGATTCAGATGGGATTGTTAATGGTCCATTGTCCACAATGTAGTTACAGAAATGAAACTAAAATGATGGCTTAATCGTTTTTGCTTTGTAAGTCATATAATTTATGACAAGATCAAAACTTTGGCATTATGTTGTTTTCTCCTAGTTTTGCTCTTCACGTCATCTTGAACTTAGTTTGAGAACTTGTTGATCTTGTCATTATATATCTCTTAAGCAATGCTTTAGTCTTGCCTCTCCAAAAAATGTAAGAGCTTTGAATTAGGCTTCAGACAGGTACAATGTATATAAAGCAATAGCAACCAAGAGAGTATCTATTCCTTCTCTAACATTGCAATGACATTTGCCATAACTCTGAAAAATGCTATAGTTGTAATATAAATGTTGTAATAACCTAATTTTTTTCAAGGAAAATTAGTTTTTGAAATAGCTACCATGATATTGATCGTTGTTATATTGTTACAGTAGTAGAGATAGATTCTTCCAAGGAAATATTTATTGTATTGGTGTAAGTTGTCAGCAAAAGCAGGTGGTATATGATGTTACTTTATAGCCTGGACAGTGATAGTGGCATATTCCTTCAAAATGTACCACAAAAACATTCATCCATAATGTCTCTTTGCTTCTGGCAGACTGAATTGACATGTGGGGTCTGTGTAGAAGCACTCAGAGTCCACAAATGAGCTTTCAGTTTATCCCCTGGTAATGAATTATTATACCTTCAGGTTAATTAGATGGCTCCTAATCACTAGTTGTAAAGGTGATTTCACTCACAAGCTGTGTGTTTACTTATTTTCTTAAGTAAGGCCCAAACTGCTGTATGCACGAGATCCAAAATAACAATCAACATGGGCTATATAATTAACACAATTTCATCAAATGCTTCTTATTTTAAATTACTGTTACATTGTTAATGTTTTGTTGGCTCTTCCAAAGATCATTTCTTCATAAATAAAATAAAAGAGAATTTTTGCCTTCAGAACTTTAGCATAAGTAGAAATTTGAGTGATAGAAAATTAAACAAGAGGTGCAGTGTCCAAGATACGTGCCTATATTGAAGTGACAACTCTTCTGTGATCCCTGGGGACCCCATTCAATAATCTAGAGTTATTTGTTGTCATTCAGCATTCTGTCACCCAGTGCACTTGCAGCCGCCAAAAGGTGAGTCATTCAACAGCGCACTGCACATGGGCTGTGTTCATCCTGCTATTCTAATATAAAGACATTATTTCCAGTACTATGGAAGCTCTATCAAGACTCAAAGTCACTTTTTGCCTGTAACATCCCAAAGAAATATCTTTTGTCCTATTGACTCCTTCCCCTGTTTGGTGCATTTGGCAAACTCTGTACCAGAAACTGCTAAATCCAGGGAGAGCAAACGGTAGGTAAGATAGGATCTATGTTCAAAGATGTGAATGTCCTGCAAAGGAGACTGAAACTTAGATACGCCATTATAATAAAGTATAAGAAACATTCCTTGAGGGGTCTCCTAATTGTATCTGAGATTGATGTGCAGGAGGAGAATCAGAGAAGCCTACATAAAGGAGCTGAGATATGAACTGAGTCTGGAAAAAATGGAGGAGTCTATTAACAGACAAGAAAGGCATGTGAAAGTAGAGAGGGTGACTATATGCTTACTAACTAGACTTAACAGGTAGACAAGGATGCCATAATCCGAGAAAGGGAATATGAAGAGGAGTCTAGATAGCTTCTCTACATTACCCTCACTAGCTCCGTCAGGCCACATTTCTAATTTTCCCCTATGCATTCATTGGTTTTAAAACTTTTTATGTGGATATAGTGATGTGTTATTTTCCTTTTATTATTTCTATTCATATTGCACTTTCATATTATAAAGTGATTAATTCAAGATCCACCAGTTGGAAATCTTAACCTGATTTTGAAAAATTACAAAGTAATTTTAGAAAGCTATTTTAGAGATGCCAACTAAATATTGCCAGGTCCACATGACTTAATAGATAAAATTCTTTAAAAACTTTAAGATAAATTTTCCTATGCTCATTAAACAGTTTCAGCATAGAGAAAGAAATTAGCATTTTTTTCTCAGATCTAAACACAACAATGTTAATGAGGTAAAGGGATGCCTTTGAAATGTTTATATAGCATATTTAAAATAATAAAATGTTAAAAATAGTAAATACCAAGAACAAAAATGATGAAATGAATAATGAAAAAAGAATAATTATTCTATGTATTGAACAATAAAGCTAAAGAGATTAAACAACATGGAGTCTGAGCTAGCTGTACCAGTAAGTTTTTTAAAAATACAGAAATAGATACAAATATGTTTAGTAATTTAGCACAATAATAAAGAACATAAAGGAACTGAAGTAAGAATTTTTTCCATAGTAATATAAGTCAGTCAGCTACATGCTGCTCAGAAAAATAAATTCAAACTACCTCTTACAGTAAGTTCTTGATGGCGCAAACACCAAATACTATATCATAAAATAACACTTAAGTACCTTAGATCAAAATGTGAGTATAAATTTTGCACCCTTTTTGTAAGGATGGCCACAAAAGGAAAGAGCAATAGCTAGTAACTATAATATTTGCATGTAAATTTTATAGTTGACCAGGTAGGCATGATATTGTAAGAGATTCTATATTTCTAATATAGTCTTGATTAATTAAATTTTTATATAACTGTGTCAACAGTAAATTAGACAAAGAAGTGAATAGGCAATTCACATACATAAAACTCTAAAGAATGGCCTATATGAATACACATAAAACATTGATAATTTTTAAACACAGTAATTAAAGACCATTAGATAGGTAAAGTAGAAAAATTCATAAAACTTGGCATCACCCAGGCTTGAGCAAGCATGCATGCTCATGCATTGTGAGAGGATCCATCAGAGAACTTTTTACCAAAGCTTACAATGTATTTATTAAGCTATAGGTAGCTTAAATGCCTGCATGGATTACAGAGCTTGTTCACAAAGGGAACTTGGCAGTTGTGAGACCATAGGAAATAATGGAAGCATATCCTCACCAGGCACAGCTGCTCTCAGCAGCAGGAATGTGTTGCCATGAGGTAATGCCATGCTGAACCTCCAGATTCCATTTCCTCTGAGTGAGAAGTTGGAAATTCAAATTTGAGCATGTAACCCCTAGGTTCTTTAATTTTTAAAGGAAAACTATGTGAGTCATATGTACGGCCATCACTGTGGCAGACTATTCTAACTCTCCCACATTGCTTTCTCACTCTAGAATTGCAGACTTTATTTAATGTAGATCTTAAGCAGTATTTCTTTGTAAGCACTGTGAATCTCCAGCTTATTAATACCGGGTTCAGCCATGTGTCTTTGGTCAAGGTGGAGGTGGCACTTATTAAGTCCAAATATCCTATGACGTGTCTCCACTCTACTTATCCCTCTATTTTAAGATGGCCAAGGCCTGGAATGAAAGGACACATAAAGCAAACCCATACCAAATGACCCCAGCTGACCATGCAAATGAAAAGTAAATATTTGGGGTGATAAGCCAGTGAACTATTACTTTCATTAGTGCAGCAGAGTTGACTAGTAATCCAACAATTGAAAATATAACCATTTCTATAGAGATGAAATGATCTCTATACTACTTTTGAATAGGGGAAAGATAAGCAGCAAAGTAGAATATTTAATATAAAAGTCCTTATGTAAAATGTACATATTACTATGCTCCCATATAGGTATATAATTTAAGGAAAATTTAGATGATATGAAACTTCGTTAGAAATTATTTTGAGATGAAGAGCTTGGCATAATGGTTACTTGTTTTTCTTCTTTCCTTTATTTTTTGATACCCTGTAATATATAATGTCTATAAAATACAATAGTGTTTTATGTGATCAGTGGAGGAAGATGCTCAACTGCAAAGTAGAGGGATATAAAATATTCTATTTGGAAGTTTTTCCCTCAAAAAGTTGTTATCTATCCTTAAATCTCAAGTGTTAAACTGGGACTAGACAAGATACTACTGAAACAGAGCAGAATCTGAAGATTTTCTTACCAAGGCCTCAAGAATCCTTATAAGCCATATTTACCAAGACATTGTGATATTGGTACAGTACACAAAATGACCCAATATATTAAAAGTGGAGCATACATACACATCAGATACACAACAGAAATGATTGGTGACAAATTTGGTATTGCAGACTAGTGGAGAAAAAGTGTACTTTCCAATAAATGACACTGAAAAATTGGTTGTCCATAGGGGAAAACTTGAAACTGGGCCCTTACTTCTCATTATAATTCAAAATTAATGCCGCATGGTGTAGAATTTTAAATATGAAAGATAATATAAAACATTTAGAAGGGAGTCTACAAAAATCTTAATGGTTGGAAAGAAGGGAAAGATTAATTTGATATAAATCTCAAGCCTTGAAAGGAATTAATTCAGTGACATTACAGTTCACAACTTCTGTTTATCAAAAAACGTCTTTTAGGGGCCGGGAGATTGGCCTAGTGGTAGAGTGCTTGCCTAGCATGCACAAAGACCCGGGTTTGATTCTTTGGTACCACATACATAGAAAAAAGCTGGAAGTGGTGCTGAGGCTCAAGTGGTAGAGTGATAGCCTTGAGAAAGTCCAAGGACAGTGCTCAGGCCTTGAGCTCAAGCCCAATACTGGCAAAAAAAAAAAAAAACATTTTAAAAGAACAAAAAGATGAGAAATTTTAATATTTTTGAATTCTATAATTTTATTATTTGCTATTTACAGTATATAGGAATTTTATTGTTTACTGTCAGTTGTTGTGCTAAGTACCTCCCACATAGTAATGCATCTAATTTGGAAGCAACCCTTTGAGGCAATTAGCATTTCACCCCACTTTATGAGTAATACTGAGGAACTAAGAACTGTGGATACTGAGGATCTGAGAAACTGGAGATCCAGGAAATAAAAGCCACAAAGGCCAGCTGAAAAAATCTCTTCTTTTAATCACTTCAAAAGGACATTACATTGACTCAGGTTAATATTCAAAATATATTTCAATATGTATAAGTCAACAAGAAAAGGACTATGAATGCAATGAAGAAAAGGAAACAGTTATAACAGGCTTTTAAAACTATCAATGGAAAGACTTAGAAAAAATCATATTAAGTGAAGTAAGCCAGACTCAAAGGAACTTAGGCTCAATGGTTTCCCTCATTTGTCATAATCAGAAACCTTGGGCTCTCCTAGCAGAGATTTGCAATAGAGCAAAACCTTGATACAAAAGGCCATCTAGTATGACGCTAAATGAAAGGATCTCTAGGATATAGAAACATAAGCCATATAATGAATGATTGTTGTTCTTAAGGTACTATGTTATCTCTCATCTCTTTTGATGTCCCTTGGTTATCTCATATTGTTATGGTATCTCACTTTTTTACCTGATATATTGGATATATTTGTATTTGGTTATTTGAAATTGGATAGGGAAGGGGGAAAAACAAGATGAGGGATGGGGGTTGGGGGAGGGAAATGTAAAAGGGTATCAATGTATGGGAATTAATGCACCATCTATCTGGCAAATATCATGTAACCCTTCTATTAATTAAAATAAAAAATATATGAAAAAGAAAAAAAACTATCAATGGTCAGCAAACAAAAGAAGACAGTTTCACTAGTGTCTAGTGAAGTGCAAATTAAAGCTACAATGTGCTTTACTTACATATCTCCTGCCTGGGGCCATTAAGCAGGTTCCCAAAATGGAATGAGAGCAAAAATATGGACACTTCACCCTTTATAGTGAGTATAGGTTGACAAATATATTAACATTGTCATCCTCAGTCTAGCTAATTAATTGATGTGTCAGTATTGCTGTCTGTTGTTTCTCTGTTAAAGAAATCTTTTCATATAAATAACATTTTAAAAATATAGCACAACTTTTTTCAGTTTTTTACTGTATTTTATTGTTGGTGCAGAGAGGGGTTATAGTTGCACTCATCAGGTAGTGGGTGCATTAGTTCTTTTTTATTTAAAGAATTTATTTACATTGATTTTTACATCATATTTTAAATGATGTGTTTAACAAATAAGTATTCAAGATTGGAATAGCTATATACAATCACTGGCACTTAGATTTTTGAACATAATTAAAATTAGTCTGAGGGTTTATATGTCATAGATAGATATTAATCTATGTAATAAAACATTATGTCTATAAAGTCATAAATTTTTATGTCTATATAGTTTTGTTTCTATTTCCAGTACCAAGTCCATGGTATTGGGTACGCAAATATTGAGTCCTCACTCTTCTACTGCTTGGATCTAATAGCCACATATTAAGGATACCATGTGCCTTTTGTTCCTTTGGCCTTGACTTATTTCACTCAACATGATTCACTCTAGATTCCTTGTGAATGCCAGTATTTTATCTTATATGTTGGCTATGTAGAATTCCATTGTGTGTATATATCACATTTTTTGTGTCCATTCATCTGCATTAGGGCATCTGGAGTGTTTCCATCACTTAGCTATTGTGAATAGTGCAGAGATGAACATCGCTAAGAAGGTGTCCTTATCATATCCTGGGTTATGATGCTCAGGATAGGTGCCCAGGAGTGGTATGGCGGGATCGTAGGGAAGGTCTGCCTTCCAGAGTGGCTGAACTTGCTTACAATCCCATCAGCAGTGTAGTAGGGTTCCTTTTTCTCCACAACACTACCTGCATCTGTCATTGTCTGAGTTCAGAATATTGGCCATTCTAATTGGGGTAAGGTGGTATCTTAGGGTGGTTTTTACTTGCATTTCCTTTATGACCATGGATGATGAGCATTTTCTCATTTTTTTTTGCCATTTTAACCTCTTGTTTTGACAAATCTCTCTTTAGTTTAGTTCCCTTGCCCATTTAGGGATTTGTTTGTTGGGTTTGGGGGAGATTAGTTTCTTGAGTTCCCCGTAGATACTGGATATTAAGCATTTATCTGATGTATTATTGGTCAATATCTTTTCCCAGTTTGTTGGCTGTCTCTCTACTTTAGTGGCTATGTTTTCATCTTTGCAGAAACTTTATTTTTAGGTAATCCCATTTATTGAGTCTCTCTCCAATCTGTTGTGACCCTGGGATTCTGTTCAGGATTTTTTTTGCCTGTGCCTATGAGTTCCAGTGTCTCTCCTATTCTTATCATGTAGCAGTTTCACCGTTTCCAGTCTGACATTGAGGTCTTTGATCCACTTTGAGTTAATGCTTGTGCATGGCAAAAGACTAGAGTCAATTTTTAGTTTCCTGCATGTGGCTGCCCAGTTTTGCCAGCACCAATAACTGAATAGACTGTGTTTGTTCCACTGTATATCTTTGGCTCCTTTGTCAAATACAAGTTGACTATAGTTATGTGGTTTTATTTCTGGATCTTCTATTCTGTTCCATTGATCTTCTGGTCTATTTTTGTGCCATTACTATGCTGTTTTTGTTATTATGGCTCTATAGTAGAGTTTGAAGTCTGGTATTGTAATCCTGCTGCATTGCTCTTTTTGCCTAGAATTGTTTTGGCTCTTCTAGGTCTTCTCTTGTTCCATATGAACCTTTGGATTATATCTTCTATTTCAGTAAAGAATGTCTTTGGGATTTTTGATGGTGATTGCATTGAATTTGTATATCAATTTTGGCAATATGACCATTTTCACTATATTGGTTTTTCCCTACGCATGAGCATGGAATGTCTTTCCATTTCCTAGTATCCTCTTTAATTTATTTTGTTAGGCTTTTATAGTTTTTATTAAATAATTCCTTTACATCTTTGGTTAAGTTAATTCCTAATTATTTTATTCTTTTGGGGGCTATTTCAAATGGGACCATTTTCTTGATTTCACCTTCTGTTTGTGTATTGTTAGTGTACAAGAAGGTTACTGACTCTTTCAGGTTAACTTTGTATCCTGCCACTTTGCTAAAGTGGTTTATTAATTCTAGGAGTTTGGGAGTGGAGCTTATTGGGTCACTCAGGAAGAGGATCATGTCATCTGAGAATAAGGATAGTTTAATTTCTTCTTTCCCTATGTGGATCCCTTTGATGTCCTATGGGAACAATTACGACTGATATTCAAGAAATTCAGTCCATTATGAATAAGTACTTCCAGGGCCTATATTCAAAGAAGCAGGAAAATTTAGTAGAAATGGATGATTTCTTAAATAAATATAGGCTACTCACATTGAACCAAAAAGAGGTAAGCAAACTGAACAAACCAATTTCATATAATGAAATAGCAGAAGCAATCAGGGAAATGCCAACCAAAAAGAACCCAAATCCAGACCGTTTCACTGCTGAATTCTACAAGACCTTTTTCTTTCTTTCTTTCTTTTCTCTCTCCTCCCCCCTCTCTCTGTCTCTCTCTCTTTTCCAATCCTGAGCCTTGAACTCAGGGCCTGAGTTGTTCTTGGGCTTTCTCAAGGCTAGAGCTCTACCACTTGAGCCACAACACCACTTCTGGCTTTTTCTATGTATGTGGTACCAAGGAATCGAACCCAGGTCTTTGTGCATGCTAGGCAAGCACTCTACCACTAGGCTAAACTCCCGGCCCCCTCTATAAGACTTTTAAAGATGAGGTTATACCTATACTCTTGAAACTCTTCCAAGAAATAGAAGCAGAATGAGCCATACCAAACTCATTTTATGAAGCTGATATTAGACTCCTCCCCAAACCAGGGAAAGACCCAACTAAAAAAGAGAACTACAGACCTATCTCTCTAATGAACACAGATGCAAAACTCCTCAATAAAATACTAGCCAACCGAATCCAGAAATAAATTTTAAAAATTATACACTACGATCAAGTAGGCTTCATCCCACAGATGCAAGGCTGATTTAACATTCGCAAATCAATCAATGTAGTGTAGTATATCATATCAATAGAGCTAAGAATAAGAATCATATGATCATGTCTCTGGACGCAGAGAAGGCATTTGACAAAATACAGCATCCATTCATGTTGAAAGCACTAGAAAAAATAGGAATAAAAGGTACATTCCTTCAAATAATTAAAGCCATATATGACAAACACAGCCAGTATTATACTAAATTGAGAAAGACTGGAACCATTTACCTTAAAATCAGGAACTAGGCAGGGATGCCTACTCTTTTCTCTTCTCTTCAATATAGCGCTGGAACCCTTGGCCAGAGCAATAAGGCAAGAGAAGGACATCAAAGTTGCATTACTTCTTGAACTTTGACATCCTTTCTCATGTTTTTGTCCCCTTTTCTCTCCTCCACCCCCTCCCAATCATGTTTTTCCCCTTCCCTATTTCAAATAAACAAATAAAGGTATATACAATATACCAGGTACCAAAGTCAGATACAGTAACCACATGAGATTAACTATAAGGGAAAAAAAGTGAAAAGAAATAACTTCACATAGTACATTAAGAACAACAATCACAAAAATAAACCTTGTTTCCATATCCTAGAATTCATTTCATGTAGTCTCAACCTGTATGACCATATATGCATAGCTTTTGAGCTATTGTGATCCTCTACTGCCACATTTTATCTCACATATATGCATGAAATAATTCCATTAAAAATTAAAGCAAATATATCTTAATTCATAGCATATGCACCTGACATTTATTAAATGGTTTGAAAAATATAAAAATAGTCTAAAATTGAAGGAAAATTGAGCCTCATTCAAGTATGCTTCCACTTATGATATAGCACATACTTGAATAAAAATTATTACTTAACCTGTTCTTAGGCGCCTACTTAAGAATTTTTCTGCCAACTTAAAGGATTTGACAAAACAGAAATGATACTGTGAATTGATGGCTTGTTTTTAGACTATAATTTTTTTCAGTCTTTTAGTCTGGTGTCCTTGACTTCATTTCTCAGTGCTCCTTGAATAATAAAATACTGAATGAGCCAGGGTATATCAGAAGATTACGGCATCACATATTTTCACAGTGACCTGCAAAACAATCCTAAGTTATTATTAAAAGACCAGAGACACAAAGAACTGGAGAGAGACTGTGTCATACTCTAGAAGTTTTCCTAATGTTATCAGAAGTTCTTAAATTGACCCTAAATTCTTGCATACGACTAGAAAATAATTTAGGCAACATGAAAATATAATAAAGATGATAGCAAAGTTTATTAGAAAAGAAATATGGCAGAGAAAGAAGCACCCAATGTAGACATGCCACCGGGAAGACAACACTTGAGCCTATCTCAGCAATCTTGTGATATCATTTGGATTACAGAGATAGACCTTGGGTTAAGTAGGGAGATTGGGAATCCTTGAAGATGGTTTGGTCATTTGTCTCCTCTGTGTTCCCTGTAGTCATAGAACTAATGATTTAGTACCTGTTCTTAATTTCCTCCTTTTTCTTCCCTTACATAACAGATATGTTCCTTGCTCTTTTGTAGCCCTTTTCCCCCATTTTGTTGTGAGATAATTTTCAGTTTATCTGCTTATCCTGCCATCTGCAAGTTATATAGGCCTCAATTCCCTGGCTTCCTGCCTTTCTCTTAATTCCTATCACTAACATCATTGCAAAAAAAAAAAACAAAACCCAAAAACAAAAACAAGGATGATGTTTGGAACACCATCTTTGACTGGGTGGTGGTGAAAGAGAACAAACGACCTTCAGTCACCTCAGTGCAGTACTGAGCAGTAAGTTCCAGCTGGGAGCTTCTGTCCAGTTTGGTTGAGTGTTCCCTCTTAAAAGATCCCAATCCTACCATCATCTTCTGGAGCCCACACTATAATAATAACAGGGTAAATTATGTTTTCTTTTCCACATCTGCATGCTGAGATTGTTTTTGGAGATCTTTCAAGTTAACTCATTATAATCAAGTTGTAGCAGCCTTTGTTTTAATAAGATTCTAATCTCGAGTTCTATCCTTCGCATCAATGACTTTACACTGTTAATTGCTTTCTTGTCCTCCATTAAATTGCGGTTACAATTGCTTCATCTTAACTGGCTCTTTGTGCTTTGTATTCTGCCCCATGTTCTGCAGGCACACTTAGTAACATCATCTTCCTAAAGAACAAAATTACCTATTATCCTTTTAATCTTGATGTACTTTTTTATGGGCTTGGTTCCTAGCTAGTGTCCAGCCAGGAAGCTGCATTGTATCTTGTTTAAAAAAACTGTTCTTTAAAGAAGCCGAGTGTGGAAGGCCAAAATTTATTTCTAGATAGAATTTTCATAGTGATTTTTATAGGACCAATTAAAAAGACAAAGGGGCCTCTTCTCCCCTTGATACACCAGAGTGACTTCCATTAACATTAAGGGAAAGCAAACACTTGCATAGAAATGAGTGAAGCCAACGTATTAGAACATGATGCAGCAAAGTCTGGAATAAATGTTACCATGATTTTTACAAGCAGAGCTGCACACACACACACACACACACACACACACACACACACACACACACACAAAACATGTAACTCAATTCACAAATATATTTCTCCCTATGCTTTTGCTTTTTTGTATATTAAAGAAAATCAGTGAATAATTTGGAGGAAATCCTTTCCCTCAGAAATCAAATGGATGTGGATTTATTATTGTAGGTTGCATGACACAAGTTACAGAAGAAATTCAGTAATGAAAAGCAGCCTGGGGACTTGACAGGTCTTTGCTGAAGGGAAGTCCTGGGAGATCTGCTTCCAGAGGCAGAAGTGAGAGAGAGATTGGTTACCTGAAGAACTATGTACACACCAGCCTGATGTCAAGGGAGACTGGCTGACAGTGTCAAGCTTCTCTTTTGACATATCTTCCCTGAAATCTATCAAAATCTGGAAACTGCTTCTGACTTTAAGTGAAGCTTCTGGATTGTGATCCTCTTGGCCCTCTGTGCACCTCACGAAAGTTTTAAATTTCATAACTAATATGATCTGACACCAGCCAGGCAAGGTTCTCATTTATCATTTCATTCTTGGATTAATTGCCTGGGAGTTATTTAAGATACAACTAGCTTGCCACACCATTGTAGTTTTTTTTTAATATGGACACATTCATTTTACATCAAGTTCAATTGGTTTTAGCCTTTAACAGTGCTTTTCAAAGACAGAAGCAATATCTGACCAACAACCCTCTCCTTGGCATTTTTCCATCTGTCTTCCATTTCTTAGCCTAGACCTTCATTTAGCTGCCAGACGTGGTTCAGTAGCATTATTTCTTCCCCCACATTGCTTCCTTTCTGACCACTTATAAATAAGCACTATCTCTGGGATGTTTTTACTATTCACATTGACCTGGAAAAATCTTCTGAGATATTTTCCCACTTTAATTGCCTCCTTTCTTAAATATGAAAAATTACCTCCTTTGGAGCATCATTTGCAACTTTCTTTGGAACCAAGAGATTCAAACCCTTTAGCGAAAGTTCTTTTTATCTCAGCTTAAAAAGTGATTTAACTTCTGTCTTCTGTTTATCACCTTTAATATCCTCTGTTTTTTCTTGGCCTTGATTATTCTTGTCAGAATTTCCTAAAGAATCATCCTTATTGTTCTAACAGCAAGAGTGCTTCTTAAATTTTTCTATGGTTGTTATTGTGAGGTAGTTTGGAAAATGTATCCAAAGGAACAAGGGGAGGAAGAAGAAATGGTAAGGTGATCCTTACCATTGAACTACGCATTTAAAAATATTTTTATCCCCTGATATTCCTTAGTGTGTTAATTGAAGTTCTGAGCTTAGAAATGCAAATATTTTACTGAGAAAATGCCTGTGAAGGATACAAAGCAGAAGCAGAATAAATAAAAGCTCAGACCAGGATGTTTGTCTAGTCCCTATGATAGCTGAAGGGAAGGAAGAGTGACTGAGTAGGCATGATGCAGTTATAAGAAAATGTGGGCCAGGTAAATGTTCAGTCCTCCAACCAATCACCTGCTAGAGAAGTCCCACATGAACTAACAGGAAGGGCCTGCAAGCTCAGTCCTGTACTATTTAGCCCTGCCCTACAAGCATTGGCTACAACCACCAGCCGCAGTGAACATGGTGCTGGAGCCCTGGACCCAGGGGAGTCATCGGCAGGGTTGCCAGGAGATCTGACTGATGTCCCTTAGCCCTTCACCCCTACCATCCCCCCACACACACTCATCCATCCACAGACTGATCACTGGTCCAGCATAAGTCTACTCTGTTCAGAGTCATCATGGGATCACTCATGGGGTACAGACTTGTGTCCAAAAGCTTTGAAATGGGTGAGAAGTGTGTATTAGTAAATTAGCTCTAGGGCTGAAAATCCTGTTTCTCATCCCAAATAACATGCAATACTGCTTCCAATACAGCAGCTTATATAGAGCCAAAGCACTGTTAAAATATTTTAAGAACAAGCTGGGTGTGGTGCCTCATGCCTGTAATCCTAGCTACTCAGGAGGCTGAGATCTGAGGATTATAGTTCAAAGTCAGCCCAGGACCTTAGACTCTTTTTTTTCTTTTTTTTAAATAATTTTTATTGTAATTAATAAAAGGGTTACATGATATTTGCCAGATAGAAGGTTCATTAATTCACATACATTGATACCCTTTCACATGTCTTGGTACCCATTACCCTCCCCCCCCCACCCATCACCCACCCCCGTCTTGGTTTTCCCCCCTTCCCTATCAAATTTCAAATAACCAAATACAAATAAATTCAATATATCAGACAACAAAGTGAGATACTGTAACAATATGAGATACCCAAGCTAGTTAACCTCTAGGAAATGGGTAATAAGGCTTAGCTTAAGGGTGGGGTGGTAGCCTAGAGCTAATGAGCTAAGGGACAACGCCCAGGCCTAGGGGTAGGGCGGTAGGTACCCTTGAGCTAAAGAGTTCAGGGACAGCACCCAGGACCATGATATGACCCACAAACATATCTATACATATCTATCTATCTATATATATATATATTTTTTTTTTTTTAAGAACAGACTGCCACCATAAAGATACATTAACTGAACACAAGCCCCTTATCACTTCCAAATTCCTGGAGAGAAACGTGAGCCTAACTAAACATTTATTTACTTTACAAATGAAAATCAAAAGGAAAATCTATCTTATCCAATTTCTTTTATTGCTCAGTGAGTTCTTGATACCTGGAGGGAGTTGCATTTCTTTAGCAGCATCAGTCTGGAGTGTTCACTCTGTGGCTGGATATAGCTCCTTCAGAGTTCCATAAATTATGGTCTAATTTTGAAAGCGCCCAAAGTCTACAAAAATGGCAAAATGTTTACAATCCTGTCCTTGACCTTAACCCAACTAGTTCCTAGCCCCCAAAATAAATACCATAGTACCCAGGATCATCGAAGATCCCACAGGAATGGAGGGAGGAAGAACAGGCAGTGAAGAAAATCTTGATTTTACTTTTTGGAGATAGCAGACACTCTAGTATGTCCAGAATCTATAACCGGAGTAGAAACTCAATTGAGAAAAATCTCCCCATAGAGGATAATTAGACCTGTACATTTCTTGTTATGGGGGGAATCCAACCATTCTACTGCAGCAAATGAATGTTCCTGACACATACTTTCAGTTACTTTGATTTTGGCTGTCACAGGCACACTGGACTCACTGGCATTCTGCATCCTGCCAAGCATGTAGAAGGGGCTTAATACATAATTGTTGTAAGGAAATAGCAGTAAGTAGAATTTGAATCCCACTTGTGTCCTTCAGGATCCTATGTCCGCTTACCTGAAGAATATCCTGGGTTTTAAGGGGACCTATTACAAATATGTTAGAAAACTCTGTACAGGTCAGGATTTTCTTATGCAATGAAAAACAAACCAGAAGCAAATCAGAGCAAATCCACAAACAACTTCTTGACTATTATCTGTAACCTCTGATTTCCAATTTCTATATTCACCAGGAAGGCACATTACTCCTATAGAATTAATTATTTTATGATAAATACTGTTATAATGGCAACTGGTGTGAAAAGTGATAGACACTACATATTTGTACTAATAAAATAATATACTTAACAATAAACAAATTTATTTTTTCTGTAGATAACAGAAAAAGTATTGGTTCAGTGAAAATAAAATTTGCTGTAAACCCATGAGTTTTATTTGGATGCAAATTCCTTGATATCCTAATATATTTATAACTCAGCTAACTTTTATAAAATAGTACTGATCATTTGTATGATTATTGAGAGAGTCAAAAACAACCAAAATGCCTCTGGCACAGAAAACCCTCTCTATATTGTTTTCCTTTGTTAGTAAATGCCTTTACACAAAGTAATCACAGAGGATTACAGAGGCATGCAACAAATAAGCCCTTAATAAATGTGTTCATTAATTTTATTTTTCGATATTTGAAGGTACTTTAATTATTAAACAATTTTAACTATAATTGGGTAAGACAGTTTTCATTATAGAATTAGCTAATGTCTTCTGCATTTTCAAATTGCTTTGCTTATATCTTGGTTCCAGCACGTGGCTCTCCCTAGAATTTGAATAGCTTGAGGATCTTCAAATTATATACTTGTCTTCCTCTTCACAGTGAAGGCTATATGGTTTAACTCAGTAAATTAACTATGTTTTTTATGTGTTTGCTTGCTTTACTTCAAGTAGTATGCATATAAAATATATTAAGCACCAATCTCTGTTGTAACTGCTTGTAAATATTAACTACCTTATTTGTCATAATCCTCTGAGAGTGGTATTGTTATTATCCCCATTTCACAGATGAAGAATTCAAATCATAGAGTTTTAAGTTACCTGGCCAAGAACATCAAGTTCTTATGTGGTAAAGCCAGGTTAGAGCTCAAAAAGTTGGCAAAGTTTCAGTGTCTGTTCTCTTGATTGTGGCATGGTGCTGTTTCCCATTAGAAAAGGAAGTTACAGTGGCAAGCTGGTTGGATTAATAAGAATTCAGTGCTAGGATTTTTGTACTGTGATTTTTATAGTAACCTTAACTTGACTATCTTTGGTATGTATACATTATATAATACATGCATATAATATATACAACACATACACACATACATATATTGTGTGTGTATACACACACACACACACACACACACACACACATATGCCTATAGATGAACTCAGTTTGAACCTATCTCTTTGGTTTTTCTGCCATCAAGACCATTTTATACATTAGGAACCATGCATGAGCAAAGGGCCTTGGTCCACAAAAAATGCATGAGAGCTGGAATTGGGGTTTTATGCAAATGACAAAAATCTACAAAATTGAAATTAAGAAGTAGCTACATGATGTAAGCTATTCAGAGACATTTTAATATACTTCCAAACAATATGTAAGTTAGATGTCTTCTTTGGAAGAATAACCGTAGTGAGACGTATTTGTTATAAGAAGCTTATACTGAATAGTTTTAAATCTACAAATTGTTTTTAAATGTCCAAATGTTTAATGATAAAGATCATATTTAATGTGAGCACATTTTTGCTGTATTTGAGGGAAATGTGAAGGGGCCTATGAAGTCTTATAGAGGAAGCCAACCAGCAAGCTGCCTACTTAACAAATATGCAAGAAAGGCATGCCAAATTAGGCAAAGGAAAAGAATATCTGAATTGTGGATCTCATGAGTAATCAAATTTTAAAAATAATTGCAATTTCCCTACATATTACCATTCAAATGCCTGAACTATTCTTCCATGTCCATTCTCTGACTTGGTAATCCTGAGAAATATTTCCTACAAGGTACAAGAAAGAGCAGAAAACCAGGTTTCTGTGAACTCATAACCAGAGCACTTAGCTCATTTGCTTTATTTTGATCATCCCATGGCTCCTTTTCACACCTATTATAATTTGGAGGATACAGGAGGCTGTATTAGTCCTAGTGATGCTCCTGAGGAACTGCCACAAGCCAGGCATCCAGCAATTCCACAAATGAATTATCTGACAGTTCGGGGGTCAGAAATCTAAAATGGGCCTGAACAACTCCATTCCTATGAATGCTGCAGGTAGATCTCTTTTCTTGCAATTGCCTGCTTCTAGAGGCTGCCACCATTCCCACTCCACAGCCTCCTCCCTTCATTTTCACAGTGATCAAGTCTGACCATATCTGTCTCACTCTGGATCATTCCAGCCCCTTTTGCCTCCCACTTCCACTTTTAAGGATAGTTGTAATTATATGGATTCCACCCAGATAATCTGGGATTATCTTTCCAGATCAAGGTGCTTAATCACTCCTGTAACATTTATTTTGCTATGCAAGATAAGTTCTGAGATTCAGTTTGTGAGTATCCTTGTGGAGTCACTATTTTACCTGCCTACCACATATAAATTTGACAGACTCCAGGTGAATAGATTCCTCAGAGCACCTGAGCCACTGCTGAGTGCATTCCATGAATGATTCTGGGAGGCAGGACCATTCATCTCACTGCTTGCTGTGGCTTCCCTAATGTACACACATTCTCTGCTTCTAAAGAGGTAGCTTCGTCTCTTTTTGTGGACTACTTTTTTCTTAAGCCTCATGATTGGGAAGTGGTTTGATTCACCAGCTTCCTTTTCTTGACAATAATATTATGTGATATAGACATTTGCTGTGGAGGGCACAATGGTTTTAGAGATGTATAGGTCTGTGTGTGTATGTATGTGTGAAGAGCAACAGGCAGACACATTAATATTTTGCCTTCTTATATTTATTTCTGGATTTTTACTGTTTCTGAACCAGAAATCAGAAAATGGCTATGTTAAAGGAAACTTCTCAAAACATTTCAAGACTGTGAAAGAAGACTTACTCTTGGTCTTTCTCTCTCTCTCTCTCTCTCTCTCTCTCTCTCTCTCTCTCTCTCTCTCTCTCTCTCTCTCTTTCTCTCTCTGTTTCTTTCTCTCTTCTCTCTCTCCTCTCCTCTCCTCTGCTCACCTCCTGGCTTGCTTCTGTGTTCCAATTTCCTTGTTCCTGTGCGTTAATGGTGTCAAGACCAACTTGTGAAGGGTCACTGGCAGAGTATCATCCCAAGGTCATTTCCATATGGAAGAACAATACTAAACCATGAGCATCTTCTGCCAAGGAATCAAGGCAGAAAGACATTATTGTTAATGCATTATTTGCCTGGATCTTTCTTACGTCTAAGTTTAAATTTATTTGAACTGTTCTGAATTAGATGAGTCACTGATGGGTGGTTTTCAACAACACCCATCTTTCCCTCTCAGAGAATTTTTCTCAGTTCATGCCAGCTCATACCAGCCACAGTACATGCTATCCCAGTAACTGAACCTCCTTCTTATCCTCTCTACTCTCATACCAGGCATTTCTTGCCAATGGTCAGCACTCCACATCATATCTGTGAAACATTCCTAAGAACCACCAGACCCAGTACATACAGCAAGGAAAGGTCATTAATCTATTAATATTGCATGCTAACCTTTATGTACTAGATAAGATGTATTTGTACAGGAGTTTTCCTTTAGAGATTTCATCAAAACATCTGGGTTAGTGGGCTGTGCAGGTTGTTATCGAAGTCAAGTTAAATGACCACATTTCTTGCCTCTGGGATCATTTGAATGTTTGGAAAGGAGTAGAGGTAGGAAAAGAATAACAACCCAGGGTAATCATCAGAGAAAAATTGACAACTTTTAGTCGTGCCTGCCAATAAATTTTTCTTAATATCCTGAATATCTACAACAAAATTTCCACTGATATGCATGACTTGCATTTTGTGTGTGTTTATGAGCAAGAGTGGTGGCAGCAGAGAGACAGACACACAGACAAACAGACAGACAGACAGAAAGACAGAGACAGAGAGAGAGAGAGGGATAGAGAGAGAGGGAGACAAAGAGAGAGAGAGACAGAGGGAGAGAAAGAGAAAACATGAGATTTGAATTCAGGTCTGCACACTAACCCCTAACTTTTCCACTCAATGCTGATAGTCTACTACTTGAGCTATAGCTCTACTGTTGGTGTTTTCTGATTAATTGGAGATAAAAGTCTCTTGGATTTATCTGCCTGGATTGGCTATGAACTAAGATCTTCAGATTTCAGCTTCCTGAGTAGGTAGGATTCCAGGCATGAGCTACTCACTGGATCTTGAGTGTAGAACTAATCAGAGCTGGTACCTTTACTGTCCTCAGCAAATTCTTATATCTCCGTGCTTCAGTGTCTTTACATATAAAAATGCAAATGAAGGTACATTTTTGCTTTTCTAATATCCCTGTAATGTCCAGGGATACTAGCCCAGTTTTATCAATTGAGGTAAGGTGCCTTAATTTGCTGAGCCAGTCAGTATGGGACTGGAAAGAAGAATGTGGTCTTTTGTCTACACAGTCATCCTCCAACAAACCTTCGGCAGAGAGGTGTCCTGTGCTGGCCCATAATTATGGCAAAATAGTGCTCAGACAACTAAGCTCTGGTTAGTCCCCTTAAGGAGCTGCTGCTTTGCTTTTCCTTTAAACTGTCCTGTGTTCCTCCCTTTGTTCCTCCTTCTTTGAGCTGCCTATTATTTTAGTCAACTCTGCATACTCAGTTGGAAAGTTTGAAGTCTGGAAACTCATCATTTATGATTCATTTCCTGCTTCTGCATACCTTAATAGAGCCCCGTATGGTGTGCTTCCTTTAGGTACTATTTTTCTCACCACTGCACCATGTGTGCACATAAGACTATTAAATGAATTAATCTCATGCTTCTCACTTAAGCAGCTTCCACCCATTCTGGTGACAGGAAGCATTTGGCTAGAAGAAACAACAGGAGACACTAGTCCATCCCTAGGAGTCATAACATGCTAATGAGGAGAGAAACAAAGCAGCTAAAGTATAAGAACTGAAAAAAATATTACAGATAAAGATACAAAAAACATAGGTTATTTTATTATAGGAAAAGTTTATACAAATCAATGAGGATAACCTAACAATCAGCATTTTAAAAGGGGTATAATATAAAAAATTGATAAATAAACTAACAAGTAATAAAATGTATCAGAAGCTAATAGTCTAACTCATACTCAGTAAAATCCAAATTAAAACAATAATCCTGGCCTCCACAATTACTGAAAAATTAAATATTTGTTGTATATGGGGAGCTGTGTGACAACAAACATGTCTCAAACACCACTGGTATAGTTTTTAAATTGTATTTTATTGTCAGGGTGATGTATATAGGGGTTACAGTTACATCTGTCAGGTAGTGGGTAAATTACTTCTTAAACATTGATACCCCCTTCCCATGTTTTTCTCCCACTCTTCCTCCCTGTACTCCCTCCCAATCATCTTGTTTTTCCCCTTCCCCTCCCAATTTCAAATAAATATATATACAATATACCAGGTACCAAAGTCAGATATATTAACATGGGATAAGCCATAATGGGGAAAAAAGAAAAGAAATAACTGCGCATAGTATATTAAGAACAAAGATAAACCTCTTGTTTCCATATCCTGGAATTCATTTCACTTAGCCTTATCCTATCTGGTGAGTTGTGCATAGGTTTTGAGCTATTGTGATCCTCTGCTAGGAGAATTGTAAACGTATACTAATTGTTACAAATGATGGAAACCATGGAGCCTATGCTTCTTTGGGTCTTTTTTACTTCACTTAATATGATTTTCTCCAAGTCTTTCCATTTTCTTACAAATGGAGTAATGTCATTCTTTCTTATGGCAACATAGAATTTCATTGTGTATAGGTATTGCATCTTCTTGACCCATTCATCTACTGAGGAATATCTGGGTTTTTCCATGTCTTACCTATAGTAAACAATACTGCAATTAACATGGTTGTACTAGTAGCTTTAGTATGTCCTTGTTTATGGACATTTGGGTAAATGCTCAGAAGTGGGAGTGGGATTGTTGGGTCATAGGGGAGCTCTATGTTTAGTTTTTTGAGGAACCTCCATACTGCTTTCCAGAGTGGCTGAACAAGTTTACACTCCCACCAACAGTGTTAGTATCATTCCCTTCTGGCTATATCCTGCCAGCATCTGTTGTTATTAGATTTCTTGATAATGTCCATTCTAACTGGAATGATGTGGAATCTCAAAATTGTTTTGATTTTCACTTCTTTTATGGCCAGAGATGTCGAGCATTTCTTCATATGTCTATTGGTCAAGCTTATTTCTTCTTCAGATACATCTCTCTTTAAGTCGTTAGCCCACTTTTTAATGGGATGGTTATTTCTTTGCAGATTTGTTTTTGAGATTCAATTTTTTGAGCCATAGGCATATTTTAGATATGAGGCCCTTGTCTGTTGTATGGCTAGTAAAGATCTTCTCCCACTCTGTGGGCTTTCTATTTAACTTGCTAGCTATGTACTTTGCCATATAGAAGCTCTACAGTTTAATGCATTCCCATGTGTCCAAACTTTCTTTAATTTGTTGTGTTTCTGGGCCTTTATTAAGAAAGTTTAGCAGGGCTCAGTGGCTCATGCCTGTAATCCTAGCTACTCAGGAGGCTGAGATCTGAGGATCATAGTTTAAGGTCAGCCCAGGCACTAAAGGACCTGAGACTCTTATCTCCAATTAACCTCTAGAAAATAGGAAGTGGGGCTTGGCTCAAGGATAGGGCTAGCCTTGAAGCTAAAGAGCTCAGGTACGGTGCCCAGGCAGAGTTCAAGAGCTATATACATGACATACACACACACACACACACACACACACACACACACAAATCCAATTTAAGAGTGTACCAAATTCATTTTCAGGAATCTATCATAAGAACACAATCACAAATCTGGTGTAATACTCAAAATCAAAGATGCTCAACCTAATATTACTTATAATAGCAGAAAATCAGAAGCTTCAGTAAATCAAGAGCTTCAATGTACATGAAAGGTTAATTTGTATGAATTGTCACATAGCTACATGACCTATCATAATAATACAAAGAACACTTAAGGACAGAAAAATGTTAACCACAATTCATTCACCGATAATCTTGGGGAATAAAATCATTCTTCCTGTGGTAGCAATTGTGAAGTTATCAGCAACTTCTCCATACCTGAGAGGAAACCCAAAGCAACAAAAGTTATGGGCTTGAAGACCAAGCCCTGGCTTCTATACCCTGTCAGCCATATGGCTGTGGCCAATCACAACTCCCCAAAGATCCTAATTCCCCCTCAATATTCCCATCTCCTACATTAGCAGAATAAGAAATGGTGTGCTAAAGAAACAGAAATAGCTATTGCTGTTGGCCCTGAGTATAGGCCATGAAGAGAAGTTACTGGATAATCAACTGTGGAAGTACTTGACTAGCTAAATTGTAATCTATGAGTAAGAAAATATTTTCACTGATTCCTTTATATGGAGAAAATTCATCATCTCAGCTGTTCTCAGTATATTAAACATAATGGAGTTTAATTATGAAGATAGCCTCCACCAACATTGTCCTGAGTCCATTGGTCAGCTTTATAAATACCAGCTCTCAGAGATTACCCATGTCAGTCAGAACCCTGAAGGGTAGTGATGTATTGAAGAGTACCAGTCCTAAGGCCGGCACACCTGGCTCCATGCCTAGTTTTGTTATATTCATATTGCACCCATAGCCAAGGTGCATGACTGCTGTAAAGATACTTTTGCCTGGCTGGGAGTTGGGCCTACTGAGAGTGTGCTTGCTTAGCATGCACAAAGACCCAGGTTTGATTCCTCAGTACTGCATGCATAAAAAGCAAGAAATGGTGCTGTGGTTCAAGTGGTAGAGCTCTAGCCTTAAAAAAAAAAAAACAAGAATAAAACAAGAATATTTGCTTGAGTTCAACCACCAGGACTGGCAAAAAAAATACATTTGCCATACTAGCAAATACAGACAGCACGCTCTCCTTCATGAGGGTTATGGGAAGATTGGATGGAATAATGCAGTTTATGGGCTTAGCTAGAACAATGGCAGGTGCAGAGTAACCAATTCTTGGTCAGATGTATTATCACACTTGCCTCTGCCTCACAAGTGGCTTTCAGCATCCCTTTTCAGAAGTGTCCATGCCTTCTCCAGCATGCCAACACTATCTTGGAAGGGAATGTGCAAGCCCCTAGAGGCTAGGGAAGCAGAGCCAGGGCAGAAGCACAGCAGAAGGCACAGTGATGGTTACCTTCTTGTGGACACCCAGCTTGCTCATGGGCAACCCCAAACCATAGCTGGAAATCTGAGAGAGGAGGACATCTAATAAGGATCATAAAACTCTTGGAAACAATAGAGTTATGAGTTCATGTGGACCCCAGAGCAGGAGTTTGGAGGTCTGGAATAAGCTGTGATTGCCAAGGTAGAGGCACATGCATTTATGCCATGTAAGCACACAGATCACTAGATCAAAGGTCCTCCTGTCAGCAACTAACTGTCACATTATTTCCTTTTGTCACATCTGAAACCTACTCTGCTACACATGCTGATGGCCACAGCATACTCATTTTTACACTATTGCTGGTTGGATGAGAATGTTCCATTTCATAAACGTGTTCTCTTCTGTTTTCAAATGCCAAGCAGTGAGACAAAGGGAAACTGAGTCCGAAGAGGAATCAAACCTCAGTTCTACTGCTTCCTAGTTCTGTGTCCATGCAGTGTTATTTAATTTCTCTCGTCCTCAAATTTTATATCTGGGGGAAGGGGTTGAATGCAAACTTCCAGTCCACTGTTGTGAGAATTCGTTGAAAAAAATGTTCAGAGAAATTAACACATGGAAAAAATTAAATACTGAAATACCATTGTTATGATTTGGTGAATATCTTATCAAGTATGGTTCCAAATACTTTGATGATTTGAAATATTTTAGCCAGGTCAATTGCTAAAGAAGTAATGACAGTGTTTTGGTTCTATTTTATTTGTTTTAGCAAATGGCATTAAGCAATTATGAGAGATTCTTAGTCATATATTTCTGGAATTATCTCTTCATGGGCTTCTGAAATTTATATATTCAAAGGTGATCAATGTAGCAGAAAAGGCATGCAAACAGAATAATGGAAAAATAGAAGAGGGGGATAAAGCAGGAAAAATAAGGAGGAGGTGGAATGTTATAATGAGACCAAGATCTTGCCTTTTATAGCTTCCATCAGACAATGAACATATATGTATACATATGTGTGTAGCACAAGGAATAATATTTATAAAAATAACATGAAGCATATCTTTCGAATAAAGATTTTACAGAAAAATTAGATATTTATATGAGCTTTCATGTGCATGACTATTCAGTGTACAGATTGTGCCTTTTGAGTGATTGATGATCGAAGTGGGTGCTAAGGGCAGATGCATGAATCCCAGGCTCTAAAGCATCAAGTTCTAAAAAGATGTGAGCAGAAGGTAGATTTTGAGCTGAGATGAATCACGTGTCAATGTCTAAGAAAATGCATTCTATAAATCTGAAAGTGAAGTCAGCTGGCTTTCCTAGGCCAGCAAATTGCCGGTGACCCTAGAGAATTGTGTGAGGCCACAATTTAATTGCACAGCTTTAAGAGATCTGCAGTCCTTTATCCCATTAATTCAACCTGCAACTTTGTTCTCTGATCCCTTTTGAATATGCAATTCTCATTGATTTCAATGGAAGTTACAGACACAGAGAAGGGAAGAATTGGGCCAATTATCTGTTCAAAGCACAGCATCATTTAAAAATGGTGTTAAAGCACTCGCAGGCACATTAGTGAATCAGCTCCTTCAAGTTTGTCCAGGGGCTTTCCCTTTTGAATGGGTCATTTTAAAGAGCAGACTCCTTCCTTACACCCTCAGTGTCATATCCACGCATCAGTAATTTGGTTGTGACTACTAGAAGACAATGACCCCACATTTGAGTCTCTACTTTACTGCTCAATTGCTTCAGATTTAAGCTATAGACTAATCATAATTGCCAACCCTAAATAACATTATACATTCTTACAATGCCTATTGGGCTTTGGTGGCTCTTCCCTACAGCGAGTCAGGCAGGCATAGCCTCACTCTCAGAGATCTTTTGTTTGAGATAATCTCAGTCTACTGATCATGCTCCAACACAGAGACTAGGGGGAGACAGCTGTCAATATAAAATTTAAAGCAAGTAAACTTGCACTGAAAGCTAACATAGTGCTGTGATTTAACTGTCTCTCCCTTTCTGTACTGTGTCCTATGGCACTTGGCTGCATAGAAACTTCTTTAAAAGAAGTCTGATGTCTAGTCTGTAAGGCCATGTACATTAGAATTTGTGCAAGTCTTATTTGAGAACCTCTTTAGGGGAGAGATGCTAGTTATGTGGATAGCCAGAACCCCACCTGTTGTCTGTCAGCAGGGTCAGAGGTGCTGATTCCAGTCACAGCACTGAGAACTCAGGGACCTGGGAATGTTTTTGCTAGGAGGGCTCTGTGGCCCAAAGACAGTTATTTCTCTCATACTTTAAGATATCCTGACTTCCTGACTCCTAACAGCCCTCCTTTTCCTTTTGCTGGGTTTTTAAACTGACTAATTAGACCAGGGTAACAGGTGGCTCTAGGAATGGCACACAGATTTGGTTCAACTTTTGTATTACCAATGCAGAGAGCTGATGCATTCAGCCAGCCCGGTCTCAGAGGACAGCCTGTGTGAGGTAATGCTGCAAATGTGCTTACAACACAGCAAAGGGAATATCCGCAAGACTTTGCAGTGGGTCCTAATTCTAACTTCAATGTATGTGGCACATACATTCATACACACACACACACACACACACACACACACACACACCTACGAGGGGTAGAATTAAGTCATATAGACTTCAGATGAGCTGCCAGAAAATTACATCTTGGACTGGTCCTAGAAGAATTAGCAGACTTGGGGTAGTTCTAGTCAGCTTTCTGTTACTGGACCAAAATGCCTATGATTGTCAAATTATAAGAAGGAAAGGTTTATTTTATGTTGGTTTGTAGTGTTAGAGGTTTGTAGTCTGTTGTCCTCTTGCTGTGTTCCCTGGTGAGACAATGAATCATATTACTAATGGGTAGCAAGGGATGCTTCTTACCAGATAGTAGTTGGAACGCAATGGGAAAGATAGGAAGAAGCCCAAACCTCAAGTCTCCTCAACAACAGTTCTTACATGGCTTAACATCCTTCCACGGGGCTCCACTTCTTATGGGTTTCATTGCTTATCAGTTGTCCATAGGTTGGAGACCAACATCAATATAAGGTCCACTATTAAAGGAAGGCACCTGAATTATGCTCCTGAAGTGTTTTATATCTCTGATCTACAATGGACACCTATAATGTTTTAAGTGTCGATACTGGGACTTGAACTCAGGGCCTTGGTGCTGTTCTTACTTTTTTCAGTCATGGCTAGCCCTCTACCACTTGAGCCACAGCTCCACTTCTGGCTTTTTACTGCTTAGTTGGAGATAAGAATCTCATGGACTTCCTCACCCCATCTGGCTTCAAACCAGAATTCTTTGATCTTAGCCTCTAGGGATATGATAGGTATGAGGCAACAGTGTCTGAGTGATTTTTTTCACGGTATGAGGGTACAAAATATTTCCAGAGAATTGATAAACTTAAGAACTTAAATATTGGGCCTTACCTAGTAAAACTTCATAAAAGTCATCGCCCCACTGGAAGCAGGAATCTTTCCACCAACGCCCATGTTTCCATGGTACTCAGCAGGGCCCTGAGTTTGTGCAGGCCAGTGTTCAGTAGATGAGAGGTCAGCAGGTTGTGACTATACAAATGATATATTCAAATCTACTTAGGAGATCAAGTAAGTAAGTTAACAAGAGAACCTGAAAGTTAGCTAAATTGAAAAGCTGGCTGGAATGCAAAACAGAACATCCTTGCTAAGAAATGATGGGTTCACTCAGCCTGGAGGAAGTACAGCAGAATGGAGAACAGTTTTTAACAGAGCTCTACTCATTATGAGCTTAGCTCAGAGTTCTGCAGTGATAGGTACAGACAGCTTATTGGAAACTTGCCACATGTCTAATTATTTCCTGCACTATCACTGAAAAGTACAAACCTTGAAGAACATGGTGACTATTATCCCTTCCACTTCAGATAAAATGATGAAGATACGAGGTTTCTGTGGTTGACTTGAATCTGAATGTGCATTATTATCAATTATATATACTATGTAATGCATTAGGTCATACATTATATATAGTATATATATTCACATATGCATTCACATACACTCTTATGTATATGTGCAATAATGAAAATATCACTGAGTGAGTTCAATAACAAAGATTTACTTCTCATAATTTGGAGTGTGAGGAATCTAAGTCAAGCACTAGCAAATGCGGTGACTGGTGTCTTACACTTTCTTTCTAGTTCATAGATGCATAGATGCTATCTGCTTCTTGGGTCTTCATGTAGAGAAAAGAACAAGAAAACTCTTTGACATCTTAGAAGAGCACTAAGCTCATCCATGAAGACTTCATTCACAGCCTAATCACCTCCAAAAGCCCCGATTCACTAACACCATCACATTGGCAATTAGGGTTTTAAGTCTTCAGCTCCTGCCAGTCCCATCCTTCTTAATGCAAGCAGAAACCTAGACTCACTGACATCCTCTTCCTCACACTAGTTCTGTCATTCCATGCCCCTGTCATGTTACAGTCATGGGACACTATCTCTCTGTCTCTCTCCCTGCCTCCCTCCCTCTACTCCCCCCGGATTCTCTGGAAAAATCCAGAGACCATGACATGAACACATTCGTTCACCTGTGGAGAGGCCTGTGTGGTGCTTCCTCCTGCCCAAAGTCATATAAGGGAGCTTCAAAGAAAACAGTAGTTTTCCTTACAAATAACCAAGGCAAATGCAATGAGTCATAGATGTTATTATTTAGCCTAAAAGTAAATACTCATATGATTGTAATCTTAGAAGTAGCACCACATTTCAGCACCATGACCAACAAAAAAAATAGTACCACATAACTATTGAAAAGGGAAAAGATCTCTTATTATTTTTATAACAATAAATCAACCATATTTCTGATGCAAAGAACAATTTTATTGGTGCCATCCGAAAGCTCACCCCAAAGCTATTGTAAAGACAATGACTTTGGGATCTAGAATTCTTCATGAGTGCCCAAAGTCCATATTCCTCCTGTCCATGAAAAGACAATGATAAACCAAGATGGGGGGGTGGAGGGAAGAGTAATGGGGACCAAGACATGTGAAAGGGTATCAATATATGTGAATTAATGCACCTTCTATCTGGCAAATATCATGTAACCCTTTTATTAATTACAATAAAAAAGACAATGATGCATTTTATATTTTGAGTTAGTGTGTCAGTGTCTATTCTGTCCTCTGAGTCTCTGTGCTGACTGATGGCCAGATCTTTAGTCTGTTCCACTACACACGTGGAGTGTTCTGTTCTTGCTACTAGTGTTTCTTTGAAAAGTTAAGTGAGCAGGCCATAACTCACACCTCCAAAGAAATGCAAAGGGCTGCTTGTAAACAACATTGGGTGACATTAAGTTAGAAACTCAGCCACACTTAATTATCCTTTGCTGGGAATAAATGTTTATCTGTGTTACAGAACCTAGAATATGAGAGGCACAAACACCATCTAACCAGAAGTACCATGGTACTCATGGTTGAGACCCAAGGGGAGCACTTAGAAAAGGAATGATGGCTCCAAATTTAATGGAATGGATTTACCCTGTTCTTTGAAGTGACCCTAAATGATTAACCAAACTCTAGATTCATTTCCATCATGCTTTTTTAGAACTACCTTCATAGAAATAATAGACACATTAATTAAATAGGGAGCTCTTCTCATCAGTACACATACAAAGGAGTCACACAAGCTCAAAATATCACTGGCTAATAGTGTTAAAATCATAAAAATAGTGTTTTAAGATAAAATTGAAGATATGAAAATGTTGCAAGTATCAGTGCTTTTCTTATAATTGGTGTTTATATGTAGCAAATATTAAAAAGTAAATTACATGCTAAAATGAGAAGGTAGGAATAGCACAATAACAGGAATAGATAGTGAAATGATCTGAAATTCCCTACATCTCAACATATCAAATAATGATACAACAATCATTGCTCATAGAAAGACTTTAATACATAATTTGTAGTTTCACAAAAAGTCCTGAAGAATAGATGTTTTAGCTCATGCAATTATTTAATCAAAAATATCAAATACCAGTCATCGCCCCCTTACTTTTTAAAATAAAGAAAGCTAGGAACTAAAGGAAATGGTTAGGAAAAGAAACAGAGAAAGAATAAATTAGAAAATGATCCCATTTGCAGTAACTCCTAAAAGAATAAAGTATTTATGAATTAACCAAAAATGTAAATGAATTGTTTAACGAAAACTATAAAAGCCTAGCAAAAGAAATTAGAGGCCACCAGGAAATGGAAAGATATCCCATGCTCATAGATAGGGAGACCCAACAGAGTGAAAGTGACCATACTGCCAAAATTGATAAACAATTTCAATGCAATCACCATCAAAATCCCAAAGACATTCTTTACTGAAATAGAAGGTATAATCCAAAGGTTCATATGGAACAAGAAAATAGCCAAAGCAATTCTAGGCAAAAAGAGCAATGCAGCTGGTATTACAATACCAGACTTCAAACTCTACTATAGAGCCATAATAACAAAAGCAGTGTGATATTGGCACAAAAATAGAACAGAAGATCAAAAGATCCAGAAATAAAACCACATAATATAGTCAACTTACATTTGACAAAGGAGCCAGAGATATATAGTGGAACAAACACAGCCTATTCAATTATTGGTGCTGGCAAAACTGGGCAGCCACATGCAGAAAACTAAAAATTGATTCCAGCCTATCACCATACACAAGCATTAACTCAAAATGGATCAAATACCTCAATATCAGACCTGAAACCCTGAAGCTGCTACATAATAGAGTAGGAGAGACACTGGAATTCATAGGCACAGGCAAAAACTTCCTGAATAGAATCCCAGGGTCACAACAGATTGGAGAGAGACTTGACAAATGGGACTACCTAAAAATAAAAAGCTTCTGCACAGATAAAAGCATAGCTACTAAGTAGAAAGAGAGCCAACCAACTGGGAAAAGATATTTACCAATAATACATCAGACAAATGCTTAATATCCAGTATCTACAGGGAACTCAAAAACTAATCCCCCCCAAACCCAACAAACAAATCCCTAAATGGGCAAGGGAACTAAACTAAAGAGAGATTTGTCAAAACAAGAGGTAAAAATGGCAAAAAAAAAATGAGAAAATGCTCATCATCCTGGTCATAAAGGAAATGCAAATAAAAACCACCCTAAGATACCACCTTACCCCAATTACAATGGCCAAGATTCTGAGCTCAGATAATGACAAATGCTGGCAGGGTTGTGGAGAAAGAGGAACCCGACTGCACTGCTGGTGGGAATCTAAACTCATTCAGCCACTCTGGAAGTTTCTTAAGGAACTGAAAATAGACCTTCCCTACAATCCCGCCATACCACTCCTGGGCATATATCCTGAGCATCATAACCCAGGATATGATAAGGACACCTTCTCAGCCATGTTCATCTCTGCACTATTCACAATAGCTAAGTGATGGAAACAACCCAGATGCCCCAATACAGATGAATGGATACAAAAATGTGATACATATATGCAATGGAATTCTACTTAGACAACAGACAAGATAAAATATTGGCATTCGCGGGAAGTAGATGAAACTACAGAGAATCATGGTGAGTGTGATAAGTCAAGACCAAAAGAACAAAAGGTGGATAGTATCCTTAAAATGTGGATATTAGATCCAAGCAGTACAAGAGCGATGACTCAATATTTGGGTACCCAAGGTTATGGATATGGTCTTGGAGATAAAAACATAACTATATAGACATAAAAATCTATGGTGGGATATATACTCTAGAGACATAATGTTTTATTACATAGATTAATATGTATCTATGACATACAAACCCTCAGCTTAATTTTAATTATGTTCTAAAACCTATGTGCCAGTGATTGCATATGGAGATTTCTTTCTTAAATACTTGTTTGTTAAACATGACATTTGAAATACGATGTAAAAATCAGTGTTAAGAGAATCTTAAAAAATAAAAGTAATTATACATAATCTAAAGTAAACAGATAGAGGTGGTAGTCAAAGAATGAACATAGTCTCAAAAATTTATATGAGCTAAAATGTATTAAAGAGTAAAAATTGTAAGTACAGATTTTGGTATGTCAAGCATGTCTCATGCCAGTATTCTAAAACTAAAAATATATAAATTAGTGTTTTTTAAGAATGAGGAAAGAAGTCAAGTTACAATGATTTTGTGTGGTCTGTGTGTGTATGCGTGTTTTGTTTTCTTTTCTTTTCTCTCCTTTTAATTTCTTTTTGCCAGTCCTGGAGCTTGAACTCAGAATGCCTAGGCACAGACCTTGAGCTTTTTTTGCTCAAGGCTAGTACTGTGCCACTTAAGCCACAGCACTACTTCCAGCTTTTTCTGTGAATATGGTACTAAGGAGTCAAACCCAGATCTTAGTGCATGCTAAGTAGCACTCTACCACTAGGCCACACTCCTGGCCCTACAATGAATTTTAACACAAAGGTTCTTAGATTCCTGAACTTTTTCCCTCCACATTTCTAGTATATACTGTAGTGAAGTTTAGTACTACATTCCCCCTTGCATTGCCCTCTAGTTGCAGCTATTGTTCATTGTTGTAGTTTGAGTCTTAAAGAGAGGGCTCGGATGTGAAAAAGTAAGACACACCACCCAAAGTGCAGTTGTGATCTGTCTCAGGAGACATGTAAGTTTTCTCAATCTCACTTCATGATTTTTTTAAGAGTTTTGTTAATATAAAATATTGATGAATCCTCTCAATTTCAAACAAAATTGTCACTAATTAAATAACTTTTATGATTCCACATGTTCAAATATTATGAAATAAAAATTTTAACTTATAATTCAATGGATAACTCAAAGTTAACCAAAAATTCTTGTGTCTCAAACCTGAGAGTGAAATTGTTCCTTAAATATGTGCCTCTCTTTTGCGAGGTTGAGAGGCACACCTCCAGAGCTTAGGGTGGATCTGGCACAGCTCTGGGGCCTGAACCTTCTCTGAACCCAGCCCTGTCATTTCACTAGGCTCTTGTTTTAGCACCATTATTCACTTAAAGTGAACAAGTTCTTCTGTAAATATGCATAGACAGATATTAGCTGAGTTGTAGAATATTTTTATACCTACGTTTTAGAAAACACCATAATCTGCTAACTGATATTTGCAAGTTTTCAAAAGAAGAAAGAATCAAGGGTGGTTTGTATGAATCGTTTAGCTAAAATGTAATGTTGTTCGAAATTAAAACAGTGCATCAGAATTCATTTGACCTTAAAATAAAATAATTCTTTACATATATACATGAACATCAAGAATAATTTTTGTCCCAAAAGCTAATAAAGATTATCTTCAGGAAAAAAATTCTATCAGTATCAGTATTGACTTTTAAAGTTCATATACTAATACCAAAACAATTTTTTGAGTGCTAGTCCTAGGGCTTTAACTCAGGGCTTGACAATATCCCTTAGCTTTCTTGTTCAAGGCCACCATTGTATTACTTAGCCATAGCCCCACTTCCTGCTTTCTTGAATTAGAGAGTCTTGTGGACTTTCTTCCTAACCTGACTTCTAATCTCTGAGATCCTCAGATCTTAGCTCCTGAGTAGAAAGGTTTACAGACATGAACCACTGACACCCAACCAAGCATTATAAATTTTAGAAGAGAAAATAAAATTAATGTAAAAATGTACCAAAAGGGTTATGACAGGAAAATTATTAAATTTATATAAAAATAAAGATCCAGTAGTAAAAAAGGAATTTCAAGTTTTAGAAAAAATGAAAATACTCATTCATGATGAGGGTCTCATGAGTTATTCTCTACCTTTCCCTTAGGGTAATGGCTTTATTTACCCCACAGTATAGAAAGAGTATGCATAAGCTCCATGAATCAAGCATTATATATGAATGGTAAAAATTAAAATACTTTTCTATGTTTTAATAACTTAATGCATTCTTTCTTGTGCAAGCATTTCCTTAACTATTGAAACATTTTTATGATGGTAAAGTGACTCTAATTAAATCACCTAATAATTTAAATCACTATATTAACATTTCCTATAAATTATATTTAATATATAGTATATATTGTGTATGTATATACCCATGAGTAATACATTTGTATGTTGTATATCAGAATTTAAAACTACATTTCATTCAAAAATAATCCACAGACTGGCCCCAGTGTCTCACACTTTTAATCCTAGCTGTTCAAGACACTGACATCTAAGAATTGTAGTGCAGTGCTAGGCCAGGTAAAGTAAACCAATTCATGAGTCTCTTACCTCCAAAATGACCGGCCAAAACCTGAAAATGGAGGCATGGATCACATGATAGCATTCCAGCTGTGAGATTAGAAACCTGAAGAACACAAAGCCCTGAATTCAAGTTCACACACACACATATACACAATTATAGTTTGAACATTTGGTAACAGTATTGTGATTACTGTGGAGCTCAGTGGCTCATGCCTGTAATCCTAGCTACTCAGGAGGCTGAGATCTGAGAAGCCAGCCAGGGCACTACAAAGCCATGAGACTCTTATCTCCAATTAATCACTAGAAAATGGGAAGCGGGGCTGTGGCACTCAAGGGTAGGGTGGTATCCTTGAGCTGAAGAACTCAGGGATAGCACCCAGGCCCATAGTTTAAGCCCTGCAACCAACAAAAACAAAACAAAACAAAAAAACTAAGTTTAAAAAGCAATAGATGATGAGGTAGGACAATCTTGCTATCATGGGGTCCTTTCCAAGTAGCATATAAATGTGCGAGTCAGAAAGATGATCTGTAATTGAACAATAGATAAAAGCTAGTTTCATGCCAAATAAAGCAACAAAAGACAAATATCAAACAAGAAGGGTATTTGCAACACAATAGATTCCTGTTGAATGTTTTTTTAATCCAAAACCTTTCACAGTGATACCAACCTATAAATGTATTTTACAATATTGCACTGACTTGTCAAAAAATCAGTGCACAGTGTAGGTGTTGGCAACAATTTAGAACTGTTTTTATGCTATTATTTTTCATCTAAAATTTGCAGAAAGTTTTTCATATTGTGATTCAGCATCATCTCTAAACTCAAATTTAAAACCTTAGGGCCAAGAAGTAGCATGTTAGGAGGAATAAAGGAAATGACATAGTTTAAAGCTAACTTGGACACTGGTAGCTCACACCTATAATCCTAGCTACTCTGGAGGCTGAGATCTGAGGATTGCACTTCAAAGCCAGCCCAGGCAAGGCAAGAGTGTCTGTGAGTCTCTTAGTTCCAGTTAACCACCAGAAAACCAGAAGTGGTTCTATGGCACAAAATGATAGAGTGCTAGTCTTGAGCTGAATTGCTCGGGAATATCACCCAAGCCCAGAGTTCAAGCCCCACAAAAAAATAAAAGCCAACCTGGAACTAGGCCTCCAGGCCTGGTTGCTCAATCCTGTGATCCTAGCAACTTGGGAAGCAGAGATCAGGGCCTCATGGTATAAGTTGTCAGGCTTTTTTCACTAACTTCTTAAGAATTTTGGGTCTGTAACTGTCCAACGACTGGGATATAGCCTTGAGTCATGTACACATGCATTCCCTTAGGTAGTCCTACATATAACCTTATGCTGTGTACACCTGTGTGGCCTTGCATGTCCTTTGTGTTGTCTCTAAAGGACAGGATGCAGTGAATTGACTCCATAGTTTAACAGGTACTGCTGCTAATGACAGAACATGATCCTATGAGCATTCATTGAATATAATTTCCTTCCTGCCTTTCTTTGGCACCTTTCTGTGCTAAAATCAAAGGAGAACCTGAGAACCCACCACAACACACACAGTTTGATGCCTTGAAAGCTAGCAAAACTCCACCTTACCAAGTGGCTAGATGTGATTTCCCCTTCCTCTTATTTCAGCACCTGAGGAAGCACGTGGCTGGATGGTGCAAGCCTAAGCATAAAGGGAGACCTCACCTCAAAATAACCAATGCAAAGAAGGGCTGGAGATAGAGCAAAAGACGTAGAGTCCTATATAGTAAATGTGAAGCCCTGACTTCAATTCTCAGTGTCAGGTTGGAAAAAAAAAGCCAACATATCCAGTGCTTTAATAATCCTAACTTCATACAGAGTTAGGATTCTAACTTTGGAGAAAACAAGAAAGTATTTCAGAAACAAAGTTGTTCCTTTCTAAGGGAATTTCTAAGGATTCATACAGCTCTAAAATTCTTTAGTTGTATGAATATCTCTATTATTATCATTATATCTCATTTTGCTTAAAGAATGTTAAAATCAGTAATATCTTATCTTCATCTATCTTTACAAGAAAGAGTAAAGAAAACGGAATTCAGTTCCTTCATGATTAATGCATTTGTCAAATTCTTTCCAAGAAAAGAAAATTAATTTATTGTGTTTTTCATGAATGCAAATTAAAGCTGTAAAAACTATTGTGGTAAAACTTAGCAGTCCTTTATCATAAATTAAAGCTAAGTGATTTAATATTAATGAAAGGAACTATATTCAAACACAAATTTTAATAACTTGGTTAGAAAGAAAATCTCAGACTTCATAAGCTTTTTCTTACATAAAATTCATGTAACTTGAACAGAAAGTGATTAAAATGTAATTTTCTATAGTGGAGGTTGTATTAATTACCTTGTATGAAAATCTAAGACGTTTCTTAATAAAGCTCTGTTCTGTGCATTCTAAGGGAGGAGAATTGTCTATTGATTTGTTATCTCAAATCAAGGGTTCCAGGTTTCATTTTAGATGATTACTGTCATTTTTCCCTTATTGAAATATTCTCATCAAAATCAGAATTGAAACAGACTGATTTTCAAAAAGTAGGGATTCATTTTCCTTTATATCATATTAATAAGAGTGATAGTATGGGGGGAGGGAAATGGGTACCAAGACATGTGAAAGGGTATCAATGTATGTGAATTAATGCACCTTCTATCTGGCAAATATCATGTAACCCTTTTACTAATTACAATAAAAATTTTAAAAAAATGACAAAAAGAAACTTGGTTTTAGAAGAAAAACAAATAAAAAAGATAAAAGCATTAAAAATAAAAAAAGAGTGATAGTATGTTTGATAGGATATTTTGCAACTTGTTGATTCATAGTGCTTGCTGTCACGTAGTACTATGCGTGCACATGTAGACTGTATGCACATGTGTATGTTTGTATGTATAGGAATAATTTTTATTACTGGGATAGGATTTAAGCTTATTTTGTAAGCATGTCTTGTTAACTTGATTCACCCATAATTTTAAGGTAATTTATACTTATAAAAAACAAAGATATTTTCAAACCTGTGGAATCCTTAAGTAACTACTTACAAACCCCATTTGGATACTTATCTTGAAAAACATAAGATAAACTTTTTTTTAGTTTAATGTAATCTTATTTTTTAAGTCTTTCTCCTATTTGCTGTGCCCTGATGACCCTCTTCAGAAAGCTGCTGCTTAAGCTAATTAATTCTGTTTCTCTACTCCACTTATACTAGTTTTAAAGTTCCTGGACTGACATTGACATCTTTAATCTAGTTTTTTAGTTGATATTGGTACAAGATGACAGATAGGAATCCAATTCCATACATGGCCATTCAGTTTTCCAAATCCCAATTACTGAAGGCATTGTCTTTTCCAATGTATATTTTTTACTTCCTGGCTAAGTATCAAATGACTGTAAATGCACGAATTTATGCCTGGGATTTTTATTTATATTCCATTGGTCTTCAGGCTTATTTTTGTGCTAGTACCAAGTTGTTTTTATTATTATAGTTTTATAATAAACTTTAAGGTCTGAAATTGTGATACTGACAGCATTGCTTTAGTTGCCTAAAATTGTTTTGGCTCTTCAGGGTCTTCTGCAGGTCCACATGAACTTTTGCATTGCTTTTTCTCTCAGTGAAGGATGACAGAGGGGTTTTGATGAGTTTCCTGTTTAATTTGTAGATCACCTTCAGCAATATGGTATTTTCACAATATTAGTTTGACTTATTCATAAACATAACATTAAAATTTGTAATGTCTGCTGGATACAGGCCTAATACCTGATTCGCTTTCATGTTTATTTAACCCTAGGCCTAATCATTCAATGGAGAAACTTTAAGCATACATTTCTGGTGCAGTCTATCTTATTTTTATGTCATATAGTTGATCATCAAAACTAGTAATACAATTAAATTAAACTGAACTATTCCCCAAATTTTTGTGCTCCATATACCTGTAAACAACAGAAATATGCGGTATGGCAGATCCCATAACTGTGGCCTAAGTAAGTCAGAGTCTGTCTGTCTCTGCCTCAATCTGTGATCACTATTGGTTTTTACTTTAAGAGAAAATGAGTGGATCAGCGGAAGATGGCGGCGGTTCAGGATGAGACGTACTGAGCTCCTGCCAAGATTCATGTACTGGCAGGGCAGGAGACAGTCCTCTAACAGAAATTGATCCTAAGTAAGCTTTAGGACCACAGAGAACTCAGGCTGAAAGGAAAAAAAGGAAGAATACCAGCGCAAAACAAGACCGTGGAGCTCCGCCACGGAGCAGCTGGGAGACAAAGGCTCTTCAGAATTAGAGCAGAGACAGCGTTCCACAGCAGCGCAGACCCGCGGGCTACAGACAGAGCGACACAGAGCCTGCGTGAGCCCAGGGCCGACAACCGGCCATGCACGGACCTGCCAGCTTCACGGAACTGGAGAATCCAGCAATTTGTGAGTACCTCCAAGGAGAAGTTTCCACTTCTGCTCCGGGAACGGCATTGGGAGGGAGCCCCCTGCCCCTCCAGCTGAGAGCAGCACCATCTTGACTGCTAGCAAGGACCCAAAGCAATTGGAGCCTGAGAGGTGCTGCTGACATCACCATCTTTCTAACTGGCAAAGGATTTCGCAGAGATCCCTTAGCCAGAAATCCGGCCCCAACGCTGCTGAAGTCCATCCCCCTGCACCGGCCACAGACCTGGTAAACAAAGCCGCCCGGGATCTTTCAGCTTTGTTCCACCAAACAAGCAATCTCATCCAAAAAACCGCAAAGCCAAATCACAAGAGAAAAAGACTTTGTGAAATGTTTAGATTGCGAATTTAGTGTAGACACAAGTTTCCTATCCTGACCCCCCACCAAAAAAAAAAAACTAAAGTATACCCTATTTTATTTTTTCTACCCCATTTCATTTGCATTTTTAAATGAATGTTCTTATTTTTCTCTTTGCCATTTAACCTACACCTTTTTTTCTAATGTTATGATTCATTCCTTTTTTTTCTTTTTTTCTCCTCTTTTCCCGCAATCCTGCTGTCACTGTGGTCGTTCCTAGAAACACGGTGACAGCTCTGGGTACAGTCTGAATAAAAACAATATCCATATTGATACAGTCACCTGCTGATTCTCAACCCTAGTATCTCTTGGGTAAGAACTCAGAACAGTGAGGAATCTCCCCTCACCTTTTATTTTTTTTGTTGTTTTTATTTTTGTGTGTGTGTGTGTGTGTGTGTGTGTGTGTGTGTGTTCTGTTTTCTTGTATTTTGTTGATGTTTTGTTTCTTTTTTCTTTTTTTTCTTTCTAAAATTGGTATCATTGAAATCCCCTATATCAATCTCTCTCTTTTCTCTATATATTCTTCTTATTACTCTTCTTTTTTGATAAGTTTTATCTAAGTTCATCTAAACTTTCTACACAAATACTCTACCTGTCTATCACCTTAGGTCAGTTATCCTTACACGATACCCTTTCTTCATTACTATAATATTCTTACACTCCTGTATTATTCTTTTCCTACATCCCTTGTCGTCTTTCATATTATTTTTCTATCTCTGGTTCTCTGTTCATCCTTCAACTCTTATAATCCATGGATCTACATCTGATGGTTGTTGAGCAATGCTGTGTATCTAGGTGCTCAATTATACTCTAGGTCCAGAGGGACTTAATTACAATAGAGATTAGATTGGGGGGCTTATTGTTTTGGTCATAAATTGGTCATCTGTGATTGTATTAGATTTGTATGTAAGTGTACAAAAAGAAAGAGAGGGTGTTATTACCAATCTAAAAGAGCTAATATCTATTGCCAGTGAACTAAAAAGGTCTAGGTTGGTTATATCTGAAAAATTATAATCTTGTTTAGTATTAATCTTGCTCCCATCTTCAAATGGGCAGAACAAGAAACTCAAGAAAAATGTCAAATCAAAGAATAATGGATGAATTCATAGAATCCACAAACAAAAAGGTGACTGAACTCCAACAAATGTCCAAAGAGAATAAAGCTGGTGACCTAACCACTCAAATGGAATCAAGGAGCTAAAGAAATCCATACATGATCTAAAACAAGAAATGCAAGGCATCACAAATGAGCAATTAGAAGCAAGGGAGATGAAGAATAAAGTAGATAGCTTTGATAGCAGGTTAGACAATGCAGAAGAGAGAATTTCTGGGGTTGAAGATAATTTAGTTGTTATAGAAAAAGAACAGAAAATGAGTCAATTCAAATCTAAGAAATACGAGAAAACTCTACAGGAGGTCCAAGATACAATTAGGAAGCCTAATTTAAGGCTAATTGGTATTGAGGAGGGTCTGGAGAAAGAGGTCAATGGTACTGGAAATATACTTCAGGGAATCATCTCAGAGACTTCCTAAATATCCAGAAGGGCAGGCCCATCCAAATACAAGCAGCTTTTAGAACCCCAAACAGACCTGACCAGAAAAGGACATCCACCACCACATTATAATCTGAACTGGATCAATAGAGGCCAAAGATAGGATCCTAAAAGCAGCCAGGGAGAAGAGAACAATCACCTATAAAGGCAAACCAATCCAAATAACTCCAGATCTCTCAGCAGAGACCATGCAAGCAAGAAGATATTGGAACAATATATGCCATGCCCTGAAGTCAAATAACTACCACCCAAGAATACTGTACCCAGCTAAGCTCTCATTCATAACTGAGGGAACAATAAAAACATTCCATTCCAAGGAAAAGCTTCAACATTATGTAGCCACAAAACTAACATTACAGAAAATTCTCAAAGATGTTCTACACATAGAAAACCAACACAAATGTAATAGAGAAAGACATGGCACCTAAAACTCGTAACATCTAAGTACCACAAAAACTATCAAGACACAGGCCCTAATGAAAGCTTGTAAAAATGGCAGGAACTAATAAATATTTCTCAATCCTGACTCTCAATATCAATGGACTTAACTCTCCAATTAAACAGCATAGATTATCTAGTTGGATCAAAAAACAAGATCCATCGTTCTGCTGTCTTCAAGAGACACATCTTACCCAAAAAAACAAACACCTTTTGAAAATGAGAGGTTGGAATAAACTCTATCAAGCTAACAGCCCCCATAAACAGGCTGGAGTTGCCATCCTCTTATCAGATAAAGTAGACTTCAAACTAAAATTAGTGAGAAAAGACAAAGAAGGTTACTACATACTACTACAGGGATCTTTCGTCCAGGAGGACATAACCATCCTAAATATCTACACACTGAATCCCGGAGCTCTGAACTTCATCAATCAAACTTTACTTTCATTGAAACCATACATAGATCGAAACACAGTGATTGTTGGTGACTTTAACACACCATTGTCACCTTTGGACAGATCAACAAGGCAAAAACTCAACAGGGAAACCATAGGATTGAACAGCTATATAGACCAACTAGGTCTAACAGACATCTGCAGATTATTCCACCCAGCAACAACAAAATATGCATTTTTCTCAGTACCACATGGAACATTTTCCAAAATAGACAACATTTTAGGCCATAAAACAAACCTGGACAGATTCAGAAACACTGAAATTATTCCCCGCACTCTCTCAGACCAGAAGGGCATCAAATTGGAACTGAACACACAACTCCACCAACGAATACCCTGTAACTCATGGAGATTGAACAACACATTGTTGAATCACCAATGGGTCATCGAAGAGATCAGAACAGAAATCCAAAAGTTTATGAAATTTAACAGTAAGGAGCACACAAAATACCAGCTCCTTTGGGACACGGCAAAGGTAGAACTCAGAGGAAAATTTATAGCTCTGAATGCCTACAATAACGAATTGGAAAAATCGCAAACCAACAATTTAATGTGTCACCTTAAGCTCCTGGAAAAAGAGCAACAAACCAACCCTAATCCCACTAGAAGGAAGCAAATTATTAAAAATCAAAGCAGAATTAAATGAATTGGAATCCAAAAAAACTATAGAAAGAATCAACAAAACACGGAGTTGGTTCTTTCAAAGAATTAACAAAATTGACAAACCCTTAGCAAATCTTACCAAAAAAAGAAGGAAGCATATGGAAATAAACAAAATCACAGACAAAAATGGTAATATCACGACAGAAATTACCAAGATCCAGAGTATCATGAGGGAATACTTCTCAAACCTTTCTGCCAACAAATTTGAGAATCTAGCAGAAATGGACGAATTCCTAGCCAATATTAACATACCCACACTGAACGAAGAAGAACTAACCCAACTCAACAGGCCTATTTCAAGCACTGAAATAGAAATGGCAATAAGAAAACTTCCACCTAAGAAAAGCCCAGGGCCAGATGGATTCACAGCTGAAATCTATAAGGTCTTCAAAGCAGAGCTCACACCAATACTCCTCAAGCTCTTCAACGAAATTGAAAATGAAGGTTCTTTACCAAACTCATTCTATGAAGCCAGTATAGCCCTCATCCCCAAACCAGACAGAGATTCATCAAAGAAAGAGAACTATAGACCTATTTCTTTGATAAACATCGATGCAAATCTTCTCAACAAAATACTGGCCAACCGTCTACAACAACTCATCAAAAAAATTATACACTATGATCAAACTGGATTCATCACAGGGAGGCAAATCTGGTTCAACATACACAAATCAATTAATATAATTCAACACATCAACAGGAGAAAGAACAAAAATCACATGATTGTCTCAATAGATACAGAAAAGGCATTTGACAAGATCCAACACCCCTTTATGTTAAAAGCTCTGGAGAAACTAGGAATCCATTGGACATTCCTCAATATAATAAAGGCTGTGTATGACAAACCCACAGCTAGTATTATACTTAACGGCGAAAGCTAAAGCCATTCCCTCTAAAATCAAGAATGAGACAAAGATGCCCATTCTCTCTACACCTCTTTAACATAGTATTAGAATTCCTAGCCAGTGCAATAAGGCAAGAAGCAAGCATAAATGGGATCTAAATAGGGAAAGAGGAAGTAAAACTTTCCCTCTTTGTAGATGACATGATCCTGTATTTAAAGAATCCTATAGACTCTACTCCGAAGTTCCTTGAGCTGATTCAAAACTTTGGAAGCGTAGCAGGGTATAAAATTAACCCTCAAAAATCAACTGCCTTCCTCTACGCCAACGGTGAGAGGAATGAGGCAACAATCCGGAAAACAACTCCTTTTGCAATAGCCTCAAAGAAAATAAAGTACCTACGAATTACCTTAACCAAGAATGTAAAGGACCTTTTTGATGAAAACTTTAAAATCCTGAAAAAAGAAATTATAGCAGAACTGAGGAAATGGAAAAACCTCCCATGTTCCTGGATTGGAAGAATCAATATCGTGAAAATGACAATCTTGCCAAGGGCTATCTACAAATTCAATGCAATACCCATCAATATCCCAATGTCATTCTTTAAAGAAATAGAAGAAGCAATCCAAAATTTCATATGGAATAATAAAAGACCCTGTATAGCAAAAACACTTATTAGCAGAAAGAACAGTGCAGGAGGAATTTCAATACCAAACTTTAGACTCTATTACAGAGCTATAATTATCAAAACAGCTTGAGACTGCCATAAGAACAGGCCTGAAGACCAATGGAATAGAACTGAAGACCCAGATATTAAACCACAGACCTATGGCCACCTAATCTTTGACAAGGGAGCCAAAAAAATAGAATGGAAGAAAGATAGCCACTTCAACAAGTGGTGCTGGCAGAACTGGTTAAGCACCTGCAGAAAACTAAAGTTGGATCCTTCTTTGTTACCCTGCACTAGAATTAACTCCAAATGGATCAAAGACTTGGAGGTAAAAGCCGACACACTGAAAACTTTACAAGTAGAAATGGGAGATACACTAGACCTCCTTCGCACAGATCGAAACTTAATAAGGACCAAAAATCACAACAAATCAGAGAAAGGCTGGATAAGTGGGACTGCATTAAACTGCAGAGCTTTTGTATGGCAAAGGACATAGCTAGTAAACTAATCAGGAAGCCTATAGAGTGGGAGAAGATCTTCACCAACCATACAACAAAGGCCTCATATCTAAAATATATCAACAGCTCAAAAAATTGAATCAATCCAAAACTAATCTCCAAAGTAACAACCATCCCATTAAAAGATGGGCCAAAGACTTAAAGAGAGTCTTCTCTGAAAAAGAAACAAAAATGGCCTATAGACACATGAAGAAATGCTCAACATCTCTGGTCATAAAAGAAACGCAAATCAAAATATCTCTAAGATTCCACCTCGCTCCAGTTAGAATGGCCAGGATCAAGAAAACTAGTAACAACAGATGCTGGAGGGGATGTGGCCAGGAAGGATCACTACTACACTGTTGGTAGGAGTGCAAACTCGTTCAACCACTATGGAAAGCAGTATGGCAGTGCCTCAAAAGGCTAAACATAGAGCTCCCCTATGACCCAGCAATTCCACTACTTGGCATTTACCCAATTATCCAGAAACAAGGACATACTAAATCCACCAGCACACCAATGTTCATTGCAGCACTATTTACCATAGCAAAGATGTGGAACCAACCTAGATGTCCCTCAGTTGATGAGTGGATCAACAAGATGTGGTATTTGTACACAATGGAATTCTATGCTGGTGTCAGAAAAAATGACATCGACCTATTTGTTAGGAAATGGAAAGACTTAGAAAAAATCATATTAAGTGAAGTAAGCCAGGCTCAATGGTTTCCCTCATTTGTCATAACAGTGGAAACCTTGGGCTCTCCTAGCAGAGATTTGCAATAGAGCAAAACCTTGATACAAAAGGCCATCTAGTATGACGCTAAATGAAAGTATCTCTAGGATATAGAAACATAAGCCATATAATGAATGATTGTTGTTCTTAAGGTACTATGTTATCTCTCATCTCTTTTGATGTCCCTTGGTTATCTCATATTGTTACAGTATTTCACTTTGTTACCTGATATATCGGATATATTTGTATTTGGTTATTTGAAACTGGATAGGGAAGGGGGAAAACAAGATGAGGGGTGAGGGTTGGGGGGAGGGAAATGGGTACCAAGACATGTGAAAGGGTATCAATGTATGGGAATTAATGCACCATCTATCTGGCAAATATCATGTAACCCTTATATTAATTACAATAAAAATATATGAAAAAAATAAAACAAAAAAAATTGTAAAAAGAGAAAATGAACTTGTGGAGGAGCATTATAGGTGCTGTGATGAACACGTGTAATATTTTTGTGCCCACTTTTTAGTTTTTAGCTTGGCTGACTTAACATCTTTCAAAATGTCAGCGGTGATTAGGCTACATTATGGGATAATTAATGTGAACTTTTATCTCAAAGCTAATTTTGAGTAATACTAGAACAAAGCATATGTCAATATGTTAGGATGGGAAATTGAGCAGATTGCTTTTATATATAAAAAACATATTTTTTTCTGTTTTTAGTTCACCTTAATTTTTAAATGCCAATGTAACATGGATGTTTAAAAGAGGTTAAAGAAGCTGTAAAAGAAGCACCATTTGAAGTTGCTAAAATCCTTCTATGAGCATGGCTGAGATTCTTGCACACTAAACTATGGTCAGTATAGAAGTATGGGCAGCATGTCCTTTACCCCCGGCTCAGGACACAGCTGTGGTTGAATAGCCATGGCCAACACACATTCGAACTGTTCCATATTTTAGTTATTTTCATGTGAGATGTACTTTGTTTCCTTCTTCTAAGCAGGCCTTTCCCCCAAATTCATTATCATCCCAAAGCCATTTATCTCATCCCATGGTAATTGTGGAAATTCATTACACTGTCCCTTCCCCAGAAGTTGCCTCTGCCATTGTTTCATCATGCATACAAACATTATGCATTGTTTCATTGTGCTTAGAGGATCCAGGTTAGATCATAAACATTAGGCAATGGTCTAGTCATACATGCCATGAAGTTCACTTATGGTGATCAGTCAGATTACCAGGGAGTTTTTGACCACCTCAACTCAATCCTTGGTTTTACATGAATTAAAATTAAATTTTGAATGTAATAGGTTTCGCTAAAATATTCACTTGGGCCAATTCTAATCATAAAAGTAGTTCTGTACAAAGACATAGTAACCACATTTCATTTCAACCAGCTCATTCAGCATTTATTGCAGGAGACATTCTTTATAATCTCACACATAAAGTGCTTTAAATGTTCAACTTAGAGTAGTCCTGAAAATAGTGCTGACAGACACTGGGCTTCTGGCAATGTTAAGCTTTACCTCTTTACACTGATTTTTCGATGTAGGCAGGTTATTTTGATTCTCTAGAAATAATAGGTAGACCTTTGGTGCTTTGGCTCCTTGGCTATGATCAGTATTTTACGTCTCCATCCTCTTCTCTCAATTAGTACTTCACTCAAGTAAAACAACTGATTTGCTACTATCAGTTAAATAAAAATAAGATATAATTAATTCAAATGTCTACTTATTCATAGTGAGCATGCTTGTTTTCTAATTATTGTAATTCCAATTTGTCAAAATGCCTTAGAAACATTTTCTAGAAAATGGGAGAATGAAAAATACCAGCTGATTATAAATAAACCATTTTGTCCCTTCAAAAATATCTCATTTATGTTACTTAGAGAAGGTACAAATACCTTTGCAAATAAATTTAAATCCATATTTTTCTACCTTTATTTAGAAAGAGAGAATTTGGATTTATAACATGTGAATCTAAGTTTGATAGAATTATAGTTTTCAAAGATTGATAGTACCAGACTATGTATTCACTTCCTTAAATTTAATACCTGCAAGATCTGATGGCATTATATTTCTTTTGTTTTCTGGGGTTTTTTTGTGGGTCATAGTGTTTTTGTTTTGGGGTTTTTTTTTGGTTTTTTTGTTTTGTTTTATTTTGTTTTTTTGTGGGTCATAGTGCTTGAACTTGGCCTGGGTGCTGGGTGCTGTCCCTGAGCTCTCCAGCTCAAGGCTACCCCCAACCTAGCCCTACTTCCTCTTTTCTAGAGGTTAATTGGAGATAAGAGTCTCAGGTTCTTTTGTGGCTGGCTTTGAACCTTGATTCTCAGACCTCAGCCTCCTGAGTAGCTAGGATTACAGGGGTGAGCCACCTGGAACCTGGCTTGTTTGTTTTTGTTTTGCGGTTTTTTTTTTTATTCTTTGTGTCTAATTATGGGAGGTCATCACACATTGGGCTGAATACAGAATGCTGCTGGATGGTACCCTGGGCCCTTGCCCCAGACCACAGAGAAAGACTAATTTGAAAACCCTTTCTGGAACAGCTCTTGCTCTCATCAACCATTGATCATAAGACATTTCCTTTATTGACCTGAAAGCACTTTTTTTTTCATCTTTGTGCCAGCTAAGGCATTTACTGAAAGTAGGTACATGGCATCCAAAGTTAATATGCCTGATAAAGAAGCAAAGTGACATTTTGGTTCTCTTCCCAGTGGCATTCTGTAATGACACATGCTAATATGAATTTTTATTCTCATCCTTCTCAACCCATTTCATTGCCACCCTGTGAGGAACCTGCCACCAAGCAATGTATTCCTTCTGCAGGTGCACTTGGAAAATCACTAGAGGTGTGCTTTTGCAGAGCTGGTAAATGCCATGAGTGAGATTCTCTTCATGCCTGGAGATAGCTGAGAGTGAGACTAGGGCAGTGGTTACCCCCCTGATTATAACATGTGAAAGCTTGAGATCACTCACAAGTCACATTCCTCTGTAATTTACTGGCCCACAGAGTTTGAAAGGTCCACACCAATGCTGGCTCTCAATTTATAGTAGCTCAGAGGACACTTTTGTTGTTCCCAGTGGCAAAGTGGACCAAAATGATACTGTTTCTCACCCACAAGGGTCAGTGTTTATGAGACCCAGTCAGTCAGATTCTCAAAACTGCTGTAGAGAATAAAGGATTTTTTTTACTATCTTCTATTAGATTAAAGGAGGTCAGTTAAACAAATGACTTCCAATAAGTTCCTTTCTTGAGTTACTGGAGAGTACGTGCACTAACTACCAAGGTTTGGGATGAGGTAACAAACATCAGAGAAAAGGTTTCAAGTCTGATTTGCAAAATACACTGTTCAACTACCTGCCTTGTCTGTCAGCACAGGAGATTTATATAGGATCAACTGGCTAAAGGCACCTTCATTTTTGTTAACATGCCTTAGTCTTTTACCTGTAATAACTTTTGTTAAGTTCCAAGACATTTATAATAATATGAGTGGAAAAAAATCATAATTTTCTGTAGCATTCTCCCTTCTATTTTATCTAAAGGGCTAGAAGTAAGGATTTGCATAATTTTACCTAAATTTCTAATCTCCCTTTTTCCCCATGATCTGTTGTATATAAAAGCCATAAAATTGTTTTACTATTGGAGTTCGTTAAAAACAATATTCTGACTTTGCAGAGATACTTCTCTATTTTCTATTTATTTTATCATTAAATTTTAAAATACATGATTGCTATGAATTTAAAGGAGCAGGACTTGACTCGCTTGGGAAATAGGAAAGTTGGTTGTTTCTGCTGATAGTTCATCCTGTAGTGTTCATGGTGCACCATCCATATGCTAGGAAAAAGTAAGCTTTATGTCTGTCTCCACAGTCACACAAATGCTATGGGAAATAACGACCTGATCAAATTATAATCTAATTTGTAAACACATAGATGAGCTCAAAACTAGCACAAAGCATTTCTGATGGCTAAAACTTTGCAGAAACTTCTGGAAAGAGGTGAACTGAAGAAGTTACTAAAGGAGCTAAGGGAACACGGGATTTCTAGTTGGCTTCAAATACTAAAAGCCTCTGTATGGGCATCTGGGGAGATCTGTGTTACCACTCTGACATCAAGACAGTATGTCAGCTATTTTTGATTTTTGTCAATCTCATACACACAGCCCCGGATTTTGAAATCTTGAAAAGTGGTATGGATCAAGAAGCATCCTCATCAGGCTCCCATTCTCTGGGCATCACCTGTGCCTCCCTTCAGAAGGGGGATAACATGCTGGGAGCACAATTGTACCTGGAAGATTAGCTTTCCTGGGTCCTTTTTGGACAACATAAACTACACCGGATTTAATAATAAACAAAACCTACCAGTCTGTTTCTTGACCCAAGTTCCTTGACCTATCCTGCATTTTGACCCTTTGCCTTTCTGTGCTGACTCACAGTCAGTTTCCTGGTTGGTGCATGGGCATCATAGAAACCCTACCTGACTGCCTCCCTCACTACTCAGTGTACTTCCCACTCTAACAGAAGATTTAGTCTTCCCAAGTTCTCAATTAGCAGACAAAATGCATCTTTCTAGATGCAATTTCTTGAACCCATCAGTCCCCTGACTTCTGCTGCCATCTGCGAGCACATGTGAAGGGGACAGCCACAGAGTCTGGGGCCATGCCGCTGGCTTGTTGCAGCTGCACTCATAAATTTTTATAGCCAGAAGTGACCTTAGCAGCCACACACTCCAATGTCCTTCCAAGAGAAATCTCTCCAGGGATGCTCTGAATTTCAAGTCAGGAAAAATTTGGGAAGCCACAAGTTCAGCTGGCTTACAGTTGCCATGGAATTCGGGGTTATTTGCTCCAAACAGAAGCAGCGTCTCAGTCTTGCTGTGTCCTGGATCCTTAGAGCTCTATGTTGGACACCATGAGCCCTCTTCACTTACCTCCTACTCCAGTCCTCCTGAATTCTACTCCTTTCTAGGGAAAGATGAACACAAAGCCTAAACAAAGCCCACATAGCTGAACCCACAGCCCAACTCAAGCCCATGAGCAGAGTTGTGAGGAAGCAGAATTTGCCATGGCCTTGGAAGATTGTCATGAGTTTTACCAACCCAAAGCCAAGCAGACCTTTCCAGCATTCCATATCCCACCGCAACCTAGGTATCCATGCTCACGGCAACTGTGGAAGTCCTGGGTTGAAGGTGGAAATCATGTCACCTGCCAGAGTCCCTGAATAGCACATGAAGGTCCTTTCCTACCCCACTCTCTGTACATATTGAAGTCAGCCACAAACTCTATCCTGAGATAAAACCTTTGATTTCATTAAGCTACTGAGTTGATAAGCATTGACCATTGCAACCATTAACATTGCCCTGAATATAATTACAAAGTCTTCAGAGCCATCCTATATTTCTGAGCTAGATTTCATTCATGAGTTCTACCTCTGCAAATCTAACAAGACAACCCCACTGAGCCATTCCCAGGTCATTAAACTCTCTATGTCTAGAATCAAACAAATGAGCCACAGAGCCTGGCTGTTTAGTTCCCATCATATGCTTATCAATAATATTTGAGTGTACCAGCTAGGCATGTGGAGGCTAGAATCTGTCCTCTTCTTCTTTCCTGTGAACCCCCTTCTCTCCTCATTTTTGCTTCCTGCTCTAGTTTAATAGAAGTCATCCTCCCCCACTCCCATCTCTTCTCATGCTACACTTGAGGTCTATCTGAAAGAAAATCCTGATTGTGTCTTTCCATAATTTAATCATTCATGGTACTTTCTGGCTTACAAATTAAGAAACTCACATTCTAGTTTGACCCTTCTTGCCTACTGTTCTGATTTCCTTCTCCCATTGTTAGGCCCACAGCAAATACGCTAAAGTTTCCCTAGTACTGTTTCCTCTGTGCTGTTGACCGATGCATTCCCTCCACTTAGAACACCCATGCCTTCAGGCCAGTGTTCATGTGTTCATTTGATTTCCAGCTCAGAGCCTAGCCTGTGTGGGAATCTTAGGTCTCACCCTCATCTTTCTTGGTGCCCATGTGGTTATCAGCAAATCCCAGAGCCTGTGCATCTTTTTCTCAGCTTGAGGACAACCGAGCATCACAGCACTGCCTGGAATATTCCTCACCATATTGATACACTTGGCCTGCACTGTCACCATATGTACTGTTTGCGTATACTGACATAGTAGTGCCACTGAGGCCGCATTCCCAACGGCAGTGCTTTCCATAAGCTTTCAATCAACGGTAGCCCAGTAGTTATTTTTCTATTGTTGCTTTATTTCCATAAACATTGGTTGGGATCACACAGATTTCACATCTCTTCACTTTGTGTCTTTCTTTTTCTTTTTTTTTCTTTTTGTGTGTGTGTGTGGGGGGGGGGTGGTCATAGGGCTTGAATTTGGCCTGGGCGCTGTCCTTCAGTTCTTCAGCTCAAGGCTACCACCCTACCCCTGGGCCTGGGTGTTGACTCTGAGCTCTTCAGCTCAAGACTACTGCCCTACCCTTGAGCCAAACCCCACTTCCCATTTTCTAGAGGTTAATTGGAGATAAGAGTCTCAGGTTCTTTTGTGCCCAGGCTGGCTTTGAACCTTGATCCTCAGATCTCAGCCTCCTGAGTAACTAGGATTACTGGAGTGAGCCACCGCGCCCAGCTAGTTTTTGTCTTTCTTATTCTTTTGGCTTAAAATTATTTGAGATATACTCATAGTCAAGTTTCAGTTTCCTTCTGACTGCAAAGTGAAAATAGCACAACTCCAGGGACCTGGATCCATGGGTTTGTATCCCTGTATCCCACCAGCTGTAGGAGCTAAAGTAGTCATTTACTCACTCTGCCTCATTTTTGGCCATCTGTGAAACCAAGATAAAAATAGCCCCTTGACCCACTTCAGTAAAATAGTTTGGGGCAACAAAATAGAGAGTAAATGAAGAAAGCATGCTTCAACTCTAAGAATTATAGAAGTTCATTATTAGACATATTTCTAATAATGCAGCAATATTAATATAAATATTGCTCTCTCTGTGGATGGTTCTCATTCCTCTGTTTAGCCCTTGTCAGTGATTTCCATTATTTTCACATTTCCTAATGAATGGGCAGCACACATCTATCTTCCCAAGTTCATTCTCAATATTATTACAGCATCAAGGCAGTTCAGCCTTGAGGACTCAGCATGGGCTCAGCTTACTAGCAAGGCTCTCTGGGTTGATACTGTCTGGGAATCTTTGAGTCTGTCTTTCCATCTCACTTATACTCTCATTAGAACAGTATTCCACCACAACAGTAATCTATTGAAATAAATGAATTGGATGAGTGATACCATAGGATAAAGGCAAACTCAGTGTTCATTATTTTGTCTAGTGTTTCCTATTTTGCTCCAAGCTTTTCACATAATGATGATGATGACGATGACAGTGAGGATGACAACAATAATAACTAACATTTTGAGTTCACATGCCATAGGCACTTTTCTAAGTCTTTTCATTTTATCTTTAGCGTAACTTGGTCAAGTAATACATCTGCTTGTGCAGAATACAATACAGAATCTCTGATGTTTTGTCTGTGCTGTCTACTGCTGAACCCTTAGGACAAGAGCAGTGCCTGAACATACAGTGGACACTCAAGAATGTTTGTTGAATGAAGTGATTGCTCATTGCACCACCAAGCGCAGCAATGTTGTTCATTGCAGGAGAAGATGCTAGACTATGCCTTCCTTGGTTGGCTTAGAAAAAGAGTTCTAGTTTGAGTTCCAAATTTACTTCCCAATGTGGGAAGGTAGAAGATGATTCATATTTTGTATTTGTGGTTCTATTATTTTTTTAAAAGATAAAATGATGAGCTGAGCAAAATTGTTTACTATGTTAATAAAACTAGATCTAAATGGAGCATTATGAACTATGAGGGTTCTCATTAAAATAGCCCTGATTTACTTGGCATATTCTAGCCATGTCACAGACTGATGAGTAAGATGCTTGTGGTACTCTTCAGATTCTATTTCCTTCCACTTGGACACTGTGTCTTTAAATAAAATTATGAAATATTTTGACACAGTGAGGGTCAAGCAAAATTTTATAACCTGAATAAAATGATCGTTCTTATTAAAATATTGGCAACTGTAGTCTTCAATGGTTTTTAGTAGGTGAAAAGAAATATTGCTTTAAACTCCCTGACAAATATGACTAGTCCATTTGTCATTCCAGTGTCTTGAACATTTGAAATATTTTAATTTTTATTCAACAGTGTAACCTTTGGAGTTTTGCCTAATAATGACTTCAGTTGTGCTAGCCTTCCAACAGATAAATTAAAATGGAAATGCATAGTTTCTAATTATGCACCCAGCCTAGCTTCACACTGGCAAGGGCGGCCACTCTGAATGTTAAATGGAGTCCACACAATGCTGTGAGTCTACGGAACATCAAAGTTTCCCAAAGTCACTTTCTTAATCATGTGAAGGATAGCCAAGGCTCTGATCAGTAGCATGTAGCCATATACAATCAGAGAGAAAACATTTAAACATCCCAGCATGGTATTTCCATTTAAATCTGATTACAGTGAAATAAAACTGTAGCCATTAAAGGTTTAGAAGAACTACAAATACAAGCAGTAAAAGAAGACAGATAGTAAATGAGGTAGTAAAACATTTCAGCAGGGCAAACAGTTTATAGCACTCATTCAGTCTTCCCGAAGCAGACTGTTCAATTCACTACAGACCCTGCACTGTTCCCTGAACTCCACTTAAACCTGCAATTAACCTTTCACGCCTAATGAAGCTGTTTTCCTGGAAAATTAAAATATATAGTGGTGCCTGCTTTTACACAGACTTCGGAGGAGAGCATTTCAAAATGAATGACTTTTCTAAGCCTTTTATTCCAATGTAATAGGAAAGCACTATGTTTGTATATAAAACAGGAATGTTCTTTCCAAGGCAATTTCAGTTGATGTGCAGTGTTTTATCACTGTACTTATTAATTGTCCTGCATAATTGTAAAAAATATCACACATCAGTAATTTTATGATTAGATTGTTATTGCTGGAATCTACTATTACCATTTTACTTCCATTAGAGAAAACTAGTTTTACTAACAATGACTAAGTTACTGATTTTTCACATTGCTGATTTTTGTGGTGAATTTTGTGATTTAAGGAGATACATTTATCATTGAAATATTTAGTTGCTAGACATGTATGGTACTTTTTCTTTAATATATATTTGAGCATATTTAAAGAGAAACAACATTCTATAACTTCAGAAAGCAAACATATTCACACATTTTTTCTATGAAGTTTCTCTGATTTTTAGTGCATTTTCTATTTATTTACAAAATAGTTGTGCTTTAATTTTTTATCATTCATGCCTGTTAAGACATCTGTTGAAAGAAATCCTAATGGTCCCATGGGATTCAGCATTCTTTCAAGCATGCCCTGCCCCTGGGTGGCCCAGAGCAGCCACTGATGATGCTGCACCTTGGCTCCAGTACAAACAGCCCTGGTGCAAACATCACCAACCTGTGCAAAATGACAAGAGGCCAGAGGCAACGTAACAGGACACAGAATGTTGCTTATGTGGTTTATACTTCATATTTAAATAATCTAAATGTCATAGTATCTGGTATTTAAGAATTAAAAGTATAAAGAGGTAAAGCTTATAATAAATATTTAAGCCCCAGCATTTTTATTGAATCCACTGGTATGTTTTGATGTAAATTCTGCTAGCCCGCAGCGATGGTGCATCATCTTGACATGGTAAATGAAATTCCTTTAGACCGCCAGTCTAAAATAATGAATTGTTCCCCCAGTTAATTGTATTGCTTTGATAACAAGAAACTATGCTAGGCCTAGAGAACACAATAAGTGGATTTCATCAGATGATTTGTGTGACGTTTTGAAAAATGATCTTCTAGAGTGACCTGATTTTAATGGGACTCCAGCAGCAGTTCACATGCACCACTGGGCAGGATCTGACTGGGAAGGAAGAGTGCTTCCTGCTATAGCACAGGCTTCAGGTCGCTCTTGCAAAATTCCCCACTGGGAAAAACCTGGGGGAGTCCAAACCAGGAGAAAGCACAGCAGCCAAGGGCAGCACATATCTTGTAAAACCAGGCAAAGATCACAAATTAATTTTATCTGTCCCTTATTTGTGTAAATAAACCAAAGCCAACAAAACTGGAAACAATGAAAAGCTATTTCTAAGCATCTTGCTATAGCAAGCGAGTGGACTACTGCCATTGATACTTTGGTGAAGACTCTGGAGGGCAGGCAGAGAGTAGTTTCAGAGGAAGAAGACGCTTGAGCTTTGATTGCATGGGAGCATGTTGGCTTAGAGAAGCTGTTAGCAGGCTGGTGGAAATGGTTAATATAACCATTGGTGAATGTAGAGAGTATGACAGAATTAGGAGACTTGTCAGACATGAAGACCTATATTCAGTGTTTCAAGCATACATGATTACTAGAGATAGTAGTGACTAATAATAGTAGTAGTCTTTAGTCTCTTTTGGATGCCAAAAGTTCATTCCTTTTAGTGGGATGTCCAGAAGGCTGCCTTCTAGGCTGCTCCTGGTTTTTTGTTTTGTTTCATTTTGTTTTGTGTGTGTCATGGGACTTGAAGTCTGGGCCTGGGCACTGTCCTTGAGCTCTTCAACTAAAGGCTACAGGCCTACCCTTGGAGCCACAGCCCCACTTCCCACTTCTAGTGATTAATTGGAGATAAGAACCTCTTTAGTGCCTGGGCTGGCTTTGAACCTTGATCCTCAGATCTCAGCCTCCTGAGTAGTTGGGATTACAGGCATGAGCCACCGCGCCTGGTTTGCTCCTGGTTTTCTGAGCAGATTGCTGCTAATCTGGTCCTATTTTTATAGAAGATGTGGTCATGCCATTGGCATGTTAGTGTTGTGAATAAGAGATTGAGGGAGGTAATGTCTTTTCCAAAGAGCTACAATCTTGATTGTTCTTGTATCAATTGAAAAAAAATTCCTTAAAATAACAATGTGCTGAAGTAAAATGATAAGAAATAACAACATAGTTTCCTTGTCCCTGAGCTCCTTTAATGAGTAGTCCACCTTACACTATGGGAATCAGGGAGAAAGAGACCTTGGTTTTTTTCCTTCACTATTGTTTCCAGGCCTTCTCATTGATGAAAGGAGAACTTGGCAACTTCTGATAGTTTTAAATAAACTCTATTGTGTATTAAAGACAGAAATGTGAGGCTAATCCACATATGCTTACTGTGTGTGATGACTGCTATTCCTAAATCAGCTAGAGATTTACAAGAACTCGTGGTAGTGAAGTTACCCTTCCCTCATAGCTATGTTCCTTGCAAACATCATTTTGTCTGAATATGGTTAGGCCAGGCTGTCCATCAGAATGTAGGCTCTTATAGACCAGGTGGGGCTGTCTGGATGGATAACAGAAAACCCAAGAGGAAATTTTGCAATTGCACACCTGGCCTGGAGTGGATGCCACCCCCATTTGATCTCTACCTTTCTGATTAATGGCCTGATTTTGCGTGTGTGTGTGTGTGTGTGTGTGTGTGTGTGTGTGTCCAGATTGTATAAAACCCAGGGTCTCCCTCCCTCTGGTCTGAACTTTCTGGCACTAGTCTGGTTCATGTTGCTGGCAGTAAACTCTTCTGTCCTCTCTACAATGTGGTCATGATCTCTGCTGTTTTGCACTGCTGCAACACTAGGCACAAATCATGTGATCAGGAGTCTGATAAAGACTCAATTTGGGGCCGGGAGTTTGGCCTAGTGGTTAAAGTGCTTGCCTAGCATGCATGAAGATCCGGGTTCGATTCCTCGGTACCACATACATAGAAAAAAGCCGGAAGTGGTGCTGAGGCTCAAGTGGTAGAGCTCTAGCCTTGAGAAAGTCCAAGGACAGTGCTCAGGCCCTGAGCTCAAGCCCAGGACTGGCAAAAAAAAAAAAAGACTCAAATTTAAGGTTAAAGATACTCCCTAGAGGAGGCCTCCCCAAGTGCCCTGGGATGATGCTTTGAGATCCTGGTCTAGAGGGGAGCAAGGTTTCTGACATCCTCATAGCCATTCACCCAGAACCAGAAATGTACTGCATTGTTACATCTGCACAAGAAATCACAAAAAGCTGTCACCTTCTAAGTAAGCATGCTTTCCGATTTTTTTGTAAATTAAAAACCGAAATATGGTTTCTGATTTATGAGGTTTATTTCTAAGCTTTGGAATCATGAGTAAATCAGAGTTTTAATTAGGTGATAAAATTCACATACCCTAAAACACAAAGACACTGTGACTATGCTGAATTAGCATAGAATTTCCTGTTTTGGCAACTCTAACTGTTTACTTATTTCCTGGTGCTTTATCTTCAGTAAGGGAAACAACATTTGCAGCCACATGTAAATGGAAAATGTTATTTCAAAGCTTTGGACAAAGCTATGCAGTAGTTTAATGACTAACATGATTTCATATTTGGATGTTATGATCACTGAAATTAGTATAAGTGGTCTCTGTCCACTTTAAAGGAGACATATATTACCAGTCATATTTGGCTGTCTCTGGACAAGAAGGTGCCAAGGATGAGATAACAGGAAGTTGTAAATTATAATAGTAGTATGCCAAGAGTTCTGTGGAAACTTACGGTCTGCTTGGAGTGAGCCTTCAGTTAGCAGGACTTCAGCTCATCTGTGGTTTTTGTTCATGCTGTTCACCTCTATCAAGTAAAGAAAATAACAAGAAGTATTTGCAGCAAAGTGGTTAAGACATCAGCATTAAGACTTCAGAAGTTACCATGTGCTTGTCAAGGGATAAGAATGCAATTTTTATTTAGGCTTTGACCTTGTTTTATCTTTCATAAACTCTTTTCTGAAAGTTACTTTGAGAGGAAACTTTTAAAGCTAAATGTGAATAATTATTACCCTAACCAGTGATTACTGTAATTTCCTAATCCTTTCCTTTTCTAATACCATATATTTCTTCTTCTCCACAAATACTTTCTCTTAGGTTTTAAAATGTAATCAAGGCTCCTTTTCTCTTTTTTCTCTAATGTCAAACAGATACTCTCATAGCTGTGAGCATCCAGGTATTTCCATCTGTCACAACTTCTTCTCCATGGGGATAAACTTATCTCTTTTTCTGCTAAACATCTTAAACATAGGCCTGCTTTCTGTTCGGCTTCCATTGTCATTTAGTCACAGAAATGGATCAGTGACCACCAGACTCTTGTATGAAGAAGTCCAACAGTGTCTGGAAGCAGGCCTTACTCTGCTCCCCAACCTGTGATTTTTTTGGACTTTCTGAACCCAGCCCTCTTATGATTTCCCAGCACTGCTAAGCCATATGACCTCCACTTCCACTACTCCTGGCTGTAATAGGCATTTCTTTCTACTCATAAACCTCTGAGGCTGTGTTCTCTGCAGATTGTGTTTAAAGCTTCTGTAGAATAATTTGACCTATAAGCAAAGGATTTAATGACAACTTACGTGGGCTAACCTCCAAAATAAAGGTTTACTTCTAAAAGCAACAAATACATAAGATGTCTGTGAGAACTCAGTCACTTGGTCAGCTCACTTAGAAGTCAAATATGTGTTCAAGGCCTTGGAGTGAGGAATGAGCCAGAGTCCTTTGGTGACCCTTTCTTAAACAGCCTCCACAGCCTGGCCCTGGGTGTAGTATGAAATTTGAGACATCATCTTTTATTCAAGAATCGTAGGACTCAACTGAAGCAAAAGTGTTTTGTGTGTAGCTATAAAAAGCCTGAGAATCAGTTATGACGTTGCTTTTATAAATTTGGTGAAGTTCTTAGCATTCCTTAAAATCTTCTGAATGTGCCTGTCAATCAGTAAACAATGCTACAAAATTAAATGATATAACATCACAGTGTTCTTTTATTTACTTATAGTAGCTACAGACCCACTTTTGTGGTTACATATGATATTCAAAGTCCTTTTTTATATTTTAGAACACAACTAAATTTTTTTCCTTAAATGACGAAATCTATTTTCTTTTTTTATATATTTTTATTGTAATTAATAAAAGGGTCACATTATATTCACCAGATGGAAGGTGCATTACTTCACATACATTGATACCCTTTCTCATGTCTTAGTCCCCATTTCCCTCCCCACTACCCTCACCCTTCATCTTGTTTTCCTCCCTTCCCTATCCAATTTCAAATAACCAAATACACATTTATCCAATATATCAGATAACAAAGTGAAATACTGTAACAATATGAGATAACCAAGGGACTGCAAAAGAGATGAGAGATAACATAGTACATTAAGGACAACAATCACTCATTTTATGGCTTTTGTTTTTATATCCAAGAGGTCCTTTCATTTAGTGTCATGCTCTATGGCCTTATGTATCTAGGTTTTGCTCTATTGCAAATCTCTTCTAGGAGAGTCCAAGGTTTCTACTGATTATGACAAATGAGGGAATCCACTGAGCCTATGTTCCTTTGAGTCTGGCTTACTTCACTTAATATGATTTTTTCTAAGTCTTTCCATTTCCTTACAAATGGGGTGATGTCATTCTTTCTGACAGCAGCATAGAATTCCATTGTGTATAAATACCACATCTTGTTGATCCACTTATCAGCTGAGGGACATCTGGGTTGGTTCCATTTCTTTGCTATGGTAAATAGTGCTGCAATGAACATCATAACACAACTAAATTTTAACAGGTTCTTCATCTTCCACAATACTGTCCTCGAGGTGATTCTTCACTTTAAAAACAGCTTGGGAAAATGAAAGCCATTCAATGGGAGAAAATATTTGCAAAACACCTCTCTGATAAAGAACTGGTATCCAAAATAGGCAACAAATGCTTAAAACTTAATAAGAAAACAAGCCAATTCAAAGGGACAAAATGATCTGAATAGACACCTTTCTAAGGAGAGAAAACAGATACCCCCAAAACGTATCAGAAGGAAAATTAAAACCTATTAGAATTGCTAAAATCCTGCATACACCAAACGCTGGTGAGGACATAGCAACAAGAACTTTATTCATTACTGGTAGAAACCTAGAACATAACAGCTGCATTGGAAAGCATTTGGGCAGATTCTTTGAAAGTTATAACATGGACATAGCATATGACCTAGCAATCACAATCAGGTATTCATAAACTGAAAGGGTGTATCTTCAAAAAAAACCTGAGAATGAATGTTTATAAAAAGCTTTATTCATAATTGCTAAAAGTTAACATGTACTCCAATAGATGAAAACATCAATAAGTCATGGTGTGTCCATACAACAGAGTAGTATTCAGTGGTAAAAGAAAATGAGTTATCAAGTCCCCTTCCCTCTGCCAAAAAAGAGTGGCATAGGCAACTTGAGTTTATCAACTTACACAAAGCAAGTATTTATTTGACAGTTTTAGATGTTTCTGATCAGACAAATGAATTTCTTTGTTCTACTTGCTCAGAATGTTAGATGGTAAAAGTAGGGGGTCACTATTGCTGTATAGCCAAGGAGGAAAAAAAGAGAGAGAGCAACTGGGTCCCACAGTCCTTTCAAGGGCACCCCAGTATGGAAGGACCTCCCCCAGGCTCATCTCCAAAACATTCTTCCACTGAACAGCAGTACTCTGGGCACCTTTGGGGACCCTGAGTGCCCATACCATAGCAAACATGTGTTTCCAAGTGAAAGCAGTCAGGCTGAAGGGCGGCACATGCTCTTTGACTCCAATTATATAATATCCAGAGAAAAGAAGAACTGTAGGGGCTTTAAACAAAGATCTGTGGTGGAAGGTTCGAGAAGGGGAGAGCTAAATCAGTGATTCAGGGCAGTGAAGCTATGAGTGGCACTCTAGAGATGTGTGCACAGCATTATGCATTCAAAGCCTTTGGGTCTACCCAACACGAACACTAAAGCCTCATGTAAACTATTGACTTCAGCTGACAACCACATATCAATATTCATTCAATTTTTCCATAAGAGTGTTCATCTTTTTTTAAATCTTGATATAATGAGTTTTAGCAGTAACACTGAAAATTCCTGGTATATACAGAGAAACTTGTGTTCATGTTCTGATGTAGAAACTAAAGCTTGAGGCTGTAGCCAAAGCTGAGTGTGATGTTTGAATTTGATTGTCCAAGGTTGCCAGGTACTAATTTTGTTACATGTGTGTTCTTCGTGTGTGAGTTTACGACTCCATAACCAATCTACAACTGGACAGTGCATGACTAAATGTAAATCATAGGAAGCAGGACCCAAAGCCACCACTGTCCCCATCTAAGCAATACCCAGGCAAGTATTGAAACATGTCTCTCCTTTCCTTCTAGGCCTTGCAATTGCCAGTGCCCTGATAGACATTTCACAACAGAAGGCTTCAGATAATAAAGAAAAGACTTCAGGCGTCCGAAATCGAAAACATCTGTCTACACGTCAAGGAACTTGTGTCTGAGGATGGAAATCACTCCTATAGATTCTGTCCTGATTTACTTCGCAAATGGCTTCCGTTAAAGCTGTTCTGCTGTCTCAGGTTTCAGAGGCCAGTGTCTTATGATCCAGAGCCCAAGTACAGTTCCCTCTGATTGGGCCATGTCCCAAATGGCCAAAAAATGTTCCTGAGTTTTATCAAAGTAACATTATTGATGGTCACAGGTGAGAAAGTCAGGGGTTTTGGTTTTGGTTTTGGACTACCTTAGGATTATCATAGCTAACACTAAATTACTCTGGAAAAAAAAGATGTATATTGTTTCTTAACGCAGATGAAAGATATGTACTTCCTATGAATCAACTGTTTATAGCCCAAGACTTTAAAGAAATACATTTTATAATGCTGAAATGATGAAAACTGTACAGTTTTTGCCTCATTAGTAAACTTAAGTTACCTGTATATGAATAGGAAATGAAGAAACTGTAATTACTTTAAATGCTGTTTTATCGCATTGTAAATGTTAAAGTAAGACTTTGATTTGGTAGGATGTAGGTAAAGTGTTTCAGTGTTGCACATGACCATATCATGTCCAAATTCAATTTGAGAATGTAACAGTTTCCATCTAACTGGAATATAGACTGCATGAGTCTGTCCGGGTAAATGTGCACAACTTCACGGGAGGTTTATTAGGATTCTGATGGAGAAGACATTCCTGTCATCCATGCCAACTGCCTAACTCATTATCAGAGCTGATAGAGCATGGAAATCCTGTCCAGCGATCAATTTCTCCTCCTTCCCCAAACAGCCTCCAGTATTATGATCTAGAAAGGGCTGAAATTGTAACTAAAGAGTGCAAATGTCTGCTCATTTTTTAATTGCCTGGAAATCATTGGATCAGACCTACATGATCCACCTGCATTCTTCTAAGAACATCTTTGGCCTTTGTCATCTAGCTGCTAGACCCACTTACCTTTCACAAATGTTATGAAATGTATTTTAGAGGCAACGCTTTCCAAGATACTTCCTGCCACCCACGTCATGTCGCATCGAAGCAGAGAAGGGTTGTGTGCAAGCAGCTAGATCCCTGTTCTCATACGCATACATCAGCGTCATGAAGGAAGTCTGCAGTGTAAAAATAAGTTATGGTTGGCCACATTCAGCCCACTCCTAAATGACTCAGAGCTACGAATTATGGCAGAAAGAAAAGTCAAGTCAAACAGTTTCTACACTGGAACACAAAAATCACTGTGTCCTACCTAACACTGACCGAAGCTCAGTTGCATCTAGTTTTGAATTACAGGTCTTAATTTCAAAGTGACTGACTACAGATATATAAAGAACAATGACAGATATCCACAGCTGCTGTATATGATATCATTTTGTTTAATATGAAAGTCATTTAAACCTAATGGCTGTTTAGTACTGCTTATATACTTTCATGTTCTTTGGATTATAAGAAGATAATGACACCTTACACTTCATGCCTGGTTATGCATGCCATGGTTGTACAGTAGCAGAATATGATTCTATTGTGATATTAAATATTTATTTCAAATGCCATTATACATAGCCAATTTTGGTGAGGATTGACTGTATTATATAAAATGAATAGTCATAAAATATGTAGTTGCATCTTAGATTTTTAGATTGCTTCTAGCCATAACTCTATCATCATTTTGATAATTAGGCATCTATGAATTGTAGTATATATTCCATGTGTTAGCATGACAGTTTTGCTATTTTCTATGCATTAAAAATAAGACAAATCTATAGAGTAGTTTTAGTCATTTTAACTCCAGTCTATGGCTTTTCCTGGGAGGGCAGGCGCAGATGGTGCAAGGTTTATGAATCCCGATAAAAAAAATCAAGTAATTTCAGGAACTTCCTTTTGGACCCTTTAAAATGTTGAGTTTTCTCATGGAGAAATAAATTGACAAAAATTGTTATTATGGAGACATAATTACTTTAAAACAAAGCAAGTATCCAACTTGTTTAATTCTATATCAGTTATCACTAGAGAATGCTTACTTTGCAAAAGTACAAAAACGTACAGATGCGTATGGAAATTCTTAGAAGCTAAGCAAATTACTGTGTCAAGTTACTGATTATTGTTAAGTTTCATCCATTTTGAGTCTGTTAATTGAAGTCATTTTATACCTTTCTGGGACAAATAGTGCTAACTACAATATATTCTCATCAAAGCTTCCCCCCCCCTCATAATGAAACTCTTCATCCTTAGGTAAAGTGGACCGACAAGACCTCAAAGATTAAGGATAATCACTTCAAATCTGTGTCTTGCTCCCTAACACATGCATTCAAGCCATTTTAAACTTGATTTTTTTCTTTTTTTTAAGATCTCAAACTACCTGTCTGGACGGATGCTTTTTTGAGAAGTTAGTAGTTTAATTTGCTCATTCTCTTGAAAATGTAGCTGAATATAATTCTGAACATTTCAATATAGCTGGCTGAAAAAAACCTTTACATTTTAGGACTCCTTATTCCACTAACTATGAAAAAAAATTTTTTTAAATAGAATTGAGTTTTAAAAAAATTAACTGTGGGGATAACTAGAAAATTCTTGATGAAAATGAATCTGCTTCTGCCTGCAGATTGATTTAATGTTTTTATGAGAATTAAGATTCTCATAAATTTTTAAATAAATGAGAAGTATTTGGAATAATACACAGAGAAGGAAAATAGATATTTACTTTAGAGTTGTGTTCGATAAGAAAACTTCGGGTAGGAAATATTTACATACAGAGTCAATACTTGCCCTACATCCCTGTATCTGATTTTCTCAGCAAGATAGAATTGACTACGTGGTTGTAGTCCATGCCTGGGGTCATTTGGAGAGCAACCTGGTCGGCAGGTTGGACAAACACTGGAACCAGCCTACTGGTGTGGGATGCTGGACACCTTTTGAAGCCCCACCTGTGCAGGGAGGAACTGGTGCCACCTTGTAGAGCTGTCCTGACACTAGCAGCTCCCAGAGCCCTCCAGGCAGCACAGCAGGTGTTATAGTCAACTTTTCCTCCCAGCCAATTTATTCACCCAGCTATTAATTTTCATCCAATTCTTCACCCCATATACAAGGTTTTTGGGTTTTTTTGCAAAATAACAACCAAAACTCTTGCTGGATATCTTAATTTCCTATTTTTCTAGAACATAAGATATCTTTTAAAAAACACTAAGTACTGTTGACATTTGAGTCCATTTTTTGAGTTTTGACTTTTTCTAAATCTAGGCAGTTTAGCTAAGCCTTTCTAAATTCCCTGTTGACATTTACAGGGGAACATCAATTGTCACCATTCACATGCAAACAAGGCAAGGCAGAGTCAACACTTACCCAATGTCCTCTTTTGGGATATACCTTTTTTTCTGTTGGCATAAAACTGGTTTTAAAAGTTTTTTGTATTTTTATAAGGGTTGTTAAAAATGACAGCTGATCAAATGAAGTAATTTTGTCCACCTACACCTTTTAGAAGATATGTTACCAAAACTCATTTTCTGTTTACTAGGATGAGCTTGGAACTTGATCCCAAGAAATCCTCAGCTGAGTTCAGATTCCCACCTTGCAACTCTAAAGGAAAACAGGGTGGCCCTGGAGAGCAATCACCTGTGCTCCTCATTGACTCTTACCTTGATGATGCTTACCCCTGATCCCTAGGGACACCCCAGTGCAACCTTAATCTCTAGTCAGAGAGAATTCTTTAGACAATGAAGCTCTCATCCTAATTCAAAATGCTTTAAATAATTTTAAATAATTTCTCAAGGAATACAAGCCATCTGGTTGGTGCTCGTCCATGTTTTGGTTATAGCACACACTTAACATTTTAGTTTTATCAGATTCTTTTAAATTAAGAATTAGAATCGCAGATACTGTCAGTATATGCGCACCAAGGTGTGCATGCCAGAGATTAGAACAGATTGTATAAAAGTTCAAAACTGCCTTAAAAAGCCAGGATATACTGTGCTATTAATCAAGACTGTTTTTGAAATAAAAACATTGGCTCTTCCAGTTCTCATTACCAAATGCAGTTTTGTTCTTGCTATTTTTTTTTAAAGAAAAAAGGGTGTTGGTGTAGATTTTTTTGTGGGGGGGGCGACAGATGCTGCATGTCTCTCAGGCTGGCTTTGAACTCATAATCTCCATTATACCCAGGATTTGCTCCACTATGCCCGGAGTCACTTGATCTCCTCCCCCCCTCCTTACAAGATCATGCGTGAAAAATACTCGAGGAGCCTGAAAAGGTTACTCCCCATGTAAAACTTGCTGATAAAACTTGTGGTACTCAGTTTCCACATTCAAAATCGACTTTTCTTTCCTTTTACCCTGATTTTCCTTGACCTCTTTTTCCACATGTTATTTAGCTACTATGCACTTTGCTCTCTGTTTTGTGTCTACAAAAATTATCCTTAGTTACAACAAAAGCCAGCCTTCTGAGCCTGGGTGCCCGCGGCGTAGCTGAGGAGTTTCTGAGAAAAGCTTTGGCAAACTTCAGCTGTAGTTCTGTGGATTCGGCCAGGGCCAGGCCTCAGGCAAGGGTTTCTGGGAAAGAGAAAACCAAGGAGGACCCAAGGCCACCCTTCTTCCCAGCCCGCACCCACAGGAAGGTCAAGCCGTGGTCACCCTTCCTGATCTCAGGGTTCCCAAGGCTTTTAGCCAGGTTGTGGACCTGAGGCCTCACCCTTTCCTTGGCTCTGCCTCTTCTCCAGGACAGAATCGAGTCTCCACCTTCCAAGACTCATCCCTCCCTCACGGACTCAGGCCAGGGAGGGGCAGGGTAAAGGTCATGGCCACTCTGGGACACATCCTCCTGCATCTCCCAAACCCTAGAAAAGAGGCATTTGGGAAGAGGCTGGATGGAAGGTGGACTCAAGGTTGCATCCTGGGCCCCCTTTCTCTTGCCCCAGCAAGTGGCATCCAGCCTTGCAGGCTCTCTTCTGATACTGGGTTCACTGCTGCACAGAGATTGGGAGATTTCTGCTCAAAATTGATTTTTCCTCTGATGTACAGGGGTTTCTCTAAAACATTTGAGTGGTGAATGTGAACGTCAGACATTAATTCAGCTCTACCGCACAGCTCTTTGGCGAAGCTTATTTCCCCTCCCAGTTTCAGAGTGCTTCTTGCCTTGTGTAGACCTATCCTCCGTGGAGTCCCTGAGCAGCCCACAGACTGTGACCCACAGTAACACAGGTAGTATTACTTTGCTTTCCAATGTGAAACTACATTGTAATTATGAATGAGCTAATGTTCTTCCCATGCGCACGTCTCACCTGCAGTACTTCCCAGTGCTTCAACCCTTCGTGGAGGAAGTAAATTTCCCCATTCAAAGACCCGGTGTGGAGCAATTCTAACTGAACAAAAAAAAACAGGCCCTTCAGAAACATCATATCCTATTCACCAGCAACCAACAAAAGGTTTGACCAGTGTTATTTTGGGCAGAAGTGTTATTTAAACTCTGGCAAGACTTATTTAAGCATAAGTGTCTTTAAACCAGCTATGCACCATCAGATAGGAAATGTTGCTTTAGAAACATTTCTTCAGAAAAAATAGCATTAGTGAGTAAATTCTTTTGACAATTATTTAGGCTTTTACACCCTTTATTTCCCAAGAATGTTTTAAATATTGTGCTTCTTAGTCATATATAAATTATTTTTTCACATAAACCTAAACATCAGGTTTTTTTAAAATACTTTGAGACTGATTTCTAAGTAAACTAGAAATTTATCTTACTGAAGCTTGCTTGGTAACAGGGATTTTATTTGGGGGTTATTGCTTTTATTCAAATGAGAAGAACATGGTTAAATATCCTATTTCATGATAAAAGATCCAGAGATAAACTCAGTGAATTGATATCTCCCTTGACTTTTTTGAGGGGAGGGGAGTATAACACTATAATGCATATATATGCCAAAGTTCACAAATAATTAAATTACATTGGAGGCCAATCGTGATTCAGAGTTACATCTTTCAGGATTATTTAAATATCGACTTCATATTTTCAATATTATTTGCTTCATTTTAAGGGACATTTTCCTTAGGAAATCCTAACAGATCACATTGGGTTTTTTTTTCATCCTCGCAGGTCTCCTGAACATCCACTACTCAGCCCAGCTACCCCAGCTGACAGCTATAGCTCTTGTACCTCCATCAATGCTTTAAAAACAAATAAATAACATAAAATAGGCCTTGCACACCTCCGTTCCCTGGTGACATTGCACGTTAGCAGCAGTAATCTTTTTCTTTACATCAGCTTGTTTGAAATACAATGGTACTTAAAGGGGAAGGCCAGCTGGAAGGACACCAATAAAAACACTAGCTCTGCTGAAGACAATTTGATTTTAACCTGAAATGAATTACCTTGCACCACAAATAGATAATGGCAAACAAGATATGCTGCTTATCAAGTTCTCAGAGTCAGAACTCCAAGTTCAGTGGAAGCTCATTGCCTGGAGAGGATAAAAAAAATGGTATGTGCACACACATATCTGTGTGCAGGGGAAAAATCAGAGTGTGTACACCTTGGTTTCTGCAGTGAGGGCTCCACTGTGACCTTCAAAGTTGAAGGCCACAGTCTGGGTTGTTGAAGTGAGTTCCTGGAAAGGAAACCACGAAACAGCATCATTTTGTGCCTTCAAAGTAGAAGTTTGGCCTTTGTAATGAGATGGAGATTGTGTTTGTGGATTGTAATTTATGAGCTGTATTTCCATATACAATAGGCAGAGTTTTAGTGTCACAGCTTTCCTTTTCTGGCTAATATATATATTATATCACATATATCATATTATGATATATTATAAAATGATATATGTGATATAACACATTATATACTATACAATATATTATATGTATATTATGGGAATGTGCCACTTTTTAAATTAGTAATTCTTTTTGCGTTTGTTTTTTTTTCTTAACTGTACCAGAGTTGGAAGTCAGGGCCTCTCGGGTGCTTGGCAGGTACTTCTAACACTTCCACACTCTAGCCCTTATTTTGCTTTTAATTATTTTTCAGGCAGGGCATTTTTTTCCTGGCAGCAGCCCAAACCATCCGTGTTTTACTTGTAGCTTCCCACGTAGAAGAACATGCACTACCATACCCAGCTTAGTGGTAAAGATGGGGTCTCATAAACTTTTTTGCCTGGGCTCACCTTTTGGAAATGTTTATGTAATAGTGTATCACTGATAAATGTTCATGTTGCACAGTAGTGAACTGAGAATTATTTTCAAATACAGTAGAGTATTCAAAAATTCATGTTATATCTTTATAGAAACCCCTTGAGAGAAAAAAAAATTTCCTAGTGCTTTAAAATATTAAAGCTGAGTTTATAGTCCTCCCTACTACATTAGTATAATCCATAGTAACATTCATTATTTTTGTTGGACAGGGAGACAAATTAAGTATTGTTGATGGTGTCTTGATAATTGTTTGAACAATGTGGGTCAAGGGGACTGTTTGCAATAGTTACAAATATTTATAATAACTTCTGAAAGGTTTGAAATATATTCAGTCCATCAGTATAAAGTTTAATTCAACTTGTAACACATGTCACTTCACATTAATAAAATTAAATGCAAATTCCCAAACTTGGATTTTAATCACATTCCTATGGATCCAAAATGCCAACTTTGTTTGGCAACTTTATGAGTTATTTAATCTGAAGTATCTGTGTTACAGCAGTGTGACTGTGTCTCTCTGAGTAGAGAGCTAGAGAAAACCAAAATAGCCAAGGAAACAGAAGCTGAATCAATTTGGTTAATATTTTCAAAGTATGTTGGGAGATGCCCAATCTGCTGGTTGAAACAGAAATATGAGAAAACCAAAATGGAACCAAGAGCCTGTGTTTAGCGGAAAAAGCAAGCTTACTGTGCTTGATCTTTCCCTGTAGAAAGGCAAGAACTGCTTCTTCCCAGAAAGGATTGAGGAATGTGCTTCCAGAAACTTCTGAACCCCAGCTCTATATGACCTCCTGGAGAGGTGGTAGTTCTTATATTGGTGTGTGTGTGTGTGTGTGTGTGTGTGTGTGTGTGTGTGTGTGTGTAATTACATGACTATGATGGGTACCTTTCCATCTATAACTAGATTTCATGAACTTTAACACTTTCTGTCCCACTGTTAAGTGACAGTTTCTCATTTGTCCACAAGCATCTGAAACCTCATCAGGTAACTGCATAAATGAAATATATTATGCAAGCATTAAAATTTATATCAGAAGCAGCTCACCTGATTTCTCTGTCACTATTGGCATATATAAAATGCTTCTAAAGCTTGCAACAAAAGAAGAAAACAAAAGGTTTTCCTATCTTCCTGTTAGTCATTACCCAGACATTTTTCCTTTAGATAAACAATCTACAGTGTGTTTACTGAAGCTTGCACTGATATTCCCCAGTAGTGTTTGCAACTGGAGTTTTATTCCAGCAGCTACATGAAATGAGCCCACAGTGCAGAGCAGGCAGATCCCTCTGGAACCTGAGATTATTTGTTCTCTCACTGTTCTAAAGGTAATTAAGGAGCATTGCATGTTTCTCAATTAATGATTTCTCATTCAACAGGGGATCTTTGATGCTAATTTGTTTTAATCAGGGCAGAGGCTGCTCACAAACTAAACAATTCAGTGAAGAGGAACTAGGAATTTTTAATCAAGTGGAAGAGATTTGAAGGCTGTGAGGGACGCCTTTATCACTGCTTTCAATCCTTCCATTTAACAGTGTTTTTTTTTTTTACATTTTGTAAATCAAGTAAGATCATCAAATAGAGTATATTGTATTATACAGTACACTTGGTGCTATGTGTTTCTGGGAACACAGGGATGTTCAGTTTCTCCTATGCAAAGTCAATCCAACCTTCATTTCTCTCCATAGAGGATGCATTTTATACGTACACCTCCTACCCTTCATTGTATCCACCAGATTCTGTATATACTGTTCAGACTTCTAGCAGTTATAATAAAATTGCATAATGTACACATAAACATTTATAAGCTAAGGAGACATTGCATGACATCATGATTAGAACATAGTTTTCATTTAAAAAGTGACTTCAGCTGCTGACTTTGCCTTATGAAAGTAAACCCTTGAGGAAAGAAGCCAGAATCCATTGTTTTCCTTTCTAATGATTACGTTTGCCATCCTCTTCGTGTTCTCAGATCGACTTAAGAAAAGGCAGTCGTGTGAAAATGAGGTTTGTATTTTTCCCTTCCTCTATCTGAATACAGAAAAATCTCAGCAATACTCAAGAGGCCTAACTAGTTAAAGAAAAAAAAACTTGCTGTTTCACTGGATTAAAATAGGAAAATGGGCTTTTAAAATTAAAAGACTGTAACATCTATCAGAATCAACTCGGGGATGGGCCTTGATCAATCAGTTTCTGATAGGCTGGGAGGGGGGAACTCTCATGCATTTTCATGTCAGACTCTCAGGTAATGCTGGGACTCTGGGACCTCAACTCAAGAACTCTTGTTAGAAATAAATCTGGCACAAGGTAGCTGTGGTGTGACTGGAGCTCTGGAGGAAGAACCTGTGCTCCTGATATGTTCTAGAGGTTTTTTCCATCAGAGAGCGTGCATGCCTCCAAATTGCCTTCCAGGGGAATTTCAGGCTCTAGATAGGCAGGGCTAAGAGAGGGGCTTGTATAATAAGGGTGACCTTACTGCCTGTGTTTTATTCATGGAGATTCCCCTTGAAGCTCTTTGTGGGAATTGCAAACATCAGAAAAGCAATGGAATGGTGACCTGGTCCTCTTCTGCTGGACCACAGGACAAGCCAAAGTGGTCTGGAGAACATCATACCAGAATGGCATGATGGTTTCTGGTCCTGGTGGTAAGGATGTGTGGGGCTCTCTTGACTTATGTGCTTCTCCAGGACCCAACCAATTCTTTAAGACAATGCAAGTTTGTTTTCACCATGCTGCATATCTAGCATTTGCAACAATTAATTCTTAATCACCAATCATAGAAAACTCTACCTAAAGTCAAGTATTTTCCTTATAGCTATTCTTATGCAGCAGCTAAAATGGCCTGGAAAGGGCTTCCAAGGGAAAGTCATTTACAAAGCCTGCATCTGGAGTGGGTATTCCCATGGCTGAGTTAACCTTGACCCAAGCATCTCCAGACATGTGGTTGAATTGCCTTCTTGGACATGAGCTGGCCCTGTGTGTTTCTGAGCTGTATACAGTCACACAATGTAACAAGTTTATGATTTGTTTCTTTTCTGTCAGTGCTACCTTTTCTAACTCTCATATCATGACTAGCTTTGGAGGGATGTGAGGTATGTAGTTATTTCATTGCATGTAACTTTACCTTAGAATTCATTTATATGGAATTAATTACTGACTGGCAACAAATGAAAATAGAACAGGATTGTAAGATGTTCTAGAACATTCTACTAGATACTTGATTTTTTTTAGGCTAGCTTGTTTCACAACATGATTTCCAGTTCCATCCATTTTTCTACAAACAATATAATGTCATGCTCTTTAATGCTGAATGAGTGGTGTGTGTGTCTGTGTGTCTGTGTGTCTGTGTGTCTGTGTGTCTTCTTTATCCAGTCATTGTGTCATGGACACCTAAGCTGATTCCTTAGCTTAGCTAATACGAGTATTGCTATACTAGACAGGGGCTTACAGATATCCCTATGCTATGCTAACTTATATTCCTTTTGACATACACCCAAGAGAAGGAGAGGGAGATCATATAAATAGTTTTATTTTTAGCTACTTTGTGGATATCCATACCGATTTCAATAATGGCTACCCTAACAAGGTATATAAGCATTCCTTTTTTCATATATATACATAAATACATACATACATACATACATACATACATATATACACACATCCATCCATACATATATATAAGAAATATATATATGCCAATGTTTGTTGCTTATTTTCTTGATGATGGCCATTCTAGCTAAGATGAAATAAAATCTCAGCGTCATCTTGACTAAACAGTATTAGACATTGCTTTATGCATTCATTTGCCATTTCTCATGAAAACTGTCTATTTGTTCAGTTACTAATCGGATCGTTTGTCCTTCAGTTGAGCTCTTTTATATATTCTTGGCTGTCAAGGATTTCTTCCCATTATGTATATTTTTTCTTGACTCTAGAAATTGTTTTCTTTTTTGTAGAGAGTTTTTAAAGTTAATATCCCATTAGTTAATTTTTGCTCTTATATCCATAGTAATTGGAGTCATAGTTTTTTTCTTAACCTATGAGAGTATTTCCAAGGACCTTGGCTATGTTTTTCTCTAAGTTTTAGAACTCGTATTTAGATCCTTGGTCCATTTTAAGTTAATTTTTGTATAAGATAAAATATGAGAATTTCTCACTTTTTTCTACTAGAGAATCCTTGCATCTTAAATACTTTCAAGCATTCTTTATTCACTGCCAAAATTCTATAGGCCCTTACTTTATTTCTCAGTGAAGCTTAATTTCAACCCAAAGGACAGCATATTGTAACATCATTGTCTCAGCTGTGTGTTGAAACTTCATTACTTCTATAGGGATTTAATGAAATACAGTCTTTCTATTCCAAAGTTAAAATGAGAGATGGAGAATTCATAAATTATTTAGGCATCAAAGACGCTGTATAAAGAGCACCTAGTTAATGGAAACAGAAATGTTAATGCCCTTTAGGAAAATTCTACTAAAAACATTGTTGCAATATTTTTTGTGGTGAAATATTACAATTACTTCATGATTCCTTTAAGGAAGAATAACTGTTTTCTCCCTTTGGGGTCAAAATCAAGTATAATTCTCCATCAAGCAAGGTTATACACAGTTTGAAACATGCAAACACTAGGTAACTAGCTGGTGTGTTTGTATGCAACATGCAGATAGATGTTGACCTAGATACATCTCTAAAATTAATTTAACAGTACTGCACTGGGTCTGGCTAATACTCTAACAAGTGTTTTTTTCTTTAATGATGAGTATAAGCCCTGAGGGCCTTGTATTTGGTAGAAGTGACAGCTCGGCAAGATGTACGCTCTTCTAAGAAAGTGTGCTGACTCAGAAAAGAGAAGGGCAGCTCCGGATTGTAGGGAAGTTGTCAGACAAATTAGTAGCCTTCTAGATTAAAAGTTATGTAGCTAATCAGTGCTACAGGCATCTTTTAACCATGTCTCAAAGGGGAATATGACTTCTTTCAAGATTTATTTCTTAAAAGAAGAATCATCATCACTCCTAAACTCTACATTATGCAATAAGCCAACGTCTTACTCCTCATTTATGTGACTTTTTTCAATTCCATAGCATCTGAATAAAGAAGTTCATTTTCTTCTTTCTTACTTTTCCTGCCCTCCACCTGAAGAAGGTCCATCACGTTCCTGAAAGCACACAGAGGATTGAAATCTTAGTCTTTCAAATGCTCTCAGAAATATGGCAGATGTTTGTGTATTTCCCAGATAATGCATAATTAAGTCTGATATCAATGAGGGAATTTAAACAATTGAGGAAGAAAAAATAGGTATTTTGTGTTGATTTGCCTGGGATTTTTCTATAAAGTGATTTAAATCATGCTCAAGATTAATCATGCAGCTGATCACTTCAAGGCACAGAGCTGAGGAAAAGTGGGTGCTGGAGCCATGGTGTGACCATTCTGAAGTAAGCACACTGAGAAAGCCACTGGAGGATATCTTAGAGAGGAGGGGCTGCGCAAGTGAGACTTATGTAATTGAGTGAGTGATTCAATGCAAGCGCCAGAATTGTAATGATTGTAGGAGAATTAACCCAGTCCAAGTATCTCTTCACCTGAAGGAACAACACTTCCTAAGTCCTGCCTTTGGCAGGAATGATCAGAGTGCAGTCCAGACTGAACTGGGACCCTTGGGACGACAGACTGAAAAAATGGCTGACAAATACGTCCTAATCCCTGGGATCTGTGTGTGTGTGTGTGTGTGTGTGTGTGTGTGTGTGTGTGTGTGTGTGTGTGTGTGTGATCTGTGCCAAAAGAGACTTTGCAGATATGATTGAGGGAAAGATTTGGAGCTAGAATAATTAACTGAGATTATCCAGTTGGGCTTACAGGTAGTCTCAAGTGTTCTTATGAACAAAGCGGAGTGAGACTTGACTACAGGAGAGGAGGCAGTGTGAAAAAAGCCATTGTGAAGACAGCATGAAATCAAAGGCTGGAAGCAACAAAAAACTATTTGTTCCCTAAGTCTCCAGTCAAAACCAGACCTGCTCATGACCTCATTTCAGCCCTACAGGTTTTCTTTTTAAACTGGATTCCAGATATGTCAGAGAATCCCATTGCATTATAAGAAGCTTGTGGTAACTTGTTATACAGCTATAATAAACCAATAAAAATGTCCTATAGCCCCCTCCCCAGAATTTCACAGCCAGCAATATTTCCTCTTAATTATTTGAATGTAATTTTCAGTTAGAAAAACTTCAATACCTTTAGATGATGTTCAGATTTAACCATTTTTGAGATGGGACAAGATTCCACCTGTAGGAAGCCAGGCAGGGCCCAGGCCTTGGTGGTGGTGTGTGCACACCCCTGGTTGCTGTCGTCATCTTATCCCAGCAGGGCAGAGGGAAATCGGAAGGAGGGCCTGGAGTTTTCCACACACCTCCACACACAGGGCTTGACTTGAAAGGGCCACGATTAGTAAACCAACTTTATGTATGCTTTCCAGATTCCACTCTATAATGGGCCAGATGAATCTTCCTTTTCTCCTTCAAAACTATTTGACAGTGCAATAAAGACTGGGAAAGGACAAAGAAGCCACTCTGGGGACAGGAAATGCACCACTGGGTGAGCAGAAGGTGGTCATTAGCAGCACCGAGGAGATTCTGGATGATGCTGGTGATGCCGAGAGGGACTAGGGAGGCCTTGAGGGGGCAGAGGCCACTGTTCAGGCCAGCAGGATGGAGGCCATAAGTCTATGAAGGGGAGGCCTGACCTCTCTCTGCAAGGAGAAGGAGCCAGTCCCAGCCCTGGCACATTTGTGCTGATGGAAGCTTTTAAAGAAGCTCTTTGGACAGTGTTCATCTCAGGCCATTTGGATGGAGATGGATGAGGGTCTGAACCGAGGGAGACTAATGTGAAGAATAATTGTTTTCACTGCTGGGAAGGAGGGGGAAGAAGCTGTCACAATCTTGCAAGCACAGCTTCTTCTCAGAAATGTGCTCTCAGACCTGAAGTCTGCTCCTGAGTTCTTCTAAATGGAATCAAGCATGGCCTTGCCCTTCTTCTAAAGCTAGTTAGTGTGAAGTTCTCAAACCATCCCTTCTACCTCTTGTGCATGATGCACATTCAGATCCCCGGGCCTTGGCTTCTTTGTTAAAGAGGAGAACCAGTTTACCTTCTGGTGCTCAGCATTCTCTCAGGCACCTGGAAGCCTCGCGGTGATGGGCCAGCAATGGAGAGGGTGGTAAGTTGGGAGAATCACTGTTCTAGCTCAGTAGAGACAAAAATGCCTCCACATCCCAACTGAAAAAGCTGGATGTAGTGGCATGTGCCTCTCATCCTAGCTATGTCAGGAGGCATAAATAGGAGGACCACAGTTCAGGCATCTGAGCCAAAAGCAAATCCAAACCCTAGTGAACCCCAACCTACGTATGTATGTATTTAAATACGTATATGTGTATATATACAATATCAAAACTGAAAACATTCATTGTGCTTCATATCATGTAGAAATTTGTAATAGTTACTGATGTTCTTTTATAACCCTGAACTGCTCTAATTTAAAAAATATTTCTTTCATATCGCAGACACAAAGTACTCAAAAATTGAGTTTAAAACCCTATGCTTATAGCATATAAAACAGAAATTTTCATGATCTTCATTAATGTTTACTTTTAATTTTTCTTTATGCAATTACCTGAAAGGTTACATCCTTTATTGAAGTATAGCATAGATATACAGAAAAGCATGCAAATCAAGAGAGCTCCGGCTGATGAAATTTCAAAGTCAGCATGAAATTTCTCAAAGCAAGCAAGCCTCTGACTCTGATCAGACCAAGAACAGCCGTACTCCAGCATCCCCAGAGCAGCCCTTGAAGCTTCCTCCCACAGCTGCTCTGCTCCCACCAAGGATAATGGTTCTCTTGACTTCTACCTCTACAGATTAATTTGGCCTATTTTAAAACTTCATATAAATGGGTGGTGAGCTGTTGTATCACTCATATCTGGTTTTTTTTTGTTCAACATCATGTTTTCTTGTTTTTGTTTTTGTTTTTTGCCAGTCCTGGGCTTGAGCTCAGGGCCTAAGCACTGTTCTTGGACTTTCTCAAGGCTAGAGCTCTACCACTTGAGCCTCAGCACCACTTCCAGCTTTTTTCTATGTATGTGGTACCGAGGAATCGAACCTGGGTCTTTGGGCATAAAAGGCAAGCACTCTACCACTAGGTCAACATCCCGGCTCCTCAACATCTGTTTTATGACACTCATCTGGGAGTCGGGGGTGGGGGAAGTGCATCAGAGAAGACTTGGGCCTCCAGCTGCTACAAAGACTGATGCTTCCAGTGACAAGGAGTGAGAGAACGTAGAATGTGCTCCATCCATTCTGTTGTTAATGGGCTCTTTGGGGTTCACTCCAATCGCGTTATAGGCATTTCTGAAAGGATCTTCTAGGGGAACAGGGGTATATCTTTTGAGGAGACAGCATGAGAAATGCCATTCAACTTGAGTGCTGTTTTAAGACTCTTGCTTGCTGTGTTGAACAGAGACTAAAAGGTGGCCAGCGGCAAAAGTGGATACAAGAACACCGGCGAGAGGAAGTCAGGGGCAGGCTGGCGGGAGGGGACAGGTAGGCTGGGTGTTGAAAGGTGGCTGGATCTAGACATCCAAGGAAGATTGCCTCATGGGAGAGCTGTGGTGACGTGGCATTTGGTGAGTGACTTCAGGGGCAGTGGCATGGCTCCTGCTCTGAAGGGCCACAGGACACCCAGGAGTGGGCAGTATATCTCTCCTTGTCATGGTAGCCACAATAGCTACAACTACTTCCATCTGGGAAAATAAGAAAGGCTAACTGGAAGGATCTGGAAGGATCTGGGTAGCCCATGCTTAAAAGATGAAGTAAACCTGCCGTGTTGTTAAAGGGTTTTCAGCTTATAATGATCGCCCATCACAGTGGTAGACTGCCATTCAACATTATAGAAGCTTTATGACTTTGCTGGCGTTTGAAAAGAGCGAATTACTCTGTCTGCACGGCTCTATGTGTCTTTAAGTTGTTGTTGTTTAAAGAAACTACAATTTATACTCTGAAATGGCTAAATTTCTATATAGCTCTTTGATTTCCCCTCATTATAAATGAAAGGTTTCTTTTGGTCTAAGTGTAAGAAGCTTCTATAAGGTTGAGCCTGAGCTTCCTCTCCAGTGGTTCTGACGAGACTTCAGCGCTACCTTCTGCTAGCATCAGACAAGAAACCGTGGACCGGGCCTCCATGTGCCCACATAGCCCTGCTCGTCGACACTCAGGCTCATTTCCCTCCATTTCTGAATCTGATGCGCACACGGACCCCCTTCTCTTCCTAGTCATACGCCAAAGTAACTTGAGTCTTCTTCTGGATTTACTGAGAGTATAGACTGCTTTTGACTTTGCTATTCGAGTCAAACAACTTGTTTGTTAACAGTGCTCTTTTTAACCCTTTCAAAGTTTCTTTTTCTTTCCTTTTATGGGTCCCCTCCACTGTATTTTTAAGTTAGCATTAATTAGTTGTGCAAAGAAGCCTATCTTTTTTTAACCACATATATAAAGTACCTTTCTCAGACTCATTCCTCTGTCACTCCCTCATCTTCACTCCTCTCTTCCAAAATCAGCCTCCACAGATTTCATCAGTCTATTTTCACAAATGCAAATAAAATATTTTGACATTATTCATCTACTGTCCTCCTACTAGTACCCATATCTTTCTGTTTTGTTTGGTTTTGAAGCTTTTGTGAGATATAAGTGATATAGAAAAATTATACACATTTAATGACTATTTCTTTTTTAATATATTTCATTGTAATGAATACTAGGGTTATATTATATTCGCCAGATAGAAGGTGCATTACTTCACAAACATTGCTACCCTTTCTCATGTTGTCCCCATTCCTTGGTAAGTCTGGATATGCAAAACTTCTAAAAAATAACACCTCAAAGGCACATTCATGACATCTGAACTTTTCCTTATATTCAATTGTGTGTCTTTGTTTTCCAGAACTTGAAAAAAGAAGAGAAGGGAGGGGGGTGGCTCAGACTTGCACCGTGGGGACTCTACCACCTATGCACTCCCCCAGCTGCCTTTCCATTAACATATTTTTGTACAAAGTTGTTTCTTCATGAGGTTTCCATATTGCAGATTGTATACCTCAATCAAACCCATCCCCTCCACTACTCCCCCTTCTCTGAGACCTCCCTCCCCACTTCCTGGGACTAATCAACAGGCTGTCAAAGATTTTTCCATCACTGAATACCAGGACCTCTTTTTCTCCTAAGTAAACATTTGTTTACCTAAGTCAATAAACAAATGGTTTATCAAATATTGTTCAACTATAGCCTTGGCCACTTGAATGCCAATGTGGGTGACATCTTTCAATTGAATCTCATAAAGAAACACTGGAACAACTGACTCCTGTTGGACTTTTCCTCTGAAATAAAATAAAACTTGAATCTTCACATAACCCATTGATTTTTCAGTCTTTTATCCTCTGTGAAGGAAGCTACCTTGTTCTAGCTTTAGCAAAATAGAAAACAGCTTTAGCTTGTCTTCAGAATCCCGTGTGTTTTCCTTTGCTCCCTTCTTTTGGATTAAGGAATTTGTGTGGTAGGTGGAGATTTGAAAGAGAAGAAAAACTCCTCTGAATGGATCTAACCCACTGGACACCTGGGCTTTGGGTAGCCAAGGTCTGGCTTCCCCCTTCTCCCTGGAATCCTGCCCCTCCACCCCCTACACCTCTTGTTAAGGAGCTAACTAATATTACCTGGATTCTCTTGCACCACAGGAACTCTAGACTGATCAACCAGGCTACTTACCTCCTTGGTCTCCTTCCTCCAGGTCATTGTAGGATCACTGCAGTACCCAAGGTGGTAGAGTAGATGCCATGGCTTTAAGCCTCGTGATCTTGGATGGGGGACCCTCTATCTACCATGGGGTTCACTGTGACGATGCACTGGGAAAAGTCATCACAGTGGGCACACATGAGCTTCTACCTGCACCAGCCTGGAGTGGGGAAGGACTGTTGCTCTGATCATTTTATAGATTTGCCAAAGTGTAGAAGCAAAAAGAATTGTTCAACCTTGCAGCATCATCTTCAGGAGTCCTGGGCTGGAGCTCTCCCCCATGAGGAGCCAGAGGAAGCAAGGTGGGTGTTTGAGAACTTTCTAACAGTTTTCCAGACTTAGCCAGGTCTGAGTGAGAAGCAGTGCTAAATTGAGCCACTTTATCAGCTCTTTGTCACAGGAGTTATTTTCAAGATAGGGTCTCACTTTATGCCAAAGGCCATTCTGGACTGTGATCCTCCCATTTGCACTTCCTGGTATTGCTGGATGTTAGGCACAATGTGCTTTCCCCAAAGCTTTGATTGAAAGATGCATACCACCTGCTCTGTCATCGATTGAGATAGAGTCTCATGAACCATTTTTTTTTTGTCTCTCAGACTGGCTTTGAACTTGATGCCTTAATCTCTGCTTCTTACATAGGGTTATAGACTATCGTAATTTCTAATAATACTTTTCCTACTCAGAGAGGCTGAAGAGGGGGTGGGACATTTTGATAAGGAGCAAGGCTTATATCCTACAAGTGATGGGAAAGGGTTTCTAAAGCCAGGATTTATGGGGATGGTTCTGGCAACAATGTGGTTCTGTAGTCTGCCAAGGGAGGGCAAGGGTGAAGATGAAGACCTGGAGGCAGCCACAGTTAACAGCCTCTCTCTATCCCCACCAAGCCTTTTTTTCCTGGCATGAATTTAGTTCTTGTTGAACGTTGCCTGTTGACTGACTGCAGAAGTATCAAGGCCTCCATTGTTCCTACCCTTGTTTAATTTCCTTTGAGTTTAGATACTTGTCCATTCAGTGGGAGCTCAGTGGGTGTGGCAGATCCCAAAGTTCCCAAAGTTCTGAGCATCCTTCCTCTGTTCCCTTAGGGAAAGGCTGAGTGGTCCTGGGGACAGCCCACGAGATTTATGGCTAAAACTTTCCAGCTTTTTCTAATGGTCCTTGAGCTGAAGAGGCAAGTGGAGAAAGCCTACAGGACTTTTGGGAAGCCATCTTTCAAAAATGGGGCCTGCAGTATAGCCAAGAAGCAGACTCAGCCTCCATAGGTTGTTGACTGAGATCTTGCCTCAGTGGGCCTCAAGACTGGTGAGGCACAGGCCAGGGTAACATGTGGAGACCCCAGAGCCAACCCACCTGGGTGTACTTATTCAGGAAAGCAAACACGTCTCTGAGCGCAGGTCTGTGGCCACATTCATGTTTTCTTAATAGCTGACTGCTGCTCAATCAGCATCCATTTAGAACAACACCAGCCATTCTGCCCCAGATTAAGTATGTAATGATCTGCAAGGATGAGAAGATACTATTGTACAGAGCTTGGATCCTCTGTCTGTTGCAAAGCTGCGGCTGCTATGGAGGGATGTGTTCCGTCAGAGCCTGGCTGGCTGGGAGAAATGGGAAGGATCACCTCTCACTCTGAGGTTTGTCCCCCAGAGGATGGTTCCAGACGGGGATGCTTTGAGATTATGGGGCATCTGTGATCAGGCTGTGGATTGGGGCGGCGGACTGGCTGGCACAGGAAAGTCAGCAGCTCTCCAGCTCCCCATTTCCCCCTCATTAACTAGAGGGCAGCTTGCAAGCTCCGGGGACCCACAGTTCAGGCAGACTGTGACAGAGAGAAACATGTACCTCACATGGTCCTCGTGGGACATCTTGACACACTGAGGAAGAGGCTCACCGGGGTGAAGAGCTCTTTGGGAGTGAGAGGCCAAGGTGGAGCCGGGTCCTAGCTGGGGGCTCTCCAGAAGAGGAACTTCCTCTGACTGAGTGGGGGAGAACTAGCAACCGCCCCGTAAACCTGGCGATGCGTGATGCATGCCCTCCCTCATGGCGCCCCTCTGGGACCCCAGCTCATGCCGCTGGAGCGGGAGGAAGGGAGGGGCGCAGGCTGGAGAGGAGACTGCGCATTCTTTCCCTCCGACTTGTCCCTGGAGCTTCCCAGCTGATATTCTGATCCCTGACACCTTCCATCCCCTGCATCGGTAATGACCGCTTGCCAGGCCCCAAGGCGGCTTCTCCGCAGCATTTCCCTGATCAAGCACTTTTTCCTCAGTGCATTATTTTCCTCCTGATTTTCAAATTCCCTGTGGACAATAATCAGGCATCGTGCTCCGCACACTTGGCGAATTTTGAGTGTCAAAAGAAAAAAAAGTTTATTTCTAGGAAGCTTTTTTTCCCTTCTTTCCTCATGAATTTCCTTAACAATTGCAGTTTTCACTTGACTCCAGGCTCTTTCTTGACTTAAGCTTCTTAATGCTAACTCTCTAACCCCAGGTTCTTCATGCAGCCTGCTATATCACTCTGGTGTTGACAGTCTCTAATCCTGAGGATAACTTTGGCTTGTCATCCTCTCAGGCTTCCATTCTGCTGTCCATTCAGAACCTAGACTGGACAGGGAAAAGGAGTGAAGAAATGAACCCTGTGTGCATAGGGGCTGCCACAGTGCCAGACCCTATGCTGCCACAAGGAACCCAACAGTGACACCTTTTACCACCACCAAGATCTGTCATAGCAACAGGCCACCCAAAGTGTCTAAGGTCCCCCCGTGTCCAGGAGGCCACCTCCCTGTAGCCATGACACAGATACAAGGAAGATAGGGGTCACTTAGACCTAGTCCTTCCTTCTGTCCAAGTCTTGGAAAGTAGCCAATCAAGGTTGCCTTCTCTTTTGCCCATGTCTGCTCCCAATGTTTGAGGTTCTAGTGAGGAAGCATGAAGAGGTAAAGACTTCCTTTGGGTTGAAGAGCCATAAGCTGAGGGGATGGAACACTTCCAGATGCCACTTACAGAAAGATTACCAATCTTTCTGGGGTGAAACTTGGATTAGACTAAGAGCTAGAAGAAAAAGAAAATCAAGAGGGGCCTTGGCCACTGCCTCAAGTTCCAAAGGTCTATCATGTGCAATACTGTGTGCCACATCTAGGCAGGGCCAAGAAGCAGAGAGCACAGGTGTATGTTTGCACTAAATGCAACAAAGAACTTTAAAAAATTCATCTTTTAGAGAAGATAATACATTCGCATAGGTCAAAAATCAAAAGCAGGTAGGGAAGGATACACCAGCTTTTCTCGAGTCTTTCCTCCCTCCCTCAAGGGCACTTCCATTAATTCCTCAAGAATTCTTACAATGTTTGTCCATGCAAACACAAGCAAATGTAGCATGCATTGTTTTGCTTCTTTTATGTAAAATGTGGTATACTTCATGCACTGCTTCACACATTATGCACTTTAATTTTTTTTTCTTAAAATATGGAGGTATCAATATGGATTCTTGATTCCTAGTTAGCAAAGTGGTAGATCCACTGTGTGAAATGCCATGATTTTTTTCTCTGTTGATGGATTCTTAGCTGTTTCCAGTCTTTTATGACTACACAGAATGCTTCATTGACTAAACTTGATTGTATTTATGTGATTTTATATATAGCCAGAGAGGGGGCAAGATCTTAAGGCGAGAGAGCCAGATGTGGGATTTCTGAATCACAAGTTAAACATATTTAAAATTCTGATGGCCATTTCTGGACCGTTGGCCTGTGGATTCCACTAGTTCCTGTTCTTTATGTTTAAATGCACTGAATTGCCTGTTTTGTCACAGGGTCCGCATTGGCTTTGAGGGCAGGAGGCTTTGGCAGCCTCTGAGGTAAGAAGTGGCGTCACAACATCTTGCTTTCATGTGTGAGATCAAGCATCTTCTCATAGATGCATTTGTATTTTTCTATCATTTTTCTGATCATGTGTTTTGTTCACTTTCCAGTTAAGGGGTTATTTTCTTCTTTGTTTCCAGAAATTACCATTATAGTAAGATCATCTTGCTCTGATCAGAGAAGGAGAGAGAGAAGAGCTTCCAGTCAGCCAAGGTATTGGCAAGGTTGAGGTTGAGGATTGATACAGGGACTAGGGGTTGGACAAACAAATGTGGTTAGTAATAAGATCCTTGTTATGATCACTACCATGTGTCAAGGCCAAGCTCTGTTTCTTCCTCTGCCAATAAACACTCCCAGAGCTGCCCAGTTGGAATTACTGCTGTCTTTCACCAGGGCATGCTACTGAAGGTTGTAATCTACTTTGTGTTGGCAAATGGGTTGCAGGTTAGATGAGACTGTAGACTCGATGATCCTCATGCAGGTTGAGCTGGGGGGCTTCTCCAGCACACTGGCCTGGTCTAGCCTCAGTTCTGGTGGGATGTATTTAGCTATACACCCCTTCCCGGAGACCTCATGGCGGCAGCCTTACCTATCAGGTCCATTTCCTGGTTTAGACATTCAGGCAGTAACTTATTCCTTCTCTAGGTCGACATTTGCGTCACTGACTTATAGTAGGTCCCAGGAAACATTTGTGGAATCTCATAAACAAGATTATTTTCTTAAGACTTATTTTCTTTCCTATTCGTGCTCCTTATGAAAATATGTGAAGGGGATAGGGTAACTATTTTGTGAGTTCTAAACTGTGTGGATTTGATCCACTGTTGGCACAAACTTAATCTTGCCCAAATTAATGACCCCCAAAGCTATTAGCCATCTGGAATCTCTCCCCGATGGGACACGAGGTCACACATTTTCAACATGCAGACTTCATGAATCATTGTTTCCTCTCTGATGCTGAGCTTGTATTTTCTTGATGAAAAATCCATGGTATTTTGTTCACCTGAGTTGAGGCTTCTGTTCACACAGAAACACCTCTCAACCTCTGTTTTAATAGCTCTGGCTTCTTTGACCTTTCATTTCTGCTCCCTTACTTATGTCACCTAGCTTTGGTAGAAAAATCCAGAAAGTGTGTCCAGCAAATGGTTTAAAAGGTAGGGAGGCAGGCACAGGCAGCTCACTGACTATATTTTCTGGCATTTTCTCTTTTTAAATGCTCTAAACAAATAGCCAGCACCACTGGTCATTAGGGAAGGGATGGATGGTGAGCCAGTGCATCAACCCAATTACTGGGCATGTCTAGCAGGCTTTGCACTGTGGGACAGAGCTCTCAGCACTTCAAGTATAATCGGTGCTCGGGCAGCCTAAAGGATTTGTTTTAGGCTTAATTGGCCCGAGGCTGGTACATGGTCCCCAGCTTTGTCCCCTAAAGCTATGCAGGTAGCTTTTCAGAAAGAGTGGAGGAGATGCTTCTGTAAAGTCTCTTTCCATTAGAAATAAAGCCTCGATGTTTGCCACATCAAAGGCATGCAGCAGAGACCACCTGCCTGCCACACACTCAGGCTTGCTGGGTAATGTGGCATGTTGGAGTATCTGAGATGACCTAAACTACCTTTCTTTCTAATTCTCTGCTCCTACTGCTTTCCTGTGATGTTCTTCTCCCATATATCAGGGTCACTTGTGTGTTCACAAACATCTCTCACCATTCAGCCTTCCTTTACTACTTTGTCATCAAATAAATGACAGTATGGTCCCCACCCATTGCCCTGTTGGTGGCGCTGTGTGGGAAATGAGAGTTCAAGAAGTGGTCCTGGCACAGGAAAACGGAATGTCTTGTGCTCTCACTCTGATACACCAATAAGCGGTCTTCAAAAAGAATGGCGATTACTATCCCCCCCTCCCAGCCAGCCCTTCTGCAGCAGGAGCCCAGCCAGGTGTCCTCCAATTCAGTTCTACCAGGGAGGTCCTTGACCCTCCTCTGGAACACTCTTCAGAGGTCAGCCCCAAGCCCCAAGTGATCCCCTTGTGACTTTGACAGACAGCTGGGCATTGGATCCCACATCACCTCTGCAGGTGTAGTATGACCTCACCCCAGTAGTTCGCAGAACTCAGAGGAACACATGTACTAGTTTCTTATAACGGAGGTTACAGAGGCCGGGAGTTTGGCCTAGTGGTAGAGTGCTTGCCTAGCATGCACAAAGACCAGAGTTCAATTCCTCAGTACCACATACCTAGAAAAAGCTGGGAGTAGTGCTGTGGCACAAGCGGTAGAGCTCTAGCCTTGAAAAAAGCCCAAGGACAGTGCTTAAGGCCCTGAGTTCAAGCCCAGTGCTGGCAAAACAAATAAATATCAAGGAGATTACAAATGGTAAAGAGGTGTACAGGACAGATGTGGGGCTCCTGTACCTCTTTGAGTGCAGAGCTTCCCAGGAACACCTGTTTGTTTCAATTCCCTGGAAGCTTCTGGAACCTGTCCTTATGGATTTTTTGTTTGTTTGTTTGCTTTATGGGCACTTCTTTACATGGGCATGACATGATTCAATCATGGGCCACAGGTGATGAACCCAAGCTTCAGCTCCTCGGCTCAGCCCAAAGAATGGGCAGTGGGGCTGGATCATCCTAACCTTCCAAGCCTGCAAGGTCTTTCCAGTGACCTGCCCACAAACCTACCTACAGGCTTCAGATCTCAGCCAACTGCATGTACAGAGAGTTAAGGATTTTATGGGTTACATCCCAGGAGACAAGAGGAAGACCAAATACAAATTCACCTTTATTACAGCCTAGGTCTTTTCATTGTACCAGGTGACCTCAGAGTCTAATTTAACATCTAATAGTCTCAGTTTATGCCTGAGGAAAAAAAAATGGGACAATCCTGTTTGTCTGATAGATTTATAATTTATAACTGGCTAATTATACAATCAAAGGAAAGTATCTCTGAAAAGCACAAAAGTAGCCCAGTTTCACAGTATTATGAATTTCTCTGCTGTTCACCTCCCTCCCCCACTTTGGATCTTGTGTGGTGAACTATTTTTCACCTGCTAGAGAAAGTTTCTTCAAAGCTAGTGTCTGAAGTAGCAGAAGTGTCGCTCACCTTCCCCGCCTGTCACCATTTGTCACATTTTTCTAAGGAACATCTCTGTAGATCATGCGCCAATTTGTTGGGGGCAACTATCCATCTAGGCGGAACCTGGAGCATTCATCTTGAGAGCTGGCAGCTGCCACCGACACAAAGCAGACAATGCCCTGAAGGGCCAGGCATTGACAGAAAAGTCTCCTCTGAGAGGAGTCTCAGCGCCCGTGACACACGAAGTACACACTGCGGAAAGAGTGCCACAAGGACCTGTATGTCAGCCCCATTCTGCACAAAGCCCCAACTCTAAGACACCAGAAGGAAGACAGGCAGGGCCCAGAAGACTCTGGTCTTGATTGCCAATATTTCAAATGTTGACATTAAAATTAATAATTCTGTTCAGAAAATTTATGGAAAGCTCAGGAAAGGCTGTATGTATCCCCTTAAACTTGGAGGAATTATACATTATTTGTGCAGTGAATAAATTGAACATCTGTTGAGTTCTAGGAGTCCAGGAAGACAAAGACAGACATAGCCTTTTTTTTCTCCGCAGAGATGTGATAGGAGACAAGATGGCAGCGATAAGCAAAGACTGCCTAATGTGATGAGATGGGATTTCAGCAACTTGCCTATCTAAGAGGAATGAGGGAAGCTGGCAGTGAACAAAGTCTTGGCTGAGGAACTTGAAAGTATGTATCAGGCATCCAGCCTGCTTTGTTCCTTCTGGAAGGGATGCTCACTCCCTCTGAACCCTGGGGATGGAGGAACCTTCCTTATGCCTTGAATTTTCTCAAGCCACATTGCATTGTGATTCTCAGTTCCTGGCTGACTGGCAGCTGTCCGTCAGTGACCTGCATTAACCTACCCCCACTCCGAGGAATTGTAGAGAAATGTAGCTGAAATTATAACCAGGAAGTCCTCCCCATGTCTCTCTCACTCCCTCTCAATAAATAGTCTGAGAATGAAATCAAAATATAGATTAGAAAAATCAACAAATATATGAAAGATGCAAACAGCAATGTCACCCTCTTGACCTAGTTGACCTTGTGGAACTTACAAATCTAAAACTGATTTCTACCTCTATTTTCACATGACTCTTACCCTCTGTGCCTATCTGTACCCCCCCACAAGGCTTTATAAGGACCTCAGTGACCAGATCAGGGACCACTGCAATGCCATATAAATTCATCTTGCTTTAACTACTTAAGTAGTTGGCTCATATAAATCCATACTCTGCAATCTCAAATAGACAAATCTGAGGGGAAGAGTGATAAACAGTCAACCTAGTCTAAAGGATGAATCAAGAAAATAGGAACTATGAAGTAATAAAGTTAGATATGTAACTTAGTGCTAAATCACACAAACCATGCACATGGGACCACAGTTTGGGAGTTTATTTGGAAGGCAATGAGTTTTCTTTCAACATTTCTAAGCAGAAGGAAGATGATCCCATCCACGTGGTAGATCAACTTGGAGGTAAGAATTGTGCATCCCAAGTGTAAGCTGCTGTTAACTGTCCGGCCCTATCTGGAGGGAGACAGAGCCCACAGGCAGAGTCAGGAGAATGGACACTGGTTGGAGAATGGATTGAATGTGGTAGAATAAAGAAGAGGCAGGATGGAAGTAAACTTCAGCGAAATGGTGACAGGAAGCGTAGCAGCGAATTGCTTTAGGGGCTGAAGGTTTGAAGGTGGGAGTCAATTTGGATTGTAACAAGGGAATACAACCTAGCATGAAACAACCCAATAAGCAACTTCCCAGTGCATCCAGAACAGCCATTCTTCTGCATGTCAGCCCAGGCCTTTCCCCATGCATTGTACTTGGATTCTGATAGGAAGCTGGGCACAGGGAGCTGCAGCCTAGGAGAGAAGCTAAGACTGAACAGGTGGGTTTAGGAATGAGCTCTGTAATACAGAGGTCTTGGTTTGTGGGGTGGAGACAGAGAGGCTTCTAATGAGTAGAGGGAGGAGACTGCTGCTTATTAAAATGTCCCTAGCCTCAATTGTTGCTGTCTCAGATTGGGTCACAAATCACGTGTTGAACCCATCAATAGCAAGAAAAGTGACATAATATGACTTGTCTTGGTCTTACCACCTGGGAGTGGGGTAGGCGAGGGTATAAATATCTAGATGCATGTCTACCTAGAGTAGGGTATGTGTTGAAGGGATTCAGGAGTTATCGAGGTGAGGGAGAAAGTTCACCCTGACTGAAACCCAGGACCATTTTTATACACTCAGTTTGAAGCAATAACTTGGTTCATTTAAAATCCCATGACAAAACTCCCCAGACCAGGTAATTTATAAGCAACAGAAATTCATTGTTCACAGCGTGGGAGTCTGTGAAGTTCAAAATGAAGGCCCCAGCAGTTCAGTGTGGGGAAAGGCTGTCTCTCTGCTTCAGGAATGAGGCCCTCAGGCTTCATCCTCCCTTGTGGAAAGGGCAGGGAGATCCCATCAACTCTTTGGATAAGAGCACTAATGCTCTTCATGGAGGCCCAGTGGCTTACTCTCTTCCCCAAGTGATTACTACATCCTTAAACTACAGACCTGGCAATACAGACTTGGCAGGCAGACTGATCTACAGTAGTAAACAAATGAAAAATCTTCAGGTAAAGCTTGAGTGAGGAGGGGGCAAGAGAGAAAGAACAGGTACCCACAGCACCAGGCAGATGAGGTTCAGGGGAGTTTTCAGGTCATGAACATGTATAATCTTCATGGTGAATGAACTGTTGGATTCAATTCACAAGCGGCCATGCTTTGAAAATACCCTTTCTTTTCTTCTCCACTGACTACCTATTCTCTATCAATTTGTTCTTGGCCAACAGGCCAAGAGATTCTCCTCAGAACATCATCCAGATGAAGGGCCATGCCCAGAGCAGTCAGGTCTCAGCCACCAAGGCCTATGCTCTAGAATAAGACTGTGGGCACCCACGCTTCCCATCACAGGCAAAGTTCTGCAGAATAAAAGAGAAGAGAAATGGACAAGAAGAAAGAGAATGACAAAGCTCAGTGCTGGTCCTGCTTACCACTGAGCAGGTGCTGGGGTTCAGCAAAGGATGCAGACGGAATCCACTTACAAATAATGGCACCTCCTCAAAACCAGCATGGCAACCACATTAATTGTCCTTCCTGAGGGGAAAACAGAGAGGCCATTACACACAGAAGGGAGCCACCGTTTCCTGCCTGTGAATGAACGCTGAGGAGGAAAGTACTCCCTGGAGTGGGCACTCAACACAACAGTCCTCTGGCCCAATGCACCCAGTCCACTGCTCACTGATCCTGTGTCCTCCCCAGGTGGCAACAAGTAGCCAGCTGTTTGGCTTTGGAAACTCGAGGGAGTTGATGATGGAGTAATGAACTTGGTGCTTGCACTTCTACTGGATGTGGTGTCCACTGCCTGCAGATACACAAACTGCATTGTTGCTCACTGACTTTTTCTCCCAATGAGACAGAGATTAATTACGGGAGGTAAGGAAGGAACCCCATTCATAAGTTTGAGTTTGTGCAGTGATGGAGACAGAGATAAATTAGGAGTGCCTACACCACAAAGCCTGTCGGAGGAAGACTCCAACAGATGGGCTTTAAATGTGTGTACTTCAAAGAATAGTTTCTTCTTGCAATGGCAGGTAAAAGGAGTCTGCCAGGCTGTGTGAAGAGTGTGTCTGGATGCAGAAAAATGGAGCCCATCATCTGCATTTCAGTCAGTTCACACATGCCTTGGCAATTGAAAGAAAAGCTAGAATAAATATCTCCTGGAAGTAATTCTACTCATGGCTCTTGGAGTTTGGCTCATCCGTCAAAACAATGAATGTTACCAATGTGCAGCATTCATAAGTAGGGCACCAGAGTGGAGCCTGGAGGCCCCCTTTGAACTCACTTCAATCCATTAAACTATTCTGGGTCTACTTCCGCTGGTGTCCTTAAGAAGGGAAACATGAGAAGGTTAAAAGAAGAGCTGCAATGACCTTGCAAAAGGTGACATTCATGAGCACTGGGGTGCAGACTGTCCAAGAGAACTCCTCTCCCTCACAGATGGCTTTGCATCAAAGAAGCACCCTTTCCTGTTCTTTTATAAGGCATAAATCTTTGAAGATTGCTGGACTCTGGAGTCACAGGCTCCAATTCTTGCCATCTCCCATGCTAAGGTGATGGAGGGCCCAAAGGACCAAGGAATTCTTGGCTTTTAACTTCAGACCCTCTCAGCTCCACTGACTACACAAGCCATGTCCAGTCTGCTGGGGTGAAGAGTAGAATAAGAGTGAGTGCGAGAAGGAAAACCAGCAAGGCTTTCATATACCTGCCCTTGTTCCATTTTCAGTTCTGCAGCTAGCTTGTCAGTTTTCTTAGCACCAAGAACAGAGTCTGGCCTGTCATGGCTTTGTACTTTAACTTACTCATATCTCTTTCCCAAATCTTGGTACCAAATCTTTGGTAGAGTAGCAGTTCTTACACTTCAATGTTTCTTCACAGGCCTTAGGACTTCACAGATCTATACAACTGCAATCTGGGAATGGGGTTGACATGGGACTAAAATCCACAAGTTCACAGCCTCACAGACTTCTCTGCAGACCCAGCTCGTAGAAACATGGCATAGGTTCTTATAATGGGATTTGGTTCTGGAATACAAACGTAATGAGACACCTGGGAGCCCAGACCTTCGTAGTCCTCCAAAACATAGCATCTTGTTCTTGGTTTTGATCTGTCTCCTCTATAAGGCAGTCAGTCATTATTAACTCATCAAAACAGACAGTTAGAAGGAAGGGAGGCATTAGACTGTCTCTCTGTCTTATGCTATGAATAATCCTTTGTATATTCTATTTTTGACAGCACAATCGAAATTAATCAAAGACAGAATGTCCTATTTGATTATAAGAACCTTCTTTGAATGAGAACCCTTGCTTGAAATGTTAACTCCAAGCAGTACTGTGCTTGGCTACCTCATGCCGGCCAATTACGTACATCTCTTCCCAGCTCCTCCTTCGGTAAACATTGGAAACTTAAAATTAGCCATGCTGGGAGTATTGACACTAGAGAAATTGGAAAATGCCACAGATCATGTTTTTTTTAATTAAATCATCTACCAGAATACCACTGGTTCTGGGCTAACGAATTGTATCTGTTCAAAAGGTCTCAAATCTTTCTTTGGCATTTAAGAGCACATGAGAGAATAAAACTGTGAGAATGAGACCACACCATCACTGAAACCAGGGATAAAAGTACAACTGATAGCCCCTAGTGGGGCTGGCCTAATGGGAAACATAATGTGACCTTCTGTGCTATACCACAGAGTATTCTGGGTACAGCTGGACCACTCCCAGTCTGCAATGTTCCCCTTATCTGTCCCCACCTTACACATATCCTCTAGTCTATTGTATTCATCAGTGGCATCAACAGACAGCGCTGAGGGACACATGAAGGTGTTGGAGGTCAGATCCCTAAAGACATTGGAATAGGGGCAGGTATGGCAATAGAATTTTTAAGTTTTTGAGCAAATTTCATGAACAGTGAAAAGAAAGACTAGGAGCAATCTGAAGTTCAGAGATGTAGAAATCAGAGAGTGCTCGAGACCTTGGAATAAGATCTTTGCTCATCTGTGAACCTGTTGCTACCTGTACTTCCCTCCACCCTGCCTGCAACCTCACTGAATTCTTACATCCTACTCATATCTGAGTCTCCGCCTGAGCCCGCCCCCAGGGAGCGCCACAGGTGAAGACACCATATATGATTGTCTTTGTAGATATTCTCTGTTCATCTGTTTCCAGCAGATGCCTGACAGCCAGCAGGCTGCATGGGTACTAGTGGAAGTGGACGGATGACTTGTGCCAATGGTCAGGCCTGATGTCAGGGAAGAGTTGGAAATTCAGGCCAATGGGAAGCATAAATAGAAACCTGAAAATACCTTCACACTGAGTTTGAGCCAGGAGCTCTGAAGGATTCAGCCCGCTTGCAGCTGCTGGCACCCATGGTGGGGGCAGAAGGGAGTGAGGCTGAAGGGAAAGGGGAATGGCAGATGATCTTACATCTGGCTGAGTAGGTCAGAGAGTTTCTAATTATGTTCTTCCAAAGAACCGGAGGGCTCCACAGAGGCACTTCAGGAGTTCTGTAAATAATTTAAATTTAATTTTCCAAATTACATATTTTAAACAGTAATACAATTACACCAGCACACACAAATTTGGTTTACATTAAATTGTAACACCTTGTTTGCCTCCACTAGGTTCCTGTGTGCCACCAGTTCACTTTTCTGAATAAAATTCTGGTTGTAGCCGTTGAATGAAAGACTATACTGAGTGGCCACATGAACTATTACACAGTTTTACTGATACAAATGAAGATTTTTCTCCAGTTTTTACAACTTAAATACAAACACTTGATGTGGAGGCTGATGTAAGAGGGCCAATTATTTCCATTAACCTAGATTTTAGATTTCTAGGTTCATCAACACAGACTCTTTATTATAATAGGCTGGCTTCAATATGTTCACGAACGTTTAATCATTTGAGCTTATAAAGTTATATTAATGCTATAGAGAATCTAAGCAGAAATAAAGGTTTTAAAACTTTGAAAATGTACAAGCTAAAGGCCAAATGACCATTTCTAAATAGTGGTCAGGCCAAAACTCCTGTGGGGTAATAAGTTTCTTTGAAGAAAATACCCAAATTGGGTTCTTAGATGCAGCCAGAGAGCCCACCTGTGAACAAGGGCAATAGCAAGGGAGCTTTCTTCACTACAAGCACTTTCCTACAATCTCCAAATAAGGAGAAAGGCAAACGGAATAGAACAGGATACAACCAGCTGTCTGCCAGAGATCTGTTTGCTCTGCTGGCCTTCTGAAGCCCACTCCCCAAAGATCTGGGTCTCACTGTCCCTTTATAAATGGGGACCTCAACCTGGGCTCAAGAAAGCCACTGTATCCCCACTTTCTCCACCTCTGGAGAGGAAGTCACTGGCTGTGCAGTGCCCTGTTCATCACCGGCCTGGATATTGCAGGACAGGCCCCGATTACAGGTCACCCTGACTCTTTCCACAAATGCTAATTGTGTGAGTAACTCAACGTGACTTCAAACTGAAACCATGTTAAAACTTTCCATATGTAGTAGATTGAATATGAAACATCTCCCCAAAAGGATCACGTGTTGAAGAGCTGGTCTCCAGATGAAGGGACTTTGGGGCTCAAACTTCATCGATGGATTAAACCCTCAATGTACTTGGATAACATCATTGGGAGACAGTAGGAACTTGGGCATTGGACCTGAGTAGGAGGAGTAGGTCACTAAGGGCACACCCTTGAAGGGTGTCCCTTTATGCTGGCCCTTTCCTCCTTTTCTCTCTGTCTTCTGTCCACCATGGAATGAGCAACTTTCTTTCACCACTGTTCCTGCCGTGGTTTTCTTCTGCATCACTATGGCTGGACCCAGAAGCAATGGAACCATGTACATGACCATGGCATGAAAACCTCATTAACTGTGAGTCAAAATAAACGCCCCCTTAACTTAAGATATTTTGTCACAGTGACAAAAAAAAGTAACTAATGGCATGAAAATTCACAAATAGTATTTCTCAGATTTGGTACCTGAAATCGGTTCTAAAAAACTGAATCTGTGAGATCCCTCGTCATGGCACTGAATGGAAAAGCCACAAGAAGAGGGAATCAGAAAAGTCTTCTTCACATTGTCTCCAAGATCAGCCGGGATGCCTGTGGGGCTCAAAGAAAACCTTTTGTGATTCACAAGGGCCAGGATACATGTCTCTAGTAGCAGCATGCTGGAGTAGATGCATCTCCTAGTGCTGGGTTTCAGTTGGCTGCTTTGCAGCTTCCAACATCCTCCTTGCCTTTTACTTTCCACTTTCACTTATGCCTGGTCCTTGTATTTGGTTACTGATAAGGCGCCATCATTATTCAGAATTGATATACATTCAGAAAACCACTGGATCCCAGAGAAGGAAGTTGGTGCTTCCACTGCAGAGTTTTGAGCACAATGTTTGTTGGCAGGTAATCAGGACTCCTCACAGTAGCAAACCATGGGAGAGAATTGGAGAATTGTCCCATCCCTAAATACTTTACCCTCAGACCAGTGCCAGGCCAGAATTCCCACTAACACAGTGACCCTGTAGGTTAACTGGTAGGATATCACATTTGTGAAAAAGGCTATCACAGCGAGGCAACTCTGGGTTCTTGTCATCTGAGATATTTGCTGAGGTCCTGTACCCACCATGGCAAGTACACACGTGCCCAAACAAGGACTTGGATTTGTGAGTTTTGATAAGTGAGGAAAAGATAGCAAAAGAGTCATGAGGCCTTTTACCAGCATGATTCTCCTCTCCAAGAATAAGGATAAAGTTCCACCCTCCCTGCCTCTGCTCTGTCTCTTTCTTATAGCCCTCAGTCTTGACCATCCACACAACTGATCATTTCTACATGAAGATCACTGCCTCTTTTCATTTTCTTGAATTTGTCCCTTCCCTTCTCTGGCTCTTTAATTTTCCACTTTAACTCCTGTAGTCAATAAACCTGAAGGTTTCTTGATGGTGGGGAAGGTGGATTTCTTTCTCATGGGTAAATTTTACCTAAAAGACATGGCTAGGCACAGGGGAGATACTATGTAAATTCTTGTTGTTTGAACTGTAGGCATATGTTCTTTAACTTGTCTCTGTATGGATAGAACTATGAAAAAGAGAAGTTCTAATTCCCTTGCTCACATACTTCCTGAGGAGACCTATTATTAATAATAGTTATAATGACCACAACTGATGCAATGCTCTTTATGTACTTGGGTTTGTATTGGCTTCTTTAACTTGACAGGTAGGTCTGTGCTATCCAATATGGCAGCCACTAGCCATGTAAGGCTACTGAATACAAGTTGGAATTGAGTTGTGCTTTCTATGTAAGATGAAATTTTAAAGACTTGAAAGGATGCTATTTTCATCTCTTGGGTTAGACAAACTATAATTTAATGTCACCAACTTCTACTTATTTTCTTAAGGTGCTGCTGCTGGAACACTTAATCTCATATGTATGGTTTGCATTTGTGGCTTTCAGTATATTTTGTTTGTATTGTCCTGCTTGGCCCAACAGTAGCAGATGCTAGTAGTTTCGGTTTATAGATGAAGACAGTCAGGTTCAGGAAAGTTTTTATGTTTTGTTTCACTTTTAATTCATATTTAAACTTTGTAAAATTTGATTTCTCAATTAGCACGCATTTGTAATAGGAACAAGTTTCATTGTGCCAGTTCTGTCCACGCACAAACTGCATTTTGAAAACACCCACTCCACCCGTATATTCCCACTGGGTCACAGATCAGGAATTCCTGGAACTGGCAGTGGACCGTGGCTCTGTCTACCTTAGATATCACACCACTATGTTTTACTGTGTCAAGTTCATAGCTCCCAAAGTATACTTTGTTTCTGAACAAGAGATTGGAGCCCACCTATATGAAAGGAGCCAGACCACCACTGGAGATTGAAAAAGCCTCAATACTCCTTGGACCAGTCTTTCAGGTAAGCCCTTGGTATTCAAGTTCAACCATGGAAGCTTGGAACTCCAGGTGCCTGCTCGCCACAGCCTTCCCCACTGTAAGAATTTGACTGGCTTACTGAGGTTCTTCTTGGTCTAAGACAGGCATACAGTGACTGTTGCATTTGAGTTGGCTGGTTGATGAAGGAATGAGGAGTCAATTTTGCTCTGATAGAGTTTCAAAGTCAGAGAAAGGTCAGGAAAACCTTTCTGGGCAGACAGAATGACTAGAGCCAGGGACACACTCAAACTTGTGAATTCCATCAAGGCTTTCCAACCTGTGACTCATATCTAGCAGCCTTTAATACAAGGCATTCCACTCTTCTCTGGTGGCTGGAGGAGCAATATTGTCTATCTGTAGTTTGGGATTTGATGGGAAAATTAGTAATTTACCCAGGGAGGCTGGCCAGGGGGAGGGGAGAGAGAATGGAATTGCCTCCTGGAATCAATGCGCATTTTCTAGAAGTGTTTTTGAAAGTATCTTCATTTCCAGAAAAGGCTAGAATAAACCAGTCTTTGAAGACAAAGCTTTTATTGCTCAAAAATATCCAGCCACAGTGGGGTTATACAAGTGTCACAAAAGAAATTAGGTTTCTCTTTTTTTTTCCTCTGCAAGAACAAATATTTATAAGTGTGGTGTTGGTTGGGTCTCAGGGTAAGGAACATAAATAAATGAGTTCACTTTGCCTCCATGCAGAACAAAATCGAGGGAAAACTGACTGTGTATTTTGAGTGTAAGGGCCTGAGGTAGGAAGTAACCCACAGGAGAAAGTAAAAATAAATAAATAGAAGCAAAATAAAACACTTCCCTTCCCCCTTTCTCTGTCTGGCTAAAAACCCAATTAAAGCTTCCCTGTCCATTTGTGGGGCTCTGACACAGGTTCCATGTCACTGAACTTTGGCTCCTCTCCTGCTCCCAGAATAACAATGTGTGACTTCTAAACTGGCCTTGCTGTTAATCAGGGCCCTGTGGACAGAGCTGTACAGATTGCTGGGGGCTCTGATCCAGTATGTTCATTCATTTATCTTGCTTTTCCCTGAAGTGCCTGCTGTCAGCAGCAGAGCTAAATACTGAGGCGTTCTGAGGTGGTTAACTTCTGCTGGAGCTGAGAAAATAGCTTTCCAAGCCCCTTATCACCAAATCAATCTATCTGGTAAACCCTTGCAACTACAATAATATGTTTTCCCAAATTCTCTTCTGGTGTTTGAAGGCCCTGAGAAGTTATTTTTTTCAATTTAGTTTAATTTGTCTCTCTTCCTTTTTTTGTATTTTTGCAAATTGAGTTTTTATTTCCCTTGTTTATTATTCAAATCTCTGTTGGAGACAAAGTTTGTAAGAGTCTCTAGTGGATTTTTTCCTGGTGTTTAACCCAATGTTGTCCTGTCCAGGGACTCCCTGGATCTGTATATAGAGACAATGAATTCTAAAGAACCTAAGCTAACTGTCCCTGAAGGTTGTTCTTTCAGGGAGACTTGGGGTCAGTCCCTGGCCCAAAGGACCTGTCACCCTGGGTGTTCTGCACCCCTTGAGCTCTAAGGAAAAGGGAAAGGTGGCTAGACATCTGAGTCAGACTGTGTTAGGGCTTGGGTCTCAAGACTGAGTGGAAGGTAAGAGATACCCAGACCAAAATCAGAACAATTGAGTCAAAAAAATAATATGAAATTATAGTTTTTACATAGCTATGTGAGAAGAATAATTGTATTTTATCTAGGAAATCTTTTCAACATTAATATTTAACATGAAATAAATATAACCAAATTATTATAACTTTTAGATGTATTGTTATTATTATCAAGTAGTTATACAAATTCTTCTTGGTCAGTGTCACCCTTCTTTGTACTCCCCCACTTTCCCCTCCTGTTTCTACTGTCAAATTGCATAGGTGAGTTGTTACCCACTGTAGCTTTAGTAGAATGACTGCGTTTTCTCTCCTTCTTCCCCCATCAATTGTCCCCTTCCCCCACAACACATTCCCACTTTCTGGCATTCATTTTGCTGCACCATCCCTCAATTGTTGAAAGGAGTTACGCCTTTGGATTCCTGCACTCAATATACTTTTCCTTTAGTCAGTTTGTTTGTGTATAAATGCATCATGCCCTAGATATGTGACTATGTATAAACAAATAATGCATAAGCAAACTATTAATGAGATATTTTTATAGCTAGCACAGCTCAGCTCATTCTAACCACACTGCTAGGGCTCAGTAGCTATCTATGTCTATTGGATACATATGCATGCGTGAGCATGCACACACGTGCGCACACACACACACACACACACACACACACGTATGCAGGTTAGGACCAACATGTGAGTGTGCTGGTTTGTGGAGGGTTGTGCTGACTCAGCACTGAATGTGCTTCCTGTACTGAATTAGGAGGAAGAAATGAGTAAGGTGATGGGCTCAAATATAAGTTGCCAAGAATGGTTCCCAGAGGAGGTAGGACACAACAAATGCCACCACTTAACCTAGGACAAAGGACCAGAAATTTATAAACAAGGATGCAGAATCAGTATCTGCCATGGCAGAGAAACTGAGGCATGGTTCCCCTTCCATCTCCCAATCTTGAGTAAGCCCGGGAGGGTGTCTGATCCACACGGCATGGTCAGAGGGCAGCCACACAGGGTATGTAGAGGGTGTGGCTGGTGTAACAACAGGCTTTAGAGTCATTCCTTTAACATATAACACCGCACCAGGTGATAAGCAGGGACTTCAACTCTAGTTGTCCTGGGTTCAAATTCTGGCTCAACCACTCAGAAGTTGTGGGCTCAGGGAAATGGTTTGACTTCCTCGAGGATTCACCTCATCTGGAAGCAGAGAGCAAGAGTGGGACCAACCTCCCGGGGTAGATGCCTGGCACCTCTTCAGTCTTGTTCAGAGCTGTTTCCTATAGCACTGGATCCATGTACTGGCTTCTGTTCCAGGCAGCCCTGGCAGGCCTGGCGTGCTTCTGATCAGGGTCAGCATTCCCCAGTTCTAAGTGACAGGAGGGGAGGAGACACTTTGCTTGGTGTTTGGGTGGAAAGCCCACCTGTCTGCTCTGCTGGTGAGCAGCTTTCTTCCTGTCAACGTGGCACATGTTATACCTGTGAAGCATTCTGAGCAGCAGGAGGCCAGTTAGCACTCTTCCCTTTCTCATTCTGCCTTCTCCAGAAATCCATAACCAAGGCAGAGAAACATACTTCCTTATGGAAGTGATGCTGGAAATGGAGTGTGTGTATGTGTGTGTGTGAGAGTGTGTGTGTGTGAGTGTGTGTGAGAGTGTGTGTGTGTGTGTGTTTACATCTTTACATCACTGAAACAGAAGTCAAACCTGAGAGAGCTTATGATTGCTTTCATAGTACTCACCATTTCTTTTGTATGCTCTTTCCTTTTTCTTTCTTCCTTAGTTCCAAGAGCAGGTCTTGAACTCAGTACCTGATGCTTTCACTCATTGGCTAGCTTTCTACCAACTGAATCCTGCCTTCGATGTATTCTCTTAGATTTATTCTCCTATTCACTGGAGTTACAGGTAATTAATTGTGTGACAAGCTTGATCCAGCCTCCAGGTCTGGCCCCGGCAAGGGGAGGGGGGAGGACACTGGCAGACCCTGCTCCCCCCAGAGCCACCCTTTGTGCGGGGTGGTCCGTGTCAGCAGGGCATGAGCAGGCCTGGCAAAACCTCTCAGAGCCCAGAATGGTGGCCCAAGACTGAAGGGTCAGGGGTCACCAAGGCCTTTAGCACTCCTTGGCCCAGTCCCTGTGCCTTCCACCCTCTTCACCTTCGCCACCATTCTTAAGCTTTAACCACGCACCACACGCTCATGTGTCTTTTCTTTAACTTCATCCTAGGCGTGCAAGTTGAGGATTATTGTGTTACATGGGTCTATAACCACAGGAATGATCCGATGTCTTTTGAAACTGCTTGTATCTCAGGCTTTGAGCTGCACTTATCTGGAGAAGAATGAGCTGCCTGCTGGCACAATTCTTATCCGGAAAAGAATGAGCTGTCTGCAGGCACAATTCTGCAGGGGAACTGACTGCTCTCTGACTTTGCCTTGCTCTGGGCACTATAATTTTCACTGCAAAGTCAGACAGGGCCGCTCAGTTCAGATACTTATCTGGAACAATGAGTAGAAATGTTCTTCCACTGGAGGCTTTACAAAGATGGTCCTGCAAATTAATTGAGGGCCACTGAAACTACCGTATGCAGGGAAAAAATGAACTCATGTCATTATAGTCACTTATGAGACCAAGTGCTACTATTCAAATGTTATGTGTCTTTCTCTTCTCTCACTTTCTTTTCGCGTTTCCTTTCTTCTCTCCCTTCTTCTTGTCAATACTATAATTCTCCTAGTAGAAGTGTTTAGGGAGGGTCTTAGTAGTTTTGAATTTGATTCCACTAAATAAGTGGTACATGTTTCAACAGAAGTAACTGACACAGAGACTACATGCCTCATCAAAGACAGATAAATCATTAAGAACATCAGCCAAGTCCTCAGTTTCTCTTTCTCTGTTTTTCCATTTTGTACTCTGATTTTGCTTTATTTTACTAAGTATATTACTCTCAGCCTCTCCTTTTGAACCTGCATTATTAATTTCATTGTATAAAGAACTTCATTTCCCTCCAAAATGCCTCAATAAAATACTTCCTCCTGTTTCTCTCCTTGGTACAGGCTACTTCTTGGCTCCGTGCACAGCTCTACTCAAGTTCTGCTGCCATGAGTTGGTTTCCTTCACACTGTCCAATACCTTGATTAGTGTGACTACACAGCTACGGGGATCTGAACTGAGAAGGGAATTGTGGATCAGGCAGAGCTGGTGTAAAGGTATTTAGCACCTTTCTTCCTTAGGAGGGTCTTACCATCATATGCTTTTGCATGCTCCGAAGGAGTGGAGAGGTGAGAAAATGTTCCCACTGTGGTCCACCAGTGTGCTGCTACAGAAGCATTGCCGTGCTCTGGTCCAGGGGTTAGTCTTCAGATGAACTGGAGATGAGGGAGGGAAATGGTTCAAAGTATCCCTGGTCAGTCGCTCAGTCTACAGAGGGGCCCCGCAGATAATTCTTGCTGTAAGAGTTGAGTTTCAGGAAGCACTAGAGTGAGAGCCACCGGTGGTGTCTTTCAGGAACAAAGCCAGAGCCAGTCGGGTTCCCAGGAGGGGGTGGAAGACAGATCCCACACCATGCACCAAGCGATGGATGGGCTGTGACATGCTCTAGGGCAGGAAGGGCCATCCGAGGGCCGGATAAGCAAGAAATGAAAACCATCAGTGACATAACTGACTGAAAAGACAGGAGAGACCAGCTTGGCTAAGAATGCTTTTTAAAGATTTTATGCTGAGCTGCTGGGACTCCTTTGCGACCTGGGTCCCTGGGTGAAGAGCTTGCCTGCACTGGCCTCCAGATGGGGTTGAGGATTTGGTCTTTTGGGTTCCACTTTTGGAAAAGATGGTGTTTTAAAGCAGCCAAACAGTGTCTTTGGACTTCTATTTTATACATTGCTGTTATTACTTGAGATGACGGCCGCAGTTGCAGCTCTGATCCTCATGACGTCCTCCGTCGTATCTGCGGTGGGCTCTCTGTACCTGGCCTACATTGTGTACCTTGTGCTGAAGGAGTTTTGCATCCTCTGAGTCACCACTATGTGCTGACTTCATCCTTCTTATCATCAACTACAAACCACTAGTTTACTTGAATGAGGCCTGGAAATGGCAGCTCCAGCCCAAGCAGGACTGATGACCTGAGAATGCTCATCGACAGTCTGAAGTCCTTTTCCATTAAGTTCATTTTACAGCCATTGTTTATTATTATTATTATTATTATTAAAACACACACTTTCCCTAAGAATCTCCAACTGATTTTTTTAAATACTGTAAGTTAGAACAGCTATTTTCTGTGTCAATCTTCATTTTAAATATGGATACAATAAAGAATTCACTGAGCCAATCAAAGACAAGTTTTAACTTTATGTTGAAGATGTTTCTGAGATAATAAACTGTAGCCCTAGATCCCTTTCCTCAATTGTAAGGTGAGCAACCATTGCTAGTAATTCTTTCATTGTATAAATTCTATTTCAGGTATAACAAATGCGATCATGACATGAAAATATTTTAGAATAGATACTGTACTCAATATTGCTCTGTTTACAATATGTACTATGTTTTTAGCCATGGATTTCAACATGTAGATTGAACTAGAATCCATTCGTGTGATGTTTGTAAATAAAAGTAGAATATTGGATCCATCCCTGCAGAACTCACTGTGCAGTTCAGTTAAAGCGCAGCAGTCCAGCATCGACGGTGACACAGTGGAAGCTGTCAGCCCTGCAGAGCACCCATAACGAGTCCCGACAGAGTGACTGCAGCTCTGACCTCAGAAACGGTAGCATGGTTGGCCTCTTTCTCATAACCCTGCTCAGAAAGGAACAAACTAAATTTGAACATTCAGGAGTTTTGTAGGCATAAAATTGGATCAGTTGTAACTTCACGAGATGAGTCATGTGATCAAGTCTTCAAGTCCAAGGTGGACACTTGTGGTTAGAAAATGGGATATTTTTTTTCGCAAAAATACCTGTAAGTACCAATATAGCATTTTTAGGTAAAGCCTCTTACATTAACCAAGTTTTCAGTGCAAAAAAATTATTTTTTCCATAATATTGGTGCCAGTCAACCAAACAGTATTCTGGCTGTGGAGTGACGGGGGAGAGCCTGCTCTCCCCAGTGGGTTGATCTCTCCTGGTGTTTTCCCTGTCTTGCTTTGCACTTGAGGATTGCTGGTAACTTTCACAATCAGGTACTGGACTTATAATTTAGTGCTCTGTGTGCAGAACTGTGAAGATACTATAAGTAGATAGATCTGGAGGTGAAGTACAGTAATATTCTAATAGCTGCATAAATATAGTAAGACAACATGTAAAGGCAATTTGAATAAACACAAATGAAATTGTGAAAAAAAATTTATGCTGAATAAAGATACCACTGGGCACCAATGGCTTACGCCTAATTCTGAAAGGTGGTCAGGTGAGTGGCAGTTACAAGTGAGTAAAGAAAAGCTCTTGACTGAGTTGATGACGAGCCACCCATGGACAGCCTCCATGGAGCATTGGCAGAGGGCAATTGGGAAAGGAGAATGGATGGGTTGAGGCAGAGGGCAGAGGACAAAGTACGGAAAGTGAGGAGACGGGAGCAGATTCTGCAGAAAACTGGTGCACATGGCACAGACAGGAGGGCTGATTTCATTCCACCAACATCCATCCCGCTGTATGGCAAGTCAGAGGGCATGCAGTAATAACCAAAACTCCAGCGGCCCACAGACTCTTGTGCTTATGGCAGAGATTTGGAGGGTGTGGGAGAGGAGAAGACAGAGATCTAGGGACAGGAAGGCGGTCTGAGCTACCCTATGCTGCCAGCGAGTCAGTGAAGAGAGGAGGCGCCAGGCACTGCATTGAGATGTGGCATGAAGACAGAGGCGCACAGCAGAGCCTGGGGTGACAGCAGTCTAGAGGAGCAAGAGGGTTCACTTGCCTGGGGAGCCTGAGGAAGGAACCCAGGGTGGGTGGGGTGGCAGCAGACACCTTTGTATTCCCAGGAGGCAGCTCCTCCTGAAAGACCAAGAAGAGGAAGGGACTCCTGGAGGAGGGACAGAGAATCGAGCTGGGAACACATTAAGTATGAAACGATGCAATCCTCTAGTGCTCAGGTGACCAGTGAGACTTTTTTTTTTATCGGTCATGGGGCTTGAACTCTGGGCCTGGACCAGTGAGTTTTTAAACGAACATTGTTCTCCCTAATTAAAAAGTTAGGCATGCTCATGATCCAAGTTCAGAGAACAAGAAAATATATCTCTCATACTTCTTCCCAAAGGCAACAGCTGGTGTCAGTTGTTTTGTACATCCACCCAGAACTACCCTGCATAGGCAGCGTATGCGAGCATGTAGATGTGTGTACAGTCCCAAACCTGCCCCCTCTCTACATATTTGGGAGCCTGCGCTGTTCAGCTTGTTTTCATTTTACTCATAAGCATTGGAGATCATTTCCTATTAGTAGACAAACACCTAATTATTTTTAATGGGCACAATTTTTAAATGTGCTGTACATTTGGTAACAGCTTCAATTAACATGCAGTTCAATTGTTTCTTTTCCTTTTGTTTACACATGACACTGCAGAGCACATGTATATATGGTTTTCCTTTGTAATTGTGACTAAATAGACATCAGTTAACTGGCCATGTTAGCCGTGTGTGTGTGTGTGTGTGTGTGTGTGTGTGTGTGTGTGTGTGTGTGTGTGTGTGTGTCTGTGTGTCTGTGTGTCTGTGTGTGTGTGTGTTTGCTGGGGTTTGAACTCAGGATCTAGTCACCGTCCCGCAGCTCTTTTTCCTCAAAATAAGGGCACTACCACTTGAGCCATAACTCCACATCTGGTGTTTTTGTGGCTAATTAGATATAAAAGTCCCAGACGTTTCTGCCAAGGCTGGCTTTGAACCCCAATCCTCAGACCTCGCCCTATTGAGTAACCAGGATTATAGGCATGAGCCACCAGTGCCTGGTCACGTTAGCCATTTTTGAAGCATGAAGTTCAGTGGCACTGTACATTCCCTTTGCTATGCAACCCTTTAAGGCAGTAACTCCCCACCTTTATCTCTCTCTGCAACACTTGCACTTTAATTACCCTAGGTACCTTGTAAAGGGGAATTATACAGTATTCGTCTTGTGACTGGTGTATTCCACTTAGCATAATGTTCTCAAAGTTCTTCTGTGTTGTAGCATGTGTCAGAATCCTCTTCCTTTTTTAATTCCAAAAGCAATCCTTTGTATTGTGTACCACATTTTACACACACTCACTCGTTAATGGATCACTGAGTTGTATCCAGCACCTTTTGACTCTGGTGAATAAGGCTGCTATGAACACAAGTATACACACTTCTGTTTTCAGTTCTTTTTTATGTTTACCCGGAAGTTGATTTCCTCAATCATATGGTTGTGTTGGATTTAATTCTTTATCCACTACTGTCTATTTTCCATAGCAAGTATATGGCTTTACAGTCTCACCAACGTGCTCATTTCCTGATGCATGTAATTGTAATCTGTCTTTGTATTACCTCTATAATAACAATAAAGTAAATTAATAATAAAAAAGAATTATTCATAATAATGGTAATGATGTGGCCAAAATAGAACTCTATTACACTGTTGATGGGAATGTAAGCTTATTCAACCACTCTGGAAAGCAGCATGGAGGATCCTTAAAAGACTAAATCCAGGGGGCCGGGAGTTTGGCCTAGTGGTTAAAGTGCTTGCCTAGCATGGCCGAAGACCTGGGTTTGATTCCTTGGTACCACATACATAGAAAAAAGCTGGAAGAGGTGCTGTGGCTCAAGTGGTAGAGCTCTAGCCTTGAGAAAGTCCAAGGACAGTGCTCAGGCCCTGAGCTCAAGCCCAGGACTGGCAAAAAAAAAAAAATTCTAAATCCAAAGCTCCCTTATGACTCAGCAATTCCACTCTTGGACATTGATCAAATAAAACATAAACATGTTCATTGCTACATTGTTTGCTGTAGCCAAGATATACAGTCAGCCCAGGTGCCCCTCAGTGGATGAATAGATCAAGAAAATGTGATATATAAATATATGAGATATATATTTGCATGTATATATGCAATGGAATTCTACTTGTCCATCAGAACAAATGATATTGTGCCATTTGTAAGGAAATGGAAAGGCTTGGAAAAGAATTATATTAAGCAAAGTAAGCCAGACCCAGAGAAACATAGATTGCATGTTTTCCCTCATTTTTAGTAACTAGAATGTGCCTATAAACACACTGGATGATAAAAGAAAACAATACATGGGGACATGATAAATTATGCCAGGCCTCTAGGCATTCACACAGAGTGAGACCAAAGGAGGATATTCTTAGGAGATGATCACAAAGGTGCAATCAATTGGTATCTGATCACATAAAATAGTATTTATAAAAATGAACTCCAGGAAATGGAAAAAGATTTTTTGTTACTGTTTTTGTTTTCTTTTCCTTTGGTCTTATTTTTGCCATTTATCTGTCTTTGAGATGGTAAGGAGGGGGGCTCACAGAAATGGTGGTTGAAAAGGTAAACAAATGCAGCCGTGATACTCACTAGAAACTATATAGAAAATGAACTATACAACTTGTGGGTGGGAACAGGAGAAAAAACTGAGAGTGAGGGAATGGGGTGACAGTATTCAAAAAGAAATGTATCTTTATCTGATCTGTGTAACTAACTCCTTTACAATAACAACAAATGTTTTAAAATGATCAAATCCCAAAGCATGTACAGCATACCAAATCAACTGTAAACACAGTGGTAATAACAAACATCTTAACTTCAATTTTACTACAGTACACTGAAAAAAGGGGAATTACTTATAAAAATGCATTGGTAGAATTTTTTCCTATCATTTCCAATTTCATCCTTTGCATTTAGCTTGATGACCCATTCTAAATGAATTTTTGTATCTTGTGTGAGGTACAGGTTGAAATCTTTTAATCCCTGTATGGCTATCAACTTATTCCAGCACCATTTGTTTAAATGATTATACTTTCTCCTTGAATTAGCTTGACACCCCTATCAGAATCAAATAGACCACAGACAGTATATTACTGGGCTCTAGCCTAAGTTAAAAGGTCCTCTCTTCTTCTCTCCTTCCCTTCTTTCTTCCTCTGCCTCCCTCCTCTTCCTCTCTTCTTCCTTCCTTTTCTTCTTTGTCCTTTTAAACAGGCTCTTGCACTTGGTTGTATATAGAATAGAGTTCAGATGTGGTGGTGCAATGCATAATTTTAGTTAGTTTCAAATCAGAGCTTGGGAAATGGGGTTTAAGGCCAGTGAAGGCAAAGTTAAGTGAGAGACCCCATCTGAAAAACAAACTCAAAAAATAGAAAACAGAAAGGCTACGTGTGTTCCTCATGTAGTAAGAGCACCTGCCTACCAAATGCAAGGACCCGAGTTCAATCCCCAATATTTGAAAAGATGACAGTGAGAATATATTTGTAATGCACATTTTTGCAAAAGAATGCTTCTTTTTTTAAACTGGTATTTATTAAAGCCTAACATGATCTGGACACTTGACTATGCAATTAGGAAAAAACAAACAAGAATCAAAGTGGCAAATAGAGCTCGCCTGGAATCAGAAGGGTCTTGGCAAGCTTTCTTCCCTAGCACTTTGCCAAACCTCAGCTCAAGGAGAAGCAAACCCCTGTGAAAACTTCAGCAAGTTTATCTCTGTAATCACCCAAGGGCAAGGATAAAAACCACGAAGTCCTGTTTTGACAGCCCCACCCACCACAGGCAGTGAAAACTTGAGACCTGCTTGTCAAAGCTGATGCTGACCAGAGGCCTGACAGCCTCCAGGACTTCTGATTCTTTGGTTTCATTTCCTCCTTGCCACCCTGGAAGATCCTGGTTTCCTTAGGCCTGGCTGTTACCATGATCCCTACCCACTGATTCTCTCTCTGAGGTCACCAGAAGTTCAACTGAACTCACCAAAAAATTACACATTTCCAAGTTTTCGAGTCCACAGAAGAGATCCTAGTTGTATTTCTTTACCTGGAACTTTTGACTCAATTCATCAGTGACAGAAATGCATGCTTATTTTCCAAGTGAAGAGGGAACAGAAGCTTTAAGTTCATATACCATCAGTCAAGCCATCTTCCCTGGAGGGTGTATAATGAATAAATTAGCCTTCTACAAATATATGTTGCAAACATTCCCATACCATTCAGAGCCATTATGATAATTCATCAACGCTTGTATGTAAATGCGACAATTGCATCAGAAAGAAAAGAAAAGGAATTACTCACATGGGGTAAATCCATGCCTTTAATTTGTTTCCTCAATACTCAGAGCTTACCTGCATCCTTGGTAAACAGGAACAGCATTCCTAGCCAACTCCCCACTTTCTGGACTTTGCGGGGGAGGCAAGCATAGGAGTGGTTTGGGAATACAATACACTGAAAATGATGTCTGATAGTTTCTACTAGATAATGCTTTGGTGATTAAAAAAAAAACAGAACACTTAAGCTGATAAGAGTCATATTTTTCCATCTGTATTTCCAACATATCGCCAGAGGATCTGGACAATAGATATGTTTCTGAGTAAATAGAATGCTAACTCGAGGAAATGGATCATAAGTTTAAGGCAACGAAGCTGTCTCTTCACCATCCAATAAGAAAGGTCACTAGACTAAGAGAGAAACAGAATGGTGGAAGATAGAAAATCATCGGAAAGATCAGTAAAGCTTTTCTGCGAAGATCCCATCTTCATCACATCACAGGGAGTATGCCCATGTCCCTGCCAAACTGCCCCTCGTTCTGGGGATCCAGCACAGCAACCGTGGCTCTGATCTCCCAGAAATCCATCAACTTGTCTCTCCAGGGCTTGGGCTTGAGTCAGTGCCTTGGGGAAGAATGGGGAAGCACTCATTTATTGGCCTTTTATATACTTTTAAAGAAAAAAATAGGAGTTGCTTAATCTTTCCTAGCAAGCCAAACTTTCCCTCAGCTCTGGAGCCTTTCCTTTAGGATGTGTGCTCTTTCTGGTGGACAAGGCCTGAGACTGACACAGAACAGGGTATGGGAAGGGCTCACTGTCACCGTGTGCCTCTGAAGGAGTGTGTAAGTGACAAGAAAAGTATCCTACCTCATTTCCATAGGACTTGACATTAAAGCCTTTGGAATGGCATACATTGAGATGGACCTAGCTAATAATGTTGGGTGGAAGAAATTGGTTAGGCAGACATGAGTTTAGTGGGTGATAAAAGCACAAGTTCTGCCATTCCTTCATTCTTCTGGTGGGAATGTTGATATAATTTGAATTTGGGATGTTCCCTCACAGGTTTCTTTCTTGGCTTGATGCTATTGGAAGATGCTGCAAACCTTTAGGGGGTGGGGCCTAGTGAGAGGATTTAGGTCATTGGTAAGGCATTACTTTGAGAGGATTATGGGATTTCCATCTCTTCTTCCTCTTGCTCTTTTGTATCTCAGCCAGGAAATGGACAGTTTACTCCAGTGTTCATCTGACGTGAAGTGCTACCACAGCACAGATCCCAAGCAACTGGCATGGACTGCTCTGCAAAGCCATGAGCCCAGGTATTTTACTGAAGTAATGGAAAGATGACTAATTCAACTGTTATTCACACACACACACACACACACACACACACACACACACGCACAATCTTGAGATTCTGAACCCTGATCTTTTCTCTAAGAAGTTGACAAAAGGATTAGATGACTTATTAAACAAAATTTAATAAATTCAGCACTGGTGCCAAGTGATGCTGATTGTGAATTACCTCTTGTAGTGCACATGCTGCTGTTAGAGAGTTGTGTTGATCAAATAAACAAATCACTTTTTCCTATAATAGTTCCTAGCCCTATGGTGGCTTAATTTCACTTGTTTATGCATTCATTTTTTAGAAGCAATAGGCCATAATACTATTTCTTGGGAAGTTAACTTCTGTCTTGGGTTTAACTGGCATCTGTGACTCTACTAAATTTTCTCAGACTTCCCTCCACCTCCTCTACCATACAGATTCTAAGCTTTATGTGATGTTTTATTTAATATGACATTCTAGATATTGGTCTTCAGTCCAATTGCAATTTCACATCAATTGCGGATGTCTATTTCTAAAGTTTGCATGCTACCTTGGCTCTTGAGGGGCTAATGGAACCACTCACCTACCCTGAGATGTTTTCCACAACAAAAAGATTTCGCTTTCCAAGGAAAAGTCATTTACTAGCCTCCTCAAGTGCCTTGGTACAGTAGAAATGTGTTAAAATACTATAGATATTTCCCCAAACTACAGGTCTACAAGCACTTTAAATCAGTGCTGGCATGCATCTCTAGCATTACCAAGAATATGGGGTTACTGAAGAATTATCTATGAAGTTTTGAGTTTCTCCTTTGCGAGATCTAGACCCTGCTTTGCCTCCCAAATCTTTGCAGAAAATGCAATTTGATCACAAATTTTATTGACCAATCTTCTTGAGGATAGTTGGGCCAAAACCAATGAAAGAAAAATGTAAACCCTGGTACTGGATATCTTTTAAGGTTAGCAGCCTATACAATCCTTTGCCAAATGATTGATTAATAAAAATAAGATAGCAATTTACATAGACTATGAATATGAAATGTCTGTGAATCTCATGTGTTAAATGTTTGGTTGCCAACCTAGATGTCCCTCAGTTGATGAGTGGATCAACAAGTTGTGGTATTTGTACACAATGGAATTCTATGCTGCTGTCAGAAAGAATGACATCACCCCATTTGTTAGGAAATGGAAAGACTTAGAAAAAATCATATTAAGTGAAGTAAGCCAGACTCAAAGGAACTTAGGCTCAATGGTTTCCCTCATTCGTCATAATCAGTAGAAACCTTGGGCTCTACTAGCAGAGATTTGCAATAGAGCAAAATCTTGATACATAAGGACATATAATGTGAAGCTAATTGAAAGGACCTCCAGGATAGTGAAACAAAAGCCATATAACGAATGATTATTGTCCTTAATGTACTACGTTGTCTCTCATCTCCTTTGCTGTCCCTTGGTTATCTCATATTGGTATAGTATCTCACTTTGTTATCTGATATATTGAATTTATTTGTATTTGGATATTTGAAATTTGATAGGGAAGGGGGGAAAACCAAGACGGGTGGGGGGGGGAGGGAAAAGGGTACCAAGACATGTGAAAGGGTATCAATGTATGTGAATTAATGCACCTTCTATCTGGCAAATATCATGTAACCCTTTTACTAATTACAATAAAAAAAAGAATTATTTCATTGTTTGCTTGTCAGTCTCTTTAATTATTAAGTTAAATCTTTTTCGTGTAATAATGACATTTTCAATATTTCTTCTGCTGTTTCTTTAATAAAATTTCCTATTTTTCTAAAAAAAAATAAATGTTTGGTTGCAGCTAGTGGGACATTACTTGTAAAGTTCTAGAAACCTTGGGAAGTAGGATTGGGCTAGGAGAAGTAGGTAACTAGAGGTATTTTGTCCCTGTTCTTACTGTTTATCAACTATAAGGTGAACTTTCCCCTCTCTTACAGGCTCCTAACAATTATGACACCACTCAAAGCACATGGGCCCAGCCAAGTGTGGCCTGAACTCTTGAAAACCACAAGCCAGGATAGAGGATATTTCCTTCTTCCATCACAGAAATGAAAAAGTAACTAATACAGTCTATTAATAATTGCTCTTAAGGCCAAATGAACAAAAAATGCTATAATTCTCTACAAAATGCTATCGGATGGGATTCAATTTCTTTCAGACTTCAGTTAGCCTTCCATTTTTTTACCACCTATCACTCTCTTCTTCATTGATTTATTGTGTATGTAACAAGTGTCCACTGAGTATCTTTTACCTTCCCCCTGTGTTCTGTATTGATTTGAGTTCTACTATCCTATCTTTTTATTTCAGACTTTCAGACAGGAGGAGTTTTTCCTTACTCCTTTCTATCCTGGCTTTCCAGATCATTGGATACTTTTCTGCTTTGTCCTCAGGTAACTCCTTCAGGTTTTGTATCTGTGTCAATGGAAGCCAGGAAAGCCTGAGATTGCTTGTTTGTGTTCTTCTGGACTTGAAACAGGGCAGATGCCCTGTGTCTATTCAGGTGAATCATTGGAATCCCACCGTCTCATCTCCTCTACCCCCAGCCATCTTTCCCTGATCTTCCTCGAAGCACTCTTCTGTTCAGAGGCTTCATAGTCATGATTCCCATGATCTGGAAAACTCTGCTCTGGTATTCTGCATAAGTCTAACCCTCACTGCCTTTATTTCTCTGCTTAGTGCCATCATCAGCAAGTTTTCCTGACAGCTGTGCCTGGCAGAGCCACTCCTCAACTCCACCTCAGTGTGCTATAGGCCAGCAGATTCCACAGTTCATTCTGTCAGTCCTGGAAAGTTCAAGTCCGAGTGAAGTTAGGCAACAAGTTTGATTCTGACATTTATCATTATGCCATGCCAGCCCTTCAAGAAGGACCCACAGCAAAGGCAAAGCTGTCCTGAGAAGCATGCATTTTTGCCCCTTAAATCTGAAACATTCATCCAACTCTGCAGGGAACAGCAGAGGTCAACTCTAAGCCAAACAGCTTATCTTCTCATAAAGGGTGGCAGACAGACCCAAACTAGATAATATGCGCAATGGTTAGTGTTTTTTTTAAAACGTGAAAACACAGTCACCTGCATGTCTTCTGACAAGTGACCTTTCTGTGACTCAGTTTTCTCACCTGCAAAATGAGACTCTTTGCTGTTGAGAAGAATGTTTTACGTCGTTACCACCGCCCTCCCTGCCAGCCCTTGAGAAGAGTTTAGTCAAGTCAGTGATGATTAAAGTACACAAGACATTCCAGGAAAGTTCTCTTTATGTGTTGGTGTTAGACAGGTCATAGAGACAATGAGTTTGATGCTGGTTTTTTTTTTTTCAAATTCTTCATTTATGAATTGGAGAATGTGGATGACAGGGCTAGCCTTTTCCTGAAAGATCAACAACAAGGGAGCAGGGATTTTAAAGACAGTTTGCAGGATGTCAGTCAGCTGGCTTAATAAGAAGCCTCAGTGCCATGAACTCCACTATAACCTTCATTCCAGCCCATCCTTGGGTGACCGCCAAATCCCAGGTTTCAGGTTGGGGGAATGGTCGGGTGTGCATTGGTTGGTACTGGTCCAACACAGATATAAGAAAAGTGGAGGGAGAAAATGGGGGGAAATGCCAGTGACAAAAAGCTTAATTGGATTTTTGAGCTGTTTGTGCTTAGGAAGTTTCTGCTGGGCTGTTTTAAACTATATGTCTGCTTTTAAAAAAATGTGTGTGTGTGTGTGTGTGTGTGTGTGTGTGTGTGTGTGTGTGTGTTTTAAGTATTTATTCAGACCAATGGAAAAGAGAGTTCATATCTAGTGTCTCCATATGACAGTCTCTGTTCTGGTTCCCAGGGTAAACACAAACATGCTTCCTACAACCTAGTTTGATAGAGTTGACTCAAACCTGGAAACACACCTACGACTTCTGGCCTAGCGGCTTTCTTGTGTGCAACTCAGAAACTTGACTTGCTCTAGCTAGTCCAGAGCAGAACTAACATGAAGCCTGAAGTCAGCCGATCCCACAGAATGTGTGCCTCTGTCTGCACTCTGAATATTTTTCTCATTATCTAAGTTTAGTTTCATTAATTTTCATAATAGTTGTTAAATGGGAGTGGAGTTTGTTTACTCTTGCCTATCATTAGGATGCTAAAAGTAATTTTCCTTTGGCAATTCCAAATATTCTTCAAAGACTAATTTGACCTTGAGAAGAAGTGTCTTTCTCCTAGGTAATTTGACAGATGTGAAAAATCACCTCTGCGCCTCTTAACTGGCGCTCTCTTTGGGAAAAGCTGAGGAAAACTGAGAAATGATGTGTAGACTGTCTTCAATCATATTTTTCTCCTAAGACACATCTGCTCTTGAAATGACGGAGCCTGCTGGAAAAGATCAAGTTTGAAAAAAGGAAAAGGCAAAAAGAGCTTTATTTCCCTGATCAAGTTAGGATGTAATAGTCAGATGTCCTGTTATCATGCTACCATCCAACATTAAATTTCTTCCTTACTGGAAATTTAAATAAAAAAGGAACACAATTGCTTACCCATTCTTTTGATAGATAGCCCTTCCCCCCGCCCTTGCTTGAGGAGCAGGGCTGGCAAAAGGGAAGCAAAAGAAGATACTTCGTAACCCTTGGTGGGCTTGGCTTAGCTGTCTGGACTTGGACTTCATCATAAATTTCCATAGTTCAGGGAATTTGATGATGAATGAGCACTGAGTGAGACAAAGCTTAGGAAAGGACAATATTTGCAACAGTGAAGGGCCCAGAAGTTCAAATCTAAGTTCTTCCTGTGCCTGCTATAAGCTGTTTTCTGTATTTCTTTAAAACAGGCTGAACTCCAGGAGTACTGGAGACTAAACAGAGTTTGAGCCTCTGCATGTCAAGCATCCATGCCAGTATAGTTCCTTCTGGTCTCTGTGAGCTGAGTTTCTGGATCAGAAAGAACAAGATTCTTAGAAGCATGGCTTGTGATACTTTTAAGGCATCCATGTCAAAGACATGCATATTGTTTAGCTTTTGCCTTTTCCATTTTTGCCACAAAAAGTCTGGATTGTAATTGTGTAGCTGACATGTTAACAGACCAGAGAATGTTAACTTGGGTTGTTTTTAAACTCGGCAGAGATCACAGATGTATCTGAGTTCAATCTGAGTATTAAACACATCACATGAAATCCTTCTCTAGTGAAAAGAGCCAGGCAGGGTTCTGTCCTCTCTTCCTGGGAAGTGATGAGGATTCGTATCCTGGTCCCTGTACCTCCAGCCATCTTCCTGTCTCCTGCCAAATCTGACATGTTCATTTACTTACTGGGAGAATGCGCATTCACTTTAGGGGGCTGGTTTTTGTTTCTTCATTTTTATTAGAAGTAAGACTACCTTTGAAATTGCATATAGATGTGCCAATGATATTTTAATAGTACACCAGAAAGTAACTAGATTGTGATTAAAATAAAATGCACATCTATCACACCTTGATTGATCTTATCTGTCACCCTTTGGGACCCAAAGCCACCTTAATAGTCTGATGGAAAAGTGAATTTCTAAGGAAGGAACATTTGCCTAGAGACAGAATCATGATGCAAGACCTCTACAAAACTGTACCACTAGGCTCCTTGGTCTTGCTGTACTGTTTTTCTTGAGTCCAGGGATGCAGAAGGTCCATTTTCTGTCAGTGACAAAAGTGTGTCTCAGACAGCTGTCACTGAACAATTAATCTTCAAAATGAGAGCTCAGTTATGAAACATGTGTTCTCATGAGCAAGACTCAATTCTCATCATCCAGAGCTGTTATTAGACACGTCATATATATTTTCCATTCATAATCATTTCCTCTTAATGCCATCTCAGTCACAATGATGTATGCTGTAACTGTTGACTCCTCACAGTTAGAATTGTTAACATATTGCAAAAATCTGCACAAAATCGTTCTTTCCAAGCTGACTTTTGTTGTTAAAATTAGAAAGACCAATATGAGTTTGAACAGCATGAATAGGAAAAGGAGATGATCAATTCTTTTGCTTGCAAATGCATATTGCCTCTCTGGAGCCAGAATTTTTTTCTTTCATATCTTATGTCTTCTGGTGCTTATTATAATAAAGACAATAAAGTAGAAGAAGAGGGGAGGGGTTGAGGCTAAGAGGAAAATAATACAATATTTTAGCATAAAGTGATTTTGATTTTAATATTTTTCTACTTGTATTAACAGGCTGAGTCATGAGAAACTCGACACAGCTAAAACACATTTGGCTTTTCAAAAGATTTCCAAGTGAATTTTGGATTCTAATATCTGCTGATTTGCTGCTCATTCAAGGAGAGAGAAAAATGGTTGAAAATTAAAAGGAAACCCTAGGCAATAAGCATACTTTTTCAAAATTCATACCTAAAATGAAACAGATATCCATTGAACTGACAACAACCAAGGCCATTTGTTCAGTTCTCAAACTTGGCAAGCATATCTGTCAAGAGACCAATGGCTCCTTTGGTTTTTAATATCAATTAGGTGGTCTGCTTTAACAGTCATAACTGAGTGAAGAATACTTTCCTGCTCCATTAAGAAAATAACCAATTTCCGTTCTTTCTCCCAGCCCCTTTGAGATGTTCAGTGTTTTCCTGGCTTGAATTGGTTTTCTTTCTGCTACTGTTCCATGGGTGTTTTGTTTTTAAGGAACTATTAGGGAACCAGCCCAGTCACTTACAAAGTTTAGAAGCCAGTATGCTTCTAGTCCTTTATTTGGGGAGGGCATTCTGTGACTCACAAGTTTACCATGAATATTCCAGAACCCCAAATGCCCTACGCTTACTCTGATAAGAACAGCAAAACCCACTTCTCATCAGGGGCACCACTGCCTGAGAGACAGCACCTGGTCCCGAGGCCCTGTTGGGGTGACTCCTGCAGAACAGATGGCTGCCTTTGAATGGTAGGCAGAGATCTGTTACAGATCCACAAAGAGCTGCTGTCTGTCCTGCGTGCCTCAAAGGGACATTTTAAAACGGAGCATTTTACCCAGAACAAGCACTAATGAGAACTGGAATATTACAGGAAGGGAGGACATTCCCATATGCATGCACATAATATGAAAAATTAATAGCATCCCAAATTCGACCACCCGAGCAGAAAACAAGCCTCCTAGACTAAGTAGGGAGTGGAGGAGACGTTTTTAATTAAAAATCAACTCTCCATCCAGATTCATTTTAATGCGTTGAGCCTTTAAAAAATAATAAAACAAAAAATTTAGTTTCACGAAGGGTATTTTGCAAAGATAACATAAGGTTCTGCTTAACACCCATGTATCCATTAGTATTTATTCCATCCAAGTCTGGCTTTGGGTTCTGGTGCCACCCATAGCTCAGTGACACTCATCCACTGGAAGGCATCATTTCCAAGTATGCATGGTGTCTGAAGGATACCTACTAGCCAGGTTAGAATAACCTGATTCTGAGCATTTGTTTCTGTCTTTCATCAGAACTCCCTGAAGTTCTGCGTGTTGGGGAGTTAGAGTAATGGAGGTCTAGAACTGTCTTGAAGGAGCCCTGCTTGGGCCCCTCAGTGGAGTATTGGTCAGAAGATTTTCACACAGTTTTGCTTGATGCTCTACTATTTCAATGGTTAAATGTATTTCAGATAAGTCAGAGGATGGGTTTTTAAATATGCACAACAACAGAGCAGGAAGTCCATATGGCATGGGATAAAGACACTTACACTTCTGAAAACTTAAAAGGCTGTCATCCGCTGAGCTTGCCTGTAATAGCCACTCTCAAACATAATTGCCACCCCTGTGTCCTTGATGAAAAGTGCATCACACTGTCCAGGAAATTGGCTTAAACTGCAACAAGAAAGATTTAGATTAGTTGCTGCAGAACTTCCTGCTTGTGTAATTCAAACTTAGGAGAGTGAGGGGCTCGGGAATGCCCAGAGACTGAGCTTGTGTATCTTCAGACTGCTGTGGCTTCTTCTTCCTGAGCACTGAATGTCTCCTTGTGTACACTCCTGCATTGTGGATCATTTAGGGAATAGAATTTTAAGACGCTTGGCTGGTTTCCTCCTTTGCCATGTGTGCATTTCTGAAGCATTGTGGTGGGGGTGGTGAAGGGGTGACACGGGCCTGCACAAGGAGACTGGGCACTGTTCTGAGCATTAGATGCTCCAAAGAGGCAAGCCCTGGGCAGGGTAGCTCCCACACTCACCACAGGTACACATGTCCAGCAAGTTCCAAGAGAGAAAGCCTGGCAATCTAGGAAAAGATTCCACCCACAGATTAAGACACCACCAAAGGCATGGGGGCAGGGACCAAGGAGCTGCCAGGGCCTGGGAAGGGGGATGAAGGGGCAGATGGGATTCAGATCTCACATGCTTGCAGAGCTGGGACCCTGGGAGATTGGAGCAGCCAAAGGGAAGATGTTCACAGCTGAGTATGGTGGGCTGGGCCCTAGCAGGCAGGCCCAGGGACTGGGAACGCCCGGAAAGCTGCAGTTTGCCTCAGTGGGTAAAAACATTTGATTCTTCAGTGCTTCTGAAATCCTTTGAAACTCCGGAGGTTACAAACAACTCCTGATCAACACAGCTAGTTCTGTACACAGTCAAATCACCATGAAACCAATTGTGGGGTTCCCTCAACAGAGGGGCAGGCAGAGCAAGTGCAGGTGACCTGTGTGGATGCCTCAGGGGCCATGTCTGGTGCCTTCTGAGCCCAGAGCTCTTTCATGTGGCTGGAGCTGGCTGAGGTGGGGGGTGGGGGGCGGGGAGCAGGGTCTGTGGCAGGAGGGAGCCCAGCATTTGCACTTGGAATTATGGAGCAGTCACAGAGGCTCCACCCCCGTCCTGTGAGCCCCAGGCCACACTGTCTTTTAGCTGTCCCTTGAACCCCACTCAGGTCTTCCAGAATGATGGACATTGGGGCGGCTATGGGCCCAAGCAATGACTACAGAAAAGCCCAGGCTGCCTCTGGCTAGCCAGCCACAGGCTCACAGAGCCACTCCTGGGGTCCCTGTGTAGTCCTGGTGTCCCTCAGTGAGCCATGGAAAATGCCCTTGAGCTGTTTAAAATTCACTCCTGCCACAAGAGGCCTCCGTATTAGAGAGACCTGTAAGCACTGCTTTCTGTGGATTCTGGGTTATTTTGCCTATTTGGGGGTAATAATTTTCATTATGCTTTGTGGTCCTTTTTAATAAAAATGACATTCCCCTTATTTTTTAAAGGTTGAAATCTCAGGCTAATGTATGACCCACAGTCTCCTTGGAGAGTTATAAAAATTAGATTATATAACCTCACATTTCCCACTAATGAACATGGCGATGCTCGGGCCCAATGAGAAGGAGACAAGCAATGGGGATTTATGCTTTAATAATCCTGCTTAGATTGGTGCCCGTGGCTGCGGGCAGCGGGCCTCCGATGGGTACAGCAGGCACTGCAGCTTTCCTGGCCAGCAGGGCAATATTTTTTTATGGCAGTAAATCTCTCTCGGGTGAGGGCTGCGTACAGTGTACCAGGGGACGGCTGTGGCAGTGGCTTAGTATATGAGATCACTCTGAAAATAACACTATTCTCATCAGCTAGAAAAATACCACCTGGTACCGATTTACTCTTCTGGGCCCTAGTGTGTGCATGCTGTTCTGGCATCTACTGGTACCAGGCCTGGTGCCCTTGCCAAAAAAATGCATTTTCCTCCCCACCCCCTGCCCACCACCCGCCCACGAATTCAGTCTTTAAAATCCCTACAAGTTAGCGCTGTGGATCTTCTGTTGTATGTCTGTGACTTGCTGGAGGAGGGGAACCCCATTTTCATTTCAGTATCCCCAGCAGCTGTGTTTCAGAGCAGCTCAGTGCTTGTTGATATACAGAGACTGATAGCCCTGTGTTGCGCTTCTTCTTCTTCTTTTTTTTTTTAAACTGTCAATCTGTCTGGACCATAGTACTGAATATTTGATCAAGCATTGTTCTAGATGCTTCTTTGTTATTGTCGGTCAGGTTTCTTTGAAGAGATTTACATTTAAATTGGGGAACTTTGAGTAAAGCAGATTAGCCATCATCTTGTGAGGCAGGCTGCAGCCAATCAATGGAGATCTTTAATGAAATGAATGAATGAATAAACTGTCTTCCCCAAGTAAGAAGGAAGCCTGCCAGCAGTCAGCTTCAGACTGGAACCTCCCTCAGTGCCAGCCTTCCTGAGAAGGAACCAGTGTTTCCTGTGTCCCTGGTCATTGATCCTGCCCTCAGTTGCCAGTGACAGCAGCTCCTACTGAGGGTAATGGGCTATCCTCCGTACTATACCGAGCATGTCACCTCCTCTGTACCACCTGCTCCTTACCACAGCCCAGGAGGTTCAGGCTGACTGCTGTCTTCAAATCCTTTCTGTAGATGAGAAAGCCAGCAGCTGAGAAGTGACTTGTCCACTGTCACTCAGCACACATCTATCTGTGAGCTAAGACTTCAGTCCAGCCTGTCAGACTCCAGTGAGTGGGGAACTAGCAGGTTTGGGGGGGGGGTTGGTTTGGGGTATCTTGGTGTCTGGATGTTGGTAGAGCTACAAAGGAGTGGAGTCCTACCAGCTGGCTACCCAAGCACTTGGATTCTGAGGAAGCTGGAGGTTGAGGGTGGCGCCCAGTGTGGGCGGGCTCACCCCTCCCTCCCTCTCCCGTCACAGTAGACGCTGTTGGCTGAAGAAGAGTTAGGAGCCTGGCTGGTCCCTCCACCCTCTCATAAGAGCTCATTCCTGTGTACCCCAACTCCATAGTCCCTTCACACCCCACCCACTGTTGCATTGTTTTGTGACAAGGTCACAAGTTCCTTTCTACTCTGATTCCTCTTTGTAGCTGTTTTGATTGGACTGTGGCACCCCTGAGAGGAGAGGCCAGTGGCAGCAGATGGCACTTGAGAGGAACACCTGCGCAGAACGAGTCTCCTCCTCTCCTCCTGCTGATCGTCGGGAGCCGCACATTTCCATTCCGCTAATTGCAGAAAAATGTCTCAGATATGTGGCTGGCAGCGGCCTCTGCTTAGCACACCTGGCAGGACCTTGGCTTGGGGCTTGATCTGTGCTCAGGGGTTGGGGTGAGGTGAGATGCTCTGGTACATGGAGAAAGCAGGGGTCACATGTCTATCACTCCTCTCTGCATGTGTGTGGGGTACTTCTTAACGTGTGAGCTGTCTTAGGTTCCTGGGCAGCCATGGCTGAATTATTAAGGCCAGTTTCATCCACAATCCTCATGTCTAATGCTTCATTACTTCCCACAATGAGAAGGCAAGGTCCATCTCAACAGGGCCCCCTCTTACAGGATGGTCAGTTGTTTCCTGAAGTGGACGACATGGCTGAACTCTCCATCCCCCTCTGCTCGTGGCACTATCAGGAGAAGAAGCCCATGGCTCTTCAGTTGGTTATCCACTGGCAGCCCCTTGAGACTGTGGTCCAGAAGTTACCTCCCTCATGAGTCTCAGCCCAAGTCCGGACAACCCACAGAAGAGGTTAAGCAAACCCTGTTCTTACCTCCCTAAAAGCGAAGAAAGTCCTGGCGCAGAAGTTACAGTTTGGGCTTTATCCTAGAGGCCACCACTGGACTCAGATGCTCTGCCCCAACCTCACTGGTTGCCTTATTAACACACCAGGGACATCCTTGAGCCTTGGCACAAGGTATTCTTCTGCTGTGGGATATCTCCCTCCGGATTTCTTTGTCATTAATGTCCTCTCAGGGAAACAAACTAGCTCGCCAATTTCTCTGTCAGTGTACCATGATTTAGTAATATTCCACATAGCACTTATCACTTCCTTATTTCTCTTGTTTTGTGTATTACTGTAGCAATTGGGTTGTATCCATATTGACTTTATTGGAATGTCAATTCTAAACCTGTCTTGTTCATCAGAGTATTCCCGAGGTCCAGAACTTGATGAGCAGAGGAGCTGCACAATAAATACTGGTTGGTTGGATGGCTGAATGGACAGAAAGTGACAGTCTCTTGATAGTTTTATTTTAATCAGGCACAGGAAAAACAAGTGGAGGTTTTCTCTTTTAAAAAAATCATCCTGGGGGACGGGAGTTTGGCCTAGTGGTAGAGTGCTTGCCTAGCATGCACAAAGATCCGGGTTTGATTCCTCGGTACCACATACATAGAAAAAAGCCAGAAGTGGTGCTGTGGCTCAAGTGGTAGAGCTCTAGCCTTGAGAAAAGTCCAAGGACAGTGCTCAGGTCCTGAGTACAAGCCCAGGACTGGCAAAAACAAAAACAAAAAAACCCCAACATTCTGATTTCAATACTGGGATCAGATAAACTCAAGTCCCATGACTATTCCTAGGAATTTATTTGGGTTCAAAAATCTCTCACCAGAACAATGTAAAAATATATGCCACACACCAGTGGTAAAACCTGCAGTCCTTATGCCTGTGATAGGGAGGGTAGTAGTTCCAGCCCAGCCCTGAAAAGAAACTCCATCTCAAACATTAGCTGGACATACGGGCACATGGGAAATCACAGAGCGGGAATGTACCAGGTAAGGAAATGAGACCTCATCGCAAAACTACCCAGCGCAAGCTGGGCATCTGTGGCTGCCTATAAACCCTAGCTGCTTAGGAGGCTAAGAACAGGATGCTCATTCAGCCCAGGGAGAAAAGAACACAAGACTCAACTCATAGCTGGTCATGGGGGAAAGTGCCTGGCACCCCTATATAAGAAGCTGAGCAAGGGAAGATGGAGATTCTAGGTCAGCCACAGCAGAAAAGCCTGTGAGACTCCATCTCCAAAGGAAGGAAGCTAGAAATCATGGCATATGCCTATGACTCAAGTGCGGCTTCCTGGTATTGTATCAGCATATCCAGCTTGAGGCCCTGAGTTTAGATCCCAGTGCCGCAAACAACAACAACAACAACAAACAAATAAATACAATGCAAAAGGGGCTGGAGGCATGACTCAACAGTAGAGCACCAGCCTAGGATATATAAAGCACTGAATTAAAGCCTCTATACCATTAAAATACTTTTTAAAAATATTATTCCATTTGCCAGAAGTCTCAGTGTTATCAACATGGCTCCTCTTTTATTATAACAGAACTCCACATAAAAGAGGGCTCAGATTATTTTGCCTTGGAAACAAGTGCTTTACCAAGATTGCCGCAAAAGAAAGCTCCATGTAATTGTTAAGGGAAGGCCACTCTCCATTTTCTTCCCACCACCTTCAGATTTTAAAACAGATGAGAAACATTTCTTTCTCTCTCCTTTTAATCCTCACACAGCTCATTGGGAGGATAAGAATTGGGAAGGAATGGACCAAATTCCTTCATACCTTATTGCTGCACAGTTCCTAGTAAAGAAACAATTGTGCTCAGGGAAGATTCTAGCATCATCTCTGGCCCATCACTTATGAAAGCCCTAAGTGAAACAGCAGCTCCTTATGTTAAACTTGATTTCATGTCATTTTCCTAAATAACAGCATCCATATCAACAAAATAAACCCAACAACCATATCTATATAGATAAAGCAAAAATCAGGAGCAGCCATTGGGATGTCATTAGAATCTAAATCTTCTCAGGTATTTCTCATCTCCTCAAAAAACTCAGGTAAAGTGATCCACCGTGCTAAGGCTGGGTTTTGTGGTCAGGTCTATCATATATGACCATTCTGTATGTTATCTCTCATCTCTTTTGCTGTCCCTTGGTTTTTTTCATATTTTTACAGTATTTTACCTTGTTATCTGATGTATTGTATATATGCTTATTTGGTTATTTGAAATAGGGTAGGGAAGGTGGGGAACAAGACGAGGGGTGGGGGTGGGGGGAGGGAAATGGGGACCATGACATGAGAAAGGGTATCAGTGTATGTGAAGTAATGCACCTTCTATCTGGTGAATATAATGTAAGCCTTCTATTAATTACAATAAAAATATATGAAAAAAGAACATTCTGGGACCGAGTTAGCTGACATAAATGTGTCTGGGTTATATTGACCCAGCCCTTGAAAAATACCGGGGAAGCTTGTTCCTAGCTTTACAAAACAAACTCTACTTGTTTGCTTTAGGACTGGTGGGAGCCAAGCAATGGGGCTTTTTAGTGCGTAATTTGTCAGAAAACAAAGGCTGTAGAAATGCCCAGATTTCTAGTTCCTCAGGCTTATCAAGGACTGCAGCCTCCTGTAGTTCTTTCTACCATAAGGTTTCCAACTTCACAGGTATGGGCCCACTTGACGGTCTCATTTTTTCAACCAAGGTAATTTCCTCCTCGCCCTCCTCCTCCTCCTCCTCCTCCTCCTCCTCCTCCTCCTCCTCCTCCTCCTCCTCCTCCTTTACTTCATCCTCCTCCTCCTCCTCCTGCTTTTCCTCCTGCTCTTCCTCCTCCTCCTTTTCCTCCTGCTCCTCCTCCTCCTACTTTTCGTCTTCCTCCTTTCCCTCCTGCTCTTCTTCCTCATCCTCCTTTCCCTCCTTTTCCTCCTGCTCTTCCTCCTCCTCCTCCTCCTTTTCCTCCTGCTCTTCCTCTTCCTCCTCCTCCTTCTCCTGCTACTCCTCCTCCTCTTCTCGTAAACTATGTCACACTTTCAGAAGAGACTGTAAATGTGTATTACAGGTTAAGGTTGACATTTTTCTGAGTGCTACCATTCACCTTGAGAAACCCATTTGTGTCTTCATGCATCTCTCTCTGCCTGGCCACACTCCTTCTTCATAGCCACAGGTAACCTTCTTAATCCTGACTCTATCAATGAGATCAGTGGAATCCTGATGTATATGTTATTTGGGGAAATAAATGATAACTGAAACAATAAATTCTTCCAATTGGAAGTGCTTTCAAGATTCCTATAAGTGAGGGCTGGGACCTGGCTTAAGTGGTGAAACACTGGCCCAGCAAGCAAAGGCCCTGAGTTTAATACCTCATACCACCATTAAGAAAAGATCTATGCAGATATGTGTGTAATTTTCCATTGCCTGAATATGCTACAATTATATTTTTTTCATTCTGTTGCTGAGGGGGCATTTAGGTTATTCCCATTTGTGAACTTTTGTTTTATCTTGTTACTGTGAACAATGCTGTGGTAAACATGCTTTCCTGTGTGTCTAGACACACCTGCAGGAGAGTGTCTCTACTGTATCAAAACCAACTAGAAATGTTGGATGTTGGGCATCACTGTGGAAAGCCACCTTGTAATTATAAATTCCCTGGATGTCAGTCAAAAAAAACCCCTGCATAAACATAAGATTAAGTTTAGTGATATATTTTCATGAAAGCCAATAAATCCAAACCATTTATGACCTTAACAGACAGTTAAAATAAAAAATACTAATGAAATAATTTACATTTTCTTTTCCCATATGATGTCTTCGATATTCAGTGAGTAATTTACATTTACAGCACGGGACAATTTGTACTCTCATATTTCCATACCTTGATTGGTGCACTGCATGCCAGTGGTAATTGAAGTGAACTTGCCTTGTCTCACATTCACGCATAAAAGTAGAATAACTGCATCATAGGATGGGCAGGTGTGCAACTCTGTTATACATACCCCAGAAATATTTCCCTCAAAGGCTAACATTCCTCCACTGGTTGTACATTCCCAATAGACTTATTTTTTATTGGAGTTTGGTCTTCTCACACTTTGACACGTTTCCCTATCTAGTGAGTTTGGAGAGCTGTTTCGCTAGGGTTTAATATGCATTTCCCTGATTATTAATGAAGTCAAAATTAGCATCTTATATGTACAGATGTGGTAGCTTTCCCCTTTATGTTTCACTTGCATTTTGTTTCTTTTTATTGTTTGTAGAAGTTCTTTTCCTAGTCTGTGTACTAGTATGCTATCAGTGATATCTAAAGTAAATACCAGCTTTTCCACGACTTGCTTTTTTACTTTGCAATTGATTTTTTTAAACTTCACTTTCATGTTTTTAAAGTTTCATAGAGGTAGAATTCATGTAACATCCAATTCGCCCACTTAAATTGTTCAACTCAGTGATTTCAGCATATTCATGAAGTTGTGTTACTGTCATCACAATCACTTACAGAACACCTTAGCACCCCCCAAAAGAAAGGAAATAGCACCAGCAATCACTCCTCATTTCTTCAGAGATCATTCTTAACCACCTCACTTAAAACCTATATTATCTGAAAAATTGCTCAGCATTCGCACAGGATGGACTGGTGTCATTTTCTTACTTTATTTCAGGGTATTTTTTCCCACCCACATTTTTTTGAGCTGCTATTGTCAAATATTTTATGTTTCTACAGGTTGTTGCCCTAAAACTACAATAGCATGCATATCATTTCATACAATTGGCATTTTAAATCACTCAACAGAAGAATTGAAAAATATATGCAGTTATGCTATCTTTTATTGTTATAGACATACCTCTATGCCATTAAAACTGGTTCTGTGACTCTCCATGGAGACCAAAATCCATGGACAATCAAATTCCTTACATAAAAAAGTGAAGTATTTGCCTAAGACCGAAACACCCCTCCTGTAACGCTGATGATGATTAGATTACTTATAACACTCAATCCAAAGTAAATTCTTGCATGTAATCATTCGACTATAGTTTTTATGGGACATTGACAAGAATAAAAATGTCTTTATATGTTCAGAAATGAATTTGCAGATGGAGAACATCCTGTGTATACAGAGAACCAACTGCAACTGGAAAATTGTTCCTCCTTCATTTAGGATGATTTTCCCTGTGGGCTTTATGAGCTGGAATCATTTTCTTACACCAATGTGATTTTTGTTCTACTTGCTTTTTTAAAATTTGTTCTTGTCAAATAGTTTGTATTTCTCTGGGTTATATCCCCAACAATACAATTATATACAATGTTACTTTATTCAATGTAGTTTAGTTCAGTCAAGGAGAAGAAAGATAAGATGTATGCAATTATATTGTCTTTTATAATTATATACAACATTATTGGCACTCTATTTTTTCACATGGATTTAAATTATCATTTGGAGTCATTGTGCTTTTAGCCTGAAGGACTAACCTTGGTATTTCATGAGAGGCAGCTCTGCTAACAACAAGTTCTCAGTTTTTGTTTATGTGGAAATGTCTTCTTTTTTTTCTTTTTTTTTTATTTAGTTATTTTCTTTTTTTTTAATTTTTTATTGTAATTAGTAAAAGGGTTACATGATATTTGCCAGATAGAAGGTGCATTAATTCACATACATTGATACCCTTTCACACGTCTTGGTACCCATTACCCTCCCCCCCACCCCCCCACCCGTCTTGGTTTTCCCCCCTTCCCTATCAAATTTCAAATAACCAAATACAAATAAATTCAATATATCAGATAACAAAGTGAGATACTGTAACAATATGAGATAACCAAGGGACAGCAAAGGAGATGAGAGACAACAAAGTACATTAAGGACAACAATCATTCGTTATATGGCTTTGTTTCAATATCCTGGAGGTCCTTTCAATTAGCTTCACATTATATGGCCTTATGTATCAAGATTTTACTCTATTGCAGATCTCTGCTAGTAGAGCCCAAGGTTTCTACTGATTATGACGAATGAGGGAAATCACTGAGCCTAAGTTCCTTTGAGTCTGGCTTACTTCACTTAATATGATTTTTTTCTAAGTCTTTCCATTTCCTAACAAATGGGGCGATGTCATTTGCTCAGTTGATGAGTGGATCAACAAGTTGTGGTATTTGTACACAATGGAAATATCTTCTTGCCTTTATTTCTGCAAGATAATTGTGCCAGACATGAGCCTCCTGGTGGACAGTTTTTTCCTTCTTTTGTAGATGTCCATCTTTTGTAGATGACCTCCACTGTATCCAGTGAGAACCCAGCTGTTAATCTTCGCAATCATCAGACATTTTCATCACTGGCACAAAATGTCTGAGAAAAGCAACTTAAGGGAGGGAAACGTTTTTATTGTTTTTTTGTTTTGGGAGGGGGTGTTTGGCTCATGGTTTCAGAGTCTTTGGTCCAAGATCTGCCAGTTCAGTTACCTAAGGGCTTGAGGTGAGGGAGAACATTGTGGTAGCAGAAGTGTGTATAGGAGAAGGCATTTTATTTCAGGCAATCAAAAGTAGAAAGAGGCAACAAAAGAAGCCAAAACTGAGCTATATACTTTCCAATCACCAGTTAATAACATTTCCCTGGGGTGTTCAGGTTTCTGCATAGACAATACAGTCAAATCTACATTTCTTTGCAGTGGTGATTCCTGAGGTGACTCTTTTGAGTTTGTTCTGATCCTGGAAGGTTCTATCAGCTCGCTCACTCCCTCTCTCTCCCTCTCTCTCTCCCTCCCTTTCTCTCCCTCTCTTCTCCTCTCCTCTCTTTCTCTCTCTCCCTCCCTCTCCCTCTTCTCCCTCTCTTTCTCCTTGCCTCTCTCCTTCCCTCTCTCTCCATCCTCCACTCCCTCTCTCTTGTCCCCTCAGCAATCTACTTTAATTTTTCTCTAGTTGCCAGTTACCACAGCCTCCATTTGTTTTTGTGAACTTCTTTAGTTTGAACTTTTCCCATGCTTTCCTGCAAATGAAGTCAGTTCCACTGAAAGGAGGAGCTTTGTTTTAGGGCCCGCTTCAACTCTCAGGCAGAACCTCAGTTCTACAGCTGTGGAGGTGGAGGTGGTCCAATGATGCAATTTTCTGAGTGTCAACTTTACTTGTAGGAACTGAGCTCTAGGTAGGGGAGTAGGGTCAGCAGACTTGGTACTTCTTGGGCTGCCCTGGTGTTACAGAACCACCACCTGTAAGGATGATCAGGACCACAGTATTCTTAGTGGCATCTGGAGCAGCAGAGTCTCCAGCCCCTTAGTTGAGGTTCCATGAAAGGAGAGTCTACTTCTTAGCTACACTAGTTATCAATTGGAAGCAATATACTTTCCATGACAATAGCTCTTTGAAATTGGTTGGGATTAGCTTTATGGATAGAACAATTGTATAATGCAATATGCAAATAGGAAAATTTGATCTGGGATAGATGTTAAACCGGATAGATATTAAGACAGGAAGTGGAAAGATGAAAAATGATCCTGTCCTAGAAAACAGAATGCCTGTGACCTTGTTTATGATTCAGTGTGTGCTGGAAGTTTTAGTGTTTTGTGTGCATTTGAGAATACATGTTCTACTTCCTTCTGCTGCAGAGTTTTATACAGTGGCTCTCTTCGGAAAAATTTGGTTGGAATTTAACCCTTAGGGAATTACTCATCATTTTGGAAGTCAGTGCTCAGATCTAAACACATCCTTTCCTCTAATCCTTCTTGCATCTCAAACCTTACATGTGGAATCTCTTGCTTTCTGCTTTAAGTAGATACTTCAGAATTTCTTTTAATGGGGACCTTCTTGTTCTGGAATTAGATTTTCTACTTTGTGTGAAACTCTATGTCAATGCTATTTTTTTCTCAACATACTGACAATAACGTTTTTGTCTTTGGGTTTTTCTATTCTAGATGCTAAGGAATTAGCTACCAGTTTTGCTTGTTTGTTTTGTTGAGAGTAGTTTTTTTTTCTCTAGATGTTCTTTTTAAAAAGAAACATAACTTCTTTTTTTATAACTTCTTAATTTAGATTATTTCAAAGAATACAGACTAGTGTAATGAACTTCAATGTAGTTTATCTTTTTAAAATATGTTCCCTTTCCCTTCAGGTATTAAAGTTTCACGTGTGTGCATTTCTTATTGTATATCTCATTTGGATATATGACATTTTAATGAAACTTGGGATAGGATTCTTTTATGTCTTCAAATATTATTTTTGCTTCTTTCTCACTGTACTTTAATTTTGGAACTTCATGTAGATTGCCGTTTCTCTGTCTCCACACTGTTAGCTTCATCTTGGCTAAGCAGGGCCATCCTGTGAGTAGAGTGGGTTTAACAGCATCCCTGAATTTTATCCATTCAGGATTGGGAAATGTCTGGTCTGAAGGCTACATAAGGCCCTCAAAATCATTTACTGAGTGATGAGGGAGGCTTGAATCCTTCTCATTGGGTTCCTGAGGCTGCCACTAACTGGGAATTTTCTATGGCCCATGAATGATATTATGAATAATCAAAATGGCTCTTTGAACAAGGTTCTCCACCTCTACACTAACCCTGCCCACTGGGACATCCAAAAACGTCTTTGAACTTTGCCAAATGGCCCAAGAGTGAAATTTTTCTGGCTGAAAACAACTGGCTTAAACTTATATTAAAACCTTTATCATTAGATCAACCTTACTCATTTCTTAGCATCTTACCCTACACAGTACAGTATTCTATATCTTTGTTATCTCTGCATTGCATTAGATAAATTCTTTACTATGCCTTTTTCTCTCTGTTTCTCTCTGTTTCTCTCTCTCTCTCTCTCTCTCTCTCTCTCTCTCTCTCTCTCTCTCTCTCTCTCTTGCTATATCTTCTTGGCCATTTTTAATGTCTTCGTATCTGCACAGATTCAAGTTTATGTTCCATTTCTAGAAATGTAATTATTTATTGTTTGTGTATGATTATTTCAGGACCATATTGCCAGAATTGATTCTCAGAATCTCTTTTCTACTTTTTCTCCATTCTGGGTTTCAGGAAGGTTAGGCTTTTGGTAGTCCCATTGGTCATTAAGAAGATGTGGAACTTTTTCTCTCTAAATTCACCCTACACTGAGAATCTAGCTCCTGGGATTCTTGTTTTATTAGCTAAGGTCTCTTATTCCATGGCTTCCTCCCAAGAGGTCTTTGTGTTTTGTCTCTAGTATCATGGGAAGCTGTGAAACTCCAAGCTCAATATTCTGGGTTCTCTAAATGCCCACGGGGCAAAGGCTATTCAATTTTCTGCCTACTTCTTAGGTTTATGTCTTCATGTTTTTCACCTTAGTGTTCCTTATTTTCTTGCCAGCTCATCAAGGTGTTTGGAAAGTGTTTGCAATGTCTGGCCAGTATTTTTAGCTATTTTCAATGAGAAAATTGGACAAGGTACTTAGTTTGTTATTTTGCCAGCAATAAGATATTGAGTTACCTTTATTTCCTTCCCTAGTTACAAACCAATTAGTTTGCTGGGCATGCCATTTCAAACTACCTGTTTCAGTAGCATATAAAGCTAGCCTGAATTTCTCAAGTCAGTGTTTTATAAGAAGATACAGATGGAGAAATAAACCAGAAACACTTTTAGATTGCTCTTTTTTACAGACCTTTCCTTTGCCCTTGACTCTCTGGCTGAAACCAATTATAGGCCAAAGTGTGTGAACTTAATGTAATCACTTAGTTATTGATACTTATACTGGTATGTCCCTGAGTAAATCACTATTTCAGCACAAATAGATGCTGGGCTGTTAGGTTAATAATTTCCAGCATCGAGGAAACAGTTTCTGGTACACCCACAACTTCTGAGAATGTTCCACAGTGATTGCATGCCACTTTTGAATGAACTTAGAGTGTGTCGATAGGCCAGGGAGATAGTTTGGATAAAAGTGATGATATGACAACAGTGTTTTCTCTGGATCATGGGTTATGCCCATGGTCATACCTGAATTAATCAATTCCCATTATCTCATCTAATTAATCTCTGGAACAAGTAGCCTTATTATTTAATTATTACATGAATCAAAATCATTAATAACTTATTTATAGCTAATAATCCATTCAGCAACTCACCACTTTCAGTTCTTCTGGCATTCATTTTGGCAACTCTGTCATGGGGATTTTACCATCATATTGTATGCTGTGGGCCTACAGGTGGCGTGCTTTCAGATGGGCATTTAATTTTCTTCCAGAAAAAGGTCCTAAGTTGAAAGTATTACAGTTATACTGGATAGACATTTAGGCATTGAATCATATTGTTTTCAGTGTAAGATGTTCAGGGAATGCTCTGACAACATCTTAATTCTGCCATAGGTTCTCATTCTTTGAGAGTACTCGTTGAGAGAAATTCCATTCCCATTCAGACTTTTAATTTACTCATTCAGTACTTCCAATGTTGGTCAGTAGTTCCCTGCTTTATTCCTGTGTATGTATTTTGACATCCAAAGATAATGGCCTTTTCACTCAACATGGCCCCTTTACTCATTTGCGTATTTTCTCACTTTTGACGCAACAAAATATGCCAGGCTCTTCGGTTCCCAGTCCTTGAGTCAGCTTTTTTCCCAAGGAACCCTGGGCTCTCCTCATCAAGAATTCCATCTCAAACCCAATGGCTAAACCACCGGTGTGTGTTTACTGCTTTTTGGTACTTCTGACACCTTCCCATGGGTAGACTTTTTTTCTCTCATGTTTGTCCATATCAGAACTGATAATAAGCACATTTTAAACATCAAATTTAGTAGGTTTTTTTTTCATTGCATGCATGAATTGTTCCATTTGGGGCATTGAAAATGTAAGGCAAAGTAAGGAGCAATCAGCCCCAGGATAATCAATGGACAGAGCCATGTTAATATTGTCCTCCTGGAGGCTCAGATGCTGACAAATCCAACAGTGTCTATGGAGGTGAGAGTTGTATGGAATGTTCTCCAGAGAAACAGCCGTATTTACATCCTGCTGCACCTGTCAGAGTAGATTCTCCTAGCAGCTCTTAGTGGATTTCCTGCTATACAAAGTTAGTATCCAATGGAAAAAAATGCATTTTGGTTACCACTTCAAATAAATCCAATGGTCAGTCTTGAATGTTTTATAAATGCCTTTGTATGCTCTTGAGCCAATCTTTCCTGTGACCTTTGCCAGCCAGGGTTAATCCTCCAATCATAGGCGCTCCACCCTGGAATCTGGGCAAAGGGCCATCTCAGCATCTCCCCTGGAGTGGAAACATGTTGTCCTGAGCTAGCTGCTAATCATGTCCTCTTTATTCTGTTTCTATGGTTATCCTAGCCGTGTATTCAAGTCACTTACCAGGAAGAAAAGGCTAAATGATGGTAGTTTTGCCTGGATTAAGGGAGACCAAGTGAGCATTGGTGGTATAATGGTGAATATAGCTGCCTTCCAGAATGAGGGAGACAACCAAGCCTATTTGTGGCAAACACTGATCTTGGCAGAGAGCAGCAAGGGAATCATGGTTCTGGTTGTGAGACCTGAGTCAAGAGGAGGATATTGGGAGATCTTGGAAGGCTGGCACTTACTAATGGTTAAGGGGAATGAAACTTTTCCTAGGTAATTGTTCAGTTTAACAAGGTACCAGCAGGTAGATAGAAGAAAAAAATCTTTTGCTGATTTTCTGCCAGATTGGATATCCCTTCTCTTCCTTGGGCTACCTTGAGTGGGTCTTTGCTTCTTGAACCCTTCTCTTTTCTATTCCTGTGTTTATCCAATCTATATCTCCTTGCAGAGGTAGTGACCTGAGGCTGGGGTGGGTTTTCAAACATGTTTGTGTGGCCCAGCTGTGCTGTAAATTAACATAACTGACAGATTCCCATCTGTCCAGGTCACACTTGTAACTGAAGCTGCTCTACTTCTTGCCGCTTAATTCTAAAGATGGATTGGGGTCCTCGCTGTGTCATCACAAGTGGGGTGGAAAGAATAGTGATCAGAATCTCATATCCCAATGTGCTCCCTTGGGAATAAAGTACATTTTATTTTCAGCCTAACCAGTAGAATAGACATGAGCCTTCCTCTAATCTGACGAGCCAATGAGATGATGGTTAAAGTGCTCTGCCATTGCCTGGTCCCTGGAAGGTGTCCAGATAGAGATAGCTAAGATGCCAGTGAAGGTGAGTAAGCTCAGCAAGCCTTCTCTGCCAAAGGGATACAGAGATCTCCTAGGGCTGGAGATAAGATGCTTGCTGCCATAGTACAGAACACGGTCCTTCTCAGAAAATCTTGCTCAGAAATCATTTGGCTCCAATTACCTTCTAGGATGATTCATTTGGCTATAGAGCATCTCAAAATGAACCCTGAATCTCCCACTCCCCATTTCCTAACTTCTCTCCTGACTTCCAGGTAAACTTTCCTACCAGACATTTTACCAGGGAGTTAAGCACCCTGGGCCCAACATTCTACTTGATGTTACACCATCCCTATCTGATCCCATTCTGGAAGTTCTGAGTCTGAGTTTTTCAAATATTTGAAAACCCAGATAACATGTTTCATTACTAGAACATCTATTTGCTGGTAGCACCGAGTGGGACAGCAAGAACAGATGGATCCTCAACTCAGCGTAAGCAGTAACTCTGGGGCACACTACAGAACTTCTGTGGCTCTAAGAAGCCTCTTGAAAGCTCCCTCACTAGACAATGGAAACTGCTTCCATTGTCTAATTGTTCTCAGTGATCACAGCCTTTCTTAGCTTTTTGCTTAGGTTCTTTCCCTACCTAATAGTGCATGTTTACTATTACTGCCAGCCTCGTAGAGCCCCCTTCTTGGTATTGTCACTTGCTAGCTATGTGCCCTTACTCAACTTGTTCCATCTCTTGGTAGTGTCCACCTTTAACAAAATAGGGTTATAATTAGGTCAAGTTTGATCATGCATACAAACTATTGGCTCTATGCCTGGCACCTTATAAGAATGCATCCAAAAACTTAGATTGTGATGTATTTGTTATTTGTATATGTCATCATTTTTCATAGATATTAAATTCATCTAAAAATGAGCAATTTTGTGCTGGAGATGTGGTCTCAGTGAGGATTGTAGCTTTATTTAGTTCTGCAGAATTATGGATTAAGCTTTCTAGATCATTATTTCCAAAAGCATGACAGACCTGTAGATACCTGCATCACAACAATCCTGTGTATTCAGATGTCTGAGTTTCCTTCCAGAGCCTACATTTCTGGGTATGGGGAGCCTGGGAATCTGCATTTCAACATAAATTCTAGGGATTTTTGTATGTCCAACAGATAGCTCTGTGCAGGTGTTAAGTCTTTCATGCCTCCCATTCTTCTCCAGGCTCCTGGAAACCATAACCTTGAGACCACAATTCTTTGGTGCCATTCCCATCAATCCATCTGTATCAGCGTTTAATTTTATTTCAAAAATCTCCTGCCCCATGCTGTCATATAATCAACTCAGGCCAGAAATATTGATTTCACCCCAACTTTTTTTTACAAAATTATTTGTCCCTTGGCTTAAGTTAAGATGTCATTTTTTTTCAGGGATCAAGTTTTTCCAAGGGCCCAGCTCACACCACTAAACAATTCACTACTGAGAGTATAAAACTCCTCCTATTTCATTCGTTTACTCTCCTGATGATAGCTTGTTTTGGTTCATTGGCAGCAGCAACTAATTATTTGCCATTCTTTGGGAATTTTTACCAACATTAGGCCAAATTTACGTTGTGGAACAAGCTATACACACAGTATGTGTCATAATTACTGCTTTGCAATTTCACACTAGCAAAAATTTATTAAAACTTCACGATTCATTAATAGTCAGTGATCATAATCGCTTAATAGAAAAGGAAACGGCACTAATGATGAAGGCTTTGATTAACATATTTGACCTTAAGTCATGAAGTCAAGTGAAATTAATATTGCTGAGTGTTGAACATAAGGTTATTTACAGTGCACGCCATTTCAATCATCATAAAAGGCAAATAAACTTGTTTTGAGTTTGCCTAGATTTGAAAGCCTTTTAACTCTTCACGACAGATTAAGGGAATGTTAATGAAACTCCTACACAATGACAATTAAGTGACAGGATGTGAGCAGACATGGAAATGACTCTTTTCTATCAAGTGCAGGGGAGATGTCATTCCCTTGGCTGGGTAAACAGGCAGCAGGCGTCAGGACGTCGGCAGGGTAAGAGCTGTCTCGAAAAGAATTTGGGATGTGGCAGCAGGGATTTGGCAATCGTTTGAAGATTTTAGCATTCCCCAACCAAATAACTAGATGAAGGTTTAAGAGGAAAGGTACCCAGGAGAATCTTAATCCCACTTATAGGGCCCGGCTGTCCTGGAGGGCCCTGCGGGACTGTGGTGTGACCCCGAGGCTCATTTGATGGAATGAGGGCCTCCATGGTGAGGTGAGTTTCTTAATTAAGAGAGAAGTCTGAATTCCTGAGAGAAGTCTGGGCAGGAGGAAGAAAGAAAAGTAGGGCCTGGAACTTGGCCTAGTGGTTAAAGTGCTTGCCTAGCATGCACGAAGACCCGGGTTCGATTCCTTGGTACCACATATATAGAAAAAGTTGGAAGTGGTGCTGAGGCTCAAGTGGTAGAGTTCTAGCCTTGAGAAAGTCCAAGGACAGTGCTCAGGCCCTGAGCTCAAGCCCAGGACTGGCAAAAAAAAAAAAAAAAAAAAAAGAAAAGTATACCACCTTTCACAAAGGTAGGGAGGGGATCATATTTCACAGTATTGCAAAGATGGCATCCATGACATGGCAGATCTCCAGAAAACCCCGTAACAGGGGAAGGAATGAGGCTGGGGGGTGGGGGGGAAGTCAGTCCATGTGTCTCCCAAGAACCAGTCATTGCAGAGTCAGTCTCCTACTATGTGCTTAGCCTGAGTCCCAATGTATCCTTCAGTTCTTGTCATTCTCTTTATGGAAGCATCTGCCACCAACAAAGCAATCCCTTGAATAATGTTCTTAGAAATATCCCATTAGACAGCTTGGGAAACTGAGGCTGGAAAAGGCCAGGCAACTTCATCTCTGGAGTGGATCCCAGAGGATTCTGTCTTCTCTTTTGGATGGTTCATACTCACAGCAGGGTCACATAACAAGCCAGGAGCAAGTGAGTGCGGGGTGGGGTGTGAGAGCCCAAAGGTAGAGTTCACTATAAGACAGAGTGACTTGTAAAGGCTTCCCCAGGGAAGGTGATGACAGGAGGGTAGAGATAGTGGCTGGTGCACACAGGAGGTGGATAGGATGCCTTCAGGAGGCAGTGAGTGAATCTGCAAGAAATCAAGGTAGAGAGGTAGCTTGGAGTCAGACTGGGCATGAGAGGTAGAAGGCCTGGTGCCAGTGGAGTTAGGAGAATGGGTATGCAGAGGAGGGCTGGGGGCTGCAGAAGGTGCAAGGTCAAGTGCGGAGATGGTAAGGAGCACAGAGAAGACTGAGCATCGCTGGCCAGTGGGAGACTGGCCAGCCAGAAGAGGTCAAGTCAGTGAGGGCAATGAAGACTGAGACTGGAGTCCTAGGGGATCTAGGCCTCCCCAACTTAACAAGAGAAGTCTGGCTCTTCATGTACTCTGCCTGCACTATAGCTTAAACCCTACCTAGGAGCTGTCTTTGGTCTGCTCTGACCTCCTCCCTTCCACCCCTCTGCTCTGGAGACTGCGCAGCCTTTCCTATGGGAATGGCTGTTGCCCTTGACTGTTCTCTCTGACTCTGTACCTGCCCCATGGGGTGCAGAGAGCTCTCCCCTTGACAGCATTAAGGTTGTCTCCTGGGGCTCAGGTCCCCGACACCCCTGCCTGTGTCCAACCACGCTGGCAGGACTGGATTCCTTTCCTTCAATATGTCATGCCATTCCCACCTCAGTGCCTCAAGAATGCTATGCCTTGGCCTCAAGGGTTCTTTTCCCACTTTTGGAAACTCAATATTTAGATTGTAAATCTGAGATTATTGAGAGAGAGAGAGAGAGAGAGAGAGAGAGAGAGAGAGAGAGAGAGAGAGAGAGAAACCATCCCTCCTCTAGCGCTGTCCTCACAGCAGCCTGTCTCTCTTACAGCAATAACCACCTCGTGTTTAGTGCTTGCCTTGGTGCTCACACTGAGAGCTTCCTCCTTGTATTGTTCATATCATTCCAGGACAGCCCAGTGATGCAGTACTCACAGTCATTCCGTCTTGAGAACCGGACAGCCAAGAGAGAGAAGAGGGACAGGGCCAAGCCTTCTTGGTGGTGGAACTGTACAGGATGAAGATACATAGGCAAACTTTAGAGTCAGAACTCATGAAAATGTTGCCCGTGATATGAGCGCCTAAGGGACTGTTCTGCTCCACTCTTAGAAAACCAAAATGAAGAAAAGAAATATTGAAACCTATATACTAGGCTTTCACAGTACCAGAGGATTACCTGCTTAATTCCTAGGGTTTCTGAAATGAAATCCTTGGTTAGACAAGTGGAGGGACAAGTAGGAAGTCTGTTGTGGAAGCAAGCTGTCTCCTCAAGGTCACAATGCAGCTTCTTGAATCCAGCTGTTGAGGTCTGTATCCTGGGGTCCCTTCTGACCTGTGGGTCTTCGCCGCATTACTTCATCTCTGAGTCCATTTCCTTGTCAGCAAATCTGGAAGCGACCCCAGCATGTAGGGAGCCTCCTACTGTGCTTAGAAACATCCAGTGTGAATGTCTTCAGATCAAGAGGCAGCCTTGACTCTGGTCCAGAAGACACAGAGACCAAATAGAGACCCACTCAGAATTGGACTCAGTATTGGGAGCTGTGGCCTAAACTGTGGGTGGAGCGGGCGTGGGGGTTCCCAGAGCCTGGGGGAACTGGACTTTGCTGGAAGAGGCTTAGGGCTCCCTGCACACCCAACACCTGAAGGTAATGCTCCACCAGGGGGCAGCACGGGCACCCTCTATTTCCCAGGACTGCCCCTACCCGCCCTGCCCCCTTACTTAGGTTTGCAATATTTTAGAATTCAGCATCACCATGTGTCTCTCTGCTCTGTTTGTCATTTACTGAGTTTGTGGCAGTAGTCAGCACACCGTGAGATTGATAGCACAGTATCTGAAGTTGGCTCTCCCTTAAGTTAGAGCAAGCACTAATCAAAGAACATACAATATTTAGGAAAATATTGCCTTTGAGACACAGTGAATAGATTCGAGTATGCACATGTGGTATACCAAGTGAATAGTAAATTAAAATGTCTTCTAATTCCCCTGTGAATGGAAAGATGCCACCAAAGGAAGCCCAGGAACTGAAGGAGGAGGTCACACTGATGGGAGGCTGCAGTAAAAGACGTAAAAGAGTAAAAGACGCGTATGCCTCTGAGTAGGCAAAGGCATGCCAGGCTTCTCTTTCTGCATGCAAAGAGTAAGCATGCTAGCTGAGCATCTGACCTTCTGGTGGGGATAGTCAGGAAGAATCATGGCTGCCCACATGCCCCCCCAAACTGTAAGAGCTCCCCAAAGAAGGGGATGCTATCTGAGAACTTCAAGAAACCTCCAAGAAGAAAAATGTCTCAGAAGGAAGGGAAGAAGATAGACACACAAAAAGAATGAAGAATGCAAAAAGGAGAAAAGGAAGGAATGGGAAGAAGGGAGGGGGAGAGGAGGAAAGCAAGGGAAAGAATGTGAGGAGAAGGTGGGAGGAAGAGTGAACGCAACTCAGTCCAAGTGTGGTGGGCTTCTCATTCTGATATCAGCTAGTCCTGGTCAAATGCTGGGGCTGAGAACTCTCCTCCAACTGACTGGAAAGGGAGGCAAACTGAGATGAGAGTGTGTATGGCTGGGATGTCCTTTTTCTCATGCTGTTGATATTCATCTTCTCTATCTTTTTGACAGTGGAATGGGCTGTTTGGTGGAAGTCCTTGGGGGCAAAATAAGGCTCCCCTTCTCCCCCCACCAAGTTATCTACTTAAGGAGCATGTGTCAGGATAGTTAAATCTAGGGTCAGGCATGGATGAACCATTCAATGTTTTTTCTGAGCCAGCCACCCTGACCCCCTGGCGGTCCAAGCTCTGTCAGCTCAGTGTCTCCTCTGTGCTACCAGAAAACCAAAGACAGAGTTGTACAGGGGCTGCTGGCAGGGGGAGGGGGAGAGCCGAGGAGCAACTAACACCCCAGAAACTCAGAACTGGAAATGGTGCTTCCCTGTTGTATGCCAACAGCCAGCTACATTTCTCCGGGCATGGTTTGTGGGATAAAATAGCTCTTTAAAACACTTAGGCAGCCTTTTGTCACTTGGTTTAACTGTGTGTGTTGCGACTGCTTTAATTGGTTTCACGTCTGGAATGAAGGACTGAAATGGAAGCCGGGCTCTCACGGGAGCTGTGCCGGCACTCAGATGGCTTGTCATATTTCTTTTTTAATCTGTTGTTCTTTTCCTGAAGGTGAAGGAGGTAATCTAATTATCTTTGGAAGACAAGCTCCTGCCGAAGGATGCTGACTTGAACTGCTCTCAGTATGGCCCCCAAAGAGGGGGAAGATAAATGCAGTATGAGTGGGGGGTGGGATGTACCTGGAAGGTGGTCCGGGAAGAATGTCTTCCCACTGGGCTGGGAATCCCACAGAATGCAGGTAAATGGGCACTGGCTCCAGCATGCAGGAGGCTGAGGCAGGAGGATTGTGAGCTTAAGGTTGGCCAATAATGCATAGCAAGAAAAGAAAAGAAGTGCTAGAAATGTTAGAAGAAAGAATTCAGGCCCCCGTGGCTTGGTGATGATACATAGGTCCTTTGTCTTCTTGGAATGTCAGTCTCCTCCATTGTAAAATGAAATCAATTCTAACTCAGAGTTGTGGTGAGGACTCGGCTTGTAGCCCATCTGTTTCACCCGGAGCTTGTGTGAGATTTAATTCTCTATGACCAACAGCTGTTACCTCTCAAGACACTTGTCTAGTGGCTCACCCCCTGGCCTGTATGCCAGGAGCCTCTCCTCTCCTAGAGGGTTCAAGCCCTCAGTGAACACAGGGCACAGAGATGTTTCATCCTCAAATTGGGGCAGTTAACCTTGAAGTCAGGCTGCTGGAACAGCCGGCATGATCCTGTGAACTGCCACACGAGGTTTAGTCAGAGTACTCTGAGCCAGGCTGTATCACTTCAAGGCACAGGGCTCAGAAGCTGAGCCGTGTCCTAGACGTTGTACACTTTCCCTCCTTCTACTTCCTATCCTCTAGGAACAAAGTGTCACAAATATTAGATTGACATAGTAAAAAATACGTTTATCTATGAAGTATCTATCTTGTATCTATTATGTATGTCAGCATCCAGCTGATATATTTATCAGTATTTATCTATCTATATCTATCTTTTACCTATTAATAGTTACCTACTCATCCACATTTTTTCTTTTTTTAATTGTAATTAGTAGAAGGGCTACAGGGTTCTATTCACCAGATAGAAGGTGTATTACTTCACATACATTGATAACCCTTCTCGCGTTTTTGTCTCCATTTCCCTCCCCCGCCTACTCATCCACATTGTGTAACAATCATCCATCATGTACCAGTATCTTGTATCTATTACCTATCAATATCTATTCTGTATCATTTGTATCACTTCTTCATCATCTATTAGTTGTCAACTGACAATCTATCATCTACTAATATCTGTTTTATATCATTGCCAATTTATCTTTTATCTATTGATATCTTTGATCTAAACTTACTTGTCATTTATCAGTATCTATTCATCAGTCCTCTCTCTCTCTCTGCCCATTTCTCTCTCATTATATACACACAGAACTCTATTTTCATTCCCTGGCACCACCTTTATCTCAGCACACCTACATACACCTTTTTCATAGTTACATAGCAGTCCCTCCTCTCAGCACACCCTAAGTTCCTCATGTAGCTCACACCAGTGAACGTTCAAGTCATTCCAAGCAGTCTTTATTACACATTGTCTCATCAGGCGAGCCCTTCGGAAATGGACCTTGGCATATGTGTGGATGCCAGGCAAGTATTCGGCAGTGGACCCTTTGGCTTCAGGGGGCAGGGGTGGATTTTAAATTGTAAGATACACATTTGCCCTTCCATTTCCTAAGGAGAATGACCCTATTTCCGTGCTTACCTGAAGCATTTTCAGGCAAAATGCTCACATTATCTTTTATATGCAGCGATTTATTGGCCTGGCAGCCTGTGAGGGAGAAACCTCATGAGGATCAAGCCTGGAATTGCCAGTTTATGTGACTTTATGGTGACTCTTGCTCAAGTCTGTATCTTGGCTTATGCTTTATTTATATCACCCCCTAAACAAGCAGTCTTGTATCTTGTTTCTGTCAGTTTTGATTCACTTTCTTAGCATTTGTCTCAGGGTTTTATTTGACATTTCTTGTTCCAGCTCTCAAAATTTCAATCACCTGCATTTCTGGAGACTTGGTTGCATTTAGAAGGTGATTAGAATGTGGCTCAAGAGCATCTAGGGAAGAGCTGCAAGTTCCCTGGGGAAAGTACTGAAGCAGGGATCTCATTCCTGCTTGAAGGTTTAAACTATGTCCCACCCCGCCCATACCAGGGTCCTACCCACCAATGGTCTACCCCAAATGCCAATAATGCCAAGGATGGGAAACCATGCTCTTACAATCTGCTGCAGCATACCCTGGAAGCTTGATGAGGGGAATCACCAGAGCATTGTTGAGACCAGAATGGTCCTCCAATAAATTAGGATTAAGTTCAGAAGAGACATCACAATATTTTTTTTGGTACAAAAGAAAACATTTATTAGGATATTCTGGATGGAGGTGGCCGAAGAGACTGTGTAGTCTGCAGAGTTTGAGCAACAGGCGAACAGAAAAAGCGATCACAAAACCACTTCCCAAGTCCAGGAGGCAAGGCTTGTACTTGGACTGTAGTTGCTCTTCTGTGGGTGTTGGCAAGAAAGCATGGTACAGACAGCTGTGTGAGGAAGGGCTGTAGGATAGCCTCAGGAGAAACTTGGTTGTTCCTGGAGATCAGACACCCCATGTGAGACAAATACATCGTCTTCTACATGTGGAAAGCTGAAAACACACAAGGTAACATGGAGATGCAGGAAAAGTTGCCTCTTCGCAAAACCCATCCTCCTCTTCAGCCCAGCTCAGAGGGAGCTGGTGTCTGGGCCCCTTGCTAAGGACAGAATTCTAAAAATATCCCCCAAATCAGAAGCCATCTCCTTTCCCACCTACTGTTCACCTGCACACACCTGCATGACACAGAATGAACAGCATACACGGACAGACAGTCTTGGGTGAAGGATAAAATATGCAACACCATCCGAAAGTACAAGAGAAAAAAAAATCCCACATCTCAAGTCTCACACAGCTTCTCAGCAGGAGCTGGATTACACAGAGAAAATAATTTCAATATCAAGGGATAATGGACACAGGATGGGAAACTTTTTCAGGCAAACTCTGTGTTGGGAAGTATTTCCCCTGCTCCTTTGGGCCAGGGAAAGGAGAAGAAAGGATAATTAGGAGAACTGTAAGGCCTTGGATTTCAGGGTTTTGAAACCATTTCTTCAACCCTCTGAGGACAATCAGCTATTTCTAAATCCAGAAGAGCACAGCAGAAGCGCTTGATTACAGAAGACCACAGCCAAGGAAGGCAGAACAATCTGTGAATCTGTGATTTGGCTCTAAGGCTTTCATAGTCTCTGTCTCTCTCTCCTCTCTCTCCCTGCTTTGTAGAAATGCTCAGTTAAAGCTAAACTGTCAAAACTCAAATGCCAGAGCAAGTATATATTGCACACTAGAAGGAATGCTAGAGCATATAGCTCTGCAGTTGTGGTGTGTGTGAGAGACGCAGTGGGTAGGATAGATGATGCTTTACATTCCAGTGCCCTAGGAGATTTAGAATACCTTCACCTAGTCCTAAAACACCCTGGCCTTGCCTCTGGTGACTGGACTTTACTGATTCCTAAATGCCCTGCGTTTTCCAGTTCTTCATCCACTCTACGCTTGTCCTAGGCTCTACGTCTCATCTGGCGGGCAGATGTTATCATCTTCTGCACATTCAGAGTTCAGCTATGTAAATGACCCTTGCTGGCTGGTGCCCTTAGCTAGAGAAACTCTGGGCTTCCCCATTCCCACCTGAACTGTGGCTGGCCCCTGGCTATGGCAGCTCCTCTGGTGTGTCTGTTCAGCCAAGCTCAGGGCTATCTAAGGCCTGGTTCCCCGTGGTGGCCTTGGGCTGAGTGGTGGGTTTGCACTTTCCCTCCCTCTAAAGAGATGACTCCAGTTTACCTGTGGGGACAGGGATTTGCCTGTTAGCGACTGAGTCTGGAAAAAATGGTTTCATGAACTATTTACAAAGATGTTAACTGAAGGGTTTGGGCATTCTAGAAAAGAGGTGTTTCCTTTTAAATGATCTATGAGCTCAAGATTTTCAAGAGGTATTTTAAGATACTTATGAGGCAGCTTCAATTCCAAATGATGGGTTCACCTAGTCAGAGAACTTGTTCAACAAATATACACTAGACTTCGGGATGGGGATGGAGAACCCTCATCCCTGGGAGTGGGTCAGCTTTCTTGCCAATGTCCTGTGCTTGAGGCTGATTAAAATGTCTTCCCGCTCATTGATGTGGCAGTGGTGGAGGGCCACTGAGACTGGCTGGTCATTCCTCCAGGGACAAGCGCTCACTTCTAATTTCTCCACAAGGAATAAAATGGGCAGACTTAATGTTGCTGCGATCCAACTGCTTTCTCAAGACCCTTTTCTCAGGTTACCCTCAGTCTCAGAAGGTCAAGTTCAATGTCAGTCCTGCTCTTTGCCAATACAACTGCACAAATGGCCTGATCCTGCTAGTGTGTCACCAATGAAGCCCTTCAATGTTCCAATGTTGCTTATGCAACTGCCACCTTTTAAGCATCTCCTATGGGTGTCAAGCTTTCTGTGAGGGATGGCTGGCAGCAGGCAGATGTGAGGACTGTGGAAGAGGCTGTGGACCCTGGCACTTTTTTGTCTCCTAGTACTTTACAAAATAAAAGTAGGCCCAGCCTGTGATGGAGAGAAGAAAAGCAGAGAAAACCTCCTCTTGATGCTGGTGCTGGGCTTGGCAGCTGCCCCTGAGCAAAAATAAACTCCCCGTGGCAGTGGGACAAGATGCTGATATTGGCACCTGCCAGAGGCAGAGAGCCCAAGTCGCAGCTGTGCTGGTCAAATGAGCTTGGAGACCTCAGGGGGCTGAGGCCTCAACAACCATTAGCAGGCTGTGGTGCTCTGCAGGCAGTTTATTGAAATAGGGCTTGCATGCCTTCCCCACCCCTCTGGGCTGGGTCTCAGAATAATCAGAAATGCAGGTGGCACATCTCTCCCAGCAGCCACCCTCTCCCTTCCCAAAGGCCCCTGAGAAGTTGTAGAGGCTCATCAGAGAGCACTGGGCACAATAAAAATGTTAGTAGTGAGGATGCATCTATCTGGGCAACCTGAAGCGCAGTAGAGGGAGCTTAGAAGGCTAGGAGGATGAATGCTGCCTTGAAGATGGCTGCCATCTTTAGATAGTCTGTGACGACGACTTCTTCAATAGAACATGAATGAACAGCATTCATGTTATAAAAAGAGTGGAGAGCATCCTATCTAGTGATAAGCGTGGAGATTGGATGGGAAGGGAGCCAGTATCTCACAATATCTGTTCTTGGGAGATAATATATCCTACAAAATACCTGCTGGGAAGGATGTGGTGGCAGAGCCTGAAGATAGAAAGCCTCTGTACTGAGGATGGTTTTCAGCCATGGACTCATGAAAATCCCTAGATAACAGACTTAAAACAAATGGTCACTGAAGAAAAGTTGTGTTTCAGTCTAGCAGTGTCAGATGAATACACGAGATTTTTGTCTCAGGAGAAAAGGCCGCTTGTAAGTGTATCCAACCGAATCCCAGCTGTTCTAAGAATTTTTATGAGAAAATTTCCTTCTTTGGTCACCCAGGTGGTATTAGCTTCGGCTTCCTTTATATAAAGGTAATCTCCCCTAGTTCAAGGAATACTGGCTGCTTTGGTAAAACTGTCCTACTTTATTGGTAGGAAATCGAGGACTGTGCATGCCGCACCAGTTATGACTTGTGGCCTCTGGTTGCACCTTGATTTTGCTTCATTTCTGCGAACTCTCCAAGCTTAGTGCAGATGGGCCTTTTGCTACCATGCTGCCTGGGCCAGGGGCCATTCACTCCCATCTGTTGCCACTGCTTATGGTTTTCCTCACAAAGAAGGGGCTCCTATGGTCTCTTCTGCTTCAACAAAGAGCATAAACAAGAGCAACAGAAATCATGGGGTTTGAACCCGGGAGATTCAGAACAGCACAGAAAGAGTATTAGAGAATGTGCCTCCATTTAAGCAGCTCTGTTCTGGCCCATGGTTTATGGACTCAAGCAAGTCGTGCATGCCTAATGACATGAATGAAAACTTATTTTCCGAAAGACAGCTCCGCTGTGGCCACTGTTCTGTAAATAATAACCAAAGTACACTTATGCCAGATTCTGAGGAAAAGATTCGCTAATTATATAAACTCTCTTTGTCTGTGATGTCTTGTCTCAAATATTTGACAGACTCAGAAATGCTTTGCTTTCCCACATTTCTACTTCCTCAGATAGAATGTTAGGAGACAAGGAGACACCCTAGAAGTGGGGTGCAGCTACAAATGATCTATCCTTGGAGTGTCTACATGACTGGGGCAGTCACAAACAAACCAAGTCAAAGCCACTACAGCTTTGGATGAACCCTTCCTGTCCTTTATTGGATGATCTAAGACATTTTTTAAAGCACTAAACAATAGAAAACTATCACACTCTCTGGATATAGTTTGCTACACTTCATGAAAAATAATTTTATGTAATTCTCAACATTATTTTCCTTCCTAGAGGCTAGGAGAAATCTGATATGAAAAAAAAATAAATACTCCGGTTGGCTTTCTGAATCCTCTTTCCATATGAGCACCTCATACCTCATGTGCTCTATAAAAAAGATAAACACACACTGGTCAAAACTATCGAGACCAAAGTGAATGTGCTTCTCATCACATTGTGGCAGTATTGCCTTTTCTCTCTCCCAAGTCAGTAATGCAGGGTGAGATTTGATCAGAGAGTCATGGATGTACTTTTATCTAAGTCAACTACTATTAGAGCCTTCCAGCAACAGAACCCCTTCTCAGCAGATGGCATCTGTGTTTGTGATGCCAGAATACAGGGAGTGAAGAAGAGCAGGTAATGAGTCATTTTTGCCTCTGCATACTCCAAGAAATTGTAACAACTTGCTTGCCTCCATCCTAGGATAAATGACTTTGTTTAGGGATCACTTTAAACAACCAAGATCACGCCAAAGAACAAGACCACTTGCCTAGCTTGGTTTCATAAGAGTTTCTCTAATATACTATCCCTGAAAAAAAATCATCCCCTTATTTACTTAATAACTTATTTATAAGTTGAGGATGTACTAACTCAAATATAGTTTTATCAACTTAAAAAATGCCCCCAAACCACCCAGGATGTTAATGATCAATTTTTCAAAGTTTAATCTATGTGCTGTATATCTACACACTCTTCACCGAAGGCTGCCCTTGTTAGCCTTAAGCAACCCATCTTCCTCTCCGGTCATCTGAAGCTAATTAAAACTGCTGTACACTGCAGAAGTAATCAATAGCTTTCTACAGTGGATCACCTCGAATCAGTCCAATACACAATTAGTCTACTGGAGATACTCCAAGATACCTTAATTAAAACAAAATATGCTCTGTAAGAGATATCTGCTTATAGATGACTGGCATTCCAAATGTTTTGACACATTTAATGTGTTTATTCAAAGTAAGAGCCTTTACGGAGCTTTTCACTAATCGAATACAGTTGGGTGTTTGACGCATTTCTCATGAAAACATTTTTTTAAAGTGGAAAACATTGGTAGTGAGTATTTCACATTTGTATTTATTAACATTTGGGTATAAATGCACTTCAAATACTGAAAGAACTAAAAGCCTGGATCTTTCTCTTCAGCTTCATAGATTTTTCCCTTTCCCCCACTCCAGAGATCTCCCAAGACAACCCTCAGCAGACAAAGAGGGTTTGTATGGAAAGTGCACAGAGGTCTCCACTCTAGCCCTCTGCATGTGGGAGGAAGGCTCATGCTTCCAAAACTCTGCGGAGGGAGACCCTTTCCTCCACTTTGTTCAGTGTGGGACAAACCCAGCCCCTCCATAGGCCATGACCGATGATCCTGAATCTCACCAGAAACAACAGACCTCCAAGTGCACTTCAGAGTCTGTTCAATTAAGGACAGGAGCTAAGGGAGATGATAGACAGCTATGAAAGCTGGATGGTTTATCAAAGATTAGACTATCCCATTCTGTGTATCTGGGTCAGTCAACTTGTCTCCCCAGAACTCATGCCAACCTTCTCCCTCCATAAACCTTTATTGCCTTTAGCAGTCAGCCTGTCTGTCATGGAAGGCCCAGGACAAGAAACAGGCAGATTCATGTTGACCTTCAGGCCAAACTGCTCCAAGGAGTGGCCACAAGACTGCAGATCAGAGCCAAGGCACCCCTTATGAACACAACCTGTACATGTACGTGTAGTAGGATCAATTTTGAATGATAAGGTAGTACACCCCCACGCCTGCCCCCTCTCTCCCGACCCCAGTCTCAACCAAAGCTGCCTTTGTCAGGTAACACAGGAACTAAGGTAGTGGGTTGTCAGCTGCAGAGCCTTCACGAGCGGCTGCCAGCTCCTGGTGTACGCACACTTGCATTTCAAGATATGATAAAAGACAATGCCTGGTTGCTGTTTCCTCCCTGCCTGTCCACATAAGACGATGTAGAGCTTTCTGCTAGTGCACAGAGGCTCCTCAGGGGCTATGTTTGAAGAGCTGTATTTGTGAAGTTAATATCGGAGCCAGAGCTACTTATGAGAGGAAAACAAGCTCTATGTATTTTGTATGAAACCAGTAGAAAAATGAAGACATTATCATTACTTTTAAAGTTTAGAAAGCCAATAGCTGAAACTGAGTAGTAAAATTTTTTTCCCCTACATATAACCTTCCAAGTGTAGATAGCATTACAGTGACACTTGGCCACATTGTTCACCTCCTGCTGGGTAGAGAAAGGCTTCTCCCTCAGGTGAGCCTGAGGAAAAGTGTCAACCAATGATCAAGTCTCTATTTGACTAAGATAGATAGTACATTTGGATATGACAGGTGGTGCTTTTGTTCTGTTTTGTAGGAGGGTACACAAAGCTGTTTATAGTACATAAACATTAATGTGGGAAAATACACATAGAAAGGTGAACATTTGTACAAGCTTATTTCTACAAAGGCCATGAGAACCTTCTTCACTTTGTGGTTAAAATAAAAAAGCTTGTAATTCAGGTTAGGTTACAGTTTACATGATACAAGTTTATGGAAGATTCTTTAGAAATACATGTTCTTCAACTAATAAAGGCCCGAGTTAAAATTGTTGAGATTATCATCATCATCATCACCATCATCATCATTATTAAAAAAAAAACAAAACATGGCCCCAGTTTGCTTTACACTCTGATTTACAAATTATTTCCTTAGAATACAGCATGCCTCACAGCCTTTTTGAGTCTGGAACGTAGCCCCACGTCAGTTTTTCCACAGTAGTCCCTAAGATCACAAGAAGCGTTCTTTAAAAACAAAACAAAAGAAAAAAGTTCCAGTTAGATGACACTGTTTCTCAACTGAGCTCCTAAAACTGGATTTTTAGATATACAAGAGGACAGGAAACAGATTACTTGGTTTTGTCTTTTTTTTTTTTTACATGTCCATACTGTGTTCAGATGCAGCTACGATGTTTCTGCCAAAGATAAAGATAGCAGGGTGGACAGAGCGGTTAACACCAGAACCAGCAGTGAGCTCAGACCACAGCTTGGAGGAGCAGCCATCGATTTTGTGGTTATGTGGCTGGAAGCACCAGCGAGACCATCCTTTTCATAATCGCGCTGGAAGAAAACAAATGTCTCCATCATCATCCCTTGCACGTCGCCTTCCCATTGAAGCATATTTTACTCACTCACCCCACTGGAAGAACCCCTCCCCAAAGCTGACTCAATATTGTTACCACTGAGACTTCAACTCGCTGACTCAGTCTTAGGGGAAAGAACCATGAACCTGAGTAAGGCCCGGTCTTTTGGATATACTGCCTGGCCAATGCTTGCTGCTTACTCCTTCTTTAATAAGAGATTATTAACACCCACATCTGGGGGAAATATTAGAGCCTGGGTATCCCTGTCCTTTCCCCCCTTTCCACAGATCACCCTGCTTAAGCAGAGGTGTACTGCGGAACACTTTTCCTTCAAGAGAACACTGGCTGAGTGGGAATACTGTTCTCTTCCCACTGAGAAAGGAGAGCAGGAACAACTACCTCTGCAGAACCCTTGTTCCAGCCAAGGAGCACAGAGCTCCTGAAGAGATGAGTCTCTCCATCAATGGTCCCTGCATTCCTTCCCAGTGCACAACGGATTTTGTGGAGAAAAGAAAAGATGCAGAAAGAGAAAGGAGCTTGTTCAGCTCTTCAAGTGGGAAGTCTAGTCCATCAAGTAGGCTGTGGGATCCCCAGCCAACACACGATAGACTTCTCTAATCCCCCACCACACAGGCTGACTTTCTACTCTTGGAAGCATAGAGAGGAGAAGGATATATATAGCCCAACTCTCCCTCTCACCAACTGTGAACTGGCAAGTGTGCTGTGCCCACCTCTCTACCTGTGGTTCATGGTGGAGCTAGAGAGGGCACAGGCTGTTGGCAGAGAATGCTGCTGTGCGTGTCCTCTGGGCTGGGTGATTTTGCGTGACTGTGCTCCCAGAGCCTAATGGGCTTAGGGCCAGGTTGGCTCCCTGATCAGCTTCCCACTTTCACACTTTTAACTTGGTGCACTGAATCCAAATTGCATCCTGCTCCAAAACCAAATAGATACAGAAGGTGTTTAGATTTCTTCTGCTCTTGAAACCTTATTCCCTTTGAGCCTTGAGTAACATCCTATCTTTCCTTAGGGCCCCAAAGCTATGTTTCTATACAGACAGGAAATCTCCTCCCTCTCCCCCACAAAAAAAGCATCACTTACATCAGAAAGACAGAGGTGTGTACTGCCGGACACATTGGATTTCAGCTTCTGTGCCTGCGGAGAAACAAGGGGAAAAAAGCTCATACCCAATAGTGAAGAGTAATTACTGGTAGTCATTAATCAGCAGTGCAGAGCTGTACTAGCCAATAAATATGGGAGCTGTGACTGTGAGTCCCTTCTGTAATTTACAGTTTTCTAGTTGCTACCTAATAGAGAGATAACAGGTGAAGTCAATTTTAATAATATATTTTAGTTAACCTACCATAATACCATCTCAACAGGCAATCAATATATAAAATTAATGAGATACTTTCCCATTCTTTTCTCTTTTTCTTTTCCCTCATACAAACACTTCAAAATCTGGTGTGTTTGACATGGCATGTCTCCATTCTGACCTGTTCCTTCTTAAGACTCAGTAGCAGCTACCTTTCACCGACAGCTCTGGTAGAGCTAAAGCAGGCAGGACAGGGCTATGAAAGGAGCAGTGTGAAAAGAGAGGATGCATTTCTATTTCGGAATGCTAATTTTGAGGAAGTGCCTCCTTCTGTTTACAAATGTGACAGTACAAATCCCCACAGCTTGGTAATGTAGACAGAGACTCCAGGAAGCTTGTTTGTTTGTTCATGTGTGTATTCATTGCTCTAGGCCATGGCAGGCATATTACCCGATGGAGCCCCCACTGTCTCTCAAATGAGGGCACAGGGTGGGAAGAGAAAGGAGTGGTCTTTGGGATCTGAGGGCTCCCTGTTAATGAGGAAAACACTCATGGATGGGGGGGCGGGCTAAGGCACAAGACAGGACTCAGATTGGCACCCTCCAGGGGTCAGTCCAGCTAATTTACAAGCTGCTTCTGGGTGGTTGTGAGAGGGTTGAGCTGTGAAACCATGTGTTTTCTAACCAGATCATCCATCTGGGGGCTTCTCTGTGCAAACAACCCATCCACTATAACACTCTTGTGTTACACAATGTACAACAGAGGAGTAAGGCGGCTTGTCTAAGACCTTGTGGCAACTGGCTTATAGAGCCAGGAGGTAACAAAGCTGCTTTAATTCTCAGATGATAGTTAGACTCTTTCTGGCATTACAGTGTTCCTTCTAGTCTCTGTTGCAAATCCACACAAAGAACTCAATACTCCCATAATGCCACTAGTCACAGCAGCCTTGTTTCCAGTAGACAGAGAGCTCCCCTGCCCATGAAGTGAACCCTGTAGGCATCACCCCTGAATCAAGAACTATCGGAGTGATTGGCTGGCTCGGACTGCCTGGTGCTGGCAGGATGCCTGCCTGCTGTGATGCTCTGCAACTCACTGAAGACATGCTAGATGAAATGATGGCATGCTCACTCAAAAGAGTAATTTATTGACCATAATGCCACTTGGAAAGCATCATAATCTTTACCTATATTTGCATATGCCAACTGTGAATATAAAATAGAAACCTTTAAGCAGGCTTTGAGAATAAGGTACTGAGAAGCATTTTGGGTTGTTCAAAGGTCACTAAATGTTACATATAAGAAAATCAGAGGGGGAATTGGGAGAGGAATCAAATTCACTCAAAGCTGACTTTTAATCTACATTAAGAGCAAATCTGGCCCATTGCATTGTTACATATAGAACATCATATGTTTTGTTTCTACTGGAGGTTGGAATTGTGCCCAGACATTTAAACAGTGCCTAATATTCGGCCTTTTCTTTCCTACACTATCATGTACAAAAGACAAAACCTCCTGCTGAGGATCTTTGCATAAGTAATACGTTCACCAAACTGCATGCAGAAGGCCTCTAGATTGAGGACAGCATGCCCTCAGCCCTCCCTCAAACTGCTCCTGAGCCTATGTTCACAGCTAGCTGGATCTTACTGTCCTGCACCACGGTGGTCTCTGAGGGTTCAGATCTCTCCCCACCAGTTTTATTTATTTGCCTCAAAAGGCCATGCTCTGCTCACTGGTCATTGCCCGCTGTGTTCCCCTCTACTGTGGGAACCTGAGACAGTGCTATAAGAACCTTGCCATTGGGGCCGGGAGTTTGGCCTAGTGGTTAAAGTGTTTGCCTAGCATGCATGAAGACCCGGGTTCGATTCCTCGGTACCACATACATAGAAAAAAGCCGGAAGTGGTGCTGAGGCTCAAGTGGTAGAGCTCTAGCCTTGAGAAAGTTCAAGGTAGTGCTCAGGCCCTGAGCTCAAGCCCAGGACTGGCAAAAAAAAAAAAAAAAAGAACCTTGCCATGAAGGAGTGATTTCAACAGCTGCACTTGCAAAGGCCCCTGTCCTCCCAAACTTTCTACACAGCTACCTGGGATCCCTGGACCTGGTGAACCACTGAGCATCTGCCTCAGACTTCCTCCAGCATCCCTATGGCTCCCCACAGGATGACACATCCAGGTCTAAGCTTCCAGGGTGCGGACATGTGCCCTCTCTCTGGGAATGGCCCATCAGTCACAGAAGAAAAATGCATTTAGACCCGCTCCCTGTCTATGACAGGCCTGCCATCCCACTGGTGTTACTAGAACTCATGTGGCCTGAGGTCTATACTAGTAGACATAACCAAATAAGGTGTTCAGTGAGCCTGTGCAGCCTGGCAACCTCTGATCCAGAGTAAAAGTCACCCTTGTGCTCACCACCTTCCTGACCTCAGCACTCAGACAGTCTGGAGAGTGCCCATGCAGGCTTCTAAACCTGCTTCCAGAAAGAACATGGCTTCCTCCAGAGAGCCTTGGGTCCTGGAAGCCACTCATCATGAATACTGAGGGATCCAGGCAGCCCTGGAAGTCATCCTAACCCATCAAAGGGTCACCATAATGTGTGTGAGACTAACTGGAAAGTGAGGAGATGATCATTGCAGCTATGAAAATGGCACATGACACAATAAAGGGATCAAAGGATTGCCCACAGGTATAAGATCTTATCATCTGGTAAAATGTATGCCAGAGAGGGTCTGGACCTAGACTGGAGAGCAAAAAATAATAGCAGCCAGCGGCCCTAACAATGTACGAGCGGCAGGTAGAGGGGCAGACGTGGGGTTTTGAGCGGTGTGCAATGGCTGGTTACATTCTTAGTAGTTTTGAGCTGTGTGTAATGGCTGGTTACATTCTTAGTAGTTCTGTGTGCCATGTGAACCCCAGAGATTACTGAGGGTCAGAAACCTACTTCTGCAGATGAAGAGTCTACTTCTGGGTCTTAAAGCCAATTTTACAAGCTGGAGAAACCTGTTATATTTCTACATATTTCTACATATATTTCTACATTGGAAAGGCTTTTATCCACAGTATTTTTGAAATACCATCAAGCAATCATTGTCTTGCTAGTCAGGTGTGATAAATGGAAACAGATAAAATTACAGGGCATTATACCCTCTCCCCATTCAAGTATAGTAGAATACTCACCTTCTTTAAATATTGCCCCATTTGCTGAAAACTAGGATGGTTCCAGGAAAATTTAAAGAAAAATAAAACCCTACGTCAACAACTTGTGAGAGTACAGGGAGTAAGGAAAATTAGCAATTGGACAAGTAGCTTTCATTGCTGAGTTACACACCAGGAAGGTCAGCAGTGTGACACAGAAGAGTGTGAAAGCCCTTCCCGTGAACTTTGTCTCACTGACAGGTGGGCTCCTGCTGCAGACCCTAGCCAGGCTGTTCCTGTCTGGACCCCAAACCTTATAGTCTGTGCTTTCAAAATATAATATAAATTTTATTAAAAAGATTTTTTAAATGGCATTTCCCTTCTCTAAATTAACAGGAATCAAGTGATTTGAACAGTCAACACCATTACGGTATGAAAACAGTATGCTTAATTTCTGGTTACCTTTTTTTTAAAGTATCTTTAATTTCTTTTATGAAAGAGTCTTTCTTTAGCAGCCAATTTCTAGTTAGGTTGTTTGGGAGAAGTTACCTGAATCTGTGCTGGAGAAACATCACCTTCAAGACAGGATTTTCGAGATTTGTGTCTAGAGGATGGAGAAAGGCAACGAAAGCAGGCTTGAGGAGCTCATGCTCATGCCAGCCTTCCTACATTTTGGAAAACTGTTCTTTAGGTTCTTCATAATGCCTTTTCCATCCAGCTAGCTGCTACTTTCCTGTTATAAAATTGTCACTGATGGAAATCTGCAAGTCTAGGCACGTCACATAATAGAATTTCCAGGGCACTGTAATTGTGAGGCCAGACCCCGCCAGTCCCTGGCACCAGAGGGTTAATAAATGCATTAGAAGCTGTTAACCTCTACTACCTGGAGTCAGAGTGGGGCCTCCCTACCTTTTACCCCAGCGATTAGCATTGGAAAACCAGTCTTGGTGCCAGTGGCTTTCCTGTGCAGAACACACAGGGACACATATAATTTATGGCCACAGTCCAGTCCCCACATGGTTCTGCCCACAGTAGGCTCTCTAGGGCCTTTGGGACCAGTCAGATTCGTGAGCAGCATGTTTTCTCTCCTTATGGAATCGGAGACTTAAAAGCACACCCACGCAGAGCCTGGCCTTGGGACTCCATTTCTGCAGAGAAGCCAGTGTTTAACCTATGGGTTTCAGGCAGCTGTCAGCCAACAGGGCAGGGTGTACAACCTTTCTGGACTTTCCTCCATGTAGAAGAAAAGCTGTTCTCTGCTCTACCTCCAGAAAATAAAACCAAAGGAAGCTGTCCAATCCGATAGCAACAGACTGTCCAGTCTGAGGCCAAATCGTCATAATTAATGATGCTCTGGTTCTTTTCTCCCTTGCTTTACTGATTAGAGAGATTTGCTATATTAGGAACCTGTTTGCTTAATGACAGAATACAAGCAATAAACAAAGAGATACACAGACTGTAAAATGCAATCAACTCTGCTCTCCAGCACTGACTAACTACCAGGCTGCATCTATCATGCTTGTCAATACCAGTTTGTTAGCATATGAGACTCTTCTATTGCAGAAATTGAGGACTTCTGCTAGGGAAAACCATTGCATGAATTGTTTTCAAAACAATCCAAAAATTGAAGAAGCCACTTCTCAATATAAATATATATTAATGTAGCCAAGCACCACTGGCTCACACCCGTAATCCTAGCTACTCAGAAGGCTGAGATCTGAGGATTGTGGGGCTTCTAACAGAAAAGGCTCTTATCTCTAATTCACAACCAAAACCCAGATGTGAAGCTGTGGTTCAAGTGGTAGGGTGATAGCTTGGAGTGAAACAACTAAGAGACAGCACCCAGGCTCTGAGATCAAGCTTTAGTACCAGCACACACACATACAAAATCGTACATTAATCTGATGCTTTCCTTTAAGACAAAACATAGGAAAAGGAGTGTGTGCCTAATCTGAAGGCAATTTGATCACAGTTTGCATTTTGCACAGTCCATCTGAATGGATTTGTAAGTATTGCATGACAATCTATTAGATATTTGATAGTTCATGTCTCCAAATTAGCTTGTGTACATTAAAAGGAGGCAGACAGAAAGAAGCTACCTGTAAGCAGACACTGTCGTGCTGAGCTACACAATGTTCTGGAGCCTTCTACTTTGCACCTTGTTGGATCTTGCTATTGACTTCTGGGAGGAACAGAGAGGTTTTATTGCTAATCTGCTTACAAGTGATTGGCCAGCCTTCCAAAAATCCTGCCTCTGTCTATTCTGAAACTCACCTTCCTGGTGATTTGCTTTTCCTACAAAGTTGGTAACAACTGTTTGCAGTCACTGGTCTGAATAATGTGCCGTAAAGTCAGCTGTGTAAAACAAGTGAACACATAAATAAGGCCTGCTCAGAGCCTCTGGGCCTGCTTCTTTGTCTTTTGTAACCTGTGTGCAGTCAGCAGGCTGTGTGTACTTTCAACATGAGTTCTTCCAGGAGGAAGTAAGTAGCTGTGGGGGGGCCAGGATAAGCCAGGAGCATCTTTCCAAGAAGGAGCCTGAGAACTCACAGGTCTCCTCTACTTCCTCCTTCCCCAAAGACTATCTGTGCCTCCCTCCACGCCCCCGCCCCAAATCTGTCAAAGCTTCTCATTACTTTAAGCTCTAAGAAGACCTTGAGTGAAGACACTTTACAAGGTCTTCTAAAGATTCTCCACTTAGCACAGGGTGCAGAAAGCCCCGGGGAGAACAAGTTTAGTCAAGCTGAGCAAGTCTAGCCTGGTCGTTAGATGGGCTGGGAAGGGCTGCTGAGGCCTGTGATAGGTTTTTCCTCGCCAGCAGCAAGCATGGCCCAGACTGTCTGACTGTTCAGAGGAGGCCTCCACCAGTGCATGCTCAGCAAACGGAGTAAACGGAGTCAAGGCCAGACAGTTGTGGGAGATGTAGAAACACTCTCTGCATATAGAAGGTCTGTGTACTCACAGGGCAGATAGAGTTTAATTGTGCTATCTGGCTTGAGCTCACTGCTTAGTCTAAAGCAGAAACCCAGAAGGTCTCTGCAGATGGAGTCCTTCCCAGTAGGTGGCCTACTGGGAAATTAAGTGTAAGGAAGGACACATTTGTATGAAATCCTAATTTGAAATCGAAATGTCTCTCATTTACTGATTTCTTGACATTTGACCAGTCACCCTTTGTAAAAGGAAAACTACTAACTATAGTTCTCTGGCTTTTGTATATGCTAAGAATTATGATGTGCCAATCTCACTCTGGATTTCCTTACAAATAGGAGTGGCATTTTTCTGATGCCCAGAGAGGAATCTCAGGAAATTCTTTCGGTATCTATTTTTTTTTTTGCCAGTCCTGGGCTTGAGCTCAGGGCCTGAGCACTGTCCTTGGACTTTCTCAAGGCTAGAGCTCTACCACTTGAGTCTCAGCACCACTCCCAGCTTTTTCTATATATGTGGTACCAAGGAATCGAACCCGGGTCTTCATGCATGCTAGGCAAGCACTTTAACCACTTGGCCAAGTTCCTGGCCCCTCGGTATCTATTTTTTAAAAAGGAATTTTCTTAGTCATTTACAACTATCTTGCTTACAATGAATGCAAAGGTATTACTTAAAAGAACATTTTTTAAGTCCTCAACTGAGCTTCAATTGAAACAATTATGCTTTTCTTGTGTGCTTTCCTGTCATGCACATTCTGTGATGTAATCACAATACTAATACAACCATCACAGATAGGTCAAGGATTGGTGGTTCTGTCTACAGATACTCGGGAAGCTGAGATCTGAGGATTATGGTGTGCAACCAGCCCATGAAAAAAAATAAGCCCATAAAACCCTATCTCCAATGAATTCTCAAAGGTCAAAAGTTGAGTTGTAGTTCAACAGTATAACACCAGCCTTGAGTGAAAAAGCTAAGGAAAAGTGCCCAGGCCCAGAGTACAAGCCCTAGTACTAGCACAAAAGAAGAAGGAAGAGGAGATGGAGAAGGAGAAGGTGAGGAGGAGGAGGGAAATAGACAGATAGAGATGCAAACAGAAGTAGTAGGTCTGGGAACCAACATTCTCAGCTTGGTAAGTGTGTATAACCATCAGAAAGAACAGACGGCCTAGGTGGGCAGAATGAGGGATGTTCTTAGCTTGAAGCTTCACAGGACCTCAAGAATCGGGTTTGCAGAATGGACAGCTTCTGCTGTAATTTAGGATTTGCCCTTGGTATTGGTTTGGTTGATATAGTAAGAGGGTTCTAGATTTGGCTTTATAAATGTTACTATGATTCTAATAATCCCTATCCTAGTGTGTAAATTATGGAGTGATTGTGAGAATCAAGTATGATCCCGTAGAAGGAAGTCTTTTTAAAACTCAAAGTTGTTAACAATGTTCTCTGCTCTCTGTTCTCTGGTCAGTCTTACACTGAGACTGGGGTTGGGGGAATGCAAACTCTCAGGTTTAAATGGGGTGATGAAAATTACATTAAAGAGAAGTAGCTCCATGAGATCCACAGATTTAGAAATGGATGCAACGAAAGAGACCGTCCAGCAAGATATATCAACACTCCTCCATTAGCTAAGCCATCCCTTGGGCCTCCCCGCCACTCAGTCTCCCTACACCGTAAATGGATGCCAAAGCCTTAACTTGTAATTTAACACTAATGGCAGGATGGTGAAGGGGTGTGTGCAGTCTGTGCAGGGTGGAGTGCAATAGGGAGCTCCAGCTGGGCTCATTTCTTCCTTTCCTAATTCTGCAGGACTATCTTGGCTCTTTTTTTCTTCTTCTTTTCCCAATGTTTGGGCAAACCTACAAAACTGTGTGTTTCATTTATAGTTAACTTGCTTGATGAGTAAAATATTCAGACAAGAAGCAATTATGAGCAGTAGTTTAGAAAAGTATGACCACTTAACAGTAAGATGATGCCAAATAATGTGTGAAAGACATTTTTGTTTCGAGATGTGTGTGTGTGTGTGTGCGCGCACACGGGGGTGAGTGTGTGCATGTGCACATGTACATGCATGCAAGTGTGTGTGGTTGTTCTGTAGAATAAATATTCAACCACAGTGGTCTAAAAGCAAAGGGAGGAGGAGGCCCCCAAATGAGACATTTGTTTTCCCAAAATGTGCAGTTGGAAATGCAAATGTGCCAGAGCAACAGAAAAGATTCATTGTTGTCCCCAATGAAAAGTGCAGGAAGCCTATCTCATCAGACACGCATCCTCTTCACCATCAGATAATATTTATTAAGCCTCTCATTCTCCCGTGCATTTATGTGCAGCTGAGTGCGGCCTCGTAATGGCTCTGTGACTTATGGTGGTAACTAAGATTTGATAAAAGAAAAAAAATCTCTGCTGCTTAGAGACAAAACAGGCAGAGGGACACTCTCAGTGTGGTATAAAACAAGGCAAAGGCATTTTCTTTTAATTTTTAGAATGTGCTTTTAGTGTGCCCAAAGAAAGATACTCTAGAAAACATAGCAAAATGATGTAGACTAACAGAGATGATGATACGGTCGTTACTATTACTGATACCATTCACTGAGGAGGAATTAATCTGTTTTTGTTTTTATTTAACTAAATATTTCCTTCTGAAGGACTCTCCCCTTTATATACATCAGGAACAGGAGTGCAGAGAGATTGTGACTTGCCCACATTTCACACCTCGTGGAGTGGCTGTGACAAGATGTGATGTGTCTAATCTCGACTTAAAACAACTGCCGCACAGCAGACTTATACCCATAACCCCACACAGTCCTTACCCCAGCCCTCAGCGATGGCTCTTGCTGTCCTGTACCCTACTGATAAACTACGGATGGCTGTGAGAGTCCTACTTTAAAAACAAAACAAACCTGGGATCACACAGCCAGCATGGTCAGAGCTCACTCAGACAGACCAGAACCAAAATGGCTGACAAGGGGCCCGATGGAGAAGGGATGCTCACTCTAGACAAGGAACAAATCCTACAATGGCTACTCATGTCAGGAGCCAAAGATCCAGCCAGGCTAAGTGGTGTCTTCTGAGAGCTGGGAAGGTGTTACCTTGCATCATAGCCCAGGTCCCTGCCAATGAGGGGCAGAGAGGGGACAACAGCTTTGATAGACAATTCCCCAATGATCTACCATCTTGGCGGCTTTTCATCTAGGCTGTGGCCCCACTAGGTTCTGAAATATGACAGGCGAAGACTAATGGCACTCTTGCTTGAATTTTACCCCACAAGACAAACAGGGCCATTTTCCTATACATATGGAAGTCCCATAGTCCCAGCACAAGGCAGATCTGATTATGCAGGGAAGGCACAGTTGGTTAGAAGTCCTAAGGATAAAAGGTCAACAGGGAATACAAGAAATTGGACTTATTTATAGTATGTGATCTAAGTGTGCTCAGAGGTATTCTCATAGGTTACCCAGAACAAGAGAGTATATTTATAGCCAAGATGGGACAGGCATTCTACGCCTTTTTTATTAAGCATGTTTATTACCAACAATTGGGTTAAGCAATCGTCTAACGGTTGAATTACTGGACTTTTTGATGGGCTTGCCTCACTGCCCTCTGGACCACAGGTGCAGGTAGCCTAATGGATCTTTTTAGAATACACTGGAAGAGCCCATTTGCCCATCCCGACCCTGAAGTTATTCTTAGGTTGTTGTTTCTTTTTTAAGAAAAAAATGCTGCTAAGCAGGAGACTTCATAAATGAGTTATTATAAACAAACAGTTCAACCTAAATCTAGCTTCTAAAAGAGAACATATTTGTGTGAAAAAGTAAATCATGTCCCAGAGGAATCTTGGAGGTTACCAAAAGTACCCCACAGCGAAGGCTGTGTTGACCTATCTCAGGCTCAACACAAACTACCAGGAAGCTAGAACGGTGATAGAAAAATACTGCACTAGAGAACTTTAATATACTTAATTATTACAAGCCTCCTAGGAAGTAATGTTTATCATTCCCAAAGGACAGACGACAATACAAGGATCAAAGCGATGAAAGGATTTTCCTTCTTAGTTTCCAGGAAGATCTGAATTTCCTTGCAGCAAGAAACCTGGTCTTTCAACATCTTCTTGTCCGAAGATAGCTACTATGCACTACAGCCTAAGTTCCTTACACATACAACTTTGAGAACTAAGTATCTCACTGTTGATCTGCTGTCTCCCCGATCCCTTGTCAATAATTGGCACATTCAGTTTTATTTTGCTTGAGCTAAATCAGCACATTTCAATTTAGAGTAAAATGAATGGTAGTGTTGATTCCATTCTCCACAGGAACACAGAATCTGTAAATGCAATCCTTTATTCCCTTACAACACTGTAGACTAATGGGTTCCATACCATAAGTATGGAACAGGCAGAGAACTGGCCCTTTCTTGAGAACTGTCCCTAGAACCGGACCCTAGAGGAAAAAGGGCTTTGCCATAGAACACTTGCTCTAGTGGATACCATTTCTGTGAAACAAAGTTCTGAGCCACAGCTGGTCTGCCCACTGAATACCTAGAGCTCCTGGGTCTACATTCTCATGTGTGTTCCATGCAGCCTTGTGTCATGTCTAGCCCAGGGTGGTCTCTCTTACTAACCCTAATATATCCTTAGCAAAATTCACAAATGTAAGAACATAAACTGTAATCCCAATTAGCAGCATAAAATTGTATCTTATCCTCCATGCTATAGGCTAACATTTTTATTACTCGGAATGAGAGCATATAATTAAATTACAATGTAAACATTCCCCAGTCAGTCCCTCATTTCACAGAATGGCAGAGGATGAGCTATCTGGAAGCACTAATAAGAGACTGACTGTATTAGGGTCAGGAGCTGGAGTTGAGGTGATGTGATCAAGGGCCTCTCTGTAAAAAGAAAGCCATTCTCAAGAGAGGACTAGCTCTCTGCCTGTTCCATTGATGCTCTTCTAGCCTCACAGGTCCTCACTCTGCCCTCAGCAAATAGGCTTATTCTATTTGTAGGACATTAGGTATAAAAGAGTCAAAAAAGAAAAAAGAAAAGAAAATTGTAACTCAAGAACTACTCTACTGTGTGAGCTTAATTTGGAGAGTTATCTGGCTATATTGTAGTTGAGAAAAATAGATCCCAGAATCTGGCTCAGTTGAAAAGAGGACATCTGGGTTTATTAAAGGTGTGCAATAGATTTTGATAAGAGCTATTTTTCTAAGTCATTAAATGGGTTTTTTAAGGAACTTTCTATTCTCCTTCATTTGGACAATTATTAAACTATAAAATAGAAATCACACAATTGCTAAAACTGTAATCCGAAATTTTACAGCCAGCTATAAAATGCTGTATTATTAACTATACTGAGGATGCTCGAGCACATTACAACTTTTTAAATGAATTATAAAGCCCTTACTGCTGATAAAATAATCCTAAATTACAGTATTATGTATCCTAACAATATGTTGAGCTGAAAGTTTGTTACAAGGCAAACATGCCAATCACAAAGAAATCATTACTTGAATAAAATTTGGATGAGGCCCACAATCTGGTAACAGCTGCTTTACAGAGGCAGTGTCGCACCTGACATTGGCAGGCTGGCTGGCCCAGCTTGTCTTCCACAGCAGGCGTCTTTCCTCATGTCCCTTCTCCCACAGAACTAATCAGGAGTCAGGGCCTCCTAGTTTAAAGATGGCACAATGACACTTGGCAGGACTGCAAAGATTAAGGGAAGGATAATGATAACAGCAATTCTTCCTCTTGTCTTCTGATAAGTGAGTTTTTTTATGTCAACTCTTCAGTTTCTAAGTACTTGCCACTTAGACATATGATACCTTTAAAGTACGCCACATATATGCAGACCTACTACCAAATCTAGTTCCCAAGATTCATTTCCTATTTTCCTATTTTCCTTACAGTCTGCCTGCCGCCACTGTCCTTGGAGTTTAAGCACACAATTGAAAATGCATTTTGGCATGCTAGACTGTATGGATGCCTTAATGGAGTAATACCTAGTTTTGAGCTCTGAATTCAAGTAGTCTCTTGGCTGAAGGGCTTGAAAATGCTTTATAAGCAGTTAGTTCAAAAATTGTGTTTTTATGACGGCCTCTTTCCTCCCAGGGCCTCTGTGGGAGGGTCCTGGGACTCGGTTCTCCTGTGAGATCATCTGCTGGCAACTGCAACTGGGAAGATTGAATGCAAGGAAGCCACTGGCAGCCTCCATGCAGGCCATAGCTGTGGTCATATCACAGGCCCAGGGGCTACCTAGGAAAGAGCCTTTGCAGCTCGTGTCTTGCAAGGTGGAGAAATAAAATAAAATAAACTCCTTGTGATCAGAGCAGTATGCAAAGGAAATGGTGGTCAAGATTGGGAATATTCTAAATGATACAGAAATGACAGGAAAGACTGGAAAACACTTTCTGCTGAAATTACACAGAGTCCCTAAGTAAGCCACATATTGCCTTCGATACCACACAGCCTGAAGGCTGTTGTCTTAACCAATGGCCCAACAACTGTGTTTATGAAGCTACTGTCACTTGGATTCAATGCACACCATTGACATGTCTGGGGCTGGCCTTACAAGCCCCCTTAGTCCCATTCAACCTGAATCCCCTGTCCCCTTCGGTTCATGTATGAGGGATCCTACTAGAGCATGCTACCAGCTTTGACATCCTCCTCCAACTCCTCCCCCCCCCCCACTGTGTCATGTGACCAGTGTCTCCTTTGTTCCTTGCAGGTATCCTTGGACGCTAAGGATCCTCTTAGGGTACTTACCTGAGGTACTAGAGGGATAGAAGCAGCCCTCAGAAGAAGGTGATAGTGTAAAGCCCCAGAAGGCCACTGATTTCTTCTTGTCCTTGAATGAGGAAAAGGCTCAAGTGCCTAAGCTAACATCACCGACAGTGCCATCCACAGGTACCACTCAGTCACAGGAGTGTGCCTGCTGCCTTTGGAAAAGTTATCCTGTCCCAGGGTTGGTTTTTAGTGATAGGGGCTGAATGTTTGTATGTCTTCTCCAGTTCCTCTGTTGACACTGTATTGCCCAATGTGAACACATTAGCAGACGGGGCTTCTGGGAAGTGATTAGAGGGAGGAGGTCCGGAGAGCCTCAAGATGGATCTGTGCCCAGCCACAGAGCTCTTCCACATGAGATATAGCAAGAACTCAGCCTTTGATGACCAGAATCCTCACTAAAAACTTAACCTGTCTCCATCTTTCTAATAGGTTTCCCAGTCTCTAGAGCCAAGAGGAATACATTTCGGTGACTTGAGCCTCCCATTTTATTTTGACACTCCCGTGGACTGAGATGGGTAGGAACTACATTGCCTGAAATAGTCAGGAAAAATTTAGTCCAGTGCACCAGTCAGTTCTGACATTCCCTGTGCTCCTTCCCACACAGAGAGGGAAGCTGAAGGAAAGGAGAAGGGTCTTCCCTTTGGGTGCTGATTCTGAGCCAGGGCAATTTTGTCTCCCATTACATATCTGTCAGTGTATGCAGACGTTTTAAACTGTTGCAAAGGGAGAAAAGTGCTACTAGCATCTAGAGAATAGAGACCACAGATATTGTTAAATATCCCACAGTGCTCGGGACAACCACCCTCGCCCCTGTCATAACAAACCATTATCCTGACCAAAATTCCAACAGTGCCAGCAGTAAGTAAGCCCAACCCAGGAACCGACTTAACTCATAGCATGTAGTCACTAAATAATCTCATTGAAATTGCCAAATTCTTCAGCAAACAATGTCAGGAGAAGCCAGCGATTTTGAATAGAGAAGCTTCTGACTTGAAGCTACATGTGACACAGATTTTGTCATTTGTTTCCCTCTGGTGCCTGTACTGGAGCCTGAACTCAGAAACCCATATTCTCACTTTGCTCTTTTGATCAAGGCTGGCACTATTAACAACTAAGCCATAGCTCCACTTCTGCCTTTTTGTTGGTTACTGGAGAGAGGAGTCTTATAAACTTTTCTATCCAAGCTGGCTTCCAGTTATGAGCTTCAGCTCTCAGCCACCTGAATAGCTAAGGATGACAGGCATGAGTACCAGCTCCTGATTTATCATCTTTCCTTATGTGTTCTTGTGGTGCAACAATTCTTGGGTCACCAATACCATAAATTCCTCTGGGCAACAGGACTCAAAAAGGATGTGTGACTCGACCTGGTCCCTGTCATGACTTATCTGTCACCGAAGGTGAGGCAAAGTGTCCAGGAATCTCCAGTGGTAACGGCCCCCTAAACTCATTTATATAGTATAAAGACATGCAAAGTCCCAACTCTGAGCATGCCCTACATGTATGAACATAAATGATCCATCCTCAAAGCATCCCAGGCTCTTCAATCATCATCTGTTACTATCACCACCTTACAGACGAAAAAAAACTGAGACAGAGAGAGATCTGCTCAGTTTCATGCTTAATAAGTGTCATGAGCCCATGCTCCAAATTTCAGTTCCAGCTTCCTAATGAGAACTTCCACACAATTCTCCATCAACTCTGTTAGGTATTGGTGGTTCATGCCAATAATCCTAGCTTCTCAGAAGGCTGAGATCTGAGAATTGCAGGTTTGAAGCAAGAGCAGGTAGGAAAGTTCAGAGTCTTTATCTCCAATGAATTACCAAAAATCTGGCAGTGGAACTGTGGCTCAAGTGAAAAAAAAAAAAAGAGAAAAAGCTCAGTTACAGTGCCCAGACCCTGAGTTCAAACCCCAGCATTGTCCCAAAAACAAAAACACCAATCAACTCGGATAATAATATTATGGTATAATAAAGAATGTCACTGGTTTTGCTCCTGCTTCTGAGAGACAATCTCTAAGTCCCTGGAATATCCTGAGTGACCGTGTCTTTGTTGATTATGAGTCTACTGGCTCATACCTGACCAAGGGAATGGAAGATCAGTGCGAGGACTCAGGATAGAGCTGGTCACCAGAAAAATCAACCACAGGTCACAGAAATTGGACTTGGACTGCCAATTGACCTGACCATCAAAGAGTAGATGGGGAGCAAGAAAATGGAGCAGAGTCACGTGATTGCTGATTCAGTTATCATGCTGGCAATAAAGCCACCTCAGTAACTACCTTGGGCATTGGTGGAGCTTCCTTGGTGGTAAACACATCCATGTGCCAAGACGACAATGAAACGCTCAGATCCCATGAAAAGGGGACGCACAAGTGTTCTGATGAAGGCCCTTCTAGCCTTTGCTGTTTGCATTTCTTCATTTAGTTTGTTCTGACTTGCATCCTTTATAATCAAATGGTTGTCATGACATCAGTTTCTTCAGTTCTGGGAGTCATTCTAGTGAACTGACCTGAAGGGCTCCTGAAAATACTGTAACCAGGTGATCAGAACTGCAGTAGCCTGAGAGGCTTGGCAGGCATCTGAGATGAAGGCAGCCTGTTTGGGGAATCGTGGTCTTAACCTGTGGTCTGACACTAGCATAGGATAGTTAGCATTGGAATTGAGTTGTATTGCAGTTGCAAGCCAGTTGGAGCCAGAATAGGCATCATTACTTTTCTTTATGCTAGTTTATGAACCAATCTGACACTTCAGTCTGCCAGATGTTCAACAAGAATTCAGGGACCAATTTCATCTATAGCAATGCATAATGTTACCCAGAAACAAAATGTTTAAAGTGTTCTCTGATTTAGGTAATACAATGTAGGCATTTAAAGTATATGGAGAAGGAAAGTTATTTCACTTTCTCCTGTCTGGATCAAACATCTTATGTCTCAGGTTTCTTGTTTTTAAAAATGTGAAGAGCAAGAGTATTGAACTCCTGGGGTTAGTATAGTCTTACTCATAGGAAATGCTCTATTCACATTACTTTATTAATATAAAACCATAAAAGGCAGAAGTGATACAAGTTATTGAAGCAAATTGTTCTGGGATAGCTTTTAGGATTAGGTTGTTCATAGTATATCTCAAAGTGGGGTTTGGGGACTACTAGATTTTAGGTGGTATATAAACACAAATATTTTATTGTTTCAATTTTATTTTATATTTATTTTTGTGCTGGTGCTGGGATTTGAACTCATGGCCTGGGAACTGTTCTTCAACCTCTCTGTGCTCAAGGCTCTACCACTTGAGCCACAACACCACTTCCAGCTTTTTCTGAGTAGTTTATTAGAGATAAGTTTCATGGACTCTTCTGCTTGGGCTGGCTTCAAACCACATTCCTCAGCCTCCTGAGTAACTATAGTTGCGAGCCGCCAGTGCATGTTTTGTTCTTGATGTTGTTTTCCCTCAAAGCTGGTGCTTTGTTCCTTGAGCTACAGCTCTACTTCCAGCAATGTGGTGATTCACTGGAGGTAAGAGTCTCAGGGACTTCCTGCCTGGGCTGGCTTTGAATTGTGATCCTCAGATCTCAGCCTCGTAGTAGCTGGGATTACAGCTATGACCCTGACTTTTACAGAGCGTGCGCACATCAAGCCAATGACTCCTACGTTGTTCGTAGATGAGTTGTTCAGATGAGATTTTAGAAGTAAGGTTTTGTAGGTGAGTATCAAGCACATACTAAGATCAGTGGAATATTGGTCTTAGGAAGACAAGAAAGACCTGGGCCTTACGCCTAAGAAGCAGAGCTGATTCCCAAACACCATCTTTTCTGCAACAAGAGCATTTCCTATGAACAACTGTGTCACCTGCTTCTAACATCAGCACTGCTTCAAAATGCAGCAAGGCCCCTGGCAGACAGGCCCAATGTGGTACCCAAGCTAGATGGGATTAGACTTCTGTGGCAGCTCCAAAAAGGAGACTGTCAGTAAGAGGCTCCCAAGAGATGCCTTCAGGGAAGAGAAAGATGGAATCCAAAGCAGTTCTCATCCCTCAGGACCTGACCCTGTCTTAACTGCCTTTGGTTTCCCTTCCTTGCACACCTGGAGTCCAAAGAGTATACATCCCTGCTTCTCCTTCTGTAAGACGTCCCATAATGACATTGAGCAGCTGGTAAGCTAACATTCAATCTCATAGTCTTCTTCAAAATTAAAAAAACAACCACTCAGGGATTCCTTCCATGCTCTGTTGTCTTGGGAACAGCAGCTCCCTTGTAGTGGCATCTGTGAGAGGTAAGACTGTAGCTCGTGTCCAAGGGCTGACAGTCGGATCATTTGTGTACTTGTTCTGTCCTTTAATCCACACAAGAACTCAAACTGGTCCACAGCTCTGCCTCTCCCCAGCAAATGAACGACCAGCTTGTCCAACCTCCAATACAGGTTACCAACAGGCCAGTTCTACCTTTCTAGGAGGAATCACTCAGGGTTTGAACTTCCAGCTCCTGTCAGGGATGGAGATAAACTCCTCCCCCTCACATTCCCAAGGTTGCTCTCCCATCAGGCATCAGTGCAACCTCCCCTCACCCCGCCCCACACCCCCCATCCTGGCCTCCCTCACACAAGTGCCTCTTCTCCAATGGAAGATTCACGGGACGCCAAAGCACCCCATTGCTCTGCAAGCATAAATTGTAAGAAAAACATTTAGAATATTGATTAAGTGCTTCATGCTCGAAGATTTAAATTTACCTCCTGTATTTCCAGGATTAGCTGACATAATGGGGTCAGTCTGCCGGCACAAATGATTTACAGAACACCCTTTGGCAGCTTTCCTTTGAAAATGCAACACTTAGAGTTTCCCTTGGCCACAGCCCTCAGAGTCCTGGGTATTTAGCGGGTCTGGATAATCATCTTCTTGCTACCTTTAGACTCTGGGGATTGGGATCCTCAGAAGAGTTTCAAGATCATCTCTGGAATGGTCAGCCCTCTGTGAAAAATGGACCATGAGGCACTGTGGCTGGGTGGGAATGGAGCCATCTAAATACAGGCCATTTTCAATAGTCTCCAATGGAACAGAGAGGAGTTTCAGGGACTGTGTCTAATCTCCACTCCTCCTGTCCACCTGAAAACCCTAGGCCATGACTCTCTACAGTGCAGGCTTGACTCTGTTCACCTCTTCAGGTTCTCTGCACAAATCCACAGACGGACCCATAGTGTCCCAGCTACAAACCTTCAAGGCTCACCACCAGACAGTGATGGGTCTGCCATGGTGCGGCTAGAGTTGACCTCCACCTCCACATTGCTAAGATGGGCAGAAAGCATTTCTACAAAGGCTGTTTGTGTAGTCGGCGTGCCCATCTCCACACAACCGAGGAGGCGGCCCTGCTGGTTCCATTCTCCCATGAGGAGACGAAGAGGAAATCTAAATCTGAGATTCTCACCTGTTGTCCCTCCATGTCTCACCCACATTTGTGTTTTATTTGGCTACACACACACACACACACACCCTAACCCTGGCTTGAACAGTTCACTAGAATTCCTGTCAAGTTCCTCTTGCCATCCTCTAGCAATCCTACTAGCCCTGGTACTGCATGAATGTCCTGTGTGACTTGTACATACCCTTCAAGGGAAAAGAGACAGACGCACTGATGTTGTCTCAGGGCGTTTAAACCTGGTCCCAGGGCTCCGGGGTCCAACCTGCAGTTACAGTTAGCTTTCTGGACCTCTCAGTTCTGAGGATTCCACCCACTTTAGATGGATAGTATTTACAAAAAACTCTATCTGTATCGAATATGGACAGATTTCTTTTTTATCATTATTCCCTTGACCTCCCAGTATAGTAACTATCTACAGAATGTTTATGTTTGGTATTTTAAGTCAATTGTGAATGGAACTCAGAGGTCCTTCAATATCACCTTAAGAGGTCACCATCTTAAGTCACCAAAGCAAAGCAGTGTTCAGGCATGCAAAATAGATACTTTCTCAACACTGACTTACATCTCCAAAGAGATTTACTCTAAATAAGTGACAATTACAGTGCATTTGGTTTCACTATCTTGAGCTTTTCCAGTTACCAAGTCAATCAAGTGTACAGATGATGAAGTAATTGGTAGAATTATTAAGGTTTCTTTGGTGTGTGTGTGTGTGTGTGTGTGTGTGTGTGTGTGTGAGAGAGAGACAGAGAGAGAGAGAGAGAGAGAGAGAGAGAGAGAGAGAGAGAGAGAGAGAGAGAGAGAGAGGCCACTTTGTACAAATCAAAGGAAGATGCCAACAATAGCACTGCTCTCATCATGCTTGTTACTAATATGACTTCCAATTAATTCTGACATGGGACCTTGGCGCGTTACCCCAAACCCTGCATTTTATCACCTCGGGGGGTTAGCACTTGGACATTTCCATGACATTTTATGCTAATCCATCAACTTTCTTTTTTTAAGCAGAGAGTTTCACAGGAGTCACAATGATCCTGTGATGGCTAGAGACCCAGAATCACCCATTCCCTAAGCAGCTCTGCTATGGGTTTGCTGATAATACCATGATGAAGCAGCCTTTGAAATGTTTCTTTTAGGACGGGGAGTTTGGCCTAGTGGTAGACTGCTTGTCTAGCATGCATGAAGACCTGGGCTCGATTCCTCAGTACCACATACATAGAAAAAAAAGCTGGAAGTGGTAGTAGAGCTCTAGCCTTGAGAAAGTCCAAGGCCAGTGCCCTGAGCACAAGCCCAGTACTGGTAGGGAAAGAAAAGAAAAGAAATGTTTCTTCTATTTCCTCCCTTCCAAGGTGGACGGGGATGGAGAGATCTGTACCAAATGTTAAGACAAGAGACTTCAGTCCCCAGAGTTTTCTCCTATTACTGAATACTTAAAAATATTACACAAGGGCACTTCTCATGGGACGTGAACTTTAAGGTTGTCAAAGACCTTGACTCTCCAGATCTGCGACCAACAGATCCCAGGTTGGTTTCATTAGTTCTATTCTGAGTCATGACACAGGTGGCAGGAACAACCGTCATTCCAAGATATTTCTGGGACCCCCGGCAAATGGTAATTCATCTAGAGACAGGCAAGCAGGCTGGTAAAAGAAGGGCAGACACAAAGAATGAGCCTTCTGGGAGCCCTGAGTCAAGCGAGAGTCCTAAATCAGCCAGAGACTATGTTTTCAGGGTGAAGGCCCTGCATCATCACTGTCACCTCTGTTCCTCTGTCCTCAAATGATTCTTTCAACCATTCTTCATCCAAGTCACCTTAAAAGGTCATCAAGCTGTGAAAAGTTTTACTGATAAACTTTCAGTCTTTCTTCCATACTGTCTCTGAGATCTGGGGACTAAAGCCTAGGTAAAGTGAACATTTTGTACTTGTCTTTCCCATTTAGATCCATGTTCACTGGGAATAACTAAAGCAGTAGGTTCTCTCATATCTAGCTTCTTCCTTCCTCCTTTTTTATTCTTTACCTCCTCCTTGCCATACACTGCTAACATAAGTATGCGCCTTGGTTACCCAACAGTCACAAAACAAGCCAAAGTACATTGGCTATGGGACTACACTGTCAAGGATGTACTGGATGATTCTGGTTACATCTCTCTCTACCTCAGTTTCCTCATTTATAAAAGGGAAGGATGTCAGCTATCCCTGACTCATAGAGCTGCTGTGAAGAAAAAAGGGGAAATGTGAGCCATGTGTTCCCAAGATTCAGGGACACTGTCTACCTGCCAGTGCTTACTCAGGCCAGCGCTCCCTGCTACCCCCCCCCTCCTGTTCCTAAGCAACGTTCAGCATCACATAAGGGACCGTAGGGATAATCACTGCAGGCGGGGTGTCACAGGGGATATTTAAAAAGTGTCATTCTTGAGTATTCATTCTGTCCCATTTGAGGCTCTCTGTTCTTAACAACTAGGCCATACTCATATTTTGTGCATGAGAAAGCTGAGTGTCTAAGTGTGAGCGCCCTTGCCAAAGCCACCACAGTGATGAAGAGCAGGGTGAGACCGGCTGCCAAGTTCCGGAAAAATACAGACATCGGCAGGTTAGAGGCCTTAGGAGTCAAGGTAAGGAGTCTAGAATCTTCAGAGGTGCCACATGCCATTCAGTTAGATCCAAAGTACATCAGAGAGAAGTGTGGCCACCATTATCCCTGGCCAGTTTCATTCCTCCACGCTGCTCTGCTGAGAAGTCAGGTGACAGCCCTGAGATAAACCTCATGGCCTACTCTTTATGTAGCAGAGTGCCTATCACTAATAATGGTTGGCGGACGCTTGGCTTCTTGGGGAATAGCGCACATGGGATCCCCGGCGTTGCCAGGACAACCATGCAGCAGTACACAGAGTCTTCCTGTCAGGGAGGGGTGGCTGGGCAGATTCTCATTGCAAGCAAGGGAATGGTTGGAGGCTAAGCCAAGCCTTGTGCCATAGAAGCCCAAGTCAGAATATGTGATGAAGGTGACACAGGCTGAGAGGCGGGGGCCACGTCCTGTGGCTGATAGATTCCTTTCAACTCATGAGCCGGAACTTAGAACTTGATGGTTTTCTATGATGACTAATCAGAGACGTCACCTACTAACCATAGTCTGACCATTTAGAACTGTGGGAAAGCTATATCTTGCCAACTATACTTTGAGTTCACAGAGGAGTAAAACTGTGCTGTAGTTCTCGAATGTTCATGCCCAGCTACTTCCCAAGCCAGCAAGGAGGGATTTAATAAGTCAGCTGAAGGGAGCCCCAGCTGCCACCCTGAATGTACTTAGATGGGTGCAGAAAGACACTGGTTGTATTGAGGAGCTACTGCCTTTCTTACTGGTCAGAGACCACATCTGGCCCATCAGTGCCTTGTAATGACAAGGCCTTATCCATCATCTAGTCATCGTTTTTGTTGTTGTTGTTGTTTTTAGCCACAGAGAACAGACCTAAGAGGAATGGTCAAGAGCCCCAGGAAGAGGAAGCAGGGTTAGAATTCTAACCAGAGAGGAATTTAAAGTCCTTGCCTGATAAATACCACAAGGTCATTCCTTAAGCTTCCCTCTAACTCAAGACATTCTCTGCACAGTGCTTTGGAGATGGTGAAGCTCCTGAAAGGCTTCGAAAGTCTGAAGAACATCTGGTCACATCTGGGTTATGTGGGTTCCTATCTGCCTTCTCCTTAGTGTTGTGGGGGGGGGTGGGGGAGCGTATTGGGATAGAGGTGTGGGAAGACTGAGGACGGTGACAAAGGGTAAATGAAGGGCATATAAGACAACAAGAGGAGCGAAGCCCCGTGGACTGAGAAAATAGCAAGGAAATGAGAAGCAGGAAAACTCTCCAGACTCTTTGTGAGGAGTAAAGTGAGTGGTAGATCAAGATGGAATGTGGCAAAAGAAGGCTTCTGGTGTGAATTTCAGGAGCCTGATTTCTTGGCCGGGGGGCAGAAGGGTGAACACACACCTACAGTAAGTGTGAGGTCAAAGCACAGTGGTTGACACTCAGGCAACATAAACATCCTTTTTCCAGCATGGCAGGAAACATAAGAGTCCACTCATCACCACTGTACCCTAAATACAGGACAGCCCATGGAAAAAACGAGACTCTGTTATAGTAACAGCACTACCCCCACCACTGCTCAAACGATAGCATCCACACAGGGAAAGGCAGTAAGCATACCAGTCACGTCTTACCAAAGAGTGGAGCACTCACTACTATGAAAAAAAATCACTGCAAGGCCAATTAAACAAACATTCTGCTTTTAACTCAAGGTAGGAAATCAGGGGCACATTGTGCTTCTGCCCTTGCAGATCTGAATGAATCTTGAAGACATTTCTGGGCTGTGATCTTTTTTTTTTTTTTTTTTTTTGCCAGTCCTGGGCTTGGGCTCAGGGCTTGAGCACTGTCCTTGGGCTTTCTCAAGGCTAGAGCTCTACCACTTGAGCCTCAGCACCACTTCCAGCTTTTTGCTATGTATGTGGGGTACCGAGGAATTGAACCCGGGTCTTCGTGCATGCTAGGCAAGCACTCTACCACTAGGCCAAACTCCCGGCCCCTGGGCTGTGTTCTTATATGGGGTTTTGTAGAACAGCCCACAGCATCTCATCTCTGGCTGCTAGAAACAGTTACTTGCTGAAGAACCAACACATCAGAGACAGGCAAGCATTCTAGGTGATGTCCAAGTGTCTGGTATGATGACAAATGACAACTCCTTCCTTTTCAAGAAGTTATAGTTTTTTAGAAAACATGGAATTGGCAATACAGATGCACAGTCCACCCAACTCTACTGTCCCACAAACAAGGACTTTTAGGGGTACTCTTTCCCAGAACTCTCATCTTAGAGAGCTAGATGTTGGGCCCCTTGACCAAAGCTCCCTCCTTAGTAAATGTCAGGGTCAGTTGCTTGTCCATTTGTCTCTCTACTCTATGACACATCTGTTTTCCATTAATTATGTTTAAAATACAGCTTCACATCCATGTCTGAGTAACATTTGCCATTATTTCAGAGCACATTTCTGAAAATAAACCTTTGGGTCCCCTAGAAGTGGGCTTCAGCAGGAAATCCAGACCCCAGTTCTCACCTGCAGATTTGCACAAGGTGGTAAGACATGTGTGGGGATTTCATTCTCAGACCCTGCAGGTGCCTGGGGCTTGTTCTTGACACGGAAGGCTGTGGTGGTGGCAGTGGTAGTCTGTGCTGGGAAGGCTGGCCGCCACACGGTCACATCAGAGCCATTGCCAAAGGCTTGAATTGCATTTTCTGCAGTAAAACAGGAGGAAATCCAATTTCAAAGTCAAGCAGCCAATGTAACAGGCAGGATACATACATACGACCAGAGAGGCACACTGGAAATTTTGATTAAAGCATTGAACTTTGCTGAATAAAACCATCTATCTAGCTATCCTACTTGTGCTAAGAACTGAGCTTTTGGGTGCTCAAAAGTCAATTCAGTCTAGCTGGATGCCAGTGGCTAAGCCTGTACTAACTACTCAGGAAGCTGAGAGCAGAGGATCAGTTAGAAACAGCCTAGGCAGGAAAGTCTGTGAGACTCTTATGTGTAGTCACAGAAAAAGCCAGAAGTAGTGCCATGACTCAAGTGGTAGAGTGTTGGCCTTGAGCAAAAGGAGCTCAGGGACAGCACTCAGGCCCAGAGTTCAAACCCCAGGACCAGAAAAAAATAAAATAACATTCAATCATTAAATAGTGAGATGGATACTTGGATATCCTCCAACAAATGTTTATTGTGTTTCTATTTATATGCCAGGTGCTAAGCAAGGCCCTTGCTCATTGATCAACCCTCAGGCCTTGTTGCTTGGGCTCATAGAGAAATCCTACACTTTGTCAAAATTCCATGGTAAAAGTAAATTGGTGGATGCCTCTTTCTTTTAAATATATTCCTTATCATGAGACTGAGTCAGGCAAAATGTAGCCAGCCACTCTCTCAAAGAAAAATCTCCCTCAGACTTCATCAACAGCTAGAGAACATTTCAGTATTTTTTTTTCTTTTCTGTTCCCAAGTCTTCCAAACAAAATCTACATAATTAGATCGAAACAGTCCCGTTTAAATGAAAAGTTTAAAATGTAAAACTTTAAAAGCTTATTACAATTTCGTGGGATTAGATTGTTTTTTATGGCAGAACTAAATTGGTTGTGTGTTGTTCCCTCCTCAAAATGAATAAAAAATAGTTTTTAATCAGGTCTTCAGGGATTTGGCAAGGATTTGGGAATTTTTATATTTCATACTCATTGTATAAGAACTTAAACTCCTTCATTTGGGGCCTGATGTGCAAATTGTTAATATATGACTCTTAGTTGGCTTCCCCCCCACCCCCCGGTATAAAAGATAAAAATAATTCAGGCCTAACCTTGCCCCAAGAAAGGATTTTTTTGTCTAAAATTTTTATTCTTTTAGTTTAGCAAACTGGAAACTCATTTTCAACAACTTTACTTTTGCGGGGATATAAGAAATAACTTCCAATTAATACAAATGTCTTTTTGTGCTCTTAGCTGTTCTGCATGACTTAACCAGTGGATGAAATGCTGAGAATGGAGAACCGAGGGACCAGTTTCCGTAAATGATCTCAAAACGAACAACAGATCTCTTCCTTTACCCTGTTAAGAAATGTAGATCTTGGTCATGCTGGTACACACTTGTAATCCTAGCACTTGGGAAACAGAGGCTGGAGAATCACTAATTTGAAGCCAGCCTGAGCTCTATACTGAGTTCCAGACCAGTCTATCTGTGCTTTCCCCGAGTGTTAACCTAACCATGTCCTTGTGAGTTCAGTTGCTCAGATGTTTATTCACTCATCCAAACGTTCACAGAAATTAAGTGTCAGGCTCTGCTGCATGTGTTAGGGACAACAGTTCCTCCCCAAACAGAACTGGGGAGGCAAATAAATGAAATCTATAATAGACAGAGGGTGAGAAATAAAAAAAAAACAAAGCAATGAGGAGCTCAAAGATCAGTGGCAAGAGAAGAGGAAGTTGATAAGAAGGGTGGAATGAAGAGGAGGAACTTGATGGGTAAAGTGGGAGGGAGTACTCTCAGAGGGCCTGGCCTCTGGATAAAGACTTGATTGATAAAATGTAGACACTGCTTTCATCACCTCCCATTCTTCTCTCTTCCTCCTACATCTATCTGTCACATACTTGGCTTAAAAAATACAATCTACCAGTCCAACCTAGAAGTAACTAACAGATTGTGTTTGTGTTTGTGGTAGAGCAATTTGAGAGGGGTTTGCCAATGTGAAATTGATAAAAACCGAGTTTCTCCCTCTGGATTAGAACTGAAAAAGTCTAAAGGTTAGAGCCTTTACAAGAGACTGAATGTGAGAGCCCCATGAGTTTGCCATCCAATGCAAGGACACATAAAATAACTAAAAAAAAAAAAAAAAAAAAAGATTCTGGCTGCCTTTGGCCTTTTTTGTGTAGCAAATGCATTTATTTTGATTGAAAAGTCATTAGCAATAAGATACCAGACTACTCTTCCTTATGCCAAAATATTACTAAGACAACTTTAATTTCTCTGTGGGGGAAAAGTATATTTTCCAGACAGTGTATTTTCTCATACTGACTGTATTGTTATTGCCTTATCTTCTTAAAACTTCCATTCTATTAGGAGAATGCAAGATGCGGAAAAGAAAGACAAGAGGAAAGAAGAGCTCCAAACTACAATTCCTTGACATTCCCAGTACCTTAGCAAATGCGGCCATTCTCAGACTAATTTTCTGGGTCTGAATTTCACTTAAGAGTCCAAAAGCTTGTTTAATTTTTAAGAGGATCAAAGCAATAGTTGTCAGCCACATTATTTGAAGTATCTAAGGACTTAGGGTTTTTTTTTTGCAACAAAAGAAGTGATTAAGAGGTTTTAGAGTGATACTCAAAAGCTGTTTTGTGTGCACATGACAAATTGTGAGCTAATCCTTCAAAAACACCAGTCAACATACTGCAGAATGTCAGAGAAATCCTTGTATTTGAGGACAAGGTGCTCAGTAGGGGATAGCTTTTATTAAAAAAAAATAAATAAATGGTCCTTGTCATCTAGAACTCAAAGCTGATCCCTAATGTTTAAGATTACATTGTGGTCCAACAGGAGTGTGTGTGTGTGTGTGTGTGTGTGTGTGTGTGTGTGTGTGTGTGTGTGTGTGTGCTATTACTAGGGCTTAAAGTCAGGGCCCAGGCACTGTTCCTGATTTTTATCACTCAAGATTGGCTCTTCACTACCTGAGCCACAGCTCTACTTCCAGCATTTTGCTAGTTAATTGCAGATAAGACCCTCACAGATTTTTCTGCCTGGGATGGTTTTGAACCATGACCCTCAGACTTCAGCCTCCTGAGTAGCTAGGGTTACAAGTATGAGAACCTGGCTCCAATGGGCATTTCACTATGCCTAAGGATGCTGCCTTTAGATGCTAACCCCGCCACATAAGGCTTTTGTGAATACAGTTCTTATTCAGCTGCAGGACAGACACATTGATACAGATGTCTCATACTGTTCAGGTGCACAGTACACGTGAGATAGCATATTATCAGTGTAGAGTGAGTTTGAACACACACTCTGCCTTCCATAAGTGCCAGCTTCCACATGAGTGAGCGACATTTCCTGGTATCCCAACTAGAGAATGCCCATAGGGGATTGCCTGTGACAGAGCTCTGGCTTTTGGAGTTTGTCTGATGAATGTCCATTGTTCACATCTCTACATTTCTCTCAAGCTCCATCTCTTTAGCAAATGTGCTTCCAAATTGCCTAAAGGACACTGCAGCAATAACCAGCTCTGTTCCAAGCAGGGGCCCCTCCCCTCCTCCATGTAGGAGTGCTTATCTCATCTCCCAAGATAACCCATATTCTGAGTCTCCTGGCCACCTCATCATCTTCCCCCACTCAAGATTTGTTGCTTCTGCTCTCAGCCAACAGTGAACATCCAAGGAGCTATTGATGTTAACATTCTAATTTCTCCCAGAGAGTCCTTGGAGTCTTCTCCCTATCTAATTTGTCTGAGCTTCTCACATTGTGTATTCTGCCCAGGTTTTTAGAGCCTTAGGAATGTACTGGCTGCCAAGATCAAACTTTCGTCTGCGGGTACAAGTATTCTTTCTCACATAATGCACCCTCCAGTATTTGAATTTCTTCCTCTCCCAGGCTTTTGGATTCTGTCTTAGCAACATTAGTTCATTACTTGTTCCTATCCTTGCTACATAATTATATCCAAAAGGAGCTGAAGTCACCATTGGTGACTGGAAAAATAGAGACAGGAAGAGAAAGAGAAGGAGAGAGAGAGAGAGAGAGAGAGAGAGAGAGAGAGAGAGAGAGAGAGAGAGAGAGAGAGGGAGAGGCAGACAGAGAGAGAGACAGAGAGACAGAGAGAGGCAGAGACAGAGACAGACACAGAGAGAGAGGGGGGGGGAGAGCGCAGTAAGATGGGCAAGAGACATGAAACAAAGAGATACCTGCTTCGGCTCAGGGAGGAAAACATGTATGTGTCTGTATGCTTCCTGTGTATTCATTTATTTTTATAAAAACTCACTGAGACATGTGTTGTCCTTGAAGAAATTCAGGAATTTCAAGCATTCTTCCAACTCATTTCCGCTGTTGCTGCAGTCACACCATGGAGCCACACTAAGGCTGCTGGAGTCTATGTAGTTGGGGGTCATCACTGTCCCTGAAAACAGAAAACAAGCCATTTCATTCTCGTGTGATGATGGGGCCCTCTCGATAGCCTAGAAAGGAGCAAACTTTCCCCTGATAGCGGATGTGCTGTGGATAATTACAAACTCTGGGCTTGCTGAGTGGGAAATTTTGTTAAGCAGTGCATTTTCTTGGCAATTAATCTTGAGCACATAGAATAACTTACACATTTACTTTAAAAAATGATAACAATACTCTATGAGCTTCATTTAGGGTATTTTCTTCCTGCAGAAGTGGTAAGGCTGTTAAGGAGTTTGGAGCAAATTAACTAAGAATGCATGAGTCACCAAATCTCTTGCATTAACTTGAAAATGTCATCAATCTTCATAAACAGATAGCAATGAGTCTACATATCTCAAAAAGATAATCAGTGATAGAAATCCATTCTTCTGTGAAGCAATGAAATTCTTCAAAAGAACTACAAGGAAGTTGCAAGGTTTTCAATGTGTCTCCCTACCCCCACCCCTGCCCCACACCACACATCCTGTATCCTGTGTGTTAATGTCTATGAGTCTCCTGATCACCAGATTCTCAACTGATTTAAATGAAGATCTCCATGTGGTAAAAGAACTGGGCCTAAACAGTAGAACTGCTCTGGGCTAGGAGCTCCAGAGATATCCCTCAGAGAAATGCTAGGTGATCCCTTCTGCTTATATTGTGTGGCATTCCTAGTTTTCATAGTGAGTTCTTGACTGGCACAAATGCACCATGAATTCATACTTATACAACTAAATGCCTTTTCTGGGATGGCTCACACCAAGCAGTGTTCATCAATGTCCAGGAGCTTTCTGCGATTAGAGATTCTTATGGGAATAAGCAGTCAGGCGGTCAGTCCATCATTCACAGGGTGTGTTTGGTTCACAGCCAGAAAGAAGATTTTCTTATAATATTCTCTAAATGGTGGCCATGTTATCCTCATCCTCTATTCCTTACTGTTTTGCACTAACTAAATAATATCCTATTTTACCCTGGCCTGAAAAGTCTTTCCTGAAGCATAGAAGGAGTTGTCACTCAGGTGGAGAGGAAATGGGGATTTCAAACATTGAGTGAGAATAATAAATTTATTGTATCCCTGGCACCATGGTGGATCCCAGACTTAGAGAATTAAAAACAAGATTTGTGAAAGAAAGGAAAAAAAGATGGTAGGCTTCAATGTCCCAGAAATCAATGCTGAAGGAGATATCCAGACCCAAGAGAGAAATAAATTTTTGTTTCATAATGCATTCCTCCATCACTCATCCCTTCTATTTCATTGTCGTCAGACATGAAAACTTTGCCAGCTTTAGAAGAACCACACCGAAATGTTGGCTGTGCCTTGTCTTGGCCATTCATGGAGCAGTTAATAAGCATGTGCTCCTAGAACCACATAGGCTTACGTGCTAACAGTGATCACCCGTGGCTGTGTATCTTGGCCTTGTTTTCTGATAGCTCTCTGGTTTGATTTTTCCTTTTCTTGTAAACAGTGGGTATGGTATGATCACTTTTGTTATTTCTATAATTTCACATTGGAATAAGTAATCCCCAGTAAAGACTAACATTGTTAGGACAAAAGGAGAGTGTGAAAGTAAATCTGGAGTAATGACATAGGAAGATGCACTCATTGGTTAGATCAATAAAAATGGTCTATAGCGCCATAAGAATTAAAGTATTATTAAATTATCACCCAAGGAAGCAGAGATGTCATTTCAGATAGTGAAGAGAAACAAATGTACAAGAATCAGAAACAGCACCCCTGTACTAAATTCCATTACTGAAGACTTACGTAGGAGGCACTCTAATGACAAGGAACTTATCCTGTGCTCATTCTGGATGTGAGGTTTTTCTGGGTGGTGATGCTTGTGACCCTATTACAAACACCTTGCTGGAACACACAACCTGTTGGGGCCATCACTCTGGCAATTGTGATTTCTCTCACTTTCCACAGCATGTTCCTTCCTAAATGCCGACCTCCATGGAGTGTTGACAGAAAGGCTTCTGCTGTCCCCATACCTGGGACACCTGTCTTTCCCTCTGACAGCCCTGCTTATCACTGGGTACATGCTTGCTGCTTTCTCTTTTTTTTCTTACCCACCGCTGCCTTGTTTAAGGCATTGTGCTCTTGAATGTAGAGAACGTGGTTTGTCCAGTGCTTGGTGTCTCAAAAGACAGAAGAAAGGCTGTTTCTGTTATTAAACAATTTTTATAGAGAAATAAACCTATCAAACATTAGTGATCCCTTTTACCTTGGATTCCAAAGACGGCTAATGACACAGAAGGACCCCACTCTTTGGGATTTTTATGTCCAAAGGGCTAGTTCTGGGAAATAGCTCCGCTGATTTCCCCAGACAAAATGGCTTTCAAGTTTTTTCTTTCCAAAGTTCCCTAATTCAATTAACTTGGTTTGACTTGCTTTCTTCTTCCACAAATAAGTAAGCTTATTTTCCTGTTTTTGTTCTTCATGGTCAGTTCCCCAGCCGAGATGCTTCACTTCTCATCCCACTAGCCGTCTCTCTGCACTTTAATAATACCAATTTCCTGCCTTAGCTTTTCCTGTATCCTATTGTATCCATTACTCTTGAGTGTTTTCTTCCTCCCTCTCCACTTCTTCTTCTTCCTTCTCCTCTTCATCTTCCTTCCTTCCTTCCTTCTTTCCTTCCTTCCTTCTTTCCTTTTCTTCACTTCCTCCCCCTTTTCTTTTTACAGGTGTGACTAAAGGGATTATTGTTAAAACCTCAATACAGAGGCTTCTGGGCAAGCATCATCAGGTTGTAATGAGAAGTGTGACGGGTGAAGGTATTTGTAAACCAGACCCTCCTCCCACCCTACAACCCCCAATCTTACCAATGAGCCCCGAGTAGGCAAGGAGGCAGTCTGCATAATTCTCCTTTAAACAGCTGCTGACAGACCTTGACTCCGGTTGACAGTTGGTAAAAAAATCTGCTAGGCGAGATCTACAATAGGAATAAAGGGAGACATGTGCTTAGAATGTCCTAAACTTGTGAGGTAGTAAGTGAGGTGTCGGAGACAGAATGGTTAACGGGCACAAGCGGTGTAGTAATATAGGAGGAATAACTTCCAAGGTATGGTGGGATAACTATAGTCAACAACAATCGTCTATTTTAAAATCACTAGTAGGGAGGATTTGGGATGTTTTCAACATAAAAATAATATTCATGTTTCATGTGACAGTTAATCTGATCTAATTACTTTACAATGTAAATATATTAAAATACCACATTGCATTCCATAAATATGTAGAATATTGCTTCAATGACAAATATAAAATATATATTAAGAGAAAAAATATCCAAAGTCTCTGGACATGCATAAATTTTATTCCTTTGCCAGTATGCCTCTTTACACACACACACACACACACACACGCACACACATGCACACACACAAACTATTTGAATATTATCATCCCAAATATCTACCCCCTCTTTCCCTACCAAGCCCTCATCCACCTGTCTGTGCCTGTTTATTTGGAGAGAAGTCTTCAGGGTCTATAACTGGAGAAATCTCGAGGCTTTGAAGTTCCCTTTCAATATTTATTTCTGACTAGACTTATTTGCATCTTTAGGAAAGATGCTTTTCTACACACTCACCAGAGATCCACAGTGGGAAAATATTTACTTTATACAAAAACGTGTTCCCGGCATCCAAGTAGGATCTTAAAGCCCATCTGCTCCCATAATTCCTCCTGGCTTGAAGAATGCATGCCTCTGTCTCCTAAGGCATCTCTCCTATGCTCAGGAGGGAGTGATTTCTTCCAACTTTCTGGCACTTGAAGTGCTGGTCTTTTGGGAACAGAAGTAAGAGGCAAGAGGGATGGGTGCATCTCCCAGTGAGTGGCTTGAGCCTGTGGTGGTTTCGAGAGGAGTCCTTGGGCCAAAGTGTAGCTCTGGCTCTACTTTGGCATCTCTGAAGGGGCCAGTACATTCCTCCTGGAAGACCTGTGGGGCACTGAAGTTGTAGAAACCCAGAAGTGATGAGAAACCACAGACTTGCTTTGTGCGGCCAGCTGGCTGTTTCTGACTCTGAAAACAGACCTTGTTGGAGAAATCCTGAAGGAGAACTGAGCCACCTCTGAGGTCATGCCAGCAGGTTGGGGAAAATTAAAACTATCTGCCAATTATGAGACATGGAGAGGTTACTCTCAGTTTTCTATCTCAGACTTGCTCAACTTGGCTGATTGACACTTCCAATGCTGTTTTTAATTCTTCCTATCCAAGAGAATGTATTTGCTAAACATACGTTTAATACCAACAAGCCTGGATTGATGGGGCTGGACATGGCAGGGGGTGGAGAGTAGGGTGGATATATATGGAGTATATATGCTGCACATAGGAGTCCATGTGGTTTTTCTCATTGAAGCTGGATAATCATCCATGTTGACTTGGGGGGGGGGGTGCCTGGTCCATTGTAGTAGATCTCGAGGGCAGATACTAGAGGTCTGCTTTATTAATTAATTTATTTATTTAAACTTTATTTTTGCACAGTACCTGGCACTCCTCAGAGAGGCTTTAATTATCCCTCTTACTCAGGGTCTTTAAGAAAGGCTTAGTAAAAATCTATGAGACAAGGTTGAGCATTGGTGGTGCATACCTGTAATCCTAGCTATTCTGGAAGCTGAGATTTGAGGATTATGGTTCAAAACCAGCCTGGGGAAGGAAAGTCTATGAGACTCTTATCTCCAATTAACCAGCAGAAAACTGGAAGTGCAGCTATGGCTCAAAGTGGTAGAGTGCTTGAACAGAAAAGCTCAGGGACAGCACCCAGGCCTTGAGTTCAAACCCAACAAAACAAACAAACAAACAAAAGTGATGAGACAGTGGATGCTTGCGCGTGTGCTGGCTCTTAACTTCCGTATGGGTCTTGCAGGTGTTTTTTGCTTTCCCCTGAACACATGGAAGGATATAAAACCTAGCTATTTTCTATAGTCTAGTTAAAGGATTTATTTCTTCTGAGGAAATCCCTAAAGGTGGCTTGGGTTTACTCAACTGGCTCTGATAGCCTGCAGCTTGGATTGAGTGTTAATTTCAGAAGAATTTTCCTGGTCATGAAAGTTAATGATCTAGTGGTACTGGACTTCCAACTTTGCAAAATCAACCCAAGCAGCTGGGGTCCCAGCTCTGCACACAACCTAGCTGTTGAAAAGCTCTGTGCCCTGGCAGCCCCTCATTCCCTGCTTAGCCTCCAGAGACCTGTCTTGTGTTTCTCAGTCTCTCAAGCAGACTATTAACTGAAATCCACTGTGAGGTGGATTACTGTCCTTCGGTGCGAGGCTAATGCCACCAGACTCATTTTGCTTAACAACCTCAGTCCAATTGACTCACAATTGGACTCTGGAATGAAAGGCTAATTGAGTCAGTCTGTTGAAGAGAGCATTGCCCCAATTGGGAGAATAAAACAAAATGCACTGCTTGAGCAGAACCCTAGACGGCAGTGTACTGAGAGGAGACGGTGGGCACGGATCCCAGCCTGAACGCAAGCATAGCCAGTGCAAGGGAAGAGAGGTACAAAATGAGAGGGAGAGAGCAAGAGAGAGCAAGCGCCCCAGTCCAGTCACCACACTCAGGCTTTCATGGTTTTGACACACCTGGCCCACCACTCCTTGATATTTAGTTTGGAGATAGGATGGTCACACTGTAGAATTCCCATTTTGTAGGACAACCTGAAGTTAGAAGTTTATACAGCGTTGTACTGACTGGATCCAGCTCAGGGCTGCTTGGTGGACTTGTTATGAAGGATTTTTTTTTTGGTAGGATGACTTTGTAGTTGGTGGCCTGAAAGTATCATGGTGAGAACATACACACCACAGCAATCAGCAAAGGCTACAAAGCAGGGCTTCTTGCTGTTCTTAGGGAACAAGTTGCTAGCAATTAACCGGCATAACACTGCTGAAGAACCTGATACAGTCAAGCCCACTGATAAAACATGTATTTTGCCTTGGGAATCCAGTCTCATCCCTTCTGTGACAAGTGTCTTCTGCTAGTCACAGGGTGCCAAGTGAGATGGTATGGTACCCATTAACCACCAGGCTTCAGATTATTCCAAAGAGAGAAGAGAGAAGAGACACCCTCAAAGGATTCTTCCTCTGGAATTCCTCCTCTTTCCACGACTGCTAAGACCTCTGCTGACACTATATACTGACAGTGACCGGTTATCATCCATCCCAGAGACTCAAGGATGGATCTGGTGCTTGTGATATAATAATGAAAAATACCTGTCTTGGGGCTTATATAATCTGCAGTTCAGATACTAAGAGAAATAAGTAAAAGGAGTCTACAATTACAGTGGCTAGCTCTTTATAAAATGTAAGAAAAGCTGCTAATTAGAAAAAAAAGACCAAAGAGGAATACGAATTTAGTGGATATATTTTACAAACTATCTATTCTTTTTCCTGAAAACTCTAATGAGGTAGATACTATAATTTAATCCTAATTTTACAACCTAGGAAACCAAGTCTTGGAACATGGAATTACAGTCCTAGGATTTTTAAACCTTTCATTCTGACTATAGTACACATGCCTTTAATAACCCGTAGCTAAAGAAGCTGGCTTTAAAAAGACAATGATTTTGGGGCTTTTGAGGATTCCAGTTGTGGAATATCTGTATATGCTAGGCATAGATATAAGACCTCCACAGCTGTTCACATATTCAATCTGCAAAACAACCTATATGCAGTGATAGTACCAATCCCATTATACAGATAAGGAAACAAGCCCAGTGATAATAAATGGCTCCCTCCAGGTTTTCAAACTCTGTGGGGGAGCCAGAATATGGCACTATTCCATCAGACTCCAGAGCCATGACTCTCTACCGCAGTCCCTGTCGGGAGCACTGATAGCCATTCAGCCTGGACGAGCAGGTCACAGAATGCAAAAGGCCTCAAATGAACTTAACATTGAAGACCTTAAACTAAGAAGTGACATGACCACAGCTGCATGTAAGGAAGATTCTTATATGCAAATGACAGATTTCTCAGTTGTTCAGCAGTGACTTGCTCAAGACCCCATTCCACATTCACCTGCTGGGGCAGCCACGGGGAATGCAGGAAATGGCTAGCGGTAGAAGAACGGTTTCCTATAAGACAGCAATAAAAGCACTCAGGGCCAGAAAGGGAAGGAGAAACGAAGATGTGTTGAGCAGCAGATTATCTCTGGAATGGAAGTTGAGATGCAGAAAGGAGCTGGCAGACTGCCCAAAGGATCAGAGAGTACTGACAACTCAGTGGTAGGAAAGACAGCAGACGATGGCTTAGCAAGGCAGAGAGTGGGGTTGGCTGTGGCTGGTTGAGTGCATGGTATACTGAGGAGCCAAATCCAGCAGGCTGTTAGAGCGCCAGCTCTATATCTGTGGGAACTGATCTGAAAGCTTCAGCAGCCCAGGACCCCCGCAAAGGCACACCCTGGGTTAGGAATTGTGCTGTAATGGCTTTCAGTAGCTTCCCTGCCTAGGCTGCTGTGACCCAAACAAGGAAGCGTAAATGTTCAGTATGGGATTAACAAAGAAATTCCGCAATTGGATTTCTTCTGGAGACATGAAATCTCCATGACTACAGCAGTGATGAGCTCTGATTGTTTTTCTTCACGAGAAAGTGAAAAGGAAATGAATAGGCACTAATGTAGAAATGTATCGCCTTCTGTAAGAGAAAATCTCCCTGCCTTAAAGAGAAAGAGAAGACTGGTAAATGCTGTGATGGCCTTAGGAACTCTGCAAAAAGAGTGGTTTGTACAAAAAAAATCGTATTAAAGGAAGCACACTGCTAACTGGAAATAGAAAGATGATTATAATGATAAAGCCTAGACAGTCTTCTGAAATAGCAGACGGATCTTTGACAGTGTAGAGTGTGTGTGTGTGTGTGTGTGTGTGTGTGTGTGATTTGTCTATTTTTTCTGTAACTGTTTTGGGAAAATACTGTTATGGAGAACAAGTAAAATATATACCAGTAATCAGTAATGTCTAGTTTAATTCTTTCTAGATCATCATAATCCTATAAATGTTTTTTTTCCCCTTAGTACAAATTTCATACTTGGACACAGGCCCTGTGGTTGGTGGAATTAAGCCTGGACTTAGAATTGTGAGAATTTGAAAGGGATCCAGGCTCTGACACTAATTAACCAGAGTTCCTGAGTATTGCTTAACTTCTTAGCTCTGGGATTTCCCTTTTGAAATCTCAGAAATGCAGCCTATGGCATACTTAAAGCTCGCAAGAAAAAAAAAAACTACTTTCGTTTTCAAACTATTATTATTATCATTATCATTATTATTATTCACATTCCATTCTTTTTTCTTTCTGGTACTGAGAGGCTTGACCTCAGAGCCTGGGCATTGTCCCTGAGCCTTTTCCATCAAGGTTAGCATTCTACAAATCAACACACAGCACCACTCCCAACTTTTTGCTGGAAATGAGAGTCACTCAAAGTTGTCTGCCTGTCAAACCATGATTTTCAGATCTCAGCCCCTGAGTGGCTAGGATTACGGGTGTCAGCCAATGGTACCCCATGCCCACATTTTATTCTTCCACGAGTTACAATTTTAGTGTCGAGATGTTTGTTTTTTCTTCAATCTAGAAAGCAAACGCTGTGTTCCAGCGGATCCTCACCACCCATATTCAGGACTACCATCAACCTGGCCAAAGAGATCAAGAGACTGCTCAGCATCCCATGGCAGCAAACACTGATGGCATTAGCAAGAGGAGGAATTATTATCTACTTGTAACAGCCCTTAAAGGGGAGAAGCATGGAAGCCATCCCATTTTCATTTCCATTGGACTGTATTGAAGTCACTTGTAGACTTCTCTTCCCCTTCCACAGCTGCCTGGCCTGCTCTGTAGAGCCTTCTTCCTCAACTTGTCCTGCCTTAAGAGATCCTACAGGTCCTCAGGATGTCACACAACACCACATGGGGGCGAGGGCCCACAGGAGGGAGGGAGTTTATCCATAAATCAACATCTCATTACAATTTTGTCTTTGCTTTGTTTGTATGAGACAAGGTCTCATTACATAATCCAGGTTGGCCTCCGATTTTTCCTCCTCCTTAGGCTCTCCTTTCCGAGTGGGTCTTTAGGAACCCACAGGATTGTAGAGCTTGGCTTCCTGGCAGAAACCTAAGTTCCTCCATTGTTCTGTTTCTGGAAGAAATCACTAGAGTCCTTCTCCGAATTTGATGTAAATGGTAGGACGTTTAAAGTTTCAAATTTCAGTTCACATCATTTGCTTTCTAAAATCCTTCTAAAGGATCTGTTCAAAGAAGCCAAGAGTTAATGGTAAGAGGTGTATAGGCCTAGGAGCCCCAGTTGCTAATCTAGCTCCACACTGGTATTCTCATGTTCCTTAGCAAGCTATTGAGTTTCTCTCCAAGCCTCACCTCCTTCTCCTGGAAAATCTGGCCAGTGCTACTGACCATTGCTTCCAATGTTGGCCTAGACTTCTTCCTCTAAAGAGCAATCTTATCATTGGTGAAATAAGATAATGATTATATACAGTTACTTGACACACTGGTTGCCCAGTACAATTTAGTTTCCATTCTTTCATCTTTCCCCCCAGTTCCTAGTGCATTCCAGTGTTCAGCAAGTCAAACTGAGAACCTGTCTTCTTCCCAGATTACATTTATATGCTACATTTATAGGCTACATTTGTGTAACTAAAAGCATCAACTTTGACCAAAACACTTTTGAAAATTCCCAAGTGAGGCATCCTCCAGTGTTGCCGAAAGTCTCTCTGTCATAAAAACTCACAAAATAAACATAGGTTAAGAGAAGCCACTCCCCCTCAACTGTAGAGAATAAAGACACATTTTTAAATGATTATCCATCTGTTACTTTATGACTACTTCTAATATCTTCTACAGAGTTTTTTTTTTTTTTAAAGAAGCTTGAAAACCATACTTCTAATATTAGACCAGGGACAACAAAGCTAGCACACTGGAATGGTAATTGTCTGGTATAGTGACACAAAACAGATTTTTTTCCCCTTTTCTGTTTTTAGAAAATTACCTTAGCCCTTATTCTCTAAGAGCCCACTGGAGCACACGTCTGGAGAGCATCCTGCAGGAAATTGGAGCCTATATTAAATACATATTGAAGGGGGTGTTGTTTTGAGTCACTTTGGGCTGTGCACTCTGGCTTCCTGGAGCAAAGACCCAGTACTGGCCTGAGAGTTGGCTGCAGAGCTGGGAGTATGAGCCTGGTCCCCTACTACCTAAGAGAAAGTATGGAGGACCATCAAGTGGCATGCCACTTTAGAGCAAAGCCCGGGGGCAGATCCACACTCCCCAGTGCATATGCACAAAGCTCTACACATCCTGTGCTCATCAGCCCCTTACCTTGCTTCCCCCTCATGGTGGGATTATTAAACCCAGGCCAACTGCAGCACTCAAGGCCATTTAGCCAGACGTTGGCCACATGTTGTTGAGAAAGAGTACAACAAGGTCCAAGAAGCCTTAGAGTCTTCCCTGATGCCTTTGCTTCCTGAGACAGGAAAGGCCCCGTGGCCAAGTTGAGATCAACACCTGTTCTCCCCAGATCCTTACTCAGCCTCATCCTGGTATTTCGAGACTCTAAGACACTTAATGAAACCCTGGGGATGTCTTGATCATCACTGTTCCTCTCCTAACTATTTGGCCCACCTCTGGAGCCATTCCTGGCTGCAGTCAATCTAGCACATGGGGCACAGAAATCTTCCATTACTGAACTCTGAGCTGGGCCACAGAGGCTGTTCCGAAGCTTCACCTACCAAGGAAGGAGGTCAAGTAGCCCAGAAGAGACTTGTATTCATTTCAGTCTTCTTGGTCCTTTCCTCTAGGCTGACTTTGGTAAAAAGCAGCTACAGGGCAGAGGGGCACTGTTTCCGTAGCCTTTCTGATCCCACTATAGTGAGTCTTGCCCCTGAGAAAAATCTGGATAGAATCAGATCCATGTCAATGAGTCTTCTGAAGCCAACTTGTGTGAAGACTGGCAGCCATCCGTCAACCTCTACCAGGCAGCTTCTTGCATACTAGCAAATTTGAAAAGCAAGTCATGGGCATTGGCAAGGAAATCCTTCCTAACGTTAGAGAGCCTTTTGACAGCTTCTGATAAGATGTCCCAGAGCTAGGACAGCTAAGACACGCTCTCTACCAGCCTCAGCCAGTTTCTCCCAATACACACCCTGATGGTTACTGTAGCAGCAATCTGTAGAATGGCAAAAGAGAGCACAGGAAGGTGCTATCCCCCAAACAAATAAAGATCTTTGCATTGCTCAGGCCAGCTATGCCGGATACTGCAGAACAGCTAGCTTTGGTGGTACTTGTTTCTAAGGGAAGAAATTGAAGATTTTTTGTGTGTGATAAGGCAAACATAAAGCCCTCATTTATCCAGTAGTTGTCTGCTGGAATAACTGCAGGTGATAAGTATAGTATAACTTTTTGGATAAATCTTCTCCCATAAGCTTTGCGTTTTTTTTTTCAGGAAAAAGAAAAGGAATAAATCCATTTTGTGACATTTGGCCACAAGGAGAAATAGAAATCAAGATGTTCCACCTTATTTTCACCAGAAGCACACTGTGATGAATATGGTGCAAATGTATATCACATGGATTCCAGAAGCCCCTCCAGATTCGGGAGGGAATTTCAGAAGTAGCTTTTCATTCTTCCTAGAACTCAAACACACCCCATGTTGACTGCTTAGAAACCCTACATAGCAATAGTCTTTCACTGGTGATGTTACTTCATTATTTATGTCCATTGTTCCTTTAGCAGGACTTTGATATATATTCAGATGTAGCTGTTGATGCACAGGTGTCAATATAAACAGTAGAAGGAATTTGAGACCATAATGGCAGACAGAGGTAGAAATTGTACCTGGCTTTGAGCATTCTGACAATGGGAAGGGAGGTAAGTAGATAAACCATCATGGCATATCCTCAAATGAAAGCAAGAATGGCCATGCATGGCAAGTTAAGCAGCTATCTATGAGGTACCTCTAGCCCTTGATTAGAATTTTCAATCCAGCTACTTACTAACCATGACATTTGGGGCAAGTGCGGAAATTTCTCAGATTTCCTTGTTGAATGACAGCATGTCCTTCCAATATTAATGGGAGAGGCTAGGCACATCCAGAACCCTACTCCTATCTGCAACTGCTCACACAAGGGTTGTTAGGTGGCTTCTGTTCTGCTCTAGACCAGCCCAGATGCTCTGCATTGATCCTGGGATTTCTATTAAATACTAGGCTGGTATTTATTCCCCCTCACACACACACACCTGGTTGTGGGATTTGAACTGTGGCCATGGACCCTGTCCCTGAGCTCTTTAGCTCAAGGCTAGCACTCTACCACTTGAGGTATAATGCTACTTCTGGTTTTCTGGTGGTTAACTGGAGATAAGAGTCTCAAGGACCTTTTGTGCCTGGCTTGGCTTTGAACCATGATCCTTTGATCTTACCTTTCTGAGTAGCTAGGATTACAGACATGAGACAGCAGTGCCCAGCTTCTTTTCCTCTTTTTTGATGCTTCTTCTCTAGAATTTATCTGCTAATCATGCAGCACATGAAATGCTTTGTCCTGAGGTCATGGATTCTTGAGTTCAAGGACTTCATGTGCCTCGTGATGCTATGATGAACACCGAGCTCATTCTCACCGATATAAGACCAAAGAGATTTTTCTACTGAATCCTTAAGATCATCAAGTAAAAACAGCATTTTATGTTATGAAACCACAGCCCAGAAATGGGTCCAGGCAAATTCACAGGTCACTGCACATGGTCCCCTTACGCTGTCCTCCGCTGGTCAGCTGCCTGAGGGTCTATGCTGTCTTGAGGGGGTGCTGACTATTCTCAGAAAGATGTGGGGAGATAGACAGCTTAGCATCCTGATGTTTACAATTAGAGGGACTGAATTCTAAATAGCTTAGGGGAAAATCAAGCACATTTTAGAAATTCTCCCCAAATGCTGCTTCCTTCAACCCAATCCTCGATCCACTGGGGTTCCCAGAAAATGAAAAATTAAAATTACACAGACTCTCTTGACTTTAATAATTTGCAAATTGCTTCCTCTTGTGCCTGACCCCAAAAGGCAAGCACTAACTATCTCTGTGGAGCCTCCGCACAGAGGAATTTAATTCACCTGTCCCATGCATGTATAAGGGACCTCGTTGCTAAGGGTTCTGGGACAGCATGAGAAATGGAGAGGGCAAATAGATGTCTGAAAAGCTAATGATCTACATTTCCACAAATAAACCTTAAGCAGAAACATAGGAAAATAAGATCCCCTATTAATCTTTAATGGGCTTCCAGACTTCCTAAAGAAAATTATATTCAACAATAAATATACACTAGGCTACATTTCTTCTAGGCAAGTTGTTTTAAAGTCAACAGAGACTTTGAGCTTAGCAAACAACTAGTCTCTAATATCTTCCTTCTGAGATAGGGCACAGAAAATATCACTATTGCTCAGGAGGCAGAGAATCGTGGTGTTGTATGTCAAAAGAATAAATTACTCTACTGCTATCAGATGCTAATGCTCTCTTTTTAAAAAAAAATCTCTAGGTCTTCTTAGTAATCCATTCTCATTTTCAACATCCACTTGGGACAGCACCCTATCCTTTAACATACTTTCTACGTTTTCCCCAAATTCCTTTTCTCCTTAGAGCACAATAGAAAGAACAGATTTTTATGATTTATGTAATCCATTCTCTAAAACCTAGTTTCTCAACTTCTCTGCCCAGACAGTGATTGAAAAGCCTACTGGGACCCTACATAGGGGTCCCAATTGATCTCTGGGCTCTCTCACCAAGCCCCCCCTCGCTAGTTCTGAGTCTAGAGTTGGGCACCAGCCTGGCCTGGCATCCACACCCTGGCCTTCATGCCCTGGTTTACACCTTCATTTTGTCATCAGTCTTGACCACACCTTAAAGGTGAGCTTCAAAAATTATGACCAAGCCAGGCACGGAGGCTCATGCCTGTAATTCTAGCTACTCAGGAGGCTGAGATCAGAGGATCGTGGTTTAAAGCCAGCCCAGGCACTGAAGTCTCTGAATCTCCAATTAGCCACCAGAAAACAGAAAACTGGAAGTGGCGCTGTGGTTCAAGCAGTAGGGCAGTAGCCTTGAGCTGAAGAGCTCAGGGACAACACCTAGGCCCAGAGTTCAAGTCCTACAACCAACAAAAATAAAGAATTATGACAAACACAAAGTATATGTTCAATAAATACATGCTGAACTGAATGAATGAATAAATAAGAATGAGTAAATGATTGAATTGCAATTCTATACACTATGGTTTTAACCACGTATAGACAGATTGTACTCAGAGATATCTGAGAGTATAGGTTTGACAAGCTAATAGACATAGATTAAGAAAACAGTCATCTAAGATGAATGCTATAACATCAATTGCATTGATGTTGAACCTGCAACTGTGTCTGATGCTATACAGGCTCCTGTCATTTAACATACAACCTTCTCAGACAGGCTAATCTTAGTTCGAATATGGATCTAGCAGCCCAGGAAGGCCCACAACCAGCCCAGTCTCAGAGTTGGTAAGGGGAAAAGCCAATTTTGGAAAGTAAGTCCCTACTCAACCCATAGCACTGAAAAGATGAATGCTCAATCTTTTCACTTTAGCTCTCAGATGTCGGCAGCCATTTTGATATGAACTATGAAGCCTAAATCTGATTTAAGTGGTTCGAAGTGATCTTTATCATGTCTAATAAAGTGTAATGACAGAATTAGTGGGCATTCTTTTTTATTTAACAGTGCTTACAATTAAAAAAAAAAACATAAAAACACAGCATCTGTAACTGTTGTTCAGTAGAACTCAAATGCAATCCAGAGACAGCTAAACCAAAAAGTCATCTGAGCCCGGGTTCTGTCCAGAAGTGAGGGATGCCAAAGTGAATCCTCACATAAGGTAGTGGGCCCCCATACTTACAGGGAGATTCTAGCAGCCTCTCGCCTGCCCTTTCTTACTGGGAAGCCCATTTCCAAGACTGGAAACATGAGGTGTCCAGCTAGGGCTGACTTCCCGTTCAGGGGCTCTCTTCCTTGGAGGCTCAGTCAGGCACGAGGACCTGCTCAGAGAGTTCAGGTACCATTGTAGGAAAGGGCAGGAGGCTAGAAATCAGACCAGTTCCCAACTTCCCTCAACTGTGGGTCTTCTCCCTGCATCTTCACATTCCCAGAAACAAAACGCAGGCACTGACAGAAGCTACTTTCTCCACAAGGTGGGGCCTAGGATTAAACTCGTCTCCCAGTCCAGGTACTGGGCTTAGTGCTCTGTAAAGCACTGATGTCGTCTTTGTTGTGTCTATCGTATGTGTCTCCTGCTCCAGTTGCGCCCTTCCAAACACAGCTCCAAAAGCCAAGACAGGGTCGATGTTGCTCCTTCACAGGAGGGGACTGTGGAGAATCCAGAGGGCTCCTCAGGACCCTCAAGGTTACCTGGCAAGGTAACGAAATGCCAGCTGGGTTGTGCAAGTGTCACAGGCCACTTACAAACAGGAACACAGGCTCGCTCCCTTAGGCTGCTGCTCTCCTGCCTATATTGGTAACAGACTGCCACAGGCAATATTTAGGCATTTCTTGAGTTCTCAGAATACACCCCTTCCTGCTGTCTCAGCCCAAGGAATAGTGGGGAGTGACCTTAGCCCTGACTGCATCCCCTCCTGACAACTGAAGATGTTTCCAGATGGGAAAGTAACAAGAAGAGCTGCATAAAATGTGTTCGAGAATGTTATAAACATTATTTTAGAAAGAGAATGAATGTTCTTTTCAAATGACTGGCCAAAAAAACCCATTTAGCTTTGTATTTTCAAGCATAACAAATGGATTCTAATCTCAGATCCAGGCCAACTTCTGAATGATGGACAGTCTTGGTGGTCACGTATAATAAAGTCAAATGCTGATGGATAGATGGCATCCCAGGCAGCAGCCAAGGAGAGCCACAGTTCCCACTTTAAGATGGCTTGGATATGAAATATTCCAGTGGCACTACATAGACAGGCTCTAGATGTTTTTAGAGGCTGGAACTATCAGTTCATTAGGGACACAGGTTTTGGAGGGCTGTTTCTTGTCCTGAACTGCTTCCATCTGTCTGTATATCTCTCTGACACCTGGATCCCAACAGGTGAGCAATCTCACCACAACGTACTATCTCATCACGTATAAAGAAAGGAAAACAAGCAACTATGGACCCACAGCCCTCTGAAATCATGAGCTGAAGTATGGAGTTCCTGCCTTTGACGTGTTCTCTCAGGTATTTTCATCACAGCTATGGAAAGCTAACACACACACACACACACACACACACACACACACACACGCACACGCACACGCACACACACACATACACCTTGGTGTCTTTTTTGTGCATGAAGCTTTAACTAGAAACTAGAAGCACTCTCCCTAAGTGCCAACAGCTTTCTAAACAAAATCCCACCTACTGGGTAGATACATCTCACTCTGATCTCCCTCTGTAATAGGGATTCCACCTGTTTGGTCCTCAGTGGAATTCTGAAGATTTAAGTGTTGACCCAGGATATAATGTTATTTTAATCTCATGTTCTTACCATGGCAAACGATGAGGGGTCTTGGCCTCTAAGATGGCGCACACCAAGGTGCACTCCTCAGCCAGCATCCCATGGCTTACCTATGAAAGACCTACAGGCCCTTACCCACAAAAATCCACATTGACTCTTTCTTGACAACACATTTATAACCATCAGTCTGACAGAGCTGAGCACAATGGTGACATCCTTTGGCATTTTATAAAAGACAACGGCTATCTATCTATGTGTTTGTTGGAGTAGCATCTCTCTCAGTAAGACACCAAGCAGAGCTAGGTGCCTGCCAGCTAGTTCCAGGGTGATCAGTCTAGATGACATCATCTCTTTCTCTGCCAGCCCCTGCAAAAAACCTCATGGTCTTGACCTGCTGCAGCTAAGCCGGCTGGGCTCAAGGTAGACATACATTCACATTGTCTCCATTCAGAGACCTCAGAGACCAAGGTACAGTCACATGCAGATTATCACAGTCCATCGAATATGGCAGTTCCCAGAGCTCCTGGCATCCTGGTGCAGGCAGCCCTACTGGGGAGGGGGAGTGTCAATATAGGCTCTTTTCTCAGTCATTCAGAGACTTCATTAGCCCTGCTCACTCACTGTCTCAGGAGAACATCAGTTTTTCCCAGAGACCACATGACTTGGAAAAGTCAGCAGATTGAGCACACAAATGGATCAAAAGAAGCCAGTTATGTTCCAGCTGGACACTAGATTGGAGAAAGCCTAAAATGATGCAGTGCATTTCCCTAAATTGTTCTGTTTTGGAAAATTTTTTCTAATATAAAAATAGGTTCTGTTATTTACAGTAACAAGTAATGGGCTTCTTGATGTTATTTTTTAATGAAGTAATGGATATGTAAACATTCCTCTAGCTTTGATCTAATAGAGCCAAAAAAAATCAATAGATTTAACCCATATGAACAAATGTCCTTTGGGATCCTTGGTGATTTTCGAGCATATAAATAAGTCCAGAAACAAAAACATTAGAAAATGGCTGCTTTAATGAGCAATGGGATATATCTGCGGAGTACTTAAGTCTTGTCTTGACAAGATGCAAGGCAGCTTACTTAAACATCTTTGTCGGAAAAGCAAGTCAGAGAAAGTGACCTTCAGCACGGAATCCCATCACTCAGAGCATCTACACGTCCCGTAGGTGGTTTATAAGACAAACATACTTCTCACGGAAGTGGACAGATAGGGTTGAAGCACAGGGGCTCCTGCAGCCCACCAGCCTCTTCTGGGCTCAAGTTCCCATCAAACCATTTGGGTGATGTGGTGGTATCTTAAGATCTCACCTCCTCAACCCTCCTGCACTGAGAGGATCAGACAGCTCCCACTCCCGGGCTGCTGTAAAAGGCTCCGCATAATGCCTGGCACAGAGTAAATGCCAAATAAATGTTGCTCATGGTCACCCTCCCCAGAACCACCATCGCCCACACGTGCCTGCCAGGATGCATTGGCTTCTACATGTGCTGAGTGCCCACGTCCTGTAGGACCAGCCCCTCGGCCCCCAAAGGATGATGGGATGGTTCACACCCAAGGGGAAGGCAGGTTCTCCTTGAGTCAGTAACTGCCCTTTGCTGGATCCCTCACACCACTGACTCACACCCAGCTCGTACAGAGCCCCTTATTTAAAGTTACTTCGGGTCACTGAGGCAGCACATGCCCATGAGGCAGCCACAGGTCCTGACCCTCCCTATTTATTCTCAATAATAGCGTCTTACCGCACCACAGCCAGCAATTCTGTGTTCCAGCACCACTCATGTCTTATTGTGTAGCTTTGTACAGCAATAATTGTCTATTGTACACGGAAAAGATTCTTGAGATGATACGTGGTCCAAAGACCTCTGGACTTTGTCAGTCCCTGCTTCCACCCACCACTTTTTGGCTGATGACACAAACAGTACAAAGAGAGTGATATATAAAGCTTAGTAATATAGCCACATGAAACAGCACTGGCATTTCAGCATCCGTGGTGTGGGTGTGTAAGTGTGAAGCAATAAGAATCTGCCCCCCCCCACACATGCCTCAAATCCTACTTTAAAGGTCTCCGCTGTTAGGGGAAAATGTTACACTTAGAATCACATCTTTCTCCACTCTCGCTGACCAAAACCTTCTGGACAATGTGAAGGAGAACAAAGCACATTGCTGAGGATTTTCTGTGGTCAGTGGCAGCTACCTGATGATGCTTCAGTTAATGCTGACACAACCCCGAGGAGAGTGAGTCAGCCATGAGCTCCATTCACAGAAGGGAAATTGAGGCTCAAGCTGTCTGCATCATTGTGTGATGCAAGGTATAGGTTTGCCTCACTCATGAACACATCCATGGATAGCAACTGTGGAAGGGGAGAGAAATCTCCAGGTTTCTCCTCCAGTATGGTTTGGGACTTTCCACATTAATGGTTCTTTTTAAGTTTCTTGTTTTCCTTGGATGCAACATTTTCTGCATAATTAATTGCCTTTGGAAATTACAGAGCCATTTCCCATTCACTGAGCTGGAAACTCACATGCCAGCATGCCTGCAGGATGCCTCGCTTGAGGTCATGCACAGGGTGGGGGCGAAGAAGCAGGACTTGCAGATCTGTCTGTGAGACCTGGGCCTACCCTACCTAAAAATGGGGTTAGGTAGTAGGAGGGTGGAGGGGGAGGTGATTCCCCACTGCACTTGCAGCCGTGTGGAGAAGAGTTCAGGCAGGCCCCCAGCCCAGGACCCTAGAATAAAAAGAGAACCCACTGGCCAAGCCTTGCTACCAGTGGGTCCAACTCAAGCCAACAGATGCTAATTAAACAGAGGGCACGATAGTCACCCAAACCAGAGAGGACAAATTGCCAGATCAGAGACCGAGTGCAAAAGTATATGTGAATTACAAAATGTGCATGACCCCCCCCAAAAAAGAAACACTTGTCTGCATCGGGGGGGGCAGTACAATCTCAGCTTGGGGCTCAGCATGCTGCTAGCACTGGACAGTCGGTGCTACAGGTCCAGATAAGAGCTAACCTCTTTGGAATACTGGCATTTCCCTTCTGCCTACTCTTTAGCCTACCTCTTGCACAGTGGTTGAAACAGCTTTGAAAAAAAAAATGACTGCAGGAAATAGAAGCCTCCCTTGTCCATGAAATTGCAGGGGGAGGCAAGAGCATGGAATCTGGCCGGCTGGCTTACATCTGAGCTTAAGGAGGTAGGAAGCTTGTGCTTTATGCCTGTAAACTTCACTGCTACCAGTAGGGAAAGTGGCTGGTGGGCAGGGCAGAGGGTCTTCTTTGAAGAGGAATGAATGGTATCATGCAGCTGAAGAGACTGATCAGGGTAGCTCTCAGCCAACCAGTTTTATAAAATACCACCGGAAGTCCAAACAATGAAAGATTTCCTTCAATGTTCCCCAGCCCCTCCTTTCTGGGAAAGACCCTGATGTCTTCCCACCAGCCCCCTCTAGCTCCCCTAACCCCAGGCATCTTCCACATTCTTTCCCAGAGCTCCATTAAGATATAATCCACAAAACAGAAGGTTTCCCTCTGATGAATGGAATGATCTCAGGGGAAGGGGAAGGCAGAAAGGCATATACCTGGATGATCCCAGCATGGGACATAACCATGGATTATTTAAAGCTGGTGTCACTCTGTGACAGGAGGGAATTCATCTGAGAGGGAGCTGCATGGCCAGGTCCTCGTGCCCACTGCCTTTGGGAAGGTGAGTGTTGAGGACTCTAAACTCAAAAGACAGTGTAGCACGGAGCCAAAGATCAAACTGGGTGAACCTGAGTGCTGGCAGACAGGCACGGGACTTGACCACCTAGGGCTTGGCTGTCACACATATTGTGCCTCGAGTAAATAGTGAGTTAATAATCATCATCATCAAAAAGTCAGTATGATCCGGGAGGATGTTTTTTCCTAGCTGTAGAAACAACTCTTTCAAATTCAGTGAGCTGCCACAAAGCACCCACTCTGTAATAAGCAATGAGTGCTCAAGAGGAAATTAGATAAAGTAGGAACTTAATGAACATGTATTACCTGAGTGGCTTTTTATTTTTTTTAAATGATGCTAAGAGGCTCTGATGGACATTATGTCCTAACTCTGTGAAAATGGTCTTTACAACTGATGCTGTCTTAGTTACTGAGCCATAAAGAATGTCTGGGCTCAGAGGCTGGCCAGAGTCATCATTCTGGCTGTCTAGAAATAAAGGTGGGAAGACAGCAGTAGAAGAACATTGTATTCTTGTCATGAAAGGTGGTCATTTGAAACTAGTGATAGAAACCATGTTTCAGAGTTAGCAAGCTTGGGCTTGATTCTCAACTCTTCTATTGGAAGCTGGTTGGCTGGGATAGCCCATTTCCCTGGCTAGCCTCTTACAGAGTGGCCAGGTTGATTATAGATGGTGTTCGTTAGGTAGATAGTCTAGTGCTGCTTATTTTACTTTTCTTGTTTGTTCAGCACAGCCCTGAGCTTCTGTTCTGTGACTACACGCTGTTATCTTCCACACCATTCATCCTCTGACCCAGCTCACACAGTGCCCTCTCTAGGAAGCCTTGCTGAGTTGACTGTTCTTGCAAAGCACTTTGCACCTTCCTGACCACACAGTTGGTGTGAGTGTTCGTGCGCTTGCCTTCTTCACTGAACTATGAATGACATACCAGGTCAGTATGCTTGATATGGTAAGTACAGGATGGATGGATGGATGGATGGATGGATGGATGGATGGATGGATGGATGGATGCTGAAAGGATGGAGGATTAGACGAGTAAATGGATGACTCGATGAGTAGATAAATGAGTAGTGAGTGGATAGACAGATAGCTAGAAGAATGCACAGATGAGCAGATGGACTCACATGGGTAAAGAGATGAACACAAATGGGAGGAGGTATAGACAGAAGGATAGGTTATGTGTTCAATCCAATGCCCCTCTAATTTCTGCCCTGAAAATTGACATGATGACCACTTCCCTTTTTGTCTTAAAGATCTGACACCTCCTTCCAATTTACTAAGGTCTAGTTCTTCAAGTCCCTACCTCTCTAAAATCTCCCCAGACATTTGTACCATAAACTGGAGGAGCCCATGATTCAGTCTTTGGCTTATTTCTCTTCTTACTCACTTTCCCAAAGAAACAAATCCTACCATACATCTTGAACAACCTTATGTGGCAGATTCTCAAATTTATACTAGTATTTCAACCTCTTTTCTGAGATCCATTTATGTTACTCATTGAGAAACTGTTCAGGGCACGTTATCAACCCCTTCCCTCACTTCATATTCTTTTCTGTCTGGCCCTTTGTATTTCTCATCTAGTCTTCCCTGGATGGGCCTCCATTCCTCCCTGGACTCTATTCCCACATGGATTCCTCAGACACTCTCTAGACCTTGATAAAGAAAATTCACATTTCAGCATGGCACTGGAATCCTTCAATACCTTGCTCATACTATACTTGAGGTTTCTCACTTTTTTCCTGGAAAGTCCTCTAGGTTTCTCACATTCCCTGCTTCTCAGCGCCAGATATATGATCTGAACACAGTTCCTGAGATTCCCCCAAAGAAACAGAGGCTGTCTACACTTGCTTGACAGAGCCAATTCAATCGCATCCTTCTTTTTCACCCATTTGCTTTTATATCCAAATATAGAAAAAGAAAAATTTGGTGCCTGTACTCCATCTATCCACTTGGATCCCCAAATCAACAAATAGGCAAGGAAGGGAGATGTGACACTGTTCAAAAAGAAATGTATTCATTCATTGTAACTGCAATCCCTCTGTACATTAGCTTTACAATGAAATTTCAATTTAAAAAGGAGTGCCTCATTCTTTCAGTCTCTAGTTTGAGAGTGACAGAGTAACTTTTCAGGGAGATGGGCAATTGGAAGAGGTAGACAAGCTTGGGCAGACACAAGGAGAAGCCAGCTATGGTGAGGGACAAGTGCAGTAAATCCAGTCAGGTAGTTTTTAGTGACAGGATCCAGCAGAAACCGACAAGTGGTTTCACCCCAGCTTCTGCCCAATAAGAGATAAGGGGAGATACAAGGCCACACCTTGGATAGACTAGAGCTGGTTCACACTTGATTCACAGCTCGGGTCACTATAGAACAGAAGCAATAGTGCTCTGAGAGTGCTGAGAAATACTGAATGCCACCAGTGCTGGGACACAGACTGGGGGTGGAGGACCAGACGATTCAACAAGAGGAATTCTTTGTGTACCTACAAAGTCATGGAAGACAAGGGTGGTGGTAGATGACAAGAGGATATCTTTGCTTATCTCTCATCCTTTGATGAATCTCAGGCAGTCATGTGTGTAGGACTCCTCTCTCCCTGTAATGCAAAAAAAGGTGGCAAGCAGCTCTCACGGGGAATGTACATTAAAAACAAACCAGTGGGCATGCTGTATGCATTGCTAAAAGACAACTCATGTCATCATTCACCATGAAAACTTGCTCAAATGCACTGGAAAAAAATGCTTTGCTTGTATTTTCTCATACTCTCGAACCTCTGCTTTTCCACGGTTCAGAAGTTTACATTGTCTAACTGCTGATTTCCATTTGTGAGTGAATCAATGTAAAATAAAATTAAGTGGCAAATTAATCTAGCCACTTCATTTTAGATATTAATTATCCTCTGACCATTTTCTCTTGTTTGCCACTAGTCAAGACAAGCCTGGACACAGTGGTAGAGAATCTACTTTTGACATAGAAATTTAAGCTGGAGAAGAAGAAGATGTCCTTGATCTCTGAACATCCCCAGTTTGTTGTGCAAAAAAGGTCTAATTCTAGGCAAATAAAATACACTTCTATTCAGGAGGCTGAGATCTGAGGATAACAATTCAAAGCCAGACTGGACACTAAAGACGGCGAGACTCTTATCTCCAATTAACCACTAGAAAACTGGAAGTGGGGCTTAAGGGTTAGGGCGGTAGCCTTGAGCTGAAGAGCTCAGGGACAACACCCAGGCCCAGAGTTCAAGTCCCATGACTGACAAAAAGAAAGGAAAAAACATTTTTCATTTCATAAAGGTGCACTACTACTGTCAGAATAAAAAAGCCATTAGAACACAAATTTTCTGCTTTATTGTATGATGTTTCCCTAATTGCTCCAGTTGAGAAATGAACAATGATACATTTCCTTTACATATCTCAGGGACACAGCTCAGCATGGCAAAGAAGGTGGGCAGAAGCACAGAAATCTCAGGTGCTATTCTGGACTTGTATCAAGGGACATCTTCCTGGTTCTGCTAAAACCACTCCAGGATTCAAGGATGCAATTACAGGATCCTGGGTTGGCCCCAGGAGAAAGAAAGAAAAAAATACCCTTGGTGACTTAATCAAGTCACAATCTTTGAAGACTCAAGGGACCAACAGCTAGAAAGTTAGTAGAGGTGGGAACTCTAGCAGGCCACCAAAGCCTTTGGGACAGCTGGCATAGAGTTCTTGACTCCTTCCATTCTAAATGTCATCGTTACTGGTATCTTTCTAGAGGAATGAGATACTTGACATAACACTGTGGGATGCAAATTCACCATTCTATTTCCCCTAGGAGTAGGCTTCCAGGAGGGAAAGAGGGAGGAAGGGAGGGACGGAGGGAGGGAAGGAGGAGGGGGAGAGAGAGAGAGAGAGAGAGAGAGACAGACAGACAGACAGACAGACAGAGACAGAGAGAGACAGACAGAGACAGAGAGACAGAGACAGAGAGACAGAGAGAGACAGAGAGAGAGAGTGCTCTAACTGGGCTAATACCCCAGTTAGACAGCGGGTTCAGGCTGGGGCTTCTTAGGACCTAGTCCCAACAACGTAGCCCACAATGGCTACATGAATAAGGAAGCATGAAAGATGCAGAGCCTCTACTGCATGTGCAGAATGACCAAGAAAGCCACAGCAGCCACCAAACGTGTGCTGGGCTCTTCCCTACAGGGAGTGTGTTTGGCAGCAGTTCATGTCCCCAGGCAGTATGAACCCCAGGCTCCCTGCTTGTTGGGTACTGGAAGCAGAATGGGTTGTATGCTCTCTTTGATTTCTAGACAAAAGCAGAAGGCGTGGGCTCTGGGGGTAGGTACCAGGCCTCCTGGTACTGAGCAACTGTGGCATGTGAGTGATTAATTAGGAAAATAAAAGGACAGAAACAAATCTGTCATTGCACAAGCGCAAAGCTTGCCCTGGATGTCAGTTTGGGAGGAAGGAGGTAAGGCATATGTCTATGTATATAAAACAATTTGCATCGGGAACAAAGGCACATACTTCCTTTTGGCCAAAGTCAGTACTGACATCCTTCCAGGCAGTAAGGAAAGCAAGCAGAGCAAAACTGGCAGGGGAGACACTGAGGCTTTTAAGTTTCATCACAGCCTTCTAATAACACCTCAGTGCGTGCTTTGCTGGAGACAAGCTAGGAGGCCCAAGCAGTCAAGCTCTTGCCTTCCCAAACCACCCCAAGAGGCAAAGAACCTGTCAGCTTTCCTAAAAGAAAAAAGGGAGAAAAGAAAACAAAGTCAAAAGGAAAAGCTCAAGCTGTTTCTCATCTGTTTGAAGGCAGAAGCAGAGGAGAGCTGGGTTTTGTACAGAGGTGCCATTGGGACCTTGGGGAAAGAAACCTGAAGGCCCGTGCATAGGAAAAATCTTACTTTCGGAGAAGTTTTAATGAGCTTGAGCAGTTCTTTGATAGGCACTGATGCTAAAATGGAAAGTGTGAGCTTTCAAAGAGTGGGGTGTTTAGGATGCAATTTTCTCTCTTGCCATCTCTTCCTGTTGGGAATATTCAAATGACGCCTTAAGTCATCCTAGCAGTAGGAGGGAGGGGAGAGGATCTCTAGCAGGAAACTGGAAGAACCCTGGCTCTAGCCAGTACCAACTGCATCCGTGAGATGGAATAAAAAGACAAGATTATAAAATCCAATGAAAGAAAACACCACGCGTCAACCTAGTAGCTCAAATTACATTTACCACCTTGGCAGGAAGTGGGTATCATGAGTAATAAGTCTAGGCTCTGGAAAGAAATTATGAGCTAAATAACCAGAATTATGAGCTAAATAACCAGAGGAAGTCCCCGATTCACCTTCCCAAGAAAGACTCAAGACAGGGCACAAAGCCCATCAATCACACAGAGACAAATTTCCCAGGGTAAGACCCCTGGGCAGCATAGCTCTGGATCTCAAATAGTCACTCAGTTCTACCCAAAGTTGGAAACATGACCATACTACAAACACTGCCTTGAGGTATATAACCCAGTACAGAAAGCCATCATTCCACTCCCCAAAGCTGCGGTATGCTCCGTGCCAAGACCCTTGATTGAGAAGCTCAGCTATTGAGGCAAGGGCTGTCTTGTGCCCCTTTTACATTTCTTCCCCATCAGTGGAGTCTATTCCTGTTCTTAGGGGCATCTCTATTAATTCCTGGAAAATGTTCTTCTACCAAGACAGTCTAAGCCCCCAGAAGAGTAGCTAAACCCTCCTATTAGCTGCAGACTCCTCTGTCTTCCTCCCCAAGCACACTACATGTCCCCAAACCCCCAGCTATTCTTACTTGCTTAGCAGGAAAGCAATCTGATTTAAAGAATTCATACCAACCCTCTAAGGAGTCTCTTTTTAGAAGAACAGGCAGGGAATGCAATTTAACAGCTCAGAATAGGCTTTGGATCCATGTAGGAGGCTCACAGATCTTCTCTTGGAGTCACTGTAAGAGGCAGTTGTGAGAAGACAAGGCTCTACGATCTCTCCCACTTTCTGGCCATTGCTCACTAGGCAGAAGTTGATCCACTGCTCCAGCATGCCCTTTATAAGCCTTCCTTCATCAGGGAGGACCAAAAATCCAGGATCCACCGTTGTTACAACAGTAGGCAAGGCAGTGTCTTAAGGAGAACCTGTCTAGAATCCTAGAAACTAAATCCTACTCACAGAAGGGGAAATTCCTTCTGCTCAAAGGTTAATGGAGCTGGGTCCAGAGGCTCGAATCTGTAATCCTAGCTACTCAAGAGACTGAGATATAATGATCTCAATTTAAAGTCTACCTGGGGAGAAAAGTTTGTAAGAATCTTATCTTCAATTAACTACCAAAAATCTGGAAATAGAGGTATGTTTCAAGTGGTAGAGTACCAGTTTTCAGTAGAAAAAGCCAAATGAAAGCGTAAGGTTCTGTGTTCAAGCCCAGTACAGACACACATATACACATAAAGGTTCATGGGTCCAGTATTTGGGGTTTGAGTCCTAGGATTTGCAAAATCCCTGCTTCTTCCCATGTGTGCATCCTAAGCCAGGGTCCCAGTTTCTCCCTCTCCTGCTTTTTGTTGGTCTCATCTATGGTGGAAGCTCCTTACGGCTTCCTAACTGACTCGTTTCCTAGATTCCAGGCTTTCTGAGGTCCTCCCTCATGCTATGATCACTTCCAAAACGCCCATCTATGCTTCCAGCTCCTACAGCAGCAATGGACTAGCAGCTTAGAAGCAAGGAAGAAGCTGGGCGCGGTGAGTCATGCATGCTAGCCTAGCTACTCAGGATGCTGACATCTGAGGATCATGGTTTGATGCCAGCCCGGAAAGGAATATCCATGAGACACTTACTTCTAATAAACTACTCAGAAATAGCCAGAAGTGGAGCTATGGCTCAGTGGTAGAGCACTAGCTTGGAGCATGAAAAAGAGCTCTGGGACAGCACCCAGGCTCTGAGTTGAAGCCCCAGGACCTGCACAGAAAGGAAAACAGGGAAGAGGACTTAGAGCTGCACTGCAGGAACACATGACTGCTCCTACTATGCGAATTGTCCATGTGATGCCTGGTTAAGTGAGCCCCTCTTTACTCAGCAGATGCACTGCCTCCAACTTCTTCAGACAGACAGGGGCATTGTGCTCAGGAGATCTTCAAATGAGAATAGTAAGAACCATTTCTTTAGTCACGATGATAGCTGGTTTCAATAGAATCTCATTAAACCAGAATAAAGCAAACTGAACAGAAACTCATAGAACCAAATTGTTTATTATATATATTTTTTCTTGCTGGCGTTTCTTTCTTTCTTTGTGTGTGTGTGTGCATGTGCACCAATATGGGATTTTGAACTCAAGGCCCAGAGGGTGTCTCTTAGATTTTTGTTCAGATTGGTGCTCTACTACTTGAGCCACAGCTCCACTTCCAGCTTTTTTGCATGATTAATTGGAAATAAGAGTCTCACAGACTTTTCTGCCCAGGCTTGTTTCGAACCATGATTCGCGGGGCTCAGTGTTCTGAGTAGCTAGGATTACAAGCATGAGCCAGCAGTGCCCACGTGCTCTCTATGCTTTAACAATGAGGAATATATAAGAAAACAAGAGTGTAGCTACACTCTCATCTACATGCTACCTGCCTAATAATTACTGAGCACCTAGTATTAAGTCAGAGCTGGCTTGGAAGCTGGCCTGAATGTGATGTCCCATTTAAATCTCCAGCCAAGGACTGGGCCTGCTTTTCTGAATGAGGAGCCAGTATAGCCTGTCTGCAAAGGCTCAGTCTCTTTTATCAAAATCTACTTGCTCTGATCAACAACTGAACTCAACCCCAAAGTTCAGGAAGAGCATACATCAAATGATCAACACGGGTTCCCTGAGTGCTCAGGTAAAGGGTACTTCTTTCCTCGCTCACCCCAACTCTACGTTCTCTTATTCCTCATGAAGAGTGTGTCCATAGACATCTTCAAATATTGAAATATAACCATAAATAACCAAAAATGGGGTCTATGGGCTGCAAGAGGGGCTGGGCTGGAAGGTGTGACTCTCCCTAGCCACAAACTAGAACAGATCTGGTTGTTTTCAATGTTTCTCTCCCCAAGGCTGGACAGACCTCACTCCCACTGGCACCTCATTTCCACTTTTCTACCCCTGGATGTTGAGAGACTTCCCATCTCTGGTTATAACTCTTCTCTGGAGTGTATGATCCTGGAAGCCCCCTTAGGCCCTGTGAAGTGGGCCCATGCCTGTGAGCTCTCCTCCCCCTGGGGACTCCATGACCTGAGAAGTACTCATTTTGAAGTACACTTTTCAAGAGCAGGTGTGGTGGTATAGCCCTGTAATGCCACTACATGGGAGGCAGAGATAAGAGGACGTTTGAAGCTAGCCCAGGCCCCTCCCCCTGTCAGCCTGGCCATGTCTCCAGGACGAGTATCTGGGGCAGAAAGCATTAAGACCTGTCTAAAAAAACTACACAATTACTTTAAACACAAGGACCAAGGTGTGACTCAAGAAGTGGGTCACAACTTTAAATTCAGTCATGCCAAAAAACAAGCAAAGAAGAGCCATGTTGGAGAGGTGGAAGTCAGACATCCTAAGGCATTCAGAGAAACAGCCCTGGACTGACTCGGGCCTGGGAGCGGACCAGAGAGCCAGGGAGCCCGGCAGCTTCGCCCCCCCAGGGCTAAGCATCATTAATCACGGCCTCACCAGTGTGCTTACCTGCAGATGTAATTTGTCTTGCAGGAGTCCTGCAAATTCAAGCAGTTGGGCTTCTCCCGCTCTTCATAGGAGCACACGGGTACAATGGTCTGGCGTCGCCGCTCCGTGCACGCTATGTCCCGGCAGGAGCAGAAGAGCATTCCATAGCTGTGCTTAGCGGGGACCTTGTCAAAGAACTGCCGCAGGGCCTTGTGACACTTGCGGCGGTTGCAGACTTCATTGGACATGCTGGTGGTGCAGGGGGTGATGTATGCGGACCTGTACTTCTTGCAGGTGTCATCTAAGTTGCAGGCCTTGGCTGCATCCAGGCAGTTATTCCCCTTGGGAATATGCTCCACTGCAAAGCAGAGAAAGACAGGCGTGAACATGCTGCGGGCTCCACACCTGCTCTGCTTTCCTTGAGAGCTGAGCATTCACTAGGTCAGCCCTAGAGGTCAAGGCATTTGAAGTTAATACTTGAATGATTCATGAAGAGGAGGAAGTGTGTTAGGGGTAGAAATGCTAGGAACCTGCTACAGCACACGGCCCCCTGGTACCGCTTCAGTATACAAGTAGGAGCAGAGGGTCAATGGACTAAGGTACCTGCTGTAAGCAAACAAGGCGACAGGAGAATGTCTTCAACTCCTGCTCAGTAAACTGAAATTAGGATCAAAGAAAACAGCAACAAATTATACACTTGTTCGTGATACAGTATATAAAATGATATGCTGAATGAAAGTATAATTGCCATGCAATCCTCCAGGAATATAATTATGTAATAAATGCATATAGTACATACTAATTACTATATGATTACAGAGTAATTACATGGTTATTTGAGCCCAGAAGACAAAATATTATGCCAGCCTCTAAACAGGAAGAAGCAACCACAACGAAGCTCTATTTAAGTTTCAGCTCGCAGGCCATTGGAAGAAAATCAGAATAAATCACATAAAAATTTGCAAACCTCAATTACCACTTAACATATCACATAGAAAACATCGGCTCTGTGAATATGGAAGTTTCCAACAAGGAAAATTTTGTTAGGTTTTGGGGATAGAATTTTAATGGGCTCAAGCATATGCTGTCTTCTGCTCAAACCTTCTGTGCCTACATTGTGAGAAAACCAATGCCTCCACCATGGGACTGCTCTGTGCAGTCTAGACAACAGTATGGAGGAGCTGGGTGCCACTGGTGGCTTGCTGTGCTGGCCATGGGGTGGGGCAGGGCACACAACCAAAAGGCAAAGTTACAGGTAAATGGACAGAGGATTAAGCACCAAACCTACAGAGCGAGCTTTTCCTGAAGAGTGGCATGAATGAAGACCTTCTAGAATCATTTGATAAGGTGGGCCACTGAAGATGACAAGTATGTGTTCAGAGACCTTCCAGAGAGGTCAAGGGGCAGTACACAATTGTGGAGCCAACACAATTGTAGAATCAGAGGTCCAGGCTCAGGCCTCAACCCTTCTGTGGATTCAAGGACTCTTTTACATGCAACCCCAGTTGACGAGGACAGTTGGAAAATTGCCAGAGGCTAGAAGACTGGCAAGAGAGGAGAGGACTACACTGACAGAGTAAGCATCAATGTAGTTTTGCACAACAAAACCATCCTTGACCTCAAACAGATGCAGTTAAGAGTCTCCCTGCTTTCAGACTTGCATGTACTTATTGCTTGTTGAATCTGCATGCATTACTTTTGTAGAAAAAGAGCCTTTTATGTTTATAAGTTTTAAATGACATAATAAAATTAACAAGTTGACACAGGACATCTAGGAAATTTCTTTTCCTTTGGATGTAGTTTATATAATAATAAGATGCAAGCTTTAAAACATTGGCTTAGAGTATGGCTTTCTTTTTTCTCTCCTGGGTCTCAGGTTCAGTGAGTGCACCTTTCTGTTATCATAGTGTTGTTGCCTTTTTAAAGTTGTTTAAAGTATACAAACTATTAATCAAGTTTTTCTTCTTGATGTTATCCAAAAAAGAAAAGCAATTTTTTAAGTAAAAGTTTAGTATGAAATAGAAACACTAAATGCTTCTATGTCTAAACCAATTATTCCACATTAACTTCATTTAGCAGAGGGTATGATTTAGCTTCACTTTCTGTTGTTTCTGTTTTCACCAATATATAAGTTTCAGGAGAATAGCATCTTTGGACCATTATTTCAGGGCCTTTAACAGATTCTCGTACATACAGCCTGGCCAATTCAGTGGCACAAACCCAATTCACTCACAGAAGAACCCAACAAAAGCACAAGAATGAAAGTAATAGAATAATCTTCCTTACAAATACAGATGCAAAATTTCTCCCCAAATCTTAGTAAATTGTATTTAGCCACATGAGAGAAAAATGTGTGGAGACCAACTGGGGCTTATGACAAGAATCTAAGATTTATTTGATGTTCTAAAAATCAATGTAATCCACCACATAAACAGAATTAGGAAAAACCCACATGATCATTTTAGTCAACAAAGAAAAAGCAGTCAACAAATTTAAACACTCTGTTATAAAAGTACTCAGTAAACTTGGTGCCAAGAGTTCACACGTATAATTCTAGCTACTCAAGAGGCTGAGATCTGAGAATTGAAGTTCAAGGCCATCCTAGGCATCAAAGGCCATGAGACTCTTACCTCCAGTTAACCACCAGAAGTGGTGTTGTGGTTCAAGTGGTAGAGCACTAGCCTTGAGCTGAAGAGCTCAAAGCCCAGAGTTCGAACCCCACAACTGACAAAAAAAAAACATCTCAATCTGCAATCTTAGCTTCTTAGGCTAAGAGCTGATGATTGAGATTCTAAAGCTAGCCTGGACAGGGAAGTCCACGAGACTCCTATTGCCAAATAAACACCAAAAGAGCTGGAAGTGGAGCTGTGGCTCAAGTGGTAGAACACTAACTTTAAGCAAAAAAGCACAGGAACAGTAGCCAGGCCTGAAGTTCAAGCCTTAAGACTGGCACAGAAAAAAAAAAGTACTCAGCTCAGCAAGCTAAAAATAGAAAAAAATCTCTACAATCTGATGAAGGGGAGCTATAAAGACCTAAAGTCAAAATCACATCTTATTGTAAAATACCATTTCCCTCTAATACCAAGAACCTCTTAGATTCAGTATTGTATAGGAAGTCCTATCTTCATGATAAAGCAGCAAAAGGAAATAAGAGATATAGAAATTGGAAAGACAGGGGCTGGGAGTGTGGCCTAGTAACAGAGTACTTGCCTAGCATGCACAAAGACCTAGGTTCGATTTCTCAGTATCACATATACAGAAAAATCCAGAAATGGTGCTGTGGCTTAAGTGGTAGAGCACTAGCCTTGAGAAAGCCCAAAGACAGTGCTCAGGCCCTGAGTCCAAGCCCCAGGAATGGGGGAAAAAAAAAAAAGCCAGGCACTGGTGGCCCACGATTGTAACCTTAGCTACTCAGGAGGCTGAGATCTAAGGATCAAGGTTCAAAGCCAACCCATGCACTAAAGTCCAGGAGACTCATCTCCAATTAAACCACCAGAAAACAGGAAGTAACACTGTGGCTCAAGTGGTAGAGCTCTATCCTTGAGCTGAAGAGCTCAGGGACAGCACCTAGGCCCAGAGTGCAAGCCCTATGACCTACCAAAAGAAAAAAAATTGGAAAGACATCTCTTTCCAATGGGCAGATGACTTTGAATATTTGAAAGCAATTGTCAAGCAACCATTAGAATGGATAAGTGAATTTAGCTATTGAAGGATACAAAGTTAATATGCAATACTCACTTGTATTCTTTTGGGTTTACAAGCTTATTTTTCACTAAGCAAAATAATAATTGCATATATTTATAGAGTACAAAGTGTTGTTCTCATATATGCTTGACCTTGTGGAATGATTAAACCAAGCTTATTAACATATTTTTCACTTTTATATGCTAGCTGCAAAATATAACCATTTGAAGTGTAATTTTATTTGTAACAATACCAAATAACAAAAAAATACAAAGCACTTAGAAATGAATTTAACATAACACATGTGGGATCTCTAGAGTGCACACTAAAAAGCATTGCTGATAAAAACTAAAGAGACTTAAAGATGGGAATATATACAATGTTCATGGAACTGAAGACCTAACATTATTAATATGTCTATAAATTCTAATGTTTGGGGATTAGCATATAAATTCACATATATATTTTTTTAATTATTTTTTTTGCTGGTTGCGGGGCTTGAACTCAGGGCCTGAGCACTGTCCTTGGGCTTTTCTCAAGGTTAGCACTCTGCCACATGAGCCACTTCACCACTTCCAGCTTTTTCTATGTATGTGGTACCAAGGAATCGAACCCAGGTCTTCATGCATGCTAGGCAAACACACTACCACTAGGCTGAACTCCTGGCCCAAATTCTTATATTCATAAAGAAATATAAAGGACATAGAACAGCCAAAGTAACTTGAGCACGAATAATAAACACACAAAAATTATACTAATAAGATGTGAACATTTTACTAAAAAGCTATAGTTATCATGAGTGTGGGATGACATAGGCATAAATAAACCAAACAGTAGAGAACTGAGAAATAGACACACAGCAAATCAAATGTGATTTTTGACAATGACAAATCTAATGAGAGATAAAAAGCCTTTGTAACAAATGATAATAGGTTAATTTTCTATCAATACAACACAAAACAAAAAGTGCCACACTTACTTCACATTAAATATAAAATGTAATACAAGATAGCTGGGGCGGTGGCTCACACCTCTAATCCTAGCTACTCAGGAGGCTAAGATCTGAGGATCAAGGTTCAAAGCCAGCCCTGGAACAAAAGGACCTGAGACTCTTAACTCCAATTAACCTTTAGAAAATGAGACTGTGGGGCTTGGCTCAAGGGTAGGGCAGTGACCTTGAGCTGAAGAGCTCAGGGACAACACCAAGGCCCAAGGGTAGGGTGGTAGCCTTGAGCTGAAGAGCTCAGGAACAGTGTCCAGGCCAGAGTTCAAGCCCCATGACCCATAAAAAAACTGTAATACAAGATGAATCACATTAAATAGAAAATTTAGTATAAGGTGCATTGCATTTTTTTTTGTTTAAAAGGAAAGCCATAATTTGCCAGATATTGATGGCTCATGCCTGTAATCCTAGCTACTCAGGAGGTTGATATCTGTAGATTGCATTTTTGGAGCCTTTCAGGCAGGAAAGTTCATGAGACTCTTATCTTCAATTAACTCCCCTTCCTCCACAAAAAAAAAAAGGAGCTGTGGCTCAAGTGGTAGAGCACTAGCCTTGAGGAAAGAAAAAGAAAAGTTCAGAGACAGTGCCAAACCAGCCACAGAATCAAGTATCAAACACTTAAATGCTGAAGCATTTTAACAAAGTGTCTTTAGGTTCCCACTTTAAAAACTTAGAAATCTGGATACATGGATACATCAAGCATTAATGATAGGATCTAGATGCTGGGGATATATTCACTGAAAAATGTTTTCCTTTTCCTAGATGTCTGTAAATGTTTCTAGGAAAATATTAGAAGAAAATAAATGCATATACACCTTACTGTTATTCTTTTAAAATAGATCTCACTTGGACAGTTCTATACAGCTCTCAAGATTCTCCCTCCCTTTCACAGCCCTACATAGTTGGTCATAAGCGTATTGTTAGCTCTCCCCAGGGCCCTAGTGCCACATATCCTGCTCCAGTGGCATTCAAAATAAACACTGAAATCATAAGGTACATAAATGAGAGTTGAGTGTCTGCCTAGTAAGAAGATTGATCCCCTAGACCTATGAAATGGATCTCCTACTGCACAAAAACACTACTTCAATGGCAGGAGGGCAGAGGAGGGAGGAGGGAGAGGATGGCTGGATTTACACGCACAGCCACACCCAGGACTCTCTCAGCCAGCACACACACGGAGGGGCAGGAACAGGAGCAAGCCTATTTTATGATCTGTGCACAGGGCCTTGTCATGTGCCAGGGAAGGCTTCCGAACAGCTTTCCCATAACTTTTGGTGCCCAACGTCTTGTATCTGCAGCTCATTTTAGAGCTCAGTATTGCAATGTGGTCCCCCCTCCCCTCCACCTCTAATCTTTGCCTCCATCTGCTGTTATTCATTCTCTAACTTGGTAGAGTGTCTGGGATGCTGTCTGAATGGAAATGTTCTCAGAATGAAGGCTGTTTACTAGAAATCTTCGGGGGGAGCAGTGCATACGGGAGTGGGCTGTGTTTGGATAATGTTCCTCTCCAGTATGAGCTCACGCTGTATTACGGAGAATGCCATTTAACCAGCTTTTCATTTCAAAGTTCGACACAGCCATACCATTACTTTGCAGGTTACAGATTGCTTTCTCTACCATCCCAGCAGCCCTCTCCAGCCAGCTGGCAGTGCATCTTCCTTAATTTCTTGGGCGTTGGCACCAAGGGAGTAACATTCACCAAAACTGAAAGACCACATCCCAAACCTCACTGCTAAAGAGAGCACTGGATTAGGAGTCAGGAATTTGGGTCCAATCATCTAAAACTCTGTATAAGTCAGATCTGCCCATTGCGGGGCTCAGTTTCCCATTTGGAGATCAGATATGTAAGGTGCTTTCAAGCCTTAAGATTCCTTGGTTTGATATTACCATATAATATGGCTTTTTTTAATTTATCAATTTTATTTATTTTTCCATATATTTTTATTGTAATTAATAGAAGGGTTATATTATATTCACCAGATAGAAGGTGCATTACTTCACAAACATTGATACCTTTTTTTATGTCTTGGTCCCCATTTCACTCCCCCCATCCCCACTCCTCATCTTCTTTTCTGATTACAATTCAAGTAGTTGGTTAAAAAAAAATGGCTAGGAGGGGCTGGGAGTTTGGCCTAGTGGTGGAGTGCTTGCCTAGCATGCATGAAGACCCAGGTTCAATTCCTTGGTACCACATATGTAGAAAAAAGCCAGGACTGGTGCTGAGGCTCAAGTGGTAGAGCTCTAGCCTTGAGAAAGTCCAAGGATAGTGCTCAGGCCCTGAGCTCAAGCCCAGGACTGGCAAAAAACAAAACAAAACAAAAAAAAACCAAAGGCTAGGAGAAGGAGGCATGAAATGTTTTGCTCTCTTTTTCTATTTCTTCCTACTTTAATCTTGTTATATTAAAATAAATCCTTGCTGGGCATTGGTGACTCATGCCTATAATCCTAGCTACTCATGAGGCTGAGATTTGAGGATCATAGTCTAAAGTCAGTCTGGCAGGAAAAAAATCCATGAAACTCCTATCTCCAATTAACCAAACACAAGCTGAACCTGAAGCCATGGCTCAAGCAATAGAGCACTAGCCCTGAGCAAAAAAGAGTGCCCAGGCCTTGAATTCAAGCCCCAGTACCACAGTCCAAACATAAAATAAAATAGCTGGGCTTGGTGGCTCAGGCCTATAATGCTAGCTACTCAGAGGCTGAGATCTGAGGATCACAGTTCAAAGCCCAGGCACTAAAGTCTGAGAGATTCTTATCTCCAGTTAACCACTAGAGAACTGAAAGTGGCGCTGTGGCCCAAGGGGTAGGGTGGCAGCCTTGAGCTGAAGAGCTCAGGGACATGGCCTAGGCCCAGAGTTCAAGCCCCACGACCAACAGCAGCAACAACAAAATTCTTGCTAAAACACAAAAACAAAACAAAATATAATGACTAGGAACAGAATAAAATTCTAGCCGGAGGTCCTATTCCCTAGAAGGGCTTGGTCTCTCAGCTGTTTCCTGCTAAGTGAATAAATGCATGGACCAGTGATTTCAATCCTGACCTGCAGTCACAGCAAAAGGTCTGCCCAACACAAGATGAGATATGCAGATGTCAGGGGTGAATTATGTACTGAGAGAAGCTTTCATATTCTAAAATCCTCTGAAGCAAGAGACTTCCTTCATCCCTAATACAATCCTCACAGTGTCCCAAATCAAAGAGGCTATCATTATTTACACTCAGAAAATGCCACCATTATTGGCAAAGGCTAGTGCCAGCTAACCCATTCAGAATGAAACAGAACTGAAAACGAAGTAGGAATCCTCTTCTATATAGACAATGAGGTGGAATCAAGTAGTAAATATTATTAAAATCTGCATGCAAGGTGATGAATGAAGCGGCAAGTTCATAAGACATTTGAAAAGAATGTTGTTTATAAAAGTTTGCAAATTTCTGGGTCCCTTTCTGCTTTTCCTTTTAGGGCTGCAGAATTGAATTCACAACTTGTTCTCTCTTCCTTTTGGACTTGATTAATTACCATGTTGATATAACGACTGTTCTTCTAGTAGTCTCCCTCGAATGTGTTATCCTAGTGAATAAAAAAGGAGAGGGAGGCACCAAGATCTTCCAGGGGTAAGCAAGCATTTCTGGTAGCTCATGTTGACAGTCCAATCTGATAGTGACATGGGTCAGATGGCAAATCTGATCATACAGGTTGTGACCTTTGTAATACATCCTCCAAGCGCTAAAGAATCACACTGAAAACACACGTGCTGGCTGTTTTGAAGCCCAGTCTGTCACTCAGCCACTGTTTCAGACCTATTATATTGCACGGTGATGCATTTCCTCTGAGTCCTGTTTTTTTTTTTTCATACCTCACTGAATTACATTAAGCCTGAAGCCATACCCAAGTTTTCCCTGAGGCTGACAGCCACAGAATGATTGCAAATATCTATGAATTTGGAGATAATTCTTCTGCTGGTGAAGATAGTTTCCAACATAAACCACAAGGTGAGGGGAAGTCTCATGCATCAGATTTTCATTTGTTTAAGACGTATATGTCGCCAGCCAGCCTGCACCCCTACCCCTTACCACTTTCCATACCTTAAAAAAATTACATATCTCCTATAAGTGCTAGACAAGTCACATGGTTTCTGGTGCACAATGATTAATAGTGCTGTCTCAGCAAATGGGATCATTACATTTTTAATTAACCTTTCCGACCTCCTCCACCTTTTCTTTTTGTTGTACATTGGATCACTGAAGCTCTTTATTTGTTTATGTTGAACTAGGTTTGAAACAAAGGCAAGAAAGATGATAGGGGAGAGGCAGTCACCAGCATGCCAGGTGACTTGCCAGGTAAGGTGCAGCACCTCACTGTGAGTGGGTTATGGGGACAGGCGCTTAGAACTTGGTGGCTGGGTTCCCACCTAATTTTTGTTTTGGCAGCTTAGCTTATTTAATAGCCTTGGCTACCCGGAAACTGGCTTTTCAAAAATCTCTTTCAACCTAATTATAATTACAGTGTATAAATCATACAATGATCAATTATAAAAATCTCGGATTCATAAATATTTAACTTAGCATTTAAATCCACACTGCAGGAGTGCATGAAATTTCTGAGCCCATCTCTTTGCAAACAACTGCTTTATTACAGTTCTAACGCCAATTATGAAGCACTACACAGAGTGCATCTTGCAGCCCCCACTCGGGCACGTATTTGAGCATAAAGCCTGTCCAAGTATTAAAGTGGTGCCATTTAGTTATTTGTAAAATATGCATGCCTCCCGTCAAAAGATTTTGTGCAAAGATTTCGATTGCTATCTTTTAATTCTTCAAGTACGGAGAGGCACAATTATGATATTAGACATGAAGCATTCATTAAAATATATTTTATCTAATGTAAGATTGATTCAGAGATAATTGAGGTCAGATTTGTTTGGGAAAATGTCTTGTGACATGTGCACAGGCTGATGCAAAGAGGATATGATCTAGGAGGACTCGAGCAAAACGGCTAAATATTTTTCAGCCAAATCATAAAAGCATAATTGGATTTCAATTTAGTAATAGTGTGCCTAAGACAGGCCATTTTTAATAATCTAATTATGTGCTGGAGGCCTACCCCAGAACTCAACGATGGCTACAGAACTATTAATTGTCCTCAATCCTGTTGTATCTTCAACCATGAAATTTGCTATTACGTGTAGGACTGGATTTCAGTTACGAATATTTTTTTCCAATCTCTGGTAATTTTTTATAGCATCCACCATGTGCCCATCCCCTTTTTTGCCTCCTCAAACTGAAATCTTTTAATGTCTTTCTCTGGGCCAGAAAAGTAGCTAACATTTGTGATGCTTCTAACACAAACTCTGCAAATATTTTCCCTATTTTTTATGAAGACACACAGAGAAGCCCTTGTTTTTGCTGATTTTCATTAATTAAAGGTATTTAATTGCTAACATCTCATTAGCAGTAAAATTAATGAGCACTTCAACTACAGGAAAAGATCCGCATGTTAATATAAATCTGATTCATTTTATGGGATACAAAGTGTAGCTCCGCCAATATTTAGCCTGTGTAAGCAAGCTCTACTATGGAAGCTATTTTGATGGTAAAAGGCTAAACACATCTTCAAAGCAGGTACTACTTCTCCTCAGATTGGCGGGGGGGACGGATGTACCAGAGCCAAATCAAAAGGACCCCAAGTCCTTTCTCACTTTCCCATCAACACACTGCAATAAAGAAGACTAACTGGGAGAACAACACTGGATATGGAATGCTTTGTTTTAATAATTTTCTAAGGATACCCTAAATAAAACGTGCCTTTGGTGTTAACACTCATATACTCTTTAGGGAGGTGCCACATCCAATCAGTTCTGAACTCAGATTTCGGAATGTTTAAATCTGGGCCATACTGAGGTACTGGACCCATCCCAAGGAGGCTGTCAATATTCTGAATGTTCCACACAACTCTCTCGTATGTGTGTGTTCTGCTCATGGGGTTTGAACTCAGAGACTTGGTTTCTTACCTGACTTGATTACCCAAGTCTGGGACTCTATCCATTCCACTTCTGGCATTCTGCTGCCTAGCCGGAGGTAAGAGTCTATTGAATATGTCTGCTAAGCTAGCTTCAAACCTTGATCCACATATCTCAGCGTCCTGAATAGCTAGGGTTATAGCAGGCAGGGACCACCAGAGCCCACCTTCACCCCACTCCTTCCTAGATGTTTGAGGCATATTCTTTAAACACCTTAAATAACTCTGAGTCTCAGCATTGGGGATGGGGACTAAAAGCTAAATTTCATTTAACAAAAGGATTGCTGAATGACAAGGTTGAGCACTATCTAGGGAAAGAAAATAGGGCTGACAATGTAGAGAAGGTGGAGAGAATGTAGTAAAAAAAAAATTCAATGTATGCTGGGCACGGTGGCTCATGCCTGTAATCCTAGTTACTCAAGAGGCTGAGATCTGAGGAACAAAGTTCAAAGCCAGCCTGGGCACTAGAAGTCCATGAGGCTCTTCTCTCCAGTTAACCACTAGAAAACCTGTGGCTCTAGGGGGAGGACCATAGTCTTGAGCTGCAGAGCCCAGAGACGGTGCCCAGGCCCAAAGTTTAAGCCCCATGACCAACAAAAAAAATTTCAATATATATCTTACAAAATTGAGGAAAGTGAGGAAAGGAGTTGATAGGGATGGATGAAAATGTTGAAAGAGTGACACTGGTCAAGATGCTTTGTACACTGTACATAAACAGCTTTGTTAAATGGCAACTCCTTTGAACAACTATGCAAGCATAACAAAAATAGAAAAAATAAAGAGTAAACTTGAAAAGAAGGGCTGAATATGTGAAAGGATTTTTTTCATAGAAAATATTAATAAATCACTTTTGAAAACAATCACCTGAAATAGCTTTCTCAAAAATGTATTTTCCCAATGACAGTCCTGTAACAACTGTTGTCTATCTAGGTAGCTATCTAGAAGAGAACATTGAACATTGATCAGAACGTGTGTGTGTGTGTGTGTGTGTGTGTGTGTGTGTGTGTGTGTGTGTGTGTGTGTGTGTGTGTGTGTGTTTATTTGGTAGTCTTCTTATCCATAGTGCATGCTGTGCTGTGTTCTTCCAACTGGCTGAAACCTAATAACCAGAAGGTGGGCAGAGGCCCAAAGGTCACTTGTTCTGTTGCAACTTCCAAAAAATGTTCTGGCCTCCTATACATAGAATAAAAAATATCTGTCTTCTAAAGCTAAGGAATCTGCTGAAACAATGAAGACACTGAAGATCCTATTAAGTAGCTGGGATGATGCTGTGATAATAATGAATCATTGATAATGTCGGTGGTTGTCAGGGCCCTCACAGTGTGGATTTCAGCAAAGATAAGCTAAATATCAAGTCTTTATTTTTAGTTAAAGAGCATAAAATCCAATGCCTTTCCTCCCACGAGCCTATTTACATACCTGCTGTGCTACCCATTTGCCTTCACCTGCTTTCCAATTAATACCCCATTAAGCCACTCCACCTGCAGTGGCTTTTACCTTCACCACAGCCCTAAAGCCATCACTCTTCTGCTACAGCTCAATTGTTTCTTTGGGGAAGATAAACAAAAGCTGCATGAATAATGATGGCAGTGCTTTGCAGGTACTGGGCATATAAAAGACAGTAGCCAGAAAACTATGGCAAAATGGGGGAGAAAGAGCCACTAGTTGTGCAGAAATTCTAGAGTAATGTAGCTGGGTCCCAGAAAGTGAGGAGAGAAAGACTGCTCCTCAGTTAGTCAGATATGTGAATTCTGGATTGATAGTATACACATTTCAACAAATTTTCTTTGCTTTCAGGCATGTGATATCCAGTAGAATTAATGAGATTTCATTTCTATGTCAGTGTAATGCAGATTAATTAGTTTTTTTGTGTAAGTTGTATGTGTTCCAATGGGTTCTTCCAATGAGGAACAAATATGATCACCCTCAAAACCTGTATTTTCGCTCAGCTACCAGCCCTGTTGATGATCGGACTCGGGGTTGACTGGTCTTTATAGTTATACCTTTACTTTCTGCGTTCCATCTGCACACAGATTTCCCAGTTAGTTTTGATCAACCATACATGTGGTCCTTTAGAGACATTTATCAATTTAGTCTTCATTCTATGCAGATCTTGTTGATGAAACGACTGTCTCTGTTGTATTTCAGATCTAACTTCATCTTATTGCAGATTTACCACATAGAACAGTGGAGATTGGAGCATCACATAGAAGTCAATGCAGACATGAAAGACTCATGTTCTCTCAACCAACAAAATGCCAGAAGTAGCGCTATGGCTCAAGTGATAGAGAGTTGAACAAAAAAAGCTCAGGAGAATGAGTTCAAGTCCCCTACCCAAACAATAGGAAAATGCCCCCTCCCATACCCAGCACTACCCACCTTCCACTTAAACCCCCCACCCCCCGCAGCCTCTCATGCACTGTGGAGAAACAAAGGAGAATGAGCACTGGCCTGTGTCACCATCCTTCCTCATGCATTAGAGAGCCTCTGGGCTTTGCTTTAATGAGCCACCGGCACGTCTTTCTGCTCATTTTGTTTCAGTCCTTACATTGATTCCAAATGTGTTCACACACTAACCCTCATAACTCTTGTTAGATCCCCATTCGATGAACTACCCCAGTTAGCTCAAGGATTATATTTAAACCCCAGACTTTTTCTACTAAAACTCCTTACTCAGGACCTCTACTGTGTCTGCAACTTAACCTGTGATTCAATCTCCTGCAGGAATTGCAGAATAAATAGTCTCCTGGTCCTGGGCAATAAGCCACTTCTCCTTAGGGGGCTGCATTGTTACCTAGATATTATGTGATGTATGAAGAAGGGTGAAGGGAGATAGCCCAGTCATTCATTCATCTAGGATGTCACCTTCCCCAGATTCTCTGTGACAGTTGCCATGTCTCTGATACATGGATCTCACAAAAATTAAGAATTCCAGCACCTAGAAGTTGACAATTACACCTAAATTTGCCCAAGCAGAATCTTTTGGGCAAAATGTATGAGTTCAGTTTCACACACCTCCAAAGATTCACAGCGTGTGCCTTTTCTAATGGGAGTTCAGGGCTGGCATGCTAGCTAGCATTTTTGTGAGAAATGCCTACTTGAATGGTTACATTTAACCCTGGGCACGGCTGAAGCTGAATGCAAATGTTGAGGTCAAGATAATCCCATCAAGCTTTATAGCCTAGAGAGATCAGAGTGACATTCAGCAAGTATTCAGGTTCAGGCCAGCTGTTAATATTGAATGCAGCACCCTGCGACACCCCAGAGAGACAGGGTCACCCTTTGTCTAGGTTATTCAGCCATGACAGAAGTAAAGAACCTTGGTCTCAGAATGGCCAGCTCTACTGCCCTTCCTTTGGGAAGTGACAGGCAGATGAAGCACTATAGTGTTCCTGTCCCTTCACTAATGCAGAGGTCTTATTTTAAGACATAGGAAGATGTTGAGTACTGGTGGCTCATTTCTGTCATCCTAGCTACTCAGGAGGCTAAGATCTGAGGACTGAGATTCGAAGTCAGCCTGGGTGCCAAAGTCTGTGGAACTTTTATCCCCAATTAACTAGCATAAAGCCAGGAGTAATACTGTGGCACAAATGGAGAGCTCCAGCCTTGAGGGAAAAAACAAAAGGATAGCACTTGGGCCCAGAGTTCAAACCCCCAGTAACAGAACCAAAAAAAGAAAAAAGAAAAAACAGAGGAAGAATCATAGCAAGTCAGATCTCTGCGATTTCCCATTCCTACCACAATGTTGCCAAACACAGGTACTCATTAGCCTTTTACCCTTTGGCCTTTAAACAAATATGAATAATGAATGATCCTGAGAATGTCCCCTAATGCATCCAGAGCTGCCTCCATTACCAGGAAAGATCAGACAGTCTCCTCCCTGGGGCAGTGGTTAATGAACCGACCCAGGAGAACTGAGGATGTTCCTAGGGTGAAAGATGGCAGACGGTAGTTCCTACGGTAGAAATGTGAAGGTACATGTGGGAAGTGGTATAACTCAAGAAGGAAACAGACATCTCCAGGGCCCACAGTGGGCCTTTCAAGAAGTTCTTGAGTAAAAAGAAAACTACAAGCCCAACTGGATTTTTTGGTGGGGACCAAGGGTTTGTCAAAGCTTCTAGTTGAATTGTTGAGTGGGACAGATGACCTCACCAGCAAATATTAGAGTTTGGTTTGTTTTTTTTTCCCCCCATCCTGGAGCTTGAACTTTGGGCCGGGACACTGTTCCTGGCTTCTTTGGCTCCAGGATAATACTTTATCACTTGAGCCACACTGTTATTGCCATTTCCGGCTTTTTCTGTGATTAATTGGAGATAAGAATTCCACAGATTTTCCTACCCAGGCCTGCTTTGACTCTCGATCCTCAGATCTCAGCTTCCTAAATTGCTAGGATTATAGGCATGAGCCACCAATACCTGCCTTTGAGCTTTTAGTTGTATGGGTTCTTTTTCACCACTACAAAGAATCAAAGCCAAGGCCTCACAAACACTACCAAGTTCTCTTATCACTCTTGCTACCCTCCTAGGCCTTGTTTTTCTTGTTGTTGTTATTGAGGTAAGGTTTTGCTAGACTGTTCTGGCTTTCCTTCTTACAGCCTCTGCCTTCTGAAGAGCTGGGATTACAAGCATGCACCACCATGCCTGGCAAGAAATATTCGTTTTCACTGGAAGGAAATGCATCCCTTCGAATCCTCTGCAGCCCTTGCAAGATTTCACAGGAAAAGTTCTGTTCAACATTAGAAGTAGGAGCATAGTTAGTGATGCCTTGGGGCTGAGATCTATGCTGTTCAGCGATTTGGCTTAAGAAGGCATTTGTAAAAAAAAAAAACAGCAGCAACAACAACCAGTGAAAATTAAATGTGACTTTAGGAAAGATGGGTCAAATTGCATGGTAACACAAAGCCAACGTTTCAGAGATCTAACATACAACCTGAAATTGGTCATTTATTTCTAGTATGGTGGTTGCATGTAACAAAGAAGGGAGAAAAAGAGCAAATGTCTAAAGCTATTTCTCCACACCAATGAGAGATCCTTTTTGTGTGGTGAAGGCTTCTTTAAAGTGCCAATAGCTCAGGAGTACTTCTGCATTTGAGAGAATAGAATGGAAATTATAAATGTGATTACAAGTCCTGCACAGTCTGGCAAGGAGAGGAACCACAGTTATCTGCTAGAGCCGAACACTGCAGAAGGGGACAGGTATGTAGCAGATTAGAGTGTCAGTAAACACATAAAGTACAGAAGTCTCACACCGCTGACATTTGAAGAACAAAGCCATCCATCAATGTCCTGGCACAGATCGATCAAACAGAATGCTACTGCTGAAAACCTAATAGTATGATGGTAATAATGTAGCCATAAAACCTCTAGTCTATAATTGACTGCTTCCAGTTGAAGCGTACATGTCTCAAACAGTGACTAATGTTCACCTGAAGGTTTCACTTGCATTGAATGATAATCATTTATACCTCACACAATTCTCAGTGGATGGCCAGTGCGGGACAGTGGTCCACGTACAGACACCAAGAAGGTCGGGGGACAGTAGCTATCAAAATGAGAGATTCCCAACTACATATGCAACTGTGGGTCCCTCTGGGTCACCTCCTTTAGGGGCGATGAGGTTGCCACTTGCTGACAAAATAACCCAATTAGAAATATCAGAGGCCATGGTGTCTGTACTTTGGTTATGACTTCCCTCTTGGAGCATCCAGTTCTTGTCTAGTTTTGTGAAGGAACACACTACTGGAATCCCAAGACTATGCCCTGTCTCTAGACCAGAGGTGAGATATGGAACACAGCTTTCACCCACCTTGTCTGTCTGTTCGTGTGTGTGTGTCTGTGTGTGTCCGTGTGTGTCCGTGTGTGTGTGTGTGTGTGTGTGTGTGTGTGTGTGTGTGTGTGTGTGAACGCTCACTATTCTGGGGCACACACTATGTGTGTATGCCTGCATTGGGGCTTAAACTCAGGACCTACACATTGTCCCTTAGCTCTTCACTCAAGGCTGGCATGCTACCATTTGAGACATAGCCCCACCTCCAGCTTTTTTGCTGGTTAGTTGGAAATAAGAATATCATAGACTTTCCAGCCCGGGCTGGCTTAGAACCACAATCCGCAGATCTCAACACTGTGGGCAGCTAGGATTACAGGTGCGAGCCATCAGCACCCAGTTCCTCCCCACACACACCCTTCCCTCTCTCTGTCAAGCTCTTGGATTATGCTGGGTGGCAAAATAATGACCAGTCTATCCAGGTGATCTTCATGTACAAGAGATGTTTGCGACTGGACTGTTAGCAATGAGAACTGAAGTCTGCAAGGAAGTGGCGCTTCCTGCCACTGCTCCATGATGAAATAAAGGATTCTTGTGTCTTGGCACAAATTCTGAGCCTTCCAATCGTACAAATGGCAGCTGACAGGGCAGGCACCAGGATGCATGGGATTATTCAAGATGAGTATTGGCAAAAAGCTTGATGATAACGTTCACGGAGGTCCATCCGTGCATCAGGGAAGACAAAGGACGGTGTCACATGCATACTGGTGTTTTGTTGAATTGGGTTCTAATCTGAAGTGAGAATTTTCACCTGTATTACTTAAATACCACTCCATTCACATTGGAGAATTCTCCCCTTCCTCTCAACACATGAAAGAGAGAGAGAGAGAGAGAGAGAGAGAGAGACAGACAGACAGACAGACAGACAGACAGACAGATATACAGACAGAGAGAGACAGCAAAGGGAGGGAGGGAGAGGGAGAGAGGAGGAATGGAGGGACAGACAAAGAGGAGAGAGAGTGCCACATCTTTCACTTCCTAGTCCTGAATGAAAATCTTTTGGTTGGGTTCAAATCAAATGAAGCCATCCCAGGTGTCATTAACCCACAGGTCTCCCCCAAAGGCCTTTTTGTACCCCCAAGTATGTTTCCAAATTTCTGTTTTCTACATGGGCCAGAACTCTTGCTTACCAAAATCAGAAATTTCTATCCACAGTGTAACTAAAACATTTAATTAATGTGTCTGGTGGCTTCTAATGGACTTTGAGTGTGTGTGTGTGTGTGTGTGTGTGTGTGTGTGTGTGTGTGTGTGTGTCTGTGTGTGTGTGTGTGTGTGTGTTTGTGTGCGTGTGTGTGTCAGATTGCATTGTGGCCTTTGATATATACTTAAAGGTAATTGGGTAGTCTTACTGATGTATTTTTAAAGAGCAAACTATTGATTAATAATGTTTCAGTATTAATATAACCACTTTGTGGGGATCAAGAAACATCAGCAGTAGAAAACCCATATTTATCTACAAATTAACAACTCTATATAGATCTGTTACTTTAAACTAAGTGGGGTGCATCTACTCATTACATTCCAACAGGGACTAAACTCCTTATAATAAAGATTAAAGGCGAAGTTAGCCTTATTTTTCCCCCCGGCATGAAATGAATGCTATTCACCATGTCATTGCCCTAGTGCAGCTGAAGCATAGGTGCAGTAAAGTACAGGTCCACTTCCTGCTCTGACAGGCTGGTATTTTTTAATGCCTTCCTTGATGAAAATGTTTCATACTATGGGAGCTTTAATTGCTGGCAGTGCTGAGCAGAGTGAAATAAGAAATGACTGTGCTATAGGATGGGTTGGTGGATGAACCCAGCTTTATCCCTGCTTAAAACTAGTTGTACGGTTCATATCCTCGGAGTGTGTACTCATTCCCACTGAATTCCTGCAAAGCGGGAGAGCTGGAGCTAAAAGGAGACTGGTGATGAACCAAACCCTGAGGCTGAGTTTTTACAACACTGGGCAGAGCACTTCACTAATAAACTAGAACTGTCAGTCCTTTATAAAAGAAAAAATACCTAGAAGGCCTAATGCTTCTACTGACAGGTGAGCTTGAATAAAATTCTTGGGTTGCCTTTAGCAGCCATGATGGGTGCCTTAACCCTCGGGCAGTCTGCAGGAACAATTTGATTGAGTAACCCAGACAACCTACACACAGCAGCATGGCAGTAGCCTAGCTAGAAGTCCAAGCCGAATTTCTGAAAGGGTCATTTTGCTTCTGGGGTAATGACAAAATATACATACCTCGTAACTACTACTTGAAAGTGAGTTAGATTTATGAAAAAAAGAAGGTATCAGCTCTCCAGTGCATTTAACTCTTCACTCCCTACCAAGCTAGAAGAGCCACAGATGGGGAAGTTAAAATAGAAGTTAGAAACTTGCACACAAATCACTTGATGAACATACTGGCACCTCAGAAGAGGACTGGAATTTCAAGGCTCAAGTATCTTAGTCCTAGCCCGATTTTGTCTCTACCTGAAGGCATTATGACTTGTAAGAGGTGTGCTGACCTGAAAGTCCCTTGTCACTGTTCTCTTTCTTAGAATGTCTGAATGATATACTAACAAACCTGTGGCTCCTAAATGTCTTTGAATGTAAGTCTTTAGAAGGGGGGTCGGGGGGCAGATGTGGTTCCACACATGCATAATCTCAGCTACTCCAGAAGAAGTAGGAAGATCCAAGACCAAGGACCACCATGCAAAAGCCTATGAGCCTACCTGAAAATAAACCAAAGCAGCCAGGGCTGTAGGTGTGGCTAAATGCTGACACATAGACCATTACAATCTCACTCGAGTATATCTGACTTTGAACAGATCTGAGGAAAGACCCAGAAACATTCTTTGAACACGTCTTTCTCATGTGATTCCAAAGAACACATCTGATATGCCATGCTAAAAAAAAATCACTCTTCAGACATCTAAATTCATCAAATAAACTTCCTGACTACAAAAATATACACAGCAAGCCAGTGATCTAAGCTACGGTAACTACGCTTTAATGATTTTACTGCATTACTCATTCATGTATTCAGTGTATTTGCTATTATTTACAGTGATGACTATCAGTACCAACCAAGAAAAACCAATGCATTCAAATGCAGTTTAAGTTAGTGAATATTCACTGCACAAATGATAACATGTAATTACTGATTGGTTATTTATGAAAAAAGTCTAGGCAATTTCAGCTAAGAAAAAAATACAGTCATTTCTCATATAAAAATCTCAAACAAAAAATAGTCAAGAAATGTTAGTGTTACATGTATGTAGCTACATATTCATAATTACATATGAGGTTAGTAGAAACTATGAGTTGTCAAAATGTGAACTTAAAAACAGCTTTGGCCGGGTGTGGTGGCTCATGCCTCCTGGCAACTCAGGAGGCTGATATCTGAGGATCAAGGTTCAAATCCAGCCCGGGTACAAAAGGATCTGAGATTCTTATCTCCAATTAACATCTAGAAAATGGGAAGAGAGGCTTGGCTCAAGGGTAGGGAGGTAGACTTGACCCGAAGAGCTCAAGGACAGTGCTCAGGCCAAGTTCCAGCCCCATGACCCACCAAAACAAAACAAAACAAAATGCTTTGTAACACCTATGCATCTTCTTTAAGAAACTAGATTTCTAAAGCATCTGTAGATACAAATAAATTCTAAATGGGAAAAATTAAATGTATAAACTGAAACGGTATCAATATATGGGAATTAATGCACCATCTATCTGGCAAATATCATGTAACCCTTCTATTAATTACAATAAAATATATGAAAAAAAACTTTTAGAAGACATAGAAGGTTGTTATATCTATGATCTTGTGATTGGAAACTTCATCTTAATGGTTATCTTTAAATATTTATATTATAATATTATGCATATTACATCCTTTCAAATTACTCCAGCTTATGAGGAAATATTTTAGATGTCAATTTTAAAATGGAGGAGGAGGCGGAATACAAATTTTCCCAACTTTTTTTTTTAAGAGACCAATCTGTACATCTGGCAGTTTGAAGACACTAGCTAGAAAGAACCTTGTGTACAACTGGATAAACACAGATTTTCATTAGACATTGTTTACTTCCAATTAGTCGATACTACAATCCAGCTATCCATTAACAGAAGACAGGACAAACAGATGAGAGGACCCTTACATAACGAAATCCTATAAACAGCAGGGAAATGAGTGAATGAGCTGTAATGTACCAAGATGGATAGTTCTCCAAACACTGCATGACAGACAAGGAAGTTGTAGAAGAAGGCCCAAACAGTAATAGTTATATAAAGAAGGAAAACCCATGAATGGAGATCATACACAATGCTCACATATATGTGTACACACACACACACACACTATAAAAACCTGCAACAGAATGATCAACAGTACCAGACGACTGCACAGAAGCACTGGTAGTTTGAGGAGGATACCAAGTTTCAACCGGGACATTGGGATGTGTTTGTTCCTCCATACTGCACATCACCAACTACATTCCCGGAAAAAAAAAAAAAAAAAAACACTTGGCATTTGAGGCATTATCAAGGAGAAGAGATTAACTTACTTAAAATTTGCTCTCCCTGAAATTTTCCCTCAGATTGGCTTCTGGCTCAATCAACCTCAAACCATGCTTTTCCTCTACTGCAAACATCAGGTGTGGGCAAGCTAAACCACATCTGTGACCCTGTGTGATCTCTGACTCTGCACATGGGGGTCATGCTGTGGATGAGCGCATGCGAAGCAGTAGGCCATAGCCCCATTGGTCCTTCTAGCAGTAACTTAAGAACAAGCAGAATTCACTGCAAAACCTATGAACATGACTCTTCTACACCCGCACTCAGGCTTTCCCAGCCTGCTCTTTGGATGACTAAATATTCAAACCTGTCCAGTCCTGCTGGACCAGAGGGGGTGTGTGAGGAAAGGAAGGTCAGAATGAAAGGATTCAGTGTGCTTCACTGAAATCTCCTACTTCTGCAAATTTTACAAAAATATAATCATGGTGAACACATTGCTACCGCCTCTCCTTTATAGATTGTGGAAAGGAAGGGGTCAGAATCTCAAAGTTCATTAGCTTCACAGGAAATCCACCCTGGGGATCAGAAGATGAGAAAAGGAATCTGTAATGATTTATTTATCTATCTCTGTGTGTGTGTGTGTGTGTGTGTGTGTGTGTGTGTGTGTGTGTGTATGTCAAGGAGGGAGAAGGAGAAGGAGGGAGAGAGACAGAGAGAGAGACAGAGAGAGAGAGAGAGAGAGAGAGAGAGAGAGAGAGAGAGAGAGAGAGAGAGAGAGAGAGAGAGAGAGAGAGATTTCCCTGGCAAATGTGGCAAAAGATAAAGAGTGGATAAAGCTGGGTTTGGGGATATTTGTATGCACATTTATACTGATTACATTCGTTTATATATTTGAAAATTTCCATTAAGAGATGTTTAGTGTTTTTACATCCTGAAGTCTGGTTGGGTGGGGGGGAGCAGGGGGAGGGGGAGGGAGGGAGGAGGTCTGTGGTGATCTCTGTAGAAATGGCATGAAGAAAGCTAGAGGTGGGAAGGGAGACAGATTCTGTGACAGCTGTCAGTTCCCAAAGGCCAAGGCCAGGCCCACCTGCACTACTGGTTAGAGCTGGTGATTTGCACCACACCATTGCATCTACAAACAAGTGGCAATGTGTTCTTTGTATGTTTGTTTGCGGGTTTGTTTTTCCCCAGAAGAGACCAGCCTTAGACTCCAACTCTAGATCAAAAGGGCTACCTGCATTATCAAGACAAAAGTGCCAAGTGTGACTCTGTCATCACGTGTCACTTCACATCAGCTGGCACATATCAAAGAATGACATGAAAAACTGCTGCCTGCTGCCCTCTCATACAGCACATCAAACTTCTTTCTGTAAAACATTTCAACAGCAGCCCAATGCCGTGTCTGAGAAGGAAAGCCAGCTGAATTCTCCTTCCTAGAACTGCAGACAGCAGAGGGAGGGATGCTGCAAAGATCTTCAGCTAAAAATACAGCTTCCTCTGTTTCTATCTATAAGAGCTCCCCACCAGATACCTGTTTCCTGGGAACCCCACGGGAGGCGTCAAAAAGCCACAGGTAGCCTTTATTAGAATATGAGTTGTACAATCTCTGCCTAAAATGAAGGGTATGATAAGACTTGACAGCTGAAATTCTTCTCATGGAGCTTTAATCCAGTATGATAACAAAGAACATGATTTATATGTAGGCAGGGAGGGGTTTTCACTTTCTGGTGTCACCTTAGAACACTTCAAAATAATTAACAAGAATTATGAAATTTCAGGGAAGACTATGACCTCTGAAATAATCCAGTCCAAATATCTTGATTTAAACATAAGGGAAAATAGCAATATGGAAGCAAAGGGCAGAGGCAAGAAAACGCCAATTTTCCTACAGCCAGTGAACACAGAAATAAGTCGTTATAGTGTGTACATGTACTTCTGTGTATGTTTGCCTCTTATAACCTTGCCTTTTTTTTTACTTTTTTTTGCCAGTCCTAGGCCTAGAACTCAGGGCCTGGGCACTGTCTTTGTGATTTCTCAAGGCTAGAGCTCTACCACTTAAGCCACAGCACCATTTCTTTTTTCTATGTACGTGATATCAAGGACTCAAACCCGGGTCTTCATGCAGGCTAGGCAAGCACTCTACTACTAGGCCAAACTCTCAGCCCTTGTTCTGCATTTTGATCACAGCTTCTGCTCTACCATTTGGGCCACATCTCCACTCCCGATTTGTTTTTGCTAATTAATTGGAGATGAGAGTATCCAGGATTTGTCTGTCCAGGCCAGCTTCTAATGGCAACTCTTAGATCTCAGCCTCCTGAGTAGCAAGAATTATAGAATGACTCACTAGTGTCTAGCTTGGGCACAGCTTTTAACCAGAGCTTTGGGACTGCTCCTTAACTCTGACTTCCAAACTAGGTAGTACTGGGCAACTTAGACTTTCATCTTGCTATTTCACCATCTGTTCAATGGGCATATGGTCACAGAAGTACAAACTTCCACTTCCTAGTGGGTTGCTTTCAGCTCAATGTTAGCCTTGTACACAGCAAGGGCTGATGGTAGTTTTCTCATTAATTTGCTTCCTAATCCTCACCAGGACTCTTCCTATGACAAGATTGATCCAGGGAGAATTGGACTACGATGAGGATGGAGGTACATATTGGTAGCCTTGTAAATATAAAATGATCACTTTCAAACAGTGGCTTTTATAAAATAATTAACTTTGATCTTAAGAAAAAGAATCATTAAACAGGAAGAGGACGCTTATTTGAGAGGAAGATGGGAGGAGGAAGAGCTGGAAGAGCAAGAAATGGGATGAAGGAGAAAAAATTTATTCCAATGTGATCAATTTTTAACTTGATTCAAATTAAATTTCAAATGCCTTTTTTTTCTTTAAGAGATTGTTCTATTAATAAGAGCCTACAGGCTCTGTGGACTGCTGCTTACATTGAAACAAAGGACTGGCCTGGTATTTGTAGTTTACACCTGCAATCCTAGCTACCTCAGGAGGCTGAGATCTGAGGATCAAGGTTTGAGCCCAGCTCAGAGAGGGGAAAAGAAAGTCCATGAGCCTCTAGAGTCCAACTGACAAGTAAAAAGCTAGAAGTGGAGCTGTGGCTCAAGTGGTAGAACACCAGCCTTAAGGGGAAAAGACCAAACAAAAGCACAAGGCTCCGAGTTCAATCAAGCCCCAGTACCTGAACAAATGAACAAAAACAAGGCAATGACTTGGGCAGGATCACCACTCACACGCCCACTAGCCTAGGAATCACCAGCAAATTCAACTACCCTGACATTAAGAATTAGCGTCTTTAAATTTGCTCCTAGGATGCTCTTTAAAGACTGTTACTGTTATGCTGGAGAAGTAATAGCAGATTAATAAAGCTCTTGACGTGCTGGAGAATATCTGGGATATCAGAAAGAAGTCATTACTCTTTATCTCCTCGACTTTCCAGAAAGCAAGAAATAGAATCACAATAAAAAAAATTCATAACAGTTGATTAGAAAATATAGCCTGCAGGAAACCAAGCTCTCATCGCACTTCGCACATTAAAAATCCAAATAAATTAGAGAAAGCTGGATTTTTTTCAGCCCCTCCCCCCTACAGCTTTAACACAAAGGATAACATTAATAAGCTACAATTTAGATTTGCATATTTTAATAAGCTGAGGATCAAAGGGAACACATAGCTGAGGGGTTGCTGAGCTGTGCACACACACCACTCGCTGCACACTGGAGAAAGGAGACTCATCTTCCTTACAAGAACTGTAAAATGTTTTCTTCCCTTGATCCATCTTTACTGTTTTCTAACTTCCAAGGCTTTCAATGGGTCCAGGTTCTAATGGACTCAATCTACCCAAATAATACAGATTCACAGTAAGGAAAGAGTTTAAAGGTTTTTTTTTTCTCCTGTTAGGTATATTTCTAGTTACATAAAATCAAGGATCAGTTTCTAATTCTTCTCAGTGTGGTTGATTATTTATCAGATCAATCAGTCCACTGTCAAGAGCTGAGTACCAAGTGGGATTCAGGCAAAAGCACCCTTCTTATCACTCTACGAAAGACTTAACCTGGGGGAGTAGATGGATGACAGCCCTCTCAGTGTTACTGTATTTGTTAATACATGTCCACTGTGGTATTAGCCACGCTAAGTACTCCATCCTCATTATCTCACTCTCTTCCCCCACCTTAAAAATGAGGAATCTGAGTTTCTGAAAGGATCTGTCATAGGGCCTGGACTTAAGTTCTAGCAGACAAACCCCAGAACAGAACATCTGTCTTTGCCGTACTCCTGAAAGGCTGTTTGCTACTCCTTGTCCATATGTGGTTCTCTAAATCAGGTCACCATATCTAAACCATCTTGAGGTAGATACAGTAGTACATATTTGTGCTTCCAGCAACTTGGAAGATAGAAATCAGGAACACTGCAGTTTGAGGCCAGCCTGGGCAAAATAATGAGAAGAAAAAGTTGGTGAGACTCTTCTCTCAACTAATGAGTTTGATATTGTAGTGTGAACTTTTATCTTAGGACACAGGACACAGACAGGAAGGTAAAGCTCAAAGAATGGCTCCTCAGCAAAAATTCCAACACCCTATCTACAAAATAACTAAAGAACTAAAGAAGTGCAAGTGATAGTATAGCAGTGAAAAAAAATAACCCATAACTTATTAAAAAAAAAAACAAAACAAAGCTATCTCTCTAGTGGTATTAAGTTTATATAGATCTCCTCCTTTGGCCCTGATAAATAAGCTTCTTTATACCTCCTTCACTGTCCCAGAGCTCTTCATTAAAGAAAACCCACTGTAGTGCCCTTCCTTCAGGAAATTTCCAGATCCGGGTTGGCCATCCATTCCGGTTTAATTCTTGCCCAAGACTCTTAGGTGGGGGCTAGGGAAAGGCCTCTGAGGGAGCGCACAGTGCATGCTCCTCTGGTGTCTGCACAGCCCAGAGCTCCCTGAGAAGTGCCCTCCAGGGAGGCCTCCCCCCAGCTACATCTGACTAAGCAGGGATCACCACCTGCATCCCCCAAACATTGTCTTCCAGAAATCTGGTGCTACGGTTTCTGCAGAGGGCTTAGTCCTAGAGCAGATATCAAGGCAAGGCCCCTGACAAATCCCAAATGTGCTTTCTGCTCTCTGGTTTCCATGGACACGCATGGGTTCTTCCTCCCCTCTGTGAATTACGCAAATTGAGTCAGTTTCTGTTATTCACAATGAAAAAAAAAGTATTGACTATGAAGAGAAGCCCTTGTAATGTTTGCTATCAAACGGATGGCCTAAGGAAGCCCTGGGGTGGGGAACACTGATAACTTCTAGAAAACCAAATGTGGAAAGGGACTGTCTCTCTGTACCACAACCACCAGCGCTCCCCCAGAGAGGCACAGAATTCATTAATATGAGGCTGGAGTAGAAACTTCTGTCACTGAATAAAATGTGAGTTAAGTCAGACTTGAATGGGCACAATGGCTATGCCAAGAGGCCACAAATTCCTAACCAAGATGGAGAGAAAGCAGCACATCTGCAATTTGCAAATGATACTGAATAGGGTAGCGCCCAGACAAGGGCCATTAGCAAGGTAGATGGTTGGTCTTACAATGTAGGGTAGACTGAGGCTAAGAACAAATGGTCACTGATTTAGTTGAGGTGGGAAGGGCTGCCAAGGGCTAGATTGGGGACAGATTCATCAGCCAAGGAAGACGTTTGGATATTTTTCTAAGTGCAACAGGAAATCGTGTGAGAGTTCTGAGTTGGAGAAGTGACACAATCCAATGGGAATTTCACAGTGGACATTTTGCCTGTGGTGGGAAGAATGGATGGGTATGGAGGAGCAGGGGAGGGCAGAAAGGAATCAGGAATAGCAACGTGGAGGCCAGTGCAGGAATTCAGTGTCTCTCACAGTGTAATTACGGCAGCGACTTCACCATCACAGTTAAAAATACTCCCATAAGCCCCTTGTAATTCACTCACTCACATGGCAGCAGTCTGCTATGTATCATCATATTCATTGCAAGGTGATATCTTTTTGTTTTGTGGTTTTTGCTCATTTTCAAAACCACACACTTCTGCTACCAAAGCCCCAAGGCAACAGTGCACTGTGGACTTCTTAACATCAGTTCCATTTATGTTACTATCTGCTGTACTAGCTTTGTCAAACTGGTGACATGGCAACTAATTATTTTCCGGAAGAAAATAGCAAGAAACATATTGAGCACTGAAACATGTGTTAGCCCTGGATTGCATTGTAAATTTGATCTTCCTTAATGGTCAGTACATCCAGTCAACCATCCATTCATCCAAAAAGAAAATTTTCCAAAAGCTCCTACTTGCTGTGCCAATTTTTCAGAAGAAGAAACAGGCTAGGACAGTTCAATGATGCATTTAACATTTCAAAGCCAGTCATCTGTGTTCAAGAGGGCCAGAGGGTAGGTTTATCTTCTGTGAACCCAAGGGTTCTCAGAAGATGCGGAAGGCAGAGGTAAGCAGAGGCCTTCTAAGTACCTACTGAAAAACAAGTCTTTCCAGTAGCCCCGTACTTCTGTTTCACAGTCCTGCCTCTCTTATATTCTGTCTAGAAGCTACTAGAGCAGGAACAAAGGCGCATAATGACAGACTAAAGGGCTGTTAAAATCGAGCAACTTTCTATGCTTACCTAGCCTGGTTCAAAGTAAGGAGCAAAGTCAGGGTCAGGATTTTGCCTCTGACCAACAGGCTATGTCAAGTATAGTCTACCTACATAACTCTGGCGTTCTTGATAGGTTGGTGTGCCTGCTTTGGAAATTGGGCATTCATTCCCTTAAGATGTCACTTTAGATAGCTCCCATTACTAGAGGGTTGTTTAAAAAATGATTCTCTTAACTGTGAAAATAAATAATACAGTTTCTAGAAAATGGAAACTTATATCCTCAGTTTCTACATCTGTGGATTCACCCAAGGATAGAGGGAACTATTAGAAAAAAAATACACTTGTACTAAACATATACAGACTTTTTATCTTGTCATTATTCCCCAGAAAATACAGTGCAATGGTCATTTACATAGCATTCACACTGTAGTTACCATAAATAATCTAGGGATGCTTCAAAATATACAGAAAATTATACATTGCAGATTTATATGAGGAACAGAAAAATCTCGGTTCTTGGTATTTTGGAGCAGTCTTTAGCTGAAACTCAGATGATTTATATTCATGACCTAGAATTGACAAAGAACTCTTAAAAATACAAAAAATGCTGGGTGCCATTGACTTATGCCTAAAATCTCAGCATCTTGGGAGGATGAGAACTGATAATTGACATTTAAAGCCATCCAGGGAAGGAAAAAGTCTATGATGCTTACCTCCAATTAACCAACTAAAACTGGAAATGAAGATTTAGATCAAGTGATAGAGCACCTGTCTTGAAGGAAAAAGCTAAGGGAGAGTGCCTAGGTCCTGAGACCAGGCCCTAGTATCAGCGTATATACACACAGAAGAGTGCCTGCACAGGGAAAACCCATAAATTGGACTACATTAAATAAACAAACTTCTGTTCATCAAATGATACCACTTAAAAAGTGAGCCAGCCAGCTATGTGTAGGAGGAAATATTTGTACAACATTTATCTGACAAAGATTTTCTAAGCGATCTGTGAATCAGACCGAAAAAGACAAGCACCCAGATGAACAAGAGGCATAACATTCCAGCATGCACCTCACGAAATATGAGAGAGAGAGAGAGAGAGAGAGAGAGAGAGAGAGAGAGAGAGAGAGAGAGAGAGAGAGAGAATGAAAAGATACTTAATACCATTCGTTATCAGGGCAACACAAACTGTTAAAGTACCAACACACCCCACCAACATGCTTAAAATGTGGAGCTGAAATGAAGACAAACATGTTTGAGAATATGGAACACCTGCACACTTATGTGTGTTCACTGGCACAACCATTTCTGAAAAGTAGATACTCGGGTGACACTAAAGCTGAATGTAAAAATATGACCCAACAACCTTTCTCAACTTAAATGAGGGTGTATGTTCATCAGTGGACACAAAAAATTTCACTGCCGCTCCAAACTAGGTATGAACAAAGGTCCAAAACTGTGGAGCAGATAACTTATATCATATAATAGCCTGTAGTAAAGAAAGGTAAACTACTGCTTTGTGCAATAATGTGGGTAAGTCCCATGAGCAAATAATACTGTTATAAAGAAGCCAATCTCAAGTCCATGTTCTATCCCTCCATTTACCTGATTCTCCAACAGACAAGCCTAAGCTGTGCGGATGAGTCAGGATAGAAGCCAGCTTTGGGGCACAGTGCCTAGAAGGAGTAAGTATGGGGCTGTGGATCCCAGTGAAGTCTTCCTTTCTTTGTTACACAGCTGGGCTCATTTTGTTAAACGGCATGTAGCTGTATCATTTTTATTTGTTCGTTCTGCAATAAACTTCAAACTTAACAAATAGTTTCATCACAGCACTTACTGAGTGTCTGCACCGTGCCGATCATAGGCAGAACCCAATTCCTTATCCAAGTGGACCTCCAAGCTTTGTTGTCTTTATTTTCTGTGCCCCAGGCCACTGCCAACTAATCAGTGAGGACAATTTCATGCATGAGAGAAGCTGATTCAAAGTAGCCCTGCTGGGAGTTCCTCAGAAAAATATATGATCTTGCCTGGCTTTTGGAAAAGATATATTTTTAATATCAGATGTAGTAAAGTTAAAACAATTGTTATTTTTAGCCCCATTTAAAAAGTAGCACATTAGCTGGGTGTGGTGGCTCATACCTCAAGTCCTAGCTACTCAGAAGGCTGAGATCTGAGGATGGCAGCTCAAAGCCAGCCCAGGCACTAAAGACCACGAGACTCTTATCTCCAATTAACCACTAGAAAATGGGAAGTGGGGCTGTGGCCTTGAGTTGAAGAGCTCAGGGACAGCATCCAGGCCCAGAGTTCAAGCCCCATGACCCACAAAATTAAGATAAAATGATTAAAATAATCAAATAATTAATAAATAATAAAACAATAATTTAAAAATCAGCACTTTTTTGTTGCTGTTTTATGCTGGCACTGGGGCTTAACTTGTACTCTTGACTGTTTTTCTGTTTTTTGCTCAAGACTGATGTTCTGCTACTTCAACCACACCTTCATTTCTGGCTTTTTGCTCATTAATTGGACAGAAGTAGCAAACAGACTCTTCTGCCTGAGCTGACTTTTCGCCATGATCCCCAGATCTGAGCATCTTGAGTAGCTAGGACTCACAGGTATGACTCAGTAGCACGCAGCAAAATAGTGCTATCCTTAATAGCTTCTCAGAACTCTTATGTGTTAAGAACTTCATTTCGTTGCATCTTCACACTCACAGCTACAAGAAACATGTACTGATCTTCCCATATTAAAAAAGAAGGACATAGAGAGAATGGACGAATCACTTGCCCAAGGTCACAAAGCTGGTAGGTGGCAGAGCAAATCCAGTCCCTTAGATTCTTCAATGCTTCTATCAACTGGCAGTACTTATCAGAGAAAGGGGTGTCTGTCCCACTAAATCTTTCAGCACCTCGTAGAGGAAGGAAGACACAGCAACAAAAGCCACCTGTCCACCTGGGATGTGACGAGCAGTCCCAGGTCCCAGGATGAAAGGGACCTTCTTTACCTACACACATGGAGAGATGGCCCCCAGGGACCTGCCTCTAAAAGCACAGACACTGGTAAACATGCATGGAATAAAACATTTATGAAATACAATGTTGCATGTCACTGAGCAACGTCTGCTCTTCCAGCATAGTCAGGTTCAGTAGCACATGAACAAATGTAAAGCTAAACCAGCACTTCATGAAAAATTGAAGGTTTGGCTGTCGGGGAGTAAATGGCTCTGCTTCTGAGATAGCCAATCATTGCACTGGACGTCTGCTGGAGCTGCAGACAGAGGTTTATGGATTTGGTTTAAACAATGGATGGCTGTAAAGACCAGCTCTGGCTGATGCATCTGGTCCACTGGGAAGAAGAAACCCTCTGTTGGAGCAGGCCCTCGAGAGCAACCACAAAATGAAAGAGCTAGGAAACAAAAGTGGCCGTGCCCCACGAAGACTTCAGTGACATAGTGAGTCAGCCTCACCTGGAGAAGGTACCAAATGGGACGCCATTTCCACCCACAATGAGGGCTCCCTCACCTCTGAAGGAAGCCACACACGGAGTCCCCAGGTCAAATCAAGAAGAGCAAAGCCTGCCACTCAGAACAGGGAACAGAGCCATGGCTTTCTTCCCTGTTCCCAGTTAGCAATTCTGGAGGGTAGATTGAGAAGGGACAACAAAAGAGTACTCTTTTTAATGAGAATAATCTATCACCACTACATCAATCTGATTAATGTAATGGGACCATTTCAAAAGGAGGAAATTACAGGTCATTAGGAGTAATTTCAAATGAAGTTATGGCTTTAAATGATTTTCTTTGTTGTTGTTGTTTTTTAAGAATTTACCCAGATTTTTATTTTGCATGTCTCATTCAGAGCACAAATAATATTTACATGCTTTCTTTGTTTTTATAGAGCTTTCATGCCCAAAGAACCATGTAGAAGCCTGAATGTCAGATACAACTAGAACTGTTTCAAAAAAATCTACCTTGGCTCATATTTCTATCTCCCATATGGTATGCTGTATGTTCAACTGAATATGTACTTCATCTATTCCTTATTTATTTTATTCCATGATAAAACAAACACTTCAATTGTGGGTTGTTTACAAAACAGTTTGATAATCTATTTTCAATTAAATGGTGAAGAACTACAATAAGGATAAAACTATAAATCATGTTAACCATCTGTTTTTGTCTGACAGAGGCAGCAAATGGAAAGGTTAAGTTGATGCTCTGCATTTAATCTATGCTATTGTGGAAGTAAAACCCAATTAGAGATGGTATTTCATTGCAGACTCTACACTGTTTTCCTTTTGTTCTTTAATTTGAGTTGTACCTATTGTGTTTGCAAACCAGGAGGAGGTTTCATTATCTCCTCTCTCCAATGTTTTGCAAGAGGTCCCTTCACTGATAAACCGAACATTGTCAATGCCAACTAATTATAACCAACCTTTTTCACCTGCTCTGTAACTCTTCTCCCTCCCACCCCACTCCCTGAAACTGAACAGCTTAGCTGTCTTCTAATGATCAGATGACAATGGACTCAGTTACAACCCTCCTTGCTCTTTCAGGTAGAATGAAGGAAGTAGGAATGCAGTGAGAAGATGCATTCACACATGACATGTATGAGGGAAAAGCCCATCCAAATATTGTCTCTGGAAATAGATCTCTCTGGGCATTGGGGGTGACTGGATAGGAAATTCTGAAAGGAGAACATTTGGAAGTGGTGTATTGAGGAAATGCTACTGGCTAACTTCAACTCAAACTGTCCTTAGTATAGATCCCAAAAGTAAGATTTTTGTGATTTTTCTTCCAAAGTTCCAATAGTCACAGGCAGTGACAGGTATCAAATGCACAGATGGACCGGACACATTGTTCTTTGTTCCTTCCTAAACTGTGGCCAGGTGAGGCTAAAAATGGCCCCATTCCCACGATCGGGGGCAGGAGGCACTTGCTGCTCATCTGTTTGCTCTCTTACGAAGCTATGTGTTCTCTTCCCTCAATAGGGCTCCAAGTTCTGCTCACTCACGCTTCACGCTTCTGAACATGCTGTCCCTACGTCTTGAGCTCTATTTGTCTAACCTCACTGTCCTGCCCTCGCCTCCTCTGGGCCTTTCTCCTCGGGGTCTCACCAGATAGACTGTGCATAACACCTCCACAGCAACACCTGTCATTGCATATAGCCAGAGTATATATTGACAGTTTTTAATGTAGCCATACAATGCACTGTTTGCTTTAAGTGTAATGCCCCTGCTTCCAAGAACGAGCACCTCCTCTTTTAGTATGTCCCAAGACATAAGTGTATGTGTGCTCACATCTGTGTGCTCATGCGTATGCCATAGTTGGATCTTTTGCCTCCTTCATAGGGGTTGGAAGTGCTGGATCTTCAGTACTAAAAAAAAATGCCAATATATACTCTGCCTATATTCAATGACAGGCAATCCAACTATGAAACAAAATCAGTGTGCATAGGTCAATCAGTATGGACACCCAAAGGGCAAAGAAAATAAACCAGTTTCTAACAGGACTTCAGGATCACAAAAGTTAGGGTCTCCAATTGCCTTCTAACCCTACCTTTTTACCAGGATCCCCATTATGGCCCATTTCATTCTCGTCCCACCTGAAGTCTAACCCAGCAGTCCTCTGGTGTGCTCCTCAGAACTCGTTGGAGGGATGCGTAAAGTTAACCTCCATCAAATAAATGGGACATACTTACTTAAAAGGAATTGAGCAATTGTCATTACAGAAAACTTGCCAGAGCCTTCGTATGCCAGTATGTAATGGGTACCCATGTAAGGAAGACAGTGTACTGTGCCAGGTTTTGACCTTGGAGAACATCACAGAATAGAAATATTATTCTAACTCCACATTCAGGATACCCTGGCTCTACCTGGCTCAGCCCTCCCAGAGCTGCCCCAGAACAAGCACTGCATGTACTGCACTTAGTCCATGCTCCTTCACCAGCACAGAAAGAGATGCAAGGGTGAAAGCCAGCTCTACTGATCCTCACGTACTCACTCCCCAAGCATGGCTACTACAAGTGGCACGTAGCAGGTGCAAAGGAACAGAATATCCTCCCTTCCCCTTCCCCCCCCAAACTGAGCTGACAAGTCAATTCCGAAAGCCAAGAGTGAGCCCCATCTACATTTCCAGTTTCTAAATCCCAAGAAGAAAATCAATCCTGCCTCCCACTGGATAACTGGACTATAAGGCAGAATCAACTGAAATTTTTTTTTTCAACTAACCATTTGAGGAACATCTTAACCTGCAACATACAGAATGCCTCTATCCATACAATCAACTCCCTCTTCTTTCCCAGTCCCTAACTGTTGGTTAGAAAAGGCTTTGGGGTTTTACTATTAGTTGTTACAAATGAATGTTCTGGAATTTATGTCTTCCTACATCGTATTTCTGAGTCCTAAGTGCCTAGAAAGAAGATTGCAGAGTCAAAGAGGAGGATTTTTGTTTAATTTTAAAAGATATTGTTATATTACTCCCACAAAACCGCTGTAACCATTTTATGGTGCCTCCCACGCTACAGAAGACAGCTGCACAGCACATTTTCACGACAGTTATTTGGGTATATGTCTTATTTCCACAACCAGATAGAAAATGCCTCGAAGGCAGCAAACGTCACTTATCTATCTCTGGGTATTCATGTCCTTGGTGTCTCATCTCTCTCACAGTACATAGATGCTCAAAGAATATTTGCTGGATGGATGTCAGTAAGAAATCATTAGACATCATTCAAGTGCCTGAGATGAAACCATAATCCACAAGCAATAAACTATGATTCAGTGTTATACAACATGACAAAGGCATACAATTATCTGTAAGAATAACTGTCCTAAATGGGTTGGAGATCAATGACCAATTAATGGGCAATATAAGTTTCACAAAAGGATGTATTGCCTTTAACAAATCATGCGTTTAGACAATCCCCAAGTGGCAGGGACCACCAGGCACACAGCCCTGAATAGATCAGGATATCCACTCACATGCCACATTCAATTCTACAACACGTGCCCGAGTGGGCTCCTGAAGTACTCAGAAAGGAGGACACCTGTCAATAACAGCAATGAATTATTAATTATTTGGTTACAGGATCTTAATTTACTGCTCAACTGCTCATAGGAAATCCATGCATGAGTGGAAACCAAGACACATCAGGACTTTTCCTTTTCAGGAGAATTCTGGGCAAGGAAGCTGAAGTAGCCAAGGAGACTTGATGATTTTCTGCCTGGAGAACTGACCCATGTGGCAGAGCCTAGGGATAAGACTGAACCCTGTCATGTGATCCAGGAGATGCAAAGTGAGCCCTGGTGCTCCATGTTTCATCCATGAGGTGACTGCACAGAAGACAGGGGAACCATAAATATCTGTGAAGACAGTCTAGAAAAGTGTCGCACGACAACCGAACTGTTCATGATCTTCCGGAACTTTAGCCTTTTTCAGGATGTTCACTGAAGTCAGTGCTGTGCCTCTAGTTCTGCTTCCACTCCTGGGAGTTGATATGGGAGGTGTTCCCATGACCCATTCTGACTCTGAAATCTGAAGATTCTCATTTCTAATGGATGGTATGACATGTTCCACTGGAACAAGTTTGGGAATAGGGGCAGTTCTATAGCACAGCTCCTTACATCCAGAAGTAAGTTGATTATAACTAGGCCATTGAATGGATACCTACTTGACTGCTATTTTGGCAGAAACACTCATGGGTCAATCTGCAAATGGGCCTTTTGGCCCTGTTCCAATGAGAAGCTCCACTTAGGATCATTTAAAACATGTAGACTTATTTCAAACCCAAGAAAATACCTGCCTCTTCCACACTAGTTTTGTTTTTAACCAGCACTTTCTCAAGTACAAGGTTCCTGAACAGATTTCTCTTTCCTGACTTTCTTTTCAGATGATCCCAAGTGTTGATTGACCATGGTCCCCGTTCCATCAGCTCTTCCGAAAGGTAAAAAAAAAAACAAAAACTCCCCAAGACTGATTGGCTTAAACAGAAGGTGTTGAATCCAGGTCAGTTTGGCTTGTATCATGGATCCAAGCAAGAGGTAAAGAAGAGACAGTACCCAAAGTCTACATAGAAAGAGACTCAAGACCAGAGAGATGATATGAAAGCACTAGCTCTAGTCTCAGAATGCAGGAGTATACTTCTCACTAGCTTGAACATAGCATTAATGGTGGTACAGGGAGGGCTAGATGCATAGTGGGGCAGCCTCCAGGATTTCCATCAACTGGCTCTGGCCAACTCTCTTGCCAAGCTCTTGTGGGCAGGCCTCACAGTTCACACCCAGGAAGCTCTTCAGTAGAGACTTAGTGAATGGAACACACACGTGTATAATATGTACACTCTCACACATATCTGGCCATTGCACCTAGTAGCTAAACTCACAGCAAATAATCTAGGTTGGAAACTTTCAACTAACAGATTTTCTTTAAAGGCAAATCATACATTATCCCAAAGGAGACTGTGTTGTGGTAATTGCACAGCTTGTATGCACAACTTGAAACTATCTCATATGGTTACAGTATTTCACCGGGTTATCTGATATACTGTATATATGCGTATTTGGTTATTTGAAGTTGGATAGGAAAGGGAGGAAAACAAGATTAGGGGCGGGGTGGGGGAAGGGAAATGGGGACCAAGACATGAGAAAGGGTATCAATGTATGTGAACTAATGCACCTTCTATCTGGTGAATATAAGGTAACCCTTCTATTAATTACAATAAAAATATATGAATAAAAACTTTTCCTTTTGTGAAAGCTTGACTTCCACACTAAGTAACTGATATCTCAAAACAGAGGACTGTGATTTCCTTGCACAAACTGGGAATGCCATCGGTGGATATACAACATGACTAAATTGACAAAGACAGATCTGGGGTTTCTGTCACCCATCTTAACACATACCTGCAAGTAGAAGCAGTTGGGAGATGGCCACCTTACCAATTATAATGGTCACCTGGCTGTGGATCATTTGAATGTCACATGCTGCCGCTGGCAGGTGACCTCTCATCTACAAGTGTGGGAGAGGCCATATGACCTGCTCTTAATATCCCCAGGCCTAAGTAAGGAAAAATCAATTGTAATGACCCATAAGAGAAATTTGGTCATAAAGAAGGTCACTAAACATCTCTAGCTATTCTCTGGCTCTTCAGAAACGAAAATGCCATGAAAAGTCTGTGAGTAAGGCATCAACCAAAGCTCCACTAACACATGTGATTTGGGAAGGAAAATTACTCATGAGTACTCATGCCAACACTTTCCACCTTGTCTCTGTCCATACCAACAGCCCTGCTTGGATTCATTTAGTAGTAGCTGAGTGCCCACACATCAGGCACTTGTTGGAGAAACACCAGAGGCCAAAGCACAGCCCGACGTTGTCAACATGGCTATTTGTTCTCAACAAATTGAAGATGCCGTTGGAAAACAATTTATCCACAGACCGTGATTCCCAGCGTCAGTCTGGTGCCTTCCAGGCCCATTTCATCTTAGGTTGTCAGTTGCTAAGCACAAACTCAAAGCCAAGTGGCATCCTGAAAATCCGTGAAAATTCATGAATAAATACAATTTGTTGCCTTTGCCTTTCCCACAAGGTCTTCTCTCTATGCTGGGCTGTGCTGCCTCATTCAGCCTGGCATGGTCTCACACAAGTCTATGTGACAAAGAACATGGTCCAAGGAGGGGATCTGCTTCCTTCAGCTCCTTCTCCAGGCTGAAATCCACGTGGTCATTTCTAGTTCAAGGAGGGAGGGTGGTGTCTGTAAAACCCATAAGACCACAGGCTTCTCTGACATTGTTCAGTAAGGCCTCTTCACTGCCCTGTTTTCTTAGGGATTCTAACTCAAAAGAACCTTCCCTGGGTCTGTGTCCCTAGCTTTTTTTGTCCCCATCAGTATGTGGGTGATGACAGAATGCCACCATATCTTGTTACAATGCCACATGGGTTTTCCTGTAGAACCCCCTTGTGGCTTCCTATGAGTTGTCGCCATGCCTATTCCTGAAGAGGTGGGGGGCAACATGAGGTCACGAAGAACCTGAGGGCCCCACAAAGAATGACCACTCTTCTTAGCTCTTCTTCATGTCACACAAGCTCTGGTTACCACAGATAGAACGTTAGCTAATGCAGACTGACAAGCCCAAAGATTAGGCCCCAGTAGACAACCTTCCTACCCCAGCCCTCATTTACTGGCTGCCTGATTGAACTGTATCAATTAACAGCAGGATATAACCTGGGCCTCCATTCTACTTCCTAGGCTTAAACATTAGTTCTCTGAGTTCTCCATTTGCCTTTAAAAAAAAAAATATCTAACACTTATCCCCTCCCCTCCCCCCAAATCACAGATTGCTTTGTTTTTCAGTAGTTTTTGTACAACCAATTAGTCTCTTTTGTACTCTTAGCCCTGTTTTGGCTTGGGAAAGAGTGAATAGCATTTAAAATGAAGGCATTGTTTATTCACAAATCAAATAAGCTCCTGACAGCTGCCCCTGTGGCTTCCTCATATGGTTAAATTAATGCCTAAGGCCTCAGGGTGAATGGTTTTCTAGGGAGAATGTATTTATTTTCAGATTCCCATTTGGGTTGGGTCTTATCATGCCAGATTCTACTTAATGTACCCGTTTACAATAAACTGTGCAAACTTATTCTATGAACGACTTGACAGACTTCTACTATAAACCTCATATGTGATTTTCACTTGTAATATAAGGTTTTTATTTCACTTTTATGCAGCAGCAACCCCAGTGCTTCTGACAGGGCCTGTAAGCCCTAGAACACACAGTTGCCCTTAGAAATCAGCCCTCATTTTCCTTCCGTGATCACTGTTGGAAAAGGTCAGTTAAAAACACCGGAGGCCTTCTGTTCTTCACTCACTCAGCATCCAAACGAATATTTTTAAAGTTTCTCATAAAAAGCATTGTTCTTTTTAAGTATATAACCAGCACTCTTTTCCAATATTTGCTTTCTCGTTTCACCTTGTAAGAGACAGACAGCTCTTAATAACATGTTATTGAGTTTTAGCACTGTCTCTCAGACTGCACTCGCTGGAAACAGCAAGCTTCTAAGAGCTTGAGGTCCTGAAATCTCTGAGTCTGGGGTGAGTTCTGAACAAACCACAGCCTTGATTTCGTCAGTGACTCAACTTTATGCATCTTATTCTGCCTTCACAACACATCTGTTCCTCAAGACCCCTCAAGAGTGCTCAAAATAGCACAATAAGGAGACTCTGGGTTGCAATGCTTTGTCTCTCTCTCTCAAACTATCTTTCTCTGGTTGGGGATAAGAAGGCACTACTCTACTGTGTTTGAAATGTTTGGTCTTGTCCCTTCTTGCAACACAGAATACTGTAAGAGAAAAACAATGATAGGGATCTCTTAAAATTGGAGCCACTATTTAACAATGGCTGGGAATAACATTTTTCCTGGTCCACAAAGCCACTACCAACCAGGATAAATCTGGGGAATTCTTGTAAGTCCTCTGACCTATGAAATGCTGGAACACACTACATGTTTATGAGGTTCCTAATTACTAACTGGACCTCCCCTCCCCACTCCACTTTCCTCTTCAGTGTTTCCTCTCCTCCCCCACCCCGCTCCTCAATGTCTTTTCCCCCTCTTTCTCCTCCACATCTCTCCCTTTCTCTTTCCTTACCCCATGCTCTCTTTCCCTCTTTCTCCTTCTTCCTCCTTTTTCCTCTACCCTCTTCCCTCATCCTCTTCTGAATATAAAAGCTCCAGGTTTCGTTTTCTTAAAAGTACCTTCCTTCAACATCTCCAGACAGTGGTCTACTTTGGAATCCAAGGCCATAGCCTAGAGGCAGAGGCTAGCCTGCTGCCCTCCATCTCTTCTCCTTCCATTCCTTAAAGTCTGATTTCAGCTGAAACCTGTCATAGATTTTCCTTTTGGAAGGATTCTAACACTCTTCTGAGCCTTAAAGCCAGCCATGTCCCCTCAAGCCATACTTTCTTTAACCATTATTAAGCAGAAGGTGGTCTACTTTTGGCATCTTTATAGATGCTTCCTCCTGACACGAGACTCATAAGGTTGTGTTGATTTTTCAACAGCTTCTCAATTCTTTTCCATAGCAATAATTTGGCAGATGAATTCCTGGGACTTGAACTTTATCTTCCCACCATCACTGGCTCTTTAGTCCTTTCCATTAGGCCTTTCCATTAGGGTCCAGTTCCATTAGGCTTTCCCATTGTTGTCTTTAATTTTCCATGTCAGAACAACCATAACACATGGTCGGCTGTGACAATCATACTTTCTTCTTGATGGTTATGTTCGTTCCCATCTCCTCTCCCTGAGGCTGAGGCTGGTTCAAGGTCCTAAATGTCTACCTTGTGTGGTCCCACCTTGCAGTGACAGCCCCCCTCCACTTGTTCTCCAGACCTCAGAATTCAGGGCGTCCAAGCTGGCCTGCTGATGTAAGTATTCAAGTCTCCTTCAAGTCAATGCTGACTAGTGGAGAGGAAGAACGGCTGGTGGGAGGGGGCTGGGCAAGGAATTCTTTTCAAGTCCTCAGGGAGCTTCCCCTTCCTGCTGTCTGTCAGGCCCAGGCTGTGAAGCTAGTGCTGAATCTTTCATGGGTATTGGCTGCTCCTGGGGTTGTTTTATTCATCATTACTTTTATATGATCCAACTGTTTCTTGATGCCATCCACAGCCAGCATGCAGATTACATGCATACCAGATTTTCCTTCAAGTACAAAACCCATCCTGTCTGCTATGTAAACAATCTCTCAAGACTTCAAAGTGCTTTCAATAGCATTCCTTTAGAAACAAAATGCCCCAGTGATATTTAGACACAGGTTCCAGATGGGGAAGTTCTATGCCTCCTATTCCCAAGTGAGTAGAGACTCCCTTCAGCAAGAGTGGTGGGCAGGGTCGCCTTCTCTGGCTGGGCTTCCTGCTACCTGGAACCTCTCACTGGTTTTCTTTACCACAACTGTGTCTGGTCTCTGCTTCCAGGATTCAGGAGTTACTTCAGAGCCATTTTCCAAGGGAGACCACTGTCCCAATGAAACAACTACTTAGCAAACTCATCCCATGCCCCTGAGATGACCAGGGTTCTCCTTGACTAAATCCATGTAGTCTCCTCTTTTGCCTTCCAAACACAACCCTAAGCTTAGCATACCCTAAAGTCCCAAATACGAATTGAAAAGCTGCTTTTCTAAAAGTGGATTCTGATCCCCTACTAATCAAAGTTCTCCAATGAGCTCACTGTAAAATCAGGAGAGGAAGAAAGTTACCAGGATTATCCATTATGGGACCCTAATCCTTGGTCTTTGTATGGATTCTTCTAAGAGGACAAATCCATGAAGTACCCTTATTTTCATTTTCTGGAATCGACTAGGTATGTGAAAAAGAAAGTCTTGGGCAAGCCTAATCTTTCTGGGTCATACTGCACACGTGTTTCACCCTTGGCCCTCAAGCTCTGGACTGAGAATATGTCAGAATATTCCTGTCAAATGCCTGGAATATCACCTGAGTATTGTACCTATACAACAAACGGTGGCCCCACTCGTTCTTCTAAAATTGGCTAATAAGTAAAGAAGTGGAAGCTATTTAGTACCCACCTCCTCTTTCAAGAATTTAAAATGCCAGCTTGAGATCTCCCCTGAGACCACACAATACATGTTTAATGGCAACCTCATTCTGCTCATCAAAACCTGGGGATTTTGAGCTGAAGATTTTTAAAGAAGCTCAAAATCCTGTTCCCCAATCGGCCTCTGCTTGTGCCCAATCTGATCTAAATAAAGCAAGTGAAACAAACCATATTATTTTTGTAAATATAAACCTAAAGGTTTATAAAAGTGAGCTTGCGTAAGCAAGAAACCCCCATAAGTATAGATAATCAGGCATCAGACAAACAGCTTCCAATGAAAGCTTATCTGTGCTCTGGGGTCAATTTCAGCAGCTGCTGGTACCTAATGTCTAGAAATCCTGAAAGAAGTCACACTGGAACTTTTCAATATTCACAGGACATTTCTTTCAGTGAACATACCCAGACCAGGTCTCCAAGTCATCTTTGTAGCATCTACAGGCAAATCTTCCTATGTTTACTTGTAAAAGCTGTCAATTAGGAGACCCTCACTTCTCTTGACAGGCAGGAACCACATTCTATTTTCATGTTCAGAGACAAACAATGAATCATAGGCTTCACTAATCCTTTAAGAGTGTCAGAGGTCCCCTGAGACTATCAGAATGAAAGCAAACCCTGCCCTGTATTATGCTACTTCCTACTAATCCTAGGAAAATGAATGTTAATTTATCATGAAAAAGGGTTAATTATGCATTTATTTCTGACGCAGGTACATGAGATCAGGCTCAGAAATAATACCAAGTATAATTCTCTTCTAAATGAGGATTCCATTTTAAGCATTTTTATCAAACAGATGCTAAACTCAGAGCAACTGTGCAGAAGAAAAAGAGTGGCTGGGTAATGACAAGCCCCAACTATAATTTTAATTAACCTTCTGATCCTGCTTAAATATATTTTGCCTTGTAAAAATCTGTAATAACATCTATTTCAACCTTCTCCGTTATTGGTTATTAAATTGAAAATGGATGCCCACACTGATTTGGCTAAGATATTCAAGAAATTTTTCTTTATTCTCTCTAGTTTATTAAAGTAATCATTTGTAGCATAAATTCCTTTTTTTTGATTAAGTAATTTAGTATAATTAAATCACCAGATTTATTAGGCTTCCTGGAACAGCACACACACACAGCTGGAATGATGCTGTCTGCTAGCAGATGCAAAACCATAAGCACATCTTGGTGGTGACTTTCCTTGACTCTCCCTGCTGCTCAGACCAAGGAACCATCAGCTCTCTCACAGTCCTTGAAGTCCTAATGCTTTCCATCTACTGACTGACTCCTGCACAGAGGGAAGTCCTCAGGAAGGGTTATTTTGCAGGAGTCAGTGTGGACTCAGCAGATGGATGCATAGCAAGGAAAGAGGGTTTGCTTAGCCAGATGTGTGTGCTGCAATCCTCCAAGCTTTCCCTCTTCTCTTCTTTTCTCCTGTATCCCATCTTGCATTTGGATCCCCAACAGCTCCATTCTGAAAGCTTCCTATTTCCTGGGGATCCAACTCAGACACTCTGGCCTTGTCTATGTTCTAAGAACTCCTTAGAAGCAGGGCTAAAGTTCAACCTCCTGAATCAGATTCTATCACCTTTGCAGAGGCTTTGGAGCTCTGGAAAGAAGCGGAGGAAGAGAAAGAAGAGGAAGAAGATGAGGAAAAGGAGGAGGAGGACTAGTGTTAAATCTTCATAGAATACACATCCTCTATTCTACTTCATGCTATCTGCTCATGACAACTAACACACCAGAAGTAAAAAGGTAAACCAAGAATTCTTACCAATGCCCAAGCATCTATGTGTCCACATGCCCAACATGTTTATGCTGGCAGCTTATACTCTGTTCCTACTAAAGTGGCATGGGAGAAAACAGAAGATCTAGTAAGTCAGTGTCAACATGTTCAGACTCCACTGAGGAGAGAAATCAAGCATTCAGGAGTGTTAAAATGATGAGCTGTTGAGGAGAGCTGAGGAGCGGCTAAACCTCTGTGGAAAGAGCAATAGAGGGTTTCCTAGAGACATGGCACCTGCATCCCTTCTTGAAGGAAGAATGAGCTGGGATGTAGAGTTCTGAAAGGTGGGCATACCGTGCAAAAGGGCAGGCAGGTGTGAACACACAGGAGGTGGAATAGGACTGGCTTCTGGGGAGCAGTCTCTCCAGTTGGCCTGGAAAGAAGGGCATGTTGGAGGAGAAAGCTGGGTAATCGGCAAAAAATGTGAAAATATAGGTCATGTGTCCAGGCCAGGAGAGGGGGTTTGACAGGATTGAGCAGTCACCACCTGAGGGTTTAAGTGCCCATCCCCCTTCCTGGCTGGCTGAAGCAGAGTCTCTGACTCAGATTTGCACTTTAAAAGCCTCTCTGGCAGGAGCTGTGGCTAAGAAAGGCTCCCTCAGAGGCCCAGAACCCCTTGGGCAGCGGTTGATTGTGGACACCAGAAGTGTGAGGTTGTAACACTGTCATGAAAATGTCCTCAGTGAGCTGTGCTGCAGGCAGCAGCTTGCAGAGGTCGACTTTGGGAAAAGATACTTTTCATTGGGGTGTATGGATTGTCCTCTCACACAACAAACATTTGCAGAACATAATTTGTGTGTCTGGTATCATATACAAATATTTACACACACACACACACACACACACACACACACACACACACACACACATATATATATTTGCCAGTTCTGGGGCTTAAAATCAGGAGTCTGAGCACTGTCTTTGGGCTTTCTGAAGGCTAGAGCTCTACCACTTGAGCCACAACACCACTTCCAGCTTTTTCTACATATATGGTATCAAGGAATTGAACCCCAGTCTTCATAAATGCTAGGCAAACACTCTACCACTAGGCCAAACTCCCAGCCGGAAATATTTATATTTGAAACTGAGAAATGTTCAATTTCTTAGAACGATACATACTTAAAGGCAATCCAATCTTGTCCTCACCCAAGCATCCTTGAATACTGAACCACCTCCATTCTCAGACACCTAAGGTGCTTTTCCCTGGCTGCTGAGAAAATCCTATCTGGAGTTACTGGGTAGGAAAGGCTAGAATACTATCCTGAAGATGGCTGTGACTGATACAGGGCTAGTGCTTATTAAAGCTCCACTAAACAGATGAGAATAAGGAGGCTGCTGAACACTGAAGCTGACACATGCTCCCTTTCTGACCTTTCCAGGCTAGTGGTTTCCCCTGTACTCCTCACTCTCTGGCATAAGGCACAGTGATTGGGTCAACCCATATATGAAGCATAAACCTACTTCTTGCACAGAAATGCCTTACCAATAATTCTGTGTCTTCCCACTGAGGGGTTCAAGATGGACTGCAATCCCCAAGAGCTTTACATAGGTTCTCCGATTCCACACTGAGGCATAGTTCCAGATTTACGTCACAGAACAAAACATTGCATTAAACACCAACCAGAAGTGGACGAATGAGACCTAAAAGCTTTTTTCCAATGTGTCTGTTTAGTTTGGACTGAGCAAGTTTACTTTTTTCCAGATTGAATAAAAAAAGCCAGTCAGTAACCAGATCTGCCAATTCTGGTCTTTTCAACAAATTAAGACTTTTTCAAAACACTCACTCACTGACCTTTTGTTTGCAAATCTCCAAAATATGATTGTATTCTTTATGGGCTAAGATACATCCTGCTATATTTTTTATCTATATACATTTACCAAGTAACAGAGAAACACTGTACAGATTTCAGAAAAGAGTGCTAAGTGAATTCTCACAAGTAAAATGAGCTAATTCTGTGAAGCTTCCAACTAGTCCTTTCCCTGCATTCTTTTCCTTAATAACCTATAAATTTTTGTCATGAGAACTGTTCTTCAATGTCTGGGGCAGTAAAACCCTTGCTAAAAATCAATAGTCTGCCTACTTTTAAGACTCCACCATGTTGTTAGGCAGTAGAGGTTTTCTTTATAAAAACCCATAATAACCTAAAACAGATTTGATTCTAGAAATCAGAATTCTCCCACTAATAGGTTTTCATTGAAGAAGGCTCTCCTAGCTGAGCACAAACTACCAAATGGCTTAGATTTTTCAATTTTATACCTTAGTCCATAAGTGCTAATTTCTCAGTGGAACAGTCAGATAATATACTACTGGAGATTACTGAAGCCTCAAGTCACAGTTCTGAATTATTAATTTAAAAGGTTAGGCACCAGTACTAATATAAATTATCTTAAAAAAACCTATCTAGATGGGTAACATTTTAATAAGCTTTAAAACATGATTTTCCTCTCTCAACACTGAAAGCAAAACATAATATGCAATGGTTCTAAGTGAGCTATGGATTTATTGTATTTTTTTCCAAAAGATTTGCACAGCCTTCCCCATAACTGATGAGAAAGACCCAGCCATGGATCCTGCCTGCAAATACTCGGTCCTAATCAATTTAAGGTTGGCAGGTGCACAGCCCTATCCCAGGAGTTGGAATGAAATCTCACTCAGGCACACCCCGGGCAGCCGGGATGGGGGTGGAGGGGGTTCTCCCTCCACAGCCTGTTAGAAAACCTGTTTACAGCATTCAGGCTTCATCTGAGCATATCACAGAGAAGAGGCAGGATACGGCCAGGCCCCAAGGGATGCAAATAAAATACCTACACTGCGGCAGCATGCAGAAATGTCAGCTTTCCCCAGGTTAATAGTGTTTGTTCTATACCTGGTGCAACATGAATCCTTAGCTTTCTCCTCAACATGGAGCCATATCCTCGGGAAAGAGGACGACTTGGAGGAAATATGTGACTTCTTAGTTGTCTAACTATATGCCAGTTGCAAAAGATGGTTTGACATTTATCAAGAAGCCCGAGCAAGCCAGAGCTCGCAGACTGCCTTCTACCAAGGACAATAGAAAGGTAGAGAGAGAAAAAAAGATCACAATGTTAGATTACCATGCATAGATCATTAAAGGACAGGATTAATGATTTTATACTCAGAACAATCTTTGCTTGGAAATTTCATCCAACATTTCCTTGCTACCTTTGTTTTGTGAGTTGAATTCGAAACTACCAGAGAGGGGGGGGTGGGGGGTGGAGGTGGGAGTATCTGGCTTTCTTTTTTAACATTGTCATACCACTGTCTTACCCTAGGAGGCTAAAATATTACCATAGTTACAAAATGTAAATGTCAATACCATAATGAAAAGATACTCCTTTTCAAATCCAGGAGGAGGATACTCCTTTTCAAATCCAGGAGGAAATGAAAGTCTTTTGATTTTCTCTGCATGTGCACTACCTCATTTTCCAAAGGAATGTGCCCATTCCAATTCTGCAGGCCCTAAACATGAAGGCATAAAACAGGCCTAACTGTGATATTGAATTCTCAGCTGGTTACCAAATGGCCTTCTGTGAGCTTTTCCTGAGTGGATGTTGTTTCCTTTTGTTTTGTTTCATTTTGTTTTGTCTTTTTAATAGGAACAACAAATGTCAGATTTAGGTACACTGTTTCAACCACAAATAACACACCAAGTACACTAGTTTTATTTCAAATATGGCTTACAAAAATCTTTCATTTATAAGCAGAAAGAATATTAATTTATGTCTTACAGCCAGATTATTCTTAAGACTATTTTCCTAAGCTGCACATATTTACTAAAAATCCACTATTTGCCAGTGTTCCAAAAAGGTCAGTGACACCTTCAGAAACTAGAAAGATAGAAGTGTCCATATGGCTAATACCTTAGGAATCTACAATGAGTTCACTCATCCCTACCACCTGTTTTTCCCTTTCTCCCTTCCTCTTTCCCTCCTCTTCTTCCTTCCAGTCTCCATTCATCATCCTTCCACCCATCCATCCATCTGGCCATCCACCCACTCTTTCAATTCTCCTCAGGTTCAGTAGTGAAAGGCCGATCAGGGAGTTACCAAGTAAGACTCAGTGAGTCCTCAGTTAATTTCTAAGAACAGACAAGCAAGACAGGCAAGTGAGTGCCATATGATACATCTGGAGCAGGCAGAGTAGTGGAGAGATGGTTACAACATATGGCTTCTCAAAGAAAGGACTTCGGGACTAGTTTTGAGGGATGAACTGAGCTTCCCAGGAACATAGGAGGCAGAAACCACCAGATAGCAAGAACAGATAGATAAGAGCATGGAACAGAGGTAGACAAAGTTTCCCATCCCTAATAATTATGTAACTGGCAAAGGTCTTTTTGCCAGAATGTGGCCTGGTGAGGCTGTCTGAATGTGGGCTTTGGGAAAATCAGGTGGCGCTATCTGGATGGATAACAGAAGGCCCACAAAGTAATTCTGAAATTGCACACCTGGCATGGAGTTGCTGTCACCCCACCTAACTTTTTTCTTTCTGCTTAGTGACCTGAATTTTTGTGTGTGACCAGCTTCCTTCCTCTGAATCCTGGTTTGGGTCCCAGGCAATAATCTTTATCCTCTCTAAAAAGTGGTCTTGATCTTTGCTTGTCTGTAGTGCTGTAATAGAATTAATCTGACTTGTTTGAGATGTGGTAATAAGGTAGATGTGTGTAGAAAACTTGCCTCTGCAGAAAAATCACAGGTTCTAACAGGAAATTCAAGCAAAGAGGACACTTGCTAGAAATTATAGGAGCATCTATGAGTTAGAAAGATGAGTCTACTGATAAGATCGAGAACAGGATACTGGAAAAAGGGAGACAGAGAGCGAGAGAAAGAGAGAGAGAGAGAGAGAGAGAGAGAGAGAGAGAGAGAGAGAGAGAGAGAGAGAGAGAGAGAGAGAGAGAGATCCATTACAAGATGTATATGATATCTAAGCAAAATAATAAGCTCCTTAGCTAAGAAAAAGATACCAATTAAGTTACAAAACAAGACCTGAGTGAGTCTATTGTGAGTGAGCTCAATGCCAACGTGGCATTGCCATCTCAAACAAGAGGTAACAAGAGGCTACCCTGAGAGTCTGTAGCAATGATGAAACTGGGAGCTCAGAGAGAAGCAGCTTGAAGCTTAGGAAGAGAAGCTGGGTCACAGTGAGCACAGGCAGGTAACAGAAACCATGCAGCAGATTTAAGTGCACAGGAAAGAGAAATGGGCACTAAGTATCCGATGCCCCCAAAGACCAGGGTACTTCCAGGGAGACAGTAATAAACTGGGAAAGTGAATCTTGTATGGAAGAAATGACCTCTCGACTATCAGTGTAGTTTCCAGTAGACATTAAAAGCCCTCCTGGGCCATTTCTTCCCACTCGGCTGCTCATCTGGATGCTGAGGAAAAAGCCAACTATTCCAGCTCCCTCTTTGTCCTGGGACTTGAACTCAGGGCCTGGGCACTGCCTTTTAGCTTTTTTTTCTCAACACTAGTGCGCTACCACTTGAGCCACAGCTCCATTCCTGGAGTTTTGATGGTTAATTGAAAATAAGAGTCTCATGGACTTTCTTAACCAGGCTTTAAAGCATGAACCTTGGATCTCATCCTCCTCAGCAACTGGGATTACAGGCATGAGCCACTGGCTTCTGGCAAAATGTTCCAACTTCTGTGCTAGAAAGAAGGTGCTAAGAAATTACATCCATCCTTGACACTAAGCTCGTGACACATGACACATGCTAAAGCAAGGAGCTCAAGAGACCAGCAGGCCCTGAGCCCACTCTGTCATTCCCTTCAACAACGGTGTCCATCAGATACTGCCATGATTGTATTTTCAAAGTCTGATCTTGGCATCTACAAGTACATACATTAGTCAGATACAAATACATCCTTTCAGAAGTAATGACACTCCTACCTGCAGTACACCTGCTGAATTCTATGCAAGTCTTATTTGGGTTTTGCTTCTTGACAGCTGGGAACTGAAGTTTTCATATAAAGGTGAACTGTGCATTATTTGTTTCACAGCCCCTAAACATAGGGCTTTTAGCTGGGCCTAGAGCTTTTCCCTGAAGCATTGCACCCACAACCAACACCTCTTCTGAATGCCTACAACACGTATTGTCTTGTACTGTTAATTAACTACATCTTTGTTTATTATTATTTGTCATTTGGCCCAATGTCAAGGTTCTTGAGTACATGCTGAATTACACTGTTTTTGTGGTACGAAACAGGTATTTAGTTCAGGAATCTAATTCAGCAGTTTAGAGAAACCATCCAAGATTTCAAAGTTGGGTAGACAAAGCTGGGCATGGTAGTGTAGGCCTGCCACCTCAGTACTCAAGAGGGCAAGACAGGAAGATAGTGGGTTCAAGAGAAGCCTGGGATACATGGCAAGACTCTGCTTCCAAACGCAAATTGAGGGAGCAAAAGACTTACATACAATATGTAACTGAATTCTAAAAAGAATTAAACATAGTACATATTGGACATCAGAGGAAATGAAGCTCCATCACTCAAGATGCGTGTCTCCGTCAGCATCAGGGATTAAAACTGGGTCAAGGGCACCCTGAGTGTGACAGAAAAAACAGATTCCATACAGCAAAGCAGCATGAAAACAGAAAACCACTTTGTCTCTCCTGCCCACCGCTTGCTTGCTCTCACATTCTCCTTAGGGACTTTTCCTGACAGGTCATCCTTTGGGATCGCTGAAAGGAGAGTCCTCCCAGCCTCTGTGTGTTCCTGTGTATCTGCCCTGTGGTAGAAAGTGTCTGCAAATGGCAGCCAGAGTTTCCCCAGAGCTGGCATCTGCTCCCTCTGCCCCTCCTCTGCAGATAGGAGTTACAGTGAAATATAGACTGATCAGCCTCCAAGGGGCACACAGTCCATGAGAAGACCAAAAGCAACCTGAGATCTAACCAATCACAGCCTTAGTACCAAATGGTCCCACCCTCCAAATCTGATTCACTACATCAAGCCCATTGCCTGGCAGCCCAGCACATATTAATGTCCCAGGAGGTGAGTCCTTTCATCTCTACTGTGCCAATGATGAAACAGAGGCACGATGATGAAGTAGCTAGCCTGAAATCCCACAGATGGCTAGTGATAGGGTCAGGATCTGAACTTGGACTGTCTGATTTTGTAGCTCATGTTCCTCACCATCACAATAAACTATATATTATTCTATCACAAGCCTGAGCTGGTACTAAGGATTAGGAGCTAGGGTGCCCTTTTGAAATGAATGATCTGACGCTAAGGAATAATGATTGGGATTTTGACAAGAAAAGAACTCACTCCATGGAGAAGAAATGTCAGAAAGAGAACAGGGTAAGCCTCCCAGTGGAGGCCCAAAACTACTTGTCCCACTCCTGGAGGCTCTGAAAGGCTACAGAGGACTTGGAAAGGAATAGTTACAGTGTAAAGAGATATGCAAGGTACAGACACTAGAGTTTCTGGGGTCCTTTGCCCCGCGAGACCTGCCCTGGTCCCTATCCCCCAGTGGTGAAACAGGACTGCCAGGGGCCACCCATCAAGCAGACAGAAGAAAGGAGATATTTAGTTTCCTACACTGAAAGTCTTGTAATCTGGCAGTCGACAATTTGTCGAGTGAATTAGATTCCTTAATAATCATTACTCCACTCTGTGCCAGTCAGCAAATATTTCTTTCCAAACAAATACATAATTAATTCAGACAACACCTTTTTGACTCCAAGGTTTTAAAGTGGCTGACTGGGGTGAACATTCAGGAAAAATAATGGCATTTCCAAAGGAAAATTCATGCATAGCTCAATTTACAATATTGTAATAAGACTCTGAAGCATAAATTCCAGCACACTGGACAGAAAACCTATTTGTGTAGCGTGTGGGGACATAAATAAAAGCCAAATACTTATACTGTCCTCACAAATATGAAATTTGCTTTTGTGAATCTACACTCTTTGACACATATCCTAAGAAAGTTGGGTCCCGTGATAAATATAGTGACTTGGAGGTCCTCATCAATATCAACTCTCTTTCTCATTACTCAGTTACTAAATAAAAAGGGCGGTCATAATAGAGTAACAAATAACAGAACCATATCATGAAAGCTGGGTATCAACCTTCATTCAACACTCAAACTGACTCTATATTTTGTCATCAACTTTTTTTGAATTTTTGCCAACAAAGCTAATGATGTCAGCTGTATTTTCTGGCCCCTTCTCCCACCAGTAGTCAATCATACTCTCCACTTTCTCTGTTTCTAATTGCCTTCTATCTACTTCCTTCCTCACCGTTTCTTTGAATTCTGGAGTTGGAGCTTCCTTGTTGCTGTTGAAAGTTCCGTCTGTGCCACCACAGCACCATCATCATCCGCTCTTCTAATGTTCTTTCTGGACCCTTCTCTAGGCCACATTACAGTTTCTTTTTGTAGAAAACATCCTGTATCTGGGCGCTTTGTTTCACTTCTGACTAGTTTTTATGGAGCACAATTTTAGTAAGGAAAGGCCACAGGTACCCAAGTCCAGTCTTTCTCCTTCCCAATCATCCTACCAAATTATACTTGTCCGTAAATAGTGCTCCCTGATAGTCAATTTTAAGGGAGCTCTTGAGATGGATGACAATAATGGACTGAAATAGGCCTATTGGACTCTATTTGTAAGAACCCTGGAACAAAGGCATTATTATCCTTATATCTATAAGAATTTATTATTATGTCTATAAGACATAGTATTACCTTCTCTCTCAAGTGGAAGGGAGTCCTATCTCTTCTTTAGTAGCAAAGGAATATAGGTAGAAATGGTTTGTGAGTAGGCACGTGTAGAGATGAAGGGACTGGGGTAGGAATATCCCATGCTCAGGTGCGCATTCTTTTGTTCCAAGAAATTTGATAAAGATGCAGCATCTAAGGTGATGGAGCTCAAACTCCTTACAAGCCACAGTGCAACGTAAGAAAAACATGGTTACTGCCTAGTAGTGGGCAGGGCTCAGGCCAGGCATTGGGAAGAAGGTCCTGCTGTGCCAGTAGTCCTATGGTGGAGGTCAGAAAAATGGTCCCAACAACTCTTCATTCAACTTTTAGTTCACTCTTGAAACAGAGACTAAGGACTAGCTATACAACAAGGGTTGATTTCCAAAACTGGTTTTTAAAAAAAGTCCCCCCAATTTTTAAGTTTTTAAGTCACAAGTAGCTCAATCCTACAATCCCAGCCACTCAGAAGACTGGAAGAAGACTGAAGACTGCATTTAGAGGTCAGCCTAGACAGAGAACTACCAAGACCACAACTCAACAAAATCCTAGGCATGGTAGTATGCACCTATCATTCCAGCTAGTCAGAGGTGTAAATAGTAGGATTACAATCCAGATCAGCCATGGCAAAGAACGTGAGACCCTACCTGATAGATAGATAGATGGATAGATAGATAGATAGATAGATAGATAGATAGATAGATCTGAAAAAAGCTGAGGTATAGCTCAAGGGTCACAGCAACTGCTTAGCAAGTACGAGCTGAGTTTAAACTCTAGAACCTCCCTCTTCCAAAAAAGCACAGAAGAAATACATATGATGAGAGCCAGAGGTTCCCGGGGAAGGTAGAGGAGATAAGACGGAGACATCCTCCTTGGGCCAGAGAGGGGCTATGCCTTGTCCAAAGCAATGAGTGGAATTCTCTATAGATACTCATTACAATAGCTTGACGTGGATGATAAAAATAATAATCATAAACAACCATTTTGCTGGCAAAGCATCATATCTTAAACATTAATGAAAAAGAAAAGATGTTTTAAATGTCACAGTTTGGTTTGAATATTCCTCTGTCTGTAACCACTCTTCTCCGCGCCCCCCCCCCCCAGCACACACACACACTTTCCCCAAACTCCAGGAGTCCCAAGCGAAGTAAACAAATTCCTTGGAAAGTTGCTGAGATCTGGAGTGCTGAAGAGCTCTTGGTCCTGTGGCTGGGAACATTCAAAGGTCTGTACTCAGAAAACCCCTAGAAGCGAGGGCCAGTAAAGGGCCAGTTCCAAAACAAGCTGTTTTCCATCTTCTCAACCAGATGATCCAGAAGCAGCTCAGTGACAGAACAGCTAAGGAGCTACTATGTGCAACATACGACTTCTGGAATGTCTAGAAACTCAATTCATCTCACTCCAAGTATCACTAGAGGAAAGACTTGAAAAGGGCACCTTACTCTTCCTTTGACAGTCTTAAATGTTGCTCAGAAAGGTGCTTAGATGGGCAGCTGCAGTAATAAGCAAAGTACCAGGCACTGCTTAAAGTCCCACCTAGAGTTGAGTGATAGAGAGGCACATTACACAGTCTCAGCCTTCCCAAAGCCAAGACTAGAAAACTTCACTTTTGGAATCAGGTCTACCCAAGCGCCCAGTCTATGCACACTGTATTCTCTGTGTGTTTTCCTATACTCTCCTCATTTTTTCTAATTCTTGGATATTGAAGTGGAAGAAGTACACACAGGTGCCATGCTTGGAGAAGCAAGCGTCACATTTGTTAACCTATTTTCTCTTCTTTCACTATGTCTAAACCGTCTCATCAAAGATAGAGCTCTGCTTCCAGTCCTGGGGTTTAAAACTGACCTCTGAGATAGATGAAGCCTGGTGGGATAGACCAGAACCCCACGCCTCATTCTGGTTGCTATTTCAATGGTTCAACCCAGCTCACACTCACTGAGTGCCCTGAGCACCTCATCCTCTGACTGCTTAACTGGATTATATCAGGTAATCATCACAACAGCCCCCTAAACTGCTCTTTTTTAGTCTCATTCTGTGGGGGAATCTCAGTCTCAGAGAAGGTAATCTGCTCAGCATCAAGGCAGTGAACACCAGCTAGTGTGAAGTCATGCTCTGTGGCCCCATTCCCACCCTAACTTATTTATAGCTGTGATGGGACAGAGGCTGGTGAATGGAGTGCAATGAGGAATTGGAAAAGGTGGAGAGCAAACATTCTCCCTTTTCTGCCTTTTTCTAGCCCGTCCTCTTCTTCTGAAAGGCTTGGGGTCTCTGGCAGGCTGGGATGAGACTAATGTTTGGGTCTTTCTCCTTGCAATTCCCTCTCCCTCTCCCTGGATTCCTATTCCTCATTTACTCTTATTCTATGTCTACTAATTCTCTTACTCAGGGCAGGCCAAGGGGCCATCTCTGCTTGGCTAACAGCCTGCTTCCAACAGGCTCCTATGTGCTGATAACACACCAAGGCCACGCATCTTCGAATCTCCACCCACTCGTCAGTCCCAGTTTCTGCAGACAGAACTGGCCAGAAGCATGTTTGTTCTCTCCCAATATCTCTCTGATCATTCTCTCACATTACACTCAGGACCTGGGACAGGTCCCCCAGCTCCCCAGATGAATGCTCTTCTAGTCCAGCTGCCTCCCCTGGAAAACGGACTGGCAGACAGCCGCCATAGCTTCAACCAGCCAAGCTTGGGTGTACTCCAGGGCGCTGGCTACTTACCGTGCTTCCAGAAGTGGCATAGAACATTGTCACACTACACAATGCCTTCCCCACCTGGGGATCCAACAAAGTCACTTGCTTGTATATCATGAAATGCTGTTTCCAAGCCATGTAGTTCTCTACTCTGTAAAGACTGGCCAGTGTGGGCAACAATCCTAGCCCTTCAGCTAGCCAGCTTCAGTGAAGCTCCAGGCATACAGAGGAGCTCTCCAAGGGCCCCAGATTGCTTGGGGGAGCCTCAAAAATCACAGGTTACCAGGGTAGTCACGTCTTGGTCTCCCGCCAGGGTGAGGCCTCCACGCAGTATGGAGAAAGATGGATGGTGGCCTCTCAGGCCAGCCACCTTCAGGTCCACAGTTCTCTGGGCTGCCCTCACTCAACAGGCAAAGGAGGAATGACCCTGTTTTCCCAAAGGAGCAATATGCTTCCTATCACTGAGTCTGGCAGCGCCTCTCTCTTGGGTGCAGCTCTAAACCAAACCCCAACAGGCGAGGGGTGGCATCTGGCCACAGAGAAAGCTAGCTCCCTTGCCAGGCCCTGCTCTCCAAGGAGGCAGGCACTGCAGCTGGACTTCCTGGGCAGCTGCTCTAGTTCTAATTGAAATGTGTCCTCAGAGGGTCACAGCAGAGACCCAAGGTCCCCTCAGAGCATGTGTCCTGCCCAGACCTGAGGCTGTTCCAAGTTCTCAAAGCAAGAGGTCCAGGAAAATCTGTCCTAACTGTCATCTGAATGCCTGGTTGTTTAACTAAGGCCCTGGCACAACAGGACTCCAGCATGTCCTGCCCTTTGGGCGAGGAAGAGCACACTGCAGCACCTCCTCAAGGGACACCTCTTTTACCAGGAACACATGTTCCATCCATCTGCAGACATCTGTGGAGCTAGCCCTTCCCAGGCCCCCATGGAGCTCCAGGGGTGAGTACATCCATCCAGAGCCTCTGTATATCACATATAACCTTGTTTTCTCATGGAAGGAATATATTTTTATTTGAGGCTTTTGTAGTCCTTAGAGCTGGGCTGCCCTGATCCTAGGGCAAGAACCTTTATGTAGAGACAGACTACAGCTAATACAACTGTCTATATCATGGAGGTCTAAGAGTGAGTAAGCAAGGGAAGGAGAGAGAGAGAATCAGAGTTCAGTTCTTAGTCATTTTCTAGCCTTGTGATCTTGGGCTCTAAACACCATAGCCCCAATTTCTATCTCATGAAGATGGGCTAACAACAGCATGCCCCAGAGTCATGACAATGCAAGGATCATCTCTTTCTTCACTGACCTCCTTCATCAGCTCTTTGTGCCACTCTCAAGTCCTTTGGAAGTACTTCTACTCTAGCTGGCACTTTGGTAGTTTCTTAAAGGAGCCTTCCTTAATAATCTGTGTGTGTGGTGGTGGGGTAGGGAGGGTGCCAGAATTAGGGCTTGAACTGGAGGACTTGATCTCTCTCTTGGCTTTTTCACTAAAGTCAAACACCTACCATTTGAGCTATGCCCTCACTTCTGGCTTTTTTGCCGGTTAATGGGAAATAAAGAGTGTCTTAGATATGTCTACCTGGGCTGGCTTCAAACTGTGATCTTCAGATCTCATCTTCTTGAGCAGCCAGTATTATAGGCATGCGCCCTACACTGGTGTGGGCATTCCATAGTAAACTTTTGCTCTGGAGTTCTCACATCAGGCTGCTTTGGCTTGGTGTCATTATTATTATTATTACTATTACTATTTTAGATATTATTGTGATCGCACAGTCTCACAGGCTCCAATTCCCTGAGTTGGGATCTAGATAGGGACTGTGATGTACTCACTGAAAAGCTGTGGTTTTCCCTATTTTAATTTCATTTAACTGTACCCTTTTGGGTAGAGAGGGCACCAAAAGCAAATTTCTTCCCAGGGCTTGGTGCACAGGATCAGCCACCAGTTGCAAGGACCCAAAAATGGTGACACAGGCAGCAGAGGGCCCTGTGCCCAGGAGAGATGTCAGCAGGTGTTAGGTACCAGTGACAGTCCTGGGAAAGAGGATTTCTGGAGGTTAAAATGTAGTTAACACAATCCCAGACAACCAGTGATGAAATGTGACTCCCCTGCAGGCCCTGGAGGAAAGGAACTAAGTGCCAAGAGAAAGAAGCCACATTACTGCACGCCAAGGTGATGGCAGCTCCTAATTACTGATGCGCCACTAAGCAGGGTTTTTGCCAACAGCCAAATGAGCAAGCACACTTACAAAATGAGGGCATGTGGCACAACTGAATGTTTTGCACACATGCCTGTGACATCGCACAATCTGGAAAGGCCAATCTCTATCTTTAGAAGGCAAAGGGAAATGGCTCTTCAAAACAAAAAAAATCCACATTTTAAGTGCCTTATTGTTTCCAATTATCTCCATATTCTGCCTACAAAAGGGGAGGGGATGCTGAATGTTCACTTTAAGTGTCATCTATCATCTGCTTAATTAATCGCAAGCAGACTCCTATTTGCATGTCAGGTGAGTAGAGCATAAAAGAAATGAAATCTTTTCTCTGACAAATTAAGAGTACAATATTTATAAGGAATATAACATTTCTTCCAAGTAAATAGAACAGTTTCCACTGCCATTCATATCTCAGCTCTTTATGGGCTTTAAACCAACTTGAAGCACTGGCCCTCCATACTGTCTCACTGAAAGCTGGAGGTGACCTGTGTCACCCAATGACAGCCCAGGCCTTTGTCCAGGAACCACTCCTGTGCCTGAAAACTTTAAGGTTACTGATTCAATGGAGAAGCAACTAGAGTATTTTCACAGGTGCACTCTGTAATGGGGCTATTTAAATGCCATTTAAAGCATTGTGTGTGAATGGAAGATGGGACTTTAAAACCAATGAGATATAAAGAATGGTGACTGTAATACCTATGTTTGTTAATAAAGGCACCGAGGATTCTATAAAATGACTCACCTCCTCCTGAATGCAAATATTCTGTGAATATTTAACATTTGCGCATTATTGTTTTATTCAAAACAAAGTCTACTAGAGGCCTGAGACTGTAGCTCTGACCTCTGCTCTTTGTTCTGGCAGTGTCTCTGGGGGACTCTGGGCGACCCCTGATGTAAAAATGGTACAATAAGGTCCTTTACCCCAGAAGGAGTCAGATGAGGCTTTCTGTGAGCTAACAGGCTATGACTACAGACTTATTTCAAGGAATGATGTTCTAATTCTCCACACCTGAAAAACTGCAACAGAATTTTTCATAATAATAAAGTCTAATTAACATAATAATCTAGGAGCTAGTGGTCTGGATAATTCTGTGAAGGAGATCATCCAAAAGCCATTTGATCTAGCATGCAATAACACAGGGACTGACTTTTCTATAGCAAATTTTATCCTTTTATTGGTGTTTTACTTTGCTTACTATTAAAATTTGTTTACCTTCTCTGAGTACACATACACACAGGAACAAGAGTAAAGCAGTTTAGAAGCTTGTCCTAGCTGTGAGGGGGAGTGATTTTAAATTCAAACGTTTTTAATTAAAAATCTTTAGTAGCATACATTAGTTGTAGAAGGCGGGTTTCAGTGTGACATTTTCACACATGCATATGCAACGCAGTCCATCAAATACACTCCTGTCATCCCTCTCCCTCGTCCCCTCCTGCTTCTTAAAACAATTTCCACAGGTTTCATTGTTCCATTTTCATATTATGCTTACATCGATCACATTCGCCATCACTCACCCTCTCTGTTCATCCCTCCCTTTCCCCGCTGGTCACCTCTCCTAACATAGCTTATTTTACTTTCCCGTCATTTCTTTTTTTTTTAGTGTATATTAATTATACCAACAGTTCACACCATGGTATTTCACATGTGCATATATTACATTTTAATCAGATTAACCCCTCTTTTGCTCTCTTTTCCCATCACCCTATCCCCTTCCATACAACACTTTTTAGTGAGATTCCTTGTGTATTTTTGTTACTACTCACCCAAACATTCTCTAGTAAAATCTTTATGAATACAATGAAGACCCTAATGCGAATGGCAGCATTCAGTTGCATTTATCTCCAAGGCATCTAAAAGACAACCTCTTCTAAACACCTCCTAACCGCCAACAAGTGTTCATTGAACATTCATTAGGTGTGGTAGGAAACTGGATTACACAGAAACAAATTTATAAAAAGTAGCTATCTCTGCCTCTCAAATTTCATCATCTGATGGTCAACCAAGGAGCAGAAAGCCATGAACCTGTATGTAATACACACAGTAACAAAAGACATGAGTAGAAACAAGCAGGAATCGGGGACAACGACAGGCTTCCTCTTTAAATAGGAGTGTTGGGGTGGGGAGATTCTTTGCGGCAACAATACCATATAATGTGAGAAGTTGAAGATGTGGGATTCTGCTAGGATGCACAGGAAACAGGTGCAGGAGAAGAACACCTATTTCTCTGTTGCACAGACTCCTAAATGTGCTGCTCCCTAGCCTTCCACAAGGCAAACAGCAATGAAATAAGCCAGGCAGACGTGGGAAAACAGTGCATGATTCTGCTTTCGTGAGCTGTTCTGAATGTTTGAATTCATACAATGGAAGGATAGAAACAGAACCATGGTCAGGGGATGGAGTGAGGGAGATAGAGGAGAAATTACTGTCAATCCAATGAACCTGGAGTTTCAGTCTGGAAAAATGAACAGCTTCTAAAGATAGATGAGAACGGTGGTGACAACAATATGAACGTGCTCAGTGTCACCAAACTGTATGCCTACAGATGCCACAAATGGTAATCACAGATGGCAAAAATCTGTGTTCTGCAGTTTTTTTAAGTTGGACATGGTGAGTATACTTGAGCATGCTCCCTGTGTGAGTTAACGAAGAATCTACCTTAAGAAGTGACTCTGCCTCTTTTCAGATGGAATGTACATCCTGCCCCCAACATAGCTAGCAGGTGGCTTTGATCAAGAGGCACCTGACACCACAGTGTTCTGTTTTTCTGTAGCTCAAGAAACACTGCCTACAGTAGGACCTCTAATGCCAAAGAAACAATGTCATTCTGCCACCAGCCTGCCCTCAGATGGGTTTGTTTTGAACTTGTTCTCTCTCTATTCCTCACCTGCAGATACTGCCCGCCTTCCCAGCTACTCTCCAAACATGACTAGCCTTTAGTGCAATCTTTACTCTTGTAATTGGGGGAATGGACTATTTTAACTTTTATTTTCTTCTTGTTTCTCCATTAGGAACTGCTTTATGACTTTCTTTTTTTAAAAAATCCTTATTACAAATGTAATGTACAGAGGGGTTACAGTTATGCAAGGCAGGCAGTGAGTATATTTCTTTTTGGACAATGCCACCCATTCTCTTAAGTTTCATAAAGGAATTATTACATAAAAGTCTGAAATCATTCATTCATTCACCTACCATTCATTCAATTATTCTTATTGAATAAAACAGCTTATGCTATAGAAACCAAGTAGGTTGAAAGTCATTGACTTCTATGATTTTATTCAACACTTTTGAGTTTTATTTTCTATTACAGTTTATATTTCCAATTTTATCTGGTACACTGCTTTTTTCTAAGCCAAAGACAAAATTTTCTATGAACCATGGATATATAATAGTTATCTATGTCTCCATTTATAGCACTCATCATTTCAGAAGGTCAAGGCAAATGCATTAGGCCAGAGGTTTTTTTGAGGTCTCTTTTCCTGATGAAGGTGAAGATGGGCATAGCTTTCTTATGAGAAGACAAAGGCCCCCTGGGGAGGCATTTGAAGTCTTATGAGAGGCCCAGGCAAGGCAAGGCTGAGCAGGAGCCCAGAGCTGCAGTGAAACAGAGGCAACAACATTCTGCCATCAGATGAGAAAAAAAAATCATTCGTTCAAGACACTAGCCTCTCAGATTCTCTCTGCTGCTAAACCCTGTGTTAGTGGCTGGCAGTTCCCCTGCAGTCCCAAAGAAATCTTTCCAATGCACAATGTCTACAGATGTACTCAAGACTTGATGGTGTTAGAAATCAACATCTCAAATCCAGCAGTCACAGGGCCCATACTCTCTATCTCTCCCTGTCCATACAGCAAAAGCCATGTATCAAAACAGCGACGGGTTCTCAGGCAGGCAGCTTCCATCCCCAGATGGGAGGAAGCCAGGATTCTCACTGTTTTGGGGAGCTCTCATCAGGTGCAGCTCCTGAGGTATGCTGTGGATCTCTCTTACCCCGCCCCTACCCCCACTTCATTCAGTTTTTCCCCAGAAGTTTCAACAAATCCTTCCCCAAACCACTCACGATCACATGATCTACCGATTCCCAAAGCCAGTTCTAAGATGTTCGAATAGTGAACGAAACAGGAGGAAGGAGGAGAAAAAGAAAGCTGAGTCTCGCTCTGCCTGAGGAGGGAAGGGAATAAAACCAGACTTTCCACCAATGTGCATCACGTATTTGATGACAAAGCTTCAAACACTAATTGAATGCACTAGAGGCATAATAACACAGTCCACAGAATTGTTTTGCTGCATTTTTAAACATTCAGTGTGCTCAGCTACCTATAGCTGAAGGAGAAAGGTAAAAGATCTCCCTCCAATAAAAACAAAGGGAGGGTGCGAGTGGGGTGGCAGGAGCCTACTTGAGAGTTCACCAGATTCCTGTGGAGAAAAGGGCAAGTGCCTGGTGCAAGGCAGTTTGGTATCAATGCAGTAACTTCTGGAGAGCTGCCAATGCTAAGGTTAAAAAGCAATATTACAAAGGTTCTATGATGACAGCCTACTGGGAGACATTTGTTGGAAATTGCTTTGCCTATCATTTAGTCAGCAAAAAAAATAAAAAAATAAAAAAAGCCCACAGTACTAGTTATGCTCGAACTCTGTAGAGTGTGCATCTATAAATGATTCAAATTGGAAGCACATAAAGCCCCCATACAGGTAGATGTAATCACGGTAAAAGCCTGGAGCCTCAGTCCTGTTCTTTTACATTGATAGGTCGTATAAATTTTCACCATATGTTGCCAAATAAGAAGCATAATTACAAAGGAAGTATGTTCTGCGCTTGAAATTCGACTTCTGGAAATGAAATCGTGATGACTTTTTTGGCACCAGACAATAAACTTTTCGGCAGCTACATTGTCAGAAACCAACTCACAAAATGGGACAGCTTCACACAAATCGAATGAGTTTTAACTGTACTTTTTCAGTCTCCACGAATGGGTAACTTAGGCATTGACACATGGAGAAACTACAAGGTTTTAACTAGACTGTCTCTTTCAGGTTCTAAATACCTGAAAACATTTTAAAGTGAGCTAAATCATATAAAAGAAATATCGAGGCCTGGTATTTTCAGTGATCAGAGCAATGTGAACTAACCTAACAGTTTCCAGTTAAAGAGGGATGGTTAGAAGACGCAGAGTCCAAATAATGCCTTTCTTTTGTTTTTCACCAAGATCTAAGGAATAATTGACTTTCTCAGTGGTCTGAGGCCTTTTACCTGCATGGAAATAGATTCCCTTGTTTTGACAGGCGCTGCAGCCCTTTTCCCCAGAAGATAATAGTATCTCTATTAATGTAAACAAATAAATCCTTATTACTACTTAGGTTTAAAGATTGGGTGACTACAGGTGTTTCAGTGCGGCCCCTGGCCAGCAGAAAGGGAGTTAGGTAGGTTTTGTAGACTGTCACCCAGAGTCCCCAGATGTCAAGAGCATTCAATAGAGTTGAATCCACAACTCAGAGTTACCACCAACCCCTGGACACCTAGCTGAGATAATACTTCCCAACAGGCCCACATTGATTCCAAAGCTATCAGTATGCCTTGTGCTCTAGTGAAGGGGAGGGGGACAAATTGTCCAATGCAAACACAGAGTTGGGTTTGTTTAGAGACAGGAGCTACAAGGAGAGAATAGGAAAGATGTACCTATGCCTCACTGAGAGTCCTTTCTTTCTTTTTCTTTTTCATTTTACTTTTTTTTTTTTTTGCCATTCCTGAGCCTTGAACTCAGGGCCTGGGCATGGTCCTTGGGCTTTCTCAAGGATAGAGCTCTACCACTTGAACCACAGCACAATTTCTGGCTTTTTTCTATGTATGTGGTACTGAGATATCGAACCCGGGTCTTCATGCATGCTAGGCAAACAGTCTACCACTGGGCTAAACTCCGGACCCAGGCGTCCTTTCTTTCAACGTAGACCAGATCCTGTTCTTCTATCTGGCAATACCCTGAACACAGCCTCTCAGAAGCTCAGTTCAAAAAAAGGTCTGTGCCAGCATGAAGCTGGTTATCCTCATTCTCTCCTCCCTACTCCCAACCAACAATTGAAACTGGCCAAACTATGCAGAAACTATAGAGACCAGCCCATTCATAAGGAAGTGGAAAGACTTGGAAAAAATCATATTTAGTGAAGTAAGCCAGACCCAAGGAAACAGGCTCCATAGCATCCCTCATTTGTAATAATTCCTAAACGTTAGGATTTTCCTAGGATAATAGCTCAAAAGCTATGTGCACATGGCCATATAGGAGAAGGTTAAGCAAAATGAACTCTAGGATATGGAAACAAGAGGTTTATCTTCATGATTGTTGCTTTTAATGTACTATGAGAAGTTATTTCTTTTCTCTTTTGTTTTCTTTTTCCCCTGTGGCTTATCCCCTGTTGTTGCTATATCTGACTTTGGTACTTAGTATACATTTATTTGTTTATTTGAATTAGAGAAGGAAAGGAGAAAATCAAGATGACAAGACAAAGGACAAAGGGTGAACCAATATAATAGTGATACTCACAAGACAATATGGAAAGGAACTTTACAATTTGGGAGGGAGAGTGAGAGAAAAACATGGGAAAGAGTAATACTGTTCAAGAAGTACTCACTACCTTACAAATGTAGCCATAAACCCCCTATACATCACCCTGATGATATAAAACAAACAAACAAACTACAAGGGCCAGGAAGAGACAAGGAATAGGCAATTCTTCCTTCTCTATGTCAACAAAGCATGGGGACACTGAGGCAGGTCCTAGGGAGTGCATTTTCTATGCTTATGTGGTCAAGAGAAGGCAGTGCAGCTGCCGTCCAGGAATGAAAACCCCACTGCTCTGCACGCCGCGCTCTCCACTGCTTCACCAGCCCTCCACTCACCCCAGTCCCCCTGATAAGGAGCTCTTCACTGGTCAAGGTGGGAGCCATATTTGTGAGACTAATTTTCAGGAGTTACTAACACTGCTTGGAGAAAAAAAAGGAAGCCAAGGAGATTCAGGATTACAAAATAAAAATAGATTTTTTTTATTTTGGAGGCATTTTAAGAGCAATTATACTGCTGCAGTCATAACAGCCACTTGTACAAACAGCAGGTTGAAGAAGTACAAAAGGCCCCTGCCACCTCCACACCCACTCCAGAGACTATTAAAGTTTGGGGAGGGAAAGGAAATAGAAAGGATTTTTTTCAACTTTGGGGTTTTTTTTGTTGGTTGATTCTTAAAAATCTATTAACATATTCTTTACCATTCAAAGGAAAATAAAACCAAACACACTTGGAGATGAAATGGGGAAAAAATGGTATGTTGGGGATAAAGAATGAAGGGTCTCATTGACTCTCAAGTTCACAGAAGTGTCAACATACCTTGCTATCACGCACATCTGTTTTATACTTTCTGTTGTAGCTAGCAGAGAAGGGTTGATGTCCTAAGAGACACAAATCCTGGGAAAATTCTGTGTCCTGTTACCTAGGAAGGCCAGCAAGCAGTTTCTAAGCCAAGCCCAGTGTTCATTCTTGAATATGGACCAGCTTTCAGCCTTGCCTCTCCCTTCCCTGGGCCAGCCTCATTCCAAGGCCACGTTGAGGGTCAACAATTTATCAAAAGAAGGTTCATTCTAAAGTCTTCCGTGAGAAATTGCAAGATGACTGGCCAGTTACTATTAAACTGCTGTCTCTCAATCTAATGCATATGCCCAAAGTCATTTCTAAATATTCCAGTGGATTTGTTTTACTATTTACAAATTGAGTCTGTTAGGTAAATCGATATTGCCAAACTTGACTGATAAATGAGAATAGAACATCTAAAAATAATTCCATGAATACTTTCCTGTCAGACAGTCAAGCAAACAAAACTATTCCCTACAACTCAGTCCTGACCCAAATCACCTTGTTAGTCTCTAATGTACCCTCACTGCAAATGAACCCATTAAATACTCTGTGTTCTCTAATTTACCCTGGAAAAAATTAAAAAGGCAGTTTGAATGGTTAATTTCAGTGTCTGGCACAAGCTGGGTGTTGGTGGCTCATGCCTGTAATGCCAACTTTCCAGGAGGCTAAGATCTGAGGATCATGGTTTGAAGATAACCTGGGTAGGAAAGTCCATAAAACTTTCATCTCCAAGAAACTATTGAGAAAAGGTTAGAAGTGGCACTGTGACTTAAGTGGTAGAATGTTAGCTTTGAGCAAAAGCAGCTCAGGAGTTTCCAAGCCCTGAGTTCAAGCCCTGAGTTTTCAGCCCAAGACTGGCATCAAATAAACAAACAAACAAACAAAGGGCCAGGAGTTTGGGCTAGTGGTAGAATGCTTGGCTAGCATGCCCCAAAACCAGGATTCGATTCCTCAGTCCCACATACATAGAAAAAGCTGGAAATGGTACTATGGCTCAAGTGGTAGAGCCCTAGCCTTGAGAAAGCCCAATGACAGTGCTCCAGCTCTGAGTTCAAGCCCCAGGGACTGGCAAAAATATATGAATTAATTAATTGGCACAGTTTCTTGTTTATAGTGTTGTGTGGAAGTATAAAACGCTTAGCTGGCTCAATATTTCAGTCTCTAACCTTGGCACTAGTGGCTCACATCCATAATCCTAGCTATTCAGGAGGTTGAAATTTTAGGATTATGGTACAAAGCCAACCTGAGCAGAAAATCTACTAGCTACTAGTCTCTTAGCTCCAATTAACCATCATAAATTTGGAAGTGGAGCTATAGCTTAAGTGGAAGAGAACCAGCCTTGATTAAAAAAAAAAAAAAACAAGATGAGGGGAGGGGTGCAGTGGAGGGAAATTGGAACAAAACATGGGAAGGGGTACCAGTATGTGTGAAGTAATGTTCCTTCTATCTGGTGAATATAACTGTAACCCCTCTGTTATAATAAAACAACAACAACACAAAAAGTTAAGGGACAGCACGCAGCCCCCTCAGTTCAATCACGAACACAGCACTAAATAAATACAGCTGAGTTGATAAAAATTATTCTGGTTAATATATACTTATGCTTCATTAATGGATCATTAATGTTTAAGAATTAGTATATAAATCAAACAATTTTTTGATAATTCAAACCTTAATCTACTGATTCACATGCAGCAGAACATTAAAACATGTCAGATACTTAGGTATCTCGGCATTTAGGGGCACGGCTGAGCCTCTGGTAAACTGTCTTCATCTCCCTATTAAGATCTTCATCTTAACTCACTACACAGATTGAGAAGCACTTCTGAAATTTCTCATTCATTATGGCTGGTGACCAAACTACTGTTGTGTAGACTAAGGAAGTAGAGGTCATACAAAGAATGGAAAATATTTTCTCTTACTCTTTTATCAAACAACTAGATACTAAAATTTTTCCATCTGGAGAAAAACATTCAGCTTTGCCTTTATCATGTTAAAGCAGCCAATATGTCAATGAACAGGCATGAATTTATTCCAATAAAACTTAATTTAAAAAAATAACAGCCAGCCTCTAGGTCACTGTGTTCCACATCCTGCATTAAAGCAATACTTTCTTTTTACTTCATGTCCAAGTTCGGACAATACCTCCCTCAATGAACTCTTCTTTACTGCCTTTCTGATAAACTCTTCTCTACTTTAAATTACCCAATTAATTTAGTTCTCTTTTGTCATGATTCCATAGCCAGACTTCAATCACACAGCAAATAAGACAGATTGTTGGTTTTGAACCCTCCAAACTGATAGTTTCTAAATAACTGCTTAACATTCTTGTAGAGGAAAGATTAAGTACTATGACAGGGAACAGCAAGAGGAATCCATGGTGGGGATTTCCTGTGCAATTCCCAGCATCCAGTTCAGGCGCAAACTTGCAAGCTCTATCCAGTGAAAGCTAAGCCATCCGTTCAATGTAGCTGTAAGACAGGAGTGATTGTGCATATCTGTGATCCCAGCTTCTTAGGAGGTAGAAGTAGAAAGATTGTGATTTGAGGCCAGTCTGGGCAAAGTTAGCTCATGACTAGCTGAAAAAAAAAACAAGCTAAAAGGTTAAGTGCAAAGCAGCAGGTGGTTAGAGTTCTAAACACCAACCAATGTGGTCTTACTACGCATCTATACTTTTCCTTGATCTTAGGACTGCTCTTTAGTGCTAGAGTAAAACAGAAATTCAAGGCTCAAGTATCAAGATTTAAGGTATTACTGATCTTCACAAACAGAAAAGTTGTAACCAGAGAGCTTAACAGAATAATGACATGTGCCTTCAAAGTGGTAAATGTTTCTCTAAATTCTACAGCAAGTTTTTTTTTCCCTTTACAACTGTTCCCCCTGTTAGGCTATCAGCTATCCATCCATCTGTCTACCCAGGAATAGTAGCAGTGAGGAGAGACTAAGGAACAGCTGCCAACTACTAGAAGAATATTCTGGACCCCTGAAGTATGAGTAAACAGATGACACAAACCAAATAGAGGCCTGTGAAAAGGATCAAGTGTGGGCCAGGGGGTAGGAACCAGAAGAAAAGGGAAGATGTGACAGTAACAAGTGGCTGAGGCCCAGTCCTGTAAACTGATATGAGATCCGAATGTGGTAGGAGATCCTTAGAACTAGGCTGTATTAACTTTGCCTCCACAAGGACCAAAAGAATTGTACTTGTAATCCATCCACCAAAAAGAGTGGGTGGTCCAATCCCAGGAAGCCTCAAACCCCAGCAGGCCTCTGATCAGAGGATGCATTAATTTATAGGCTCCCTCCCATACCATACAGGTGGTTTCCTGATGCAGGATATTAACTTTCATCTGCCGGAAGTCCCTAACCTCCAGGCTGGCCTGAAATGTTTCCTTGGGTTTGGATAAGCCTCAGATAAGGAGGTGAACTTTTGCAGGTTTGTGAAAACTGCACCTGCAATCCTTCAGAGATTCCCTCCTCTTGAACCTTAATCCATCTCAAATAAAACCCAAGCAGTATATAGACCGTGTCCCCCCACCCCCAGCATGGCTGTTTAATGGGGAAAGCGAACACCTTTGTGTTTTCTCTAAAAGCCTCCCTCTATTTATACTACACCCTTGGATGCAATTTCCAAGATTTATATTTTAATTCTTTAAGATATTCAGGAGATAGAGAGCTCCTTCCTGCAAACCCTTTGTTTCTTTCTTCTGTCAAATTCCACTTGATTCCCTTCTCTATGTTCCTAAGGATTTCTTCTCCATCTTCTAGACCCAGGCTTCTCTGCTCTGCCCAGTTTTCAGGGAACACACCCTACTTTTGCATCACCCAGGTTAAGCTGTTCATCTACAGCAGTTTGAATAGTGTTCCCTCAAAAGCCCATACTGACCTAGAACTCCAGAAAGAAAACAGGGTCTTTGTAGATAACATTAAGTGTCATAATACAGTAGACTCCAAATCCCAAATGGCCACCCGAAGATATGCAGAGGGAAAGACTATGTGATGATGGAGACATGGGAACAATGAGGCTATAAGCCAAGAACTGCTGGCAACAGCCAGGACTTAGCAAAGGGCAAGGAAGCAAGGAAATTTCCTTCTTGAGAGCTTTAGTAAGAGTATGTTCCTGTCAAACGCATAATTTCCAGAACTAAAAAGAAAAGTTGACTGCATTAGGCCAGCCTCTGCAGCCTGCTCTGCAGCCATCACTCTCACATTTTGGTCCCTACATCTTCCAGAGTTCTATAGCTGCACCCCAAGGCCCTGCCTCTTCCTACAGAGTGTTTCATCTCTGGCTGGCCGGTCCACATGCTATCTACATCTCAATATTTTAAGAGATTTTTCAGACATAGTTCAATAAATTTTACAATGAACATTCATACACCTACTGCCTAGATTCTACTATGATTAAAGTGGTAGTGTACTTACTTTATCAATCCACTATGCATCTTATTTCCTTTGGGATGCATTCTGGAATAAAATGTGTGCGTGAGGGTCCTTGCCCCTTTAGTGGATGTATCATTCAGTAGTATCTAAGTTTGCTTACAGTTTTTTTCCTTTCCATATTCAGGTGAAAGTTACAAAATGTGATGTGCACAACTCCCAAGTGTATTTTCTGAGTTTTGAAAAATGCTTCTAACTGTATCGCTCAAACTCTATGAGACAGAGACTATTGTCATCGGCCCAGAAGGTTCCAGTTTGCCTCTATCGCGTCAATATCTGGTGCCGTTTCCCCAGAAGCAACCAATATGGTCAGAGTTTTTACATCAAAGATTAACTTTTTAATTTTAATTAATTATTTCATAACTCATTTTTTCTGTGATACTGGGATTTGAATTCAAGGTTTTGTACTTGCTAAGGCAGGCACTATACTACTTGAGCCATGCCCCTATATCTTTTTAATCTGATTCTTTCTGCAGTACGGTTTCACCTCCTGTCTGAGCCAGCCTGGCCCATGTTCCTCCTATTTTCACTTCCTGTCATAGCTGAGATGACAGGCACATGTTACCATGCCTATGTTGATAAGGGAATCTCAGAGACTTTTTTTGCTTGGGCTGGCTTAGAACTATGATTCTCTCCAATCTTATCCTCTCTTACAGTAGGGGTGACAGGTATATATGCCATCGCATGCTATCACTAGTGTTTTGACCAAGTTAGTCTTGAACCAGAATCCTCATAAGTAATTAAATAGAGACTACCATTGTCATTAGCCACTCACCATTCAACATGGACTCTTTTGTAGTATATAAAGTACATGCTGATTCTCTGCTCAAAAATGCCATCAACAATGGCATGTTGATGGTTCTAAGAGCAAGACTCAACTCTACTGCCTAAATTTAAAAATAAACTAGAAAATCATTGTTCAAATGATCTGAAATATTAAATATATATGTATATATATGGATTGCAATTTCATCAGTCCAGAAACATAACGCTCACTCTGTTGCTTAGCAGTGGTAACAGTTTATCTGCAGCCCTTCATCAACAATAGAAGTAATAAAATGAGTAAGAAAGAGTTGGGAAACTCAATAGCCAATTTTAATCATTTAGTATACAAAATCCTTTTTGTCGTACAAGCGTGTTTAGGGACATACGGAGGATTTCCAGCAATAAACAAGTTGTGAAGACTCTTAATCAGCCCAACTCTCAGTCCAATTCACTGTCCTAGGAACATTCTAGAATGCACTGTGTGTGTCTCTGTCTCCATCTGCATTCAGACTCCCACTTCTGACCCATTCACCCCCAGGTCAGACCTGCCCTGTACTACCCACTCAGACCTTCTGCTTCCTTTAAACCATCTCCAGAAATCACGGGTTCCGTAGCCTTTGCCGTCCATGGCATGGCAGATGCATCCTGCAGTACCTCCCGCATGATTGGAAGTGAACAGCTCTAACACAGGTTGGGTCTCTGGCAAAATCAGCACTTGGAAGGCAGAGGCAGTACACATTCAGCCTCCTGCACACAAATGAGCAGGTACAATTCTTGCAGACTCACTGTAGATACAAATATAACCCATCCCTACCACCACCACACACAGAAAAAGCATTGAGAAAACCAAGGGAGGAAGATTTTTTTTAACTCAAGAAAAGGATATAACGATCGCCAATATGACTATCCATCGCATCGTTAGCTTTGTGCTTCAACTTCCTGAAAGGTTCTAGAATGTCAGAGGAAATGTAACACATGTATGCATGGGGACATAAACGAACGCAACCACTAGGACTGCATGCAAGACACTGACTTCCATGAGCTTTGTTAGCTTTTCCACTTTTATTCATCAAACATCTATGGGGCACTGCATTTAACACTATGTCTTCAAAATAAAGAAGAGGAGTTCAATGTGGCATGAAAAGCTAAACATTCAAATGGATCAGGATACGAGTATGAAAGAGGTATTGAGGGATCAAGAAGAAGCAACAGACAGGAACAGAGGTGAGGGCAGAACTCCAGGCCTCACCTCAGGGAGTCACAGAGGATATTTTGAAGAGAAAGAAGGGGCGGCAGTGTATCTGGAAGGGAAGCGGGAGTCATTTCCTCAATAATTTCTTAGTAAAACGTAACAATGGCTGAGAGTAAGAAGATAGTAGAGGACTGTGGAAATAAGAGTACATTTTCCCATACACACGGGAAGACAAGCAGTCATGCCCAAACTGTGTTGGCAGAACCTATTTAGCTAAGGCTTCAGAATAGGGCAAAGGGTGCTAGGAGGATGCAGAAAAACAGGGTCATTCAGATGCAGCTTTATGAGGCTTACAAAGTGAGATAAAGGGTGCTAGAAGTAAAGGTGCTGCCACAATTCAAGGGGGTCTGCCCAGTGCCCCTTAGAAGAAATGAATGACACTTTTCAATGAGAGCTTGCATGCTGCCTTCTCTGGGGAGTTTGTGGCAGCAAAGTCACTGTCAAGTATCAAGAACATATAATCAACTCAAAAATTGTTTCTCCAAACATGAGCTCAACTATAGACAAAATGTGTATATGTTCAAAGTGTTCCACTGAGCCCAGAAAGCCAAACTCCAACAAGAATGCAGGTGACATTCATTGGCTTCAATAGTCCAGGCCACCCCCACTCTTAGGCAAGGAGCTAAGGGAAGGAGCTGCTGAGCACATTCTGGCCCAAGCAGATAAACATGCCCAACCACTCAGATATACAATTCCTCCCATCTGAGTTTTAAAGCAAACCTTCATCATGTGTCCACAGGACACATGGAGACTTAAGAATGGCTCTATCATGGTCCCTACAGAGGATCGCTCAGCCTAAGAGCTGGAATACGATAAATAAATCAGGTGATTCATCCCTGGATTGCACAGGCAAGAAGATCAGAAACAAGACCCCAACCCACCAGAGTCTGCCCTGAGAAGTCCATGGGACTGGTTGGGGGGTGAAGGGAACAGGCCTGCTGGGTCAGATAGTCTGGTGTGCAAGCAGAGATGCATTTGGTCAATGTGCCATTCTGCATCCACACAGTCCTTAAAATGGGCCTTAAAATGGGTCAAAAAAAATCTGGAATCCTACACCACTGGGAGTAGATTACGTGGGCCAACACACTGAAGAACATGAGGCCACATTTTCACTGGTTTCAAATTCTAGCCAAGGAATGACAATTTCCAAGTAAGCAAGTAAGTGGAATGATCCATGTGGTAATGGATTAGAATAAGACATCATAGCAATCAGGCTGAATTTAATCCAGGTACACCTGGTTCTTTATAAAATGCTGACATGTATGTATGCACAGGTCAGTATATACAGCTATATTTATTTGCTTAGACATTTCAAAGGACTTAGAAGAAATGACACCTCTCTCTGAGTAGCAACAAGCAGCACTAGCACCCAGACTTTGGTTTCAAAGAGACTCGAGGCTCTGTGGAAAATGATGGATTAGGTTTAGAGTGAGCAAGCCACTTTTGAGCATCTCCTGGTACCATGGCATATTGTTTAAGTACCCAAAGTATAGTTCTGATGTGTATTATATCTAAGAGCATCCATAATTCTGATGTGTAGTATGTCTAAGAGCATCCAGTCATCAAAGCAAATGGGGGGAAAAAGGAGGAACCAACTCAATAGTGATACTCACTGAATACTATGTTGGAGATTAAACTATGGGGGGTTGGGAAGCAGGGGAGAAATGGGAGAGGGGGGAGGGGTTAATACTGTTCAAAAAGGAATATACTCATTACTCTACTGATGTAACTATAACCTCTCTGTATATCCCCTTTACAACAAAATTTAAATTTAAAATTAATTCATTAAAGACAATAAATAAATATTAGTGGGTTATAATCTAAAGTATAAAAATTTTAAATCTACTAATCCATATTGGTGGCCACTATGAATATTTTTATGAATATATCATATGACACATTACTATAAATATATAAAATCAATTAATGAATTATTAAAGGAAAGGCAAAGTTCCAGTGCAGAAGAATATTTTAAAATATATTCAACCTTTCAGTGAAGTAGATACAACCCCTCACTAAGTTGGGCTGTGCACAGACTTCCTACCAAAGTGCATAGTGTGGGAAGGGGAGTAGAAAGTAATTTTACTCTTCTCTTCCTCTCTCTCCCTCTCCCCCCACTCTCTCTCCCATCTTCTTCTCTCCTTTTTCCCTCGTTCCCTCTCCTTTCTCTCTCTCTCCTTCTCTCTCCTTTCCTTCTTTCTCTTCCTCTCCTCCTCCCTCCTTCCTCTCCTCCTCATTTACTGCTCCTTCTTCTCTCTCTCCAACCCCTCTCCCCCCTCACATATACACAGTGAATCTATGTAAAATTAAGTGGCAATATTGTTTCACTTTAAGCTTAAAGATGAATGCATTTCCTACATGGTACAGAATATTCGACTGCTGCCAGACAGATTAAGTAGCTGGTACACAGGCACATTATGCATTAAAATGCAGGAAGTTAGCCCAGAGAGCCCACTACTTCCCACCACTTTAGTATTAAGCATCCCCACATACATTTACCAGCTAACCATCATATATAACAACTTGTAATGCTTGCCTGGAAATGGTAACAACAGACTTAATTCATTCACCCAAATCCCATACTCATAAAGAAAACAATATTTCATAATGTAAAACATTACAAGTGGGACCATAATTCATGGCTAAGGGGTCAGAGCTTTCTGTATAATAGATGGGCTTTCTGAAGTAGCTGGGAAAACCTCACATCCAGTCCCAGCAGTTTGACCAATAAGTTTGAAATATGCAAAAGAGGTCAAGTCAAGCTCATTATAAATGGTAGTGGTCCCCTGTCACCACCAGCCCACCTCAACAATTAACAAGCTTGGTTCAGCTGCCAGAAACCACACTGTGATTTATTATTCTCTTCAAATTAATAAAGGCAGCGCCACCCACCAACCACTGTAAAATTCTAGTATGCATTTAGGAGAGAAAGAGCCAGTGTTTCTAGAGGACTGTGAGAATAGGCTATACTTTTGAAACCACATTCTTCAACCCGCTCCTCAGCCACTAGGAGAAGCTTCTCCTTTCACCTAGGTCCCCTGAACAATAGTCTGGAAATATCCAAGCTATGAACTCAAATTCACTTGCAACTTTTCACGCTAGAGCCAACAATGCTGGCTCTCTCCAACCCTCCCATTCTTCAGAAGAGAAAACTGAGGCCAGGGAGCACACCAACTGCTCTAAGACACACCAGCAGAAACTCCAGCTGGTTGCAAAACTGAGGTGACCTAAGCAAGGGCTATCAATTCAAGTGCTTTCGGGTCACAGTTACGTTTTAGTTCATTTGTTTAAGCTTTAGTGAAAAGCTCAAACTGACTGGCTTCTTTGCAAAATCTTGGATGTCTGTCAACTGTGGATCCAAATGTTTGTTCATTGTTTAGAACTGAGAAAAGTACATGGGGATGACATCCTCAGAGGACACAGTGCCATGGACAGCCTGTTGCCAGAGGTCCTCAAGATCTAGAAATTTGTTATTCTTTCTCTACATCATACTCAGCTAAGGAGATAGATAGATAGATAGATAGATAGATAGATAGATAGATAGATAGATAGAGAGATAGATAGATAGATAGATAGATATAATGTCTTCTATCTCATATACAATCATCCCTTAGGTTCTTTGGGGGTGGACTCCAGGATCCCTTTAGAATGCGTAATCTGTGGATACCTGTGTCTCTTCTATAAAATGGAATCATCTCTGAATGTATGTGCACAACCTTCTTTAGTTGATTTACAAAAATCCAATGTCTAGGAAGTGGTGCTATGGCTCCCACAACTGACAAAAAATCCAATGTCTAAGTGCTATATGAATATTTGTTAGAGCTGTGTGTGGTGGCTCATGCCTATAATCTTAACTACTCAGGGAGCTGAGTTCTGAGGATCAAAGCCAGCCCAGGCACTAAAGACCATGACACTTTTATCTCCAATTAACTGCTAGAAAACCAGGAGTGGCGCTGTGGCTCCAGGAGTAGGGCAGTAGTCTTGAGCTGAAGAGCTCAGGGACAGTGCCCAGGCCCAGAGTCAAGACCCATGATAGCCAAAAAAAAAAAAAAAAAAAAAAAAACCAAACTGTTACAATGAATTGCTTCAGGGGAAATGACAAGAATATAAGTCTACCAATGTTCAGAAGCAGCTGCAACATTTCCCATCTGTGGTTGGTTGAATCCATGCATATGGAACAGAGGTCTATATGAATAATATCTGTATTTGTTGGAGCAATGAACATGCATGTGACATGTAATACAAACATTACATGAAAGTACATGTGTGTGTATATGTGCATGTTACAGAAAAGTTGGTTTTTAAAACCGGAAGGCATATTTTAAAACCTAAAGAATATTTTAATAATGCCCTTAAAGATTTGTTACCCTTAAGGACAGGAAGTATGAGTCACTGGCAAGACACCTGCCATGAGCAAAGAGATACCCAACACTCAGCAGAAGTAAGCTAGCTGGGAAGGAAAGGCTGGCTGGTTCCCCAGTCCAGTGAAGCAGAGACTTAGGAAGGGTAGTGAGTTAGTCCAGGAGACACACAGACCTGGTCATCCTGGTTTCCATATTCACACCTTGCTCACAGCAGCTAGAAAAGCCATTATCCCCCCTCTTCCTGAAAAAAAAAGCCACTTCCTATTTCCTGATGGTGACCTCCAGTGCTTTTCTACTCTGTCACTCACTTCAGACAGGGCTCGCCTCTCCCCAGTAGCCCATCCCATCTTCATGCCTCTGAGCTTGGGCCTCTGCTCTCCTGCCCAATGGGGCTTTTCCCTTGTAAGCTCCTAACCATTCTTATAGAGCTTCAAATAACTGAGCCACCCATCTTTCATGGTCTGGCCACACCATCTAAAGCAACCTAACTCATCAGCCTGAGACCGTTTCTTTCATTGAACCCTCTCTCAATTTTCCTTGTTTAATTATTTCTGCATGTTTGGCTACCAAATGTACCCTGCTTTTAGTTTTAAATGGGGCTTTGCTGCCTTGTTCATGGCTCCTATCCATATAAGAAAACCAGGTCCAGAAGGTACCTGGCTCCTATTTAGCAGCTGGAAAACAGACACATGCATCCCGTTCGAGGTACAGGACAAGAAACCTTCTCATTAGCAAGATTCTAGCTCCTGGTAAGAAATGAAAGAGGGAAAGCCTGTCTCTGGTCTCAGAGTCTTTCAGGGACTATAGTTGACAGTGTAGAGAGAATTAACTCAATGGTGAAATCTTTATACTACAGCCACTTAGGTTTTAAAATGCTCCACTGAGTGATACCGCTCTCATTTCTAAGCCACTCAACTCGGTTTCTGCTCAATTTCAGAATCAAGGCTTAGTCTACAGACAAGCATTCAACAAAAGTGCTTCAGTGACTTCAGACGAGGTGTGTGAATGGGGCCATGTGCACACAGCCATGCAGTCCTATCTTCATTAGTAAAACATTGGTATAATAGCGCTCGAAAACTCAAGATACTGCAAATAGAGCACCTCCACCAATCCACATGATACTGTGAAGAGCAATTGTATGACACTTGGGAACTTCTGAGAGCTACCCAATGGCTCTGTTCCTCTGAGAGGGACAGAAATGTGGGTCAATTAAAGCCACTTGAAAATGGAGCACTGTGGCTCTAGAACTCCTATTTAGAAAAGGCCCAGCTGTACACCTACTGGTTCTTGACCATTCTCAGACCCTGTGGTCCACACACCAGAGCAAGTGGCATTTATACATGAATTTTTTTTAAAGCCCCAACAAAACAAGCTTACAATGCAAGGCAAAGAAGTAACACACTCCCACGTGCATGTTCCACAAATACAGCAGAGAAAGACACAGCAGTTCTGCTGTGCTGTCACCCACTGTAACAAGATTGATCTGTAGTGAAATAAAAGATAATGCAATCCAGAAGAAATAACTTCTGTTTCCTCAGAGAATGTCTGATGTTGTCAGCTGCAAGCCCGCTTCTCTCGCCTGCCTGCCACAATACCCAGCAGCACCAGCCTGCAGGCACTGCTCTGGGCAGACAGGCCTCTCCCCCTCACTGCCAGCAGCACACCTGAAAAGCAGCATCTCTCCTCCACCTGCCAACTCCTTAGCCACGCCAGAGTAAGCAGAACCTGAATCCCAGAGTGTTTTCAGGAGGGCAATGCCAAGGCGAGTTGCCATTGTGGAGATGGGATACTGAAAATAACCCAGGAAGCCTTTATTCATTTGAATCACCCCCCTCCCCAGTTTTCAGCTTCTTTATTTCTAACATCATCCATCATGCCCCTAGTATGAGGTTAATGGCAGAAGCATTCTGGTAGTTTGGACCCCAGAAGGTCTTGTGGAGATTGTGTTATCAGATTTTGTCTAGAAGACACACAATGTTTTTATCTGCATCTCATGTGACTGTCACTTGACAGAACATTTACACAGAGTGTTATTTTCAAGGCAGAATTGCCAGAAATGCAGTTGAGGAGAATGTACCAATTGGGGAACTATCGGCCATCATTTCTGGAATGTGTGTGTCTCCATACAAAATGGCCCACTAAGGTCAGGACATGTAAATAATTCACAACAGCAAGTTCAGGTCTCCCTATTCAAAATCCTAGTAATATCTTTCAGGGAGCTGCCACCCACCATTACACAGAACCATTGGTAGCTATTGGCTCTCATCTCTGGCAGATGCTATTAAGTCTCAATAGCCAGTGATTTGTAGATGATTATAACTTTTGCTCTGAATATCATTGCTACTGACAGGCAAATCCCATCAATCAGATCGCAAGAACGATGAAAGACTGAAGCGAGCTTGAAACAGACAGCCATAAGGCAATTTTAATACTAATTATGGTCCCTAGGATGTTCTCTAGGTTGTCTAGAAAAGTCAGACCTGATATGATCATGCTTTTCTTTTTAACTCTTCACCGGGAGCCTCAAAGCATGTATTGGAGAAAGACTTCCCCAATGCAAGTACATCGTGTGTTGAGAAAAGGAATACAATTCCGAATTGGGTGTTGTTTGTAGTTTAGATGACTCCTCCCAGAGTGGCTCACTGAACCCCCAATTTGTCAAGGAAGAGAACTTGCTAAGGCAACGGGGCCTGACAGTGTGTGTTCACTGCACCAACAGTCACGGCACCTTTTCAATTTTGCTGGTTTCTTAGTCTCTAGCCAAATGGAACTTATTACTTATAGCTTGTTGGGATTCATGAATTATTTATAAAAGTAGGTCTATGACTCCAGACTCTTAAAAATACCACACAACAGAGCTCTCATTGTTACCCACTACCCACAACCGTATTTCTATCAGAGAGCAGATAGTCTCCGTAATCCACGAGCTACATGTGTGGGGTGAAATGGCAGTTATGAAAATATCAAGCCTGTAAGAGTATTTGGGAGTTATTTATGGAATGCTGGGGTATATTTTTAAACTAGTCTCTTTTATTTTAAGCCAACTTTGGGTTCCGGGAAGATGCGGCCAATGTATGCTCTAAACGTATTTCACAGCTTGAATACAAACAGTGAAGACCTGACATGTCTACCCAGTAGTTTTAAGCTAGGATGAAAAGGCAGTCTTCCCATCATCTGTGTCAAGAAGGTTCCAGGAAGCTGTGGCCCAGGATTCTGATAGGGGAGGGGGGCTTCAGGGGAACCCATCCTCAGTGGGATCTAAGAGCTGGACTGGAAGACACCATGTGGAATTAGACTTTAATTCCCTGCACTCCAGAACATATGACCTTGGATGAGAAAACAATGCCACTGCCTCTCCCTCACCTGGCCCTAATTCACTCACAGACTCAGTTGGACATGTTGTGAGGCACACTTGAGTTAAAAGGCCAGACATGGCCTTACCACGCCTCCATGATAGAGATGTGTGGTTGTTGTTTTTCCTCAGCAAAGACATGTCCCCTGATACTGTCACAGCTTTAACTGAGCAGCAGCTTGATACAGTGGCCAGGAGGCACAGAGGCTTGTACTGAGCTCTCCAGAAACACCTGCTTCTCACCACTCTCCCTGGTCTCCCAGCACCCTTGCCGCCTACCAAGCACAACCATAAACCTGATCCCTTTTGTCCCTGTCCAAGCTGTCTATTTCCCCCACATATAACCTCTACACAGGACTCAGAGGAAGAAATGGAGGCCCAGGAAGACTGACAGCACTTGAAACTATCATCATCCTGATAAAGTCTATGTACCATTCGCACAGAGGGAAAAGCCCCACAACTCAAAGAGCACAGCCAATGGAAGACCAGCAGGAAGCAGTAAAACTTACCTTGCTGGAAAACATCTGGCAGGAGAGTGGAAAACCAGGGTAGAAAAGGAGGAGAGAAAGAGAAAAACATCATTAGTCAGGATGAAAGGACAATCACAATAGCCAGCCAACACACATGATCTTGGTAATGCATTCTACACAGAGTGCCCTTGAACTTGGGAGGCATGGTTAAAAGGTCAGGCTGTGGGGACTAGCTGGGTCTGAATCCTGCCTCCACACTGTCAAACTCTGTGATGTCCAGTTCTGGAAACCACAGCCCAAGTGAGAGTCCTGGAAAGATGAAGCATTTTATCATGCATTTTAAGGCTTGGAATGTGCCTGGCACATAGTAAATAGACGAATGGTGGTTAGTCTTAATATTACAACTTTCACAATGACCCTATAAAAGTAGGTCCTACCATCATTCTTCTTCTATAGATTGGGAAACTGAGTCTCCAGAAAGCTAACTAAATCATCCGGGGGCACAGAGAGAAAGCAGGATCTCAGGATTGATACCAGATCTGTTTGGTTCCAAAGCCTATCTTCATACCCAGTGCCTGATGGATTTATAAACAGCCACAAAAACAATGGCATTTAAGGGAACAGAAAAAGGACATCTGAATATACATCTGTATTTAAATAACAGAAACAAAACATGTATGCATTCTTTACATTCTACTCATGATTAATAATTAACAGTGTCTTCTCATAGTAAATCCTAACTCAAAGTCTGTGAGAAAGGTAGAAAGTATTATTGCATTATTTTTGCCAGTCCTGGCTTGAGCTCAGGGCCTGAGCACTGTACTTGGGCTTTCTCAAGGCTAGAGCTCTACCACTTGAGACATAGCACCACTTCAGGCTTTTTTCTATGTATGTGGTACCAAGGAATGGAACCCGGGTCTTCATGCATGCTAGCTAGGTAAGCACTCTACCACTAGGCCAAACTCCCAGCCCCTATTATTGCATTTTTTCAAGTAATATTTGAGAGGCTACTACGTGCCAATAATTTTGTTGGTCTCTAGAAAAAAATAGCAAAAAAACCCCATAGATAAGCAGAATGCCCCTAAGAGTAACCACTAGCATGACCTTTCATTAACATGGACCAAATATGTTGCCTGTATTTGCAGTCTGTAGACTTGGACTAATAGAACAGACACAAAACTGGAACATAAAATCTTAGTTCATTTATATACGTGTGTGTGTGTGTGTGTGTGTGTGTGTGTGTGTGTGTGTGGCTACATAAAGGGAGATTTGTAGTTAACAATTATCTATCTACAAAAGATGAGATTTGGGTTGTTTTGAAAGAATTCAATGAGATTTATGCACTATTAGTAACACTGTCTTACATTTATCATCTGGATTAAGAAGCAGTTATTTCACCAGGTACTAGCAGTTCATTCTTATGCCTATAATCAATGCTACTCAGGAAGCTGAGACTAGAGAAGAGGAAGACAGAGGAGGAGGAGGAGAGGGGGGGGATAGAGAAGGAGGAAAAAGAGGGAGATGAAGAAAGAGGATAAAGCAGAAGAGAAAGAAGGAGGAGGAGAAGGAGGAGGAGGAGGAGGAGGAGGAGGAGGAGGAGGAGAAGGAGAAGGAGAAGGAGAAGGAGAAGAAGAAGAAGAAGAAGAAGAAGAAGAAGAAGAAGAAGAAGAAGAAATGAGGAAGAAGAAGCAAAGAGGAAGAAAAAGATGGAAGAAAAGGAAAGGAGGAATCTGTTTACAGGACTCCATCCCAGTCAGTGTTCTTTTAAGTGTGATAGTGTGGTGCACCTTTTATCCCAGGTAAGGGAAAAGCACAAACAGGAGGATCACAACCTAGGCTGGCCCACGAATAAAACCCAAGATTTTAGCTCAAAAATAAGCAATGGGAGTATAGGGTCAGAGGCATAGCTCAAATGGTAGACCATCTGCTTAGTAAGATCAAGACCCTGAGATTAATCCTCACGACTATCACCCCTTTCAAAAAATTTCTTCTGAAGCCGGGCATGGTAGCTCACACCTGTAATCCTAGCTACGCAGGAGGCTGAGTAGGATCATGATTTAAAGCCATCCCGGGCACTAAAAGTCCCTGAGAGGGCTGGGAGTTTGGCCTAGTGGTAGAGTGCTTGCCTAGCATGTACGAAGACCCAGGTTCAATTCCTTGGTACCACATACTTAGAAAAAGCCAGAAGTGCTGCTGAGGCTCAAGTGGTAGAGCTCTAGCCTTGAGAAAGTCCAAGGACAGGGCTCATGGCCTGAGCTCAAGCCCAGGACTGGCCAAAAAAAAAAAAAGTCCCTGAGAATCTTTAATTAACCACTAGAAAACCAGAAGTGGTACTGTGGCTCAAGGGCTAGGGAGGTAGCCTTGAGCTGAAGAGCTCAGGGACAGTGCCCAGGCCCAGAGTCCCAAGCCCCATGACCCACAAAAAATAAATAAAAATTAATCTGTACTGAACATGTGCAGATTTCTTCTTTTGTCAGTTTTCCCTAAGCAATATAGAATGACTTATTCACAGAACACTTACATTGTATTCTGTATTACAATCAGTGTAGGTGCTATTTAAGGCACACAGAAAGCTATGCACACATTGTGTACCAGTACTATCCCATCTGATCAAACAGACTGTGTATCAGCAGATTTCAGAGTCAACCACTCACAGATACCAAAGGCCAATGGTACGTACTGTACAGGACAATTTTGATAATTCATCCGAGTAGTGAAATAACATTACTCAAAGACCAAGAGAAGGTGACCTTTCCTTATATTTCTAAATATATTACTTTCACCGGCATTTGTTTCCTGAACTCCATAGTGCGAATCACCCATTCCCTGACCAGCATACACATCTTCAAATGTTAGTCACTGCGAAGTCTGTCTCCAGAGGAGAGGGAACCTACTATTTCCACCTCTGTGCTCCTAGAGTAATTTGTCCAGGTTGAACCTGATCATTAGTTATAAATTATTAGTTATTTGTATGAATTATTTATATAGATATTTGTGACAAGAACACTGCATCTTGATCACATCCTTGGATCCTAACTGCCTCAGAAGGGAGAGAAAGAGACCCAGTCTGCCTGGACACTCTTCAGGTCTAACCCCTTCATTATACAGATGAGTAAACTGAGTTGCAGATCAATTAGAAATGTCTCCTAAGGTCACACATGAAGTTCAAAACTCAGTCAGATCTACAGGAGACTCACTAAACCTTCATGAAGCACAATAGCTCATTGCCCTTATTAGCAATGTACAAATTAAAGATTTATCATTCCCCTCTAATGAATAGAGACAGAAATGTCCAACCTTGAAAACATCAGGGAAATAAGATTAGTCTTTCAAATACAGATCTCAACCTCCATCTAGGAGCTACAACCTCCCCACCATGGTTCCTGACAAGGAACACATCCTTGGAAATGTAGGGCTGGTTTGAATCATTGGGAAGCATCAGGGAGTAGGGAAGACAGAAACTCAGGCAAGGATTTAGTGGCTTTACTCTTTCCAGTCTTAAAGTACAGTTCACATTAGCAGAGAAATTTGCATAGAGTACTATTCAGAATTTCTACTCCAAAATTGCTCTTGATTTTCATGTAATCTATTTTAAACTTCCTCCCCCCCAAAAATATCTCTGTCTTATTTACATTTTGCACCTTTTTACTCAAATGTAAATCTGAATAAACACTAGGATAAATATTGCAACAATTTTGCACGTGAGCTGTCTTGTAATTTACACTCTAGATTTGTTGCTTTTTGTCCTCTGTGGTATAAATTATTCTGTTCTTAGCATTCTTTACCTTTTCACTTTGTATAATAGTAGCTTTGGGTACCATCTTTCACATGTCACTTTTCCAAAGGAAACAGCTATTCAGGCTCAGGCCCAAATGATTTATGGGAAGAAGAATGGAAAATAAGTGAGGGGGTAGTTTATGGGTAATGGGAACTTTCCCACCCCTCAAAAACCATGTGTGCCAGAAGGAATATAAGCCAAGGAAACACTGCCATCCTCCATTCTGGCACTCAGTCCATCATCACCTCCCAACCCATCAGAGGTCACCCTATGTCTCAATCTCAAAGTGATAGCTTTCATTCGGTGTAATCAATCACAGCCCTTCTGAGCTGGCATTTCCTTATTGCCAAGGTAGGCCTTACCCTTGGTTGCTGGGAAGGTTAAGTACTTTACATAAACATTATTCCCTCTTGCTATGATGGTTCATGCTAGGGATAACCCAGTGCCATCTTTCCACTCTTACAAGGAACAGGGACATGTCCAGAGCTGAGAGCAGTGAATGGAGACTACTGCAAGCCACAATCAGGTTGACCCTAGAGGACAGAGAAGACACTTGTGCAGAGGAAATGAACTCCTGGAGACAAAGCTGTGCTCAGATTCACTTCCCAAGGGAGGAAACCTCAACCCCCATCATTCATGTGAACAAAGAAAGCCTGTTTCCCTGGGTCCCAGATCCCAAGTCCCTGGAGCCCTTCTGGTCCTAGAGAGACATGAAAGGCTGTGTGTAAGACGGTGATTCAGATGTGGGAAGAAGAAAACAAGGAACTCAGATTTGCCTTTCTTAGTCGCCATGCTCAATTTCTTCCCTTAGAAATGAGCTTGGGGCAATGTGCCCCTCCTCCATGGCTACGGAGAGATTCACACCCTAGAGATCTTTAATGCACTGAGTCCTCCAGAGAATGGGCCATAAAAAGACTAGATTATTTATTATTATTAATAAGTTATGGCAATTAGGCTGGGTGATTCCTAAACGTTGCTGATTAAAAACTTTCTTGAGTGCTGCTGCTTATCCACATGGCTAGTGTTTACCTCGATTAAAAATGATTTAACTACACTCTGGGTGAACCCCTGCCTTGTGCCTGGCTTAATAATTAGCAGTGCACAGAGCCACTCGGGTTAAGTGAGTTGGCTCTCCTTTATTTATCTATTCCTTTGTTTTATGAGGAGAAGTAGATGGCAGTCTTACTGCCTATTCAGTCTGCTAGGAGTAATTTACTATTCCAATCCACAGTCCATAACTACGGTGAGAGAACCCTTCATTGTTATTACAAGAGCACACACGGCACACACCCCATAGCATTCAAGATATGCCAAACACAGAAAGTATGCTTGACTTCCCTGAGACTGGGGGAGGTAAAGTTACTAGTTCTCAAACAATGTAATCACACTACTCTCTCAATTTTGCTTTCTTTTCTAGGTTAAATTATATATGAGGGGAGTTTAGTTTCTTGAAAATGCATGCACTTAACTCCCATTTAAGAAGTCTCACCTGGGGAGACAGCTGTCTTACGAGTCCTCCTGTGGTTTGAGCTGCAGAAAGAAAATTCCTTTTTTTTTTTCAATTACAAGTGCTTTTACAGTAAAGCACTGTAAATTTTACTGGGACCCAAATAACCAGGGCTAAGGATCCAGGGAACACCTGAAATGAATGCAGCCTTCTTGAAAGGAGTCAGGTTGGCTACAGACCAAAGTCAAGTTCAAGATGAGCCTAGCTGCTGCCTGCTTATCAAACTTCAAAAGCCAGCCATCTCGCACACAGATAGAAAAAGTAACCAGAACTCAGTCTGGGCAGTTCTGCTAACCTCTGTATATGAAGTAAATTCTTTCTATTCCATGGTGAAAAGTGGAGCCATTAATACCCTCGTCAGCATATTGCTTGTCAGCACTCTGGAGTAGCTCTGTTTTAAACAGACAAACATACAAACAAGACTTCCCAAAGAGGGCTGGGTGAATTCCTTCTCTTCAAAACATGACCCAGTGCATGTCGGCACAGGATCATGGCCATTACATCCCCTAAGCCTGAGATGGGACCCACAACCCCTTACTGGAGAGAATTCTAGGTCATGCAACCTCTTGTATCCTGTCTCCTCACCTATAAGGCAAAGAAGTCATATCCCTCTTCTCCTACCATAGTGACATCATGAGCATCAAGCTGGAGAACGTTTTTCAGCTTTTCCCATTGTTTATTTTAAAATTAATTTCTTTCTCTTTTTCTTCAATATAGGAGATAACCCAAAGGCCACCATGTTGGTAAAGCACTCAACCACCAAGCTATGTCCTCAAACATTCCACTTAATTTTAAAATTTTGTTGTAAAGATAGCATACAGAGGGGCTACTGTTACATAAGTCAGGTAATTAGTACATTTCCTTTTGAACAGTGTTACTCCCTTTCTCATTCTCTCCCAGTTTTTCCTGTCCCAAGTTCCCTCCCACTCAAGTTGGATAGTTCATTTGCAACACAGTGTCTAGTGGATTTCAGTGTTGAATTGGCTCACCATTTGTCCTACAGTTTCTGTGCTTCCCTTTCCCTTCCCCAACTATTTGGTTTCCTTCCTTCCTCCTCCTCCTCCTCCTCCTCCTCCTCCTCCTCCTCCTCCTCCTCCTCCTCCTCTTCCTCCTCCTCCTCTTCCTCCTCCTCTTCTTCTTCTTTCTTCATCTTCACCTTCTTCTCCTTCCTCTCCTCCTTCTCCTTCTTCCTCTCCTTCTTCCTCTTCTTCTTCTTCCCCTTCTTCCCCTTCCTCTTCTCCTCCTCCTCCTCCTCCTCCTCCTCCTCCTTCTTCTTCTCTCATTCTTGAGCTACATGCAATTAAGAAACCTCAAAGCCATTCACATATATTACTTCATGAATGATTGAGTTCTTCTTTTACTTTTTTTTATAGTACTGAGTTTGTTTTTTAGAGAGGGTGGTCTGGCCTTGCCTATGATTCTCTTATCTTTACCTAACAAGTATCTGGAATTACAAGTGTATGCCTGAAAGAATGATTCTTCAGCCCTGTGGTCAAAGATCTGATGACACTAGACTTTCAACAAATATTAATGAAGGAAGACATTGTGGTTAGTATTTAGAGACTCCACAAACTGAAACCAGGGCTTGGCCTTTTTTTTTTTTGGTACCATTCATCCCTTTGTCCTTATCTACCTCCTCTGGCCTTGTCTTTGCTTCTCCAGATCTCCCAGGGGCTAAGAGTCTCCCCCTTGAACTACTGTTCCTCCTGACTAAGGATCAATAGAAATAAGGATTGTCTGGAGGTAACTGAATTGTCAGTACTTCCAAGAGAATCATGCTGCTCCCTAGAGTTAGGGGGCTAGGAGGAATTTTCCTGAGAAAAGGGCTCCACCGCTTTATTAAATATCTCAAAGTTGGAGCACACCACACCACTTAGGCAGAGTCCCTTCCTGTCTACTGCAGGTGCAGGTCTGCTGCTGCTGGAGCGTGGCCAGTCACGCACTCCTCCAGAGCCTTTGGTAGGCCTCGGTGGCACCACATGGACTGTGATTAGTTTTCAGTGTCTCCAAAGCCAGACAGTTCAGGCAGCCATGTGGCCACTCGGCCAATACCCATGACCTTCCTGCTTCTTCCTGGCACCAGCAGGCATCACAAACTGAACAGCCCTGGTGAGTCTGGACAAAAGCTTAGAGGACTAGCTAGAAAGCCTTGATGTCCCAGACCTGACAATTCTCTGATGCTGCAAAGTGTTTTGCCTCCTTCTAATTTTTCTCCACAGTCATGTTATAGATAGAGGTAGGCAGAGAAAGTTCTATCATTTTCCTTCTTCCTGGCCTCCCCTCACCTTTTATCATGTTAGAAATGAAGACCAATACTTTGCCTGTCATTGTTGTACCTCTGAAGGCACTCAGTGATCAGTAAATGTCTTTTATTTGTGGGCGAGAAAAAATATAAAAGCCCTGAAGAATCTTCCAGTTACATTTTCTAGGGAGTGAGCTACAAACATCAATCTGGGGCTCTGTGCTTGTAACTATCAGCCGACATTGATTTGGTGAGGCAGGAGAGAGAGAGAGAGAGAGACAAGAGCTGGTAAAAGTCCCTAGCATTTTATGACTTTCTATCCCTAGTATATCTCACTCTTAGCACTGAAGGATAAAGCTCTTAACTATGGAAAGCACATAAAAAAATAGATTTAGGAATAATACTTTTTATGATTGCATTCTGTATACTATGAAAGTTATGTTCGAGTCTGCTAGTATTTTATGAAGCTGAGAAAGTAGAACAGCATGGCTTCACAGCCAACAGTGTATTTTATATCCATTTAAAATGTTTTCCCTTAAATTGAATTACTTTTTGAGTAATTATAATAAGACTAATCTTGGCTTAATGAATTCATGTACAAATACTTTCGACTGCATTATTAAAATTGCTATGATATGAAACTATATTAAACTCGAGCTCTCTTGCAGCCAGTGTTTTTCTTTGAAAAGAACAGCACACATGACTTTCTCCGAATTCTTTTGAATGTGTGCTGAAGAACCAGGAGAAGCCACATTCACAGAGCAAACAAAAGACAACACTGACAAACAACACCATTCTAATTTTCCTAAAGTTGCATAACTGAGTATTAATTAGAAGTCACAAAGTATTTTCAGCAAATATCCATCTACACAAAGGAACCGTAGAGGTGGCTTATCCTCTGGAAAAAAATGCCATTATAGCTCTGATTATCAATGACACGAAACCGCTATGGATAAAAATACTAAAATGAGCCCATAGATATCAACCTGTATCTTTTAAAATGTTCCCAAACATAGAAGTCTGAATATCTGAATTCTGCTACCCACTGAGCACAAAGCCACCACATCCTGTAGAATTCAGTTTCTCCATCTGCAAAATAATTTTGTACTAGATGATCTCTCAGGTCCCTTACAATCCTAAAAATGGTGGTTTTAAGTTTAAAATTACACACATTATATCAAATGGGTTCTTACCGAATGCAGCTTAGTCGTCATCTTATCTTTACTAAATTATGTTCACTGAAAAAAAAAAGTGTTCCCAGCAATCCACATCTATCCACAAACACATTCATAATACAGCCTGTGATTTCAAATTTATCCCAAGATATTATCTCAGTGGTAAAGTATTTTTCCCATTACAGATAAATTATAAGCCAGGTGAAACTTCCATGGGTAGAGTGGCTTCTTGCATCCATTTCTAATCCCCTACCCACACATCCAACGTACACTTGTAGAACACGCTCTTTCATCCCCATTTTTAAGCCAACCGATTAAATTTATTACAAAGGTATTTCTGGACCTTTGAGGTCCAGATTTTAAACAGATTGGTTAGACAGTCTCCTCAGTTTGAACTGGGTGCTTACAAACATCCAGCAGAATATAGCTCCCTCTTTGCCAGGTGATCATTATTAGGATGGACAACTTGAAAGCAACTGTAAGACAACGGTCATCATCATTATTCTGATGTCTTGGCATAAATTACTATCAGGACAGCTCCCAGGAGCCAGATATAATTAAAGTCTGAGTTCTGAGAAGCTATCCCCGATGACCGGCACTGCTGATCATGAAATGGGCCCACGTCTGGCGACATGACACACGCCAGGCTGCCTTCAGTTTCAGGATCTACAGGTTTCAGCCTGGCTCAACTCTGAAACACCGGAATAAACCTGAAAACCCCAATCATTTAAGCTCTTTAGGTTGTAATGGGGATTCTTCAAGAAAATATTGACAAACTACCCCAGTTCCTACGTTCTATCCATGAAAATTTCCAGTTCTTTCATTAGGTGCCCCTGCTCCATTGCTCTCCAATTTCCTGCTTGGTCTCCTTTCTCTCCAACTAAGCTGAAAGTACCTAAATGTCCAGGTATGTTATATTCATCGTAGTTCCAAAGCCCGGGGTCAAACATGACAGTCAGTATAATAGAGGCATATCAATATTAACTGGTACATTTCCAAAGCTATTCTTGTATTCTGTGCTAATTTATGTAGTCTACATAGACTATTTGAATTCTCTCTTTCTCCTTCTGGATTTTTTTCCTTTCATTTTTGGATTAAGATACTGTGATACTCACTAGACACCATGACAGAAATGAACTTTACAACTTGGCGAAGAGGGGAAGGAAGTGGGGAGGTATGCAGGAAAAAAATTAGGGAGGGGTAACAATGTTTAAAAAGAAATGTAATCATTACCTACTTATATAACTGTAACCCACTTTTCATCACCTTTACAATAATGTTTTAAAAATAAATAAATAAATAAAAATTTAAAAAGATATTATATAGTAGATCAGGCTGCTGTGGAGCTCACAATCATCTTGACTCTGTTTCCTAAGTACCAAAATCACAGGCATAAGCAGTCACGGCCAGTATCTTAGTCCCCTAAAGGAGAATTATCATTACTATGCTAACTTTGTAACTATGGACATATAGGTCCAGGGAGCTTAAATAAAGTTGTCAAGAACCACAGGGAAGAAAGTGATCTAGAATTCCACTGAAGCAGTCTGGCTTCAGAGACCACTATGATCTGTCTTTCAGTGAATGGCAAACCAAGAGATATTTACAGTATGATGATTAAATAAATGTGCTGCGTTCCTTCTAAAACATCTCAGAGAAGCCAAATCCATTATACTTTTAGAACCAAGATCCCAATGTTTTTATATCCCTCGCCCACATTTTTTTCTGTAATTTATCATTCTTGGATTTGAGGGTTCCACCTCATAAACTACCTAGATATAGACACTTTTCCATTTGTCCTTGACTTTACAAATTCTTGTTTAGAAAATGGAAACATTTCAGTGGATCAATGCCTGTTGTTGGACAAAAGAAATGTAATGATGTAGGGAAGGATACTGAGTTAGAAGAAAGGACACAGTTCAAAAACAGATTAGACAAAGGAAACCAAGACAAGACAAGGAAAGGTGAAGGAGCCACAGAGATCAGGAAGCTGCCCCTCCCGGCTACTGTCCTACACCAAGGTTCATGAAAAAATGGAAGTGGGAGGTTTTGAAGGAAGAAGTCATGACAGGAAGGTAAGGAGTGCAGGCCATTTGGGGCTGGACATTGAATCAGAGGGCTTGTGTCGTGTGGATCTGAAGCTGCCACAGGGAAGGTCGGATCTCATTAAGCAGCCCTGGCATCTTCAAGTCCACACTGGGACAACAGAGGTGTGTGATGGTGGTGATTACAAGAGATCAGACTCCTGTGTGAAGACTTAAGCACAGCTCTGTACATAGGGGTGGCAGATTCTGAACAGATCTAGAAAAGACATTTATAAGAAAATTTAAGTTTGGGGACTGCACACTAAGATCAACAACATTTTTGGAGACCCTGTAAACCGTGCTCTTTATGATGGATGAATGCACTTGTGTAGATCTCAACACTCACATCTCAAAGGCATCCAGAAAAATTCTCACCCCCGGCATGGATGGGCTGATCCGGCCCAGGGAACAGACAATGAACCATTGCTAGCTACAGAGCATCCCTCTTCTACTAGTCATAGATGCCTCTGTTTGCCAGGTGAGCAAGTCCTAAACCTAGAAGCATTACCTCACAATCCATACCACCCCGAACCTTAGTATTTCTCAGAAGTGGTTGGAAGTTAAGATAAAATATTAAAAAGTTATCCACATAAACTCTAAGTACCCAGAAATCTTTCTTTTCAGTCACCTAACTCTCCATCATTTCTTGTCCAAGAGTAAGATACTAGGCTGGGCTCCTCGATAGCAAGGCATTTAGAAAGGAGAGTAACCAAAGAGCTGGAGACACCTCACCAATAATCTCTGCAGCTGTGAAAAAAAACCCTAATCTGGGATCTCTTCATCTCTGTAAAAGTCAGAAAGTCATAAAATATATTTACCACAAACCAAATCCCATTTAAGGTTCCTCTTTTAAAAAGAGGGAAAGTCCATTTGGCAGTTTAAGATAATTCTAGACCTGTGTGATACATGGCATTACTCACTGGCTCTACACAAATCATGAAATATAAATGTCACTTTCATGATGGATTTATACAGCTGGTTTGCTGAGAGCTGCCTGAAAAAAAAAGAAATTCAAGCATATTACAGAGCCTAAAAAAATTGTAAATCTTGCCTCATGTACACATATATTTCAACACCATGGTTGGCACAGAGGCCTTTCCCTTCAGAGCATGAAGCAATAAGATGCCACCTTGGAAAGCAAGTAGCCCTAATTAGAAAATCAAGTCTGCTTCACCTTGACCTTGAACTTCTCAGCCTCTAAGAATATGAGAAAACAAATGTCTTATCTTTATTCACTACTCAGTCCCAGGTATTTTTATAATAATATCACATATTAATACTAACCAATATAATTAAAAAGTTAAGATAATAACAAGTGTTGGTAACTATACAGAGAAATTAGAACTTTCATATCTTGCTGATGAGGATGCAAAATGCTTGTGATACTTTGGGAAGTAGTGTAGAAGGTCCTCAAGTGATTATGTACATAAAATTCACCCTATCATCCAACAACTGCACATCTAGGTATAGGCCTAATCTTATGCGCAAATATTCAAAGCATGTATTTATGATCACCAGAAGGCATAAATAATGTTCACCAACTGATAAATAGACACAAGGCCATTTCTTTTATAAATATTATTCAGCTCTAAAAATACACAAATTTTCAAAAAGTATGATTCCATGAAAAATACATGAAATTCATATACATGGTGGATAAATCTTGGAAATGTTAGGCCAAGTGAAAGAAGTCAGTTACATAGGACCACATATTGTATGACCCTGTTTCTATCAAATGTCAGAAACAGGTAAATAGACTGGAATAGAGGCAAACAGAAGACAGGTTAGTGGGTGCTAGAGGTGGAGGACATGAGGTTATGCGGGAGGAAGGGGGTGCTGGGTTTCTTTGGAGGGATAACGAAAACATTCTAAAATCGACTATACTATACATACATAATTTTATGAATCTACTCAACGCTGAACTGTACACTTTAAAGGGATGAATTATAATGTATGTGAATCCTATCTCTATGGCACCACTTGAAAAACTGGATATATTATTAATGTCTAGCACATAGACTTTGTCTCTCTGAGCCACAGCTGGGCACACCAATCTTGTACAGCTGCATCCTGGCGCTCCATCCTACAATCCACACATTGAAAAAAAAAAACATGCAGATGCTAGACACCATGTGAGATACCACACTTGGTGCAGAAGGCTAAATCCAGATGAAATTCCCCTCTCCTCCAGGGGTTATAGCCTGATACCTCCATCTGCCCTCAGGTTCTCCAATATGGCAGCCTCACCCATGTATCATGACTGAATATTTGAAATGAGATGAGCCGAATTATACCATGCTTTCAGTATAAACAGAAACCAGTTTTCAAACACTGGACAGACAAAAGAATGTGGACTATCTCATTGATACTTGTTTGTACTTAATTATTTGCAGAAATATTTTAGGTGAAACTAAAGGTTATTAAAGTTAATTTCACCTGTGTGAAAATGTAAATTACATATATGGTCTACACTATCTTACCTACCTATTATTGATTTCTCACATATTTTAAGATCTCTAAAAATAAGTAAGTCATTGGAATTGTCCTCATCCCTGGTGTTTTGGAAGATTATTTTATTCAGACTTCTAAATGGTAATTAACTTTGAAGTCCACTCAGCAGTTATAAAATGCCTGCTGCTCTGCAATTACAGAGGCACAAATGGTTCCTTGTTCACTGCCCTCTGCCAACTGGTTCTCTGTACAGGGGTAGAAGAAGCTTGGCATTGCCTTTAAAATATTGGCATGCCCAAATCAGTACAAAGCACAAATGTTTCCCAAATAAGGCAGGCTCAGAAAACTTTGCCTGGACTCTTCAACGCTCATGATCAAAGAGCTGTTTTTGAAAATGCTTAATGATCAAAGACAAGATAATAGAGTATTTCTCACAGAAGGAGAATTCTTCTCTGCATAGTGGGTCTCCTCTTGCACATCAATCTGTAAGCATGTGCCTTAGGCCACATTTAGGAACTCTGCACTATCTAGGAGGCCTTTTGATTCTTTTTCCTCAGAATCCTCTTTGGTACACATGTTCAAGACAACGAGAATATGGCCAAGCTGTGTGGCAGGCTATGAACTCTGATCCTGTTGCATCTTCAAAAAATCTAGAGGCGTATCTATATTCCTAAGAGGGGAAAGAGGAATGGATCTCAGATGTGGTAGATCCTAAAGATGGAGACGTTCACATGGAACAGAGCTGAGATCTCTACAAGCCTGCCTGGTGCTTCCTTATTCAGCCAAAACAACACATCATGTAAAACTTTCACTTTTTGAGTCTTCGGAGTTAAGAAGATATGGATGTGCCCCAGTGAGACCAGAAAGATAGGTAGGTAGACGATGGGTCCATTATTACACCTTAGATGTACTCAGTTCCAAAGTGAATGCCCTTTACAAGCACAGGCCTATGATGTTTCCTTCTCATACCACATGCAACTCCTTGCAGTACACAGAGTTACTCTGATCTTTTTATTTTGCTTATATTTTGGTGATGACATGAACCAGAATCATGTACACTCTGTGTGGTCTGAATCTCCAGTACACCAAAATAAAAGACAGTTTCATTGGCTTAACTGTCTCCCGTCTGTGCATTATAAAAGCACAGATCAAATATCCCAGGTCCTTAATGTCTTCTGAGCACGCTATGGGTCCAGGTGGGAAATACAGTGCCTAATTCCATCTCCTGTTCCAATTGACTGCTTCCTCTACGTGATCAGAAACGAGAGTACACCAAGTACCACACCTGTTGTAGCAGGTGACACACCATGCTCAGAGCTGGACAAAGGGAAAAGACAAAATATACCACTATCTCTTCCCTCTAGACTGTTTCTTAAAGCCCATTAAGTTATGTTAAGGGGCCTTTGTGGTGGGCTGAGGGAGCTATAAAGAACAAGCTCATTTCTGAAGTCAGTGTGTGGCTTGAGACATCTTCAAATTATAGCAGTTCTTACAAAATGTACCTGACTTAGAGTTCCAAAAAAAAAAAAAAGACTGGCTGTAAAGTGGTTATTTCTAGATGGACTTTTTCAGGCTTAGGTAATCAAAGATCTCATTTTTCCACTCTCTTCCCACCATTCCCATTATCTCCCAGGACTGATAGTAACGAATAAACTGACAGCTTAGAACATCCTGGTTGGTATGATTTGGGATGACAGAAATACCTCTGTAGGCGACCAAAAGTCTGGAGGCTTTTGATGAAAGAAGTTTAAAGAAATCTCATCACTGTCCAGCTAGGCACTCCAGTTGACTTGGCAGCCAGAATGACTGCAAAGGATAAGCAGGGGCTTCAACCCCTTCTCTGTCTCTGGTTCTCACCAGCAGAACAATCACTAATCAAAACTTCCCGTGTCAGCGGGGCACCAATGATTTATGATGTGGTAAAACAGTCTCCTGACCAAAACACTTCTTTATACCAGAGAAGATGTACTATATTATCTCACGTAAAGCAAGAGAAATATGTCCATCTATTCCTACCATTGCCCCGCCCACTTGAGTCTCAGCACTGTGATATTTGTTTAAAGTTTGTGTCAATCAGACTTTAATTGCTGGACAATTCTAGGGAGAGAAGGCTTCCTTTGGCCCCCTGACTCAGAGGTTTCCGTTCATGGTTGGCTGAATCCATTGCTTTGGGCCTGAAGTGAGGCAGAGAGCATCATGGTGGCAGGAGCATATGGCACAGGAAGCAGCTTTCCTCATGGAGGCCAGGAAATAGGAGAGATTAGGAATCTGCTTTAGAGAGTTTCCTCCTTCTTCTCTGTTGTATCTAGGTCCCTCACCTATTAGGTTAGGATAACATCCACTCAGGGCAGGCCTTACCACATAGCCCTGTGTGGAAAACCCTGACAAATAGGCCGAGATGTGCTTTAGCAATCTCCTAGGCAGATCTCAATCAAGTTGATGGTCAAGATAACCATTCCAATGTAGGTATGGGGGAAGAGAATGGAAGTACAGCTCTATATTTAAACTAGGAGGAAAGCTACCTTTACATCTCTGTGTGTCACTCTAAGTAGTTTGCCTCTATTCATGGTTTTTACTGAACCTTATCATCTCACTATTTCAATGTGTATGACAAGTATGTTTTCAATTGCCTCTGTAGCAAATTATGCCAGATTTAGAGCCTTAACTAATAGAAACATATTAGCTACCTGGTCCGTAGAAGTCCAGTCTGGATCTCACTGAGTTAAAGTCGAGGTGTCAACAGCCCTGTATCCTACTGGAGGCTAGAAAGCAGATTTCACCTGTGGTTTTTGGCTAATGACCTCCATTCCTGTCTTCAGAAACAGCATCTTTCTGGCCCTTTTTCTACCATACATCCCTGACACCTTGCAGCAATTCTTGCAAGCACTATTTTCCTGAATGAGCAACTACTTTCTTCCAAGCCCTTCTCATTGTTTTATGATATTGATCACAGGCATCCCTAAAGGATGACTATCGGGAACTCATTTTAGAGCCGAGAAAATTGTTCAAGGTCATAGTGAAGGAGCTAGATTCAAAGTCAAGTCTAGATCAGGCCAAAATACAAGCTCTTTTGCGTCTGTTGAGTGGCCTTCTTACATGGACCAAGATTCCCAACCCTCGAAAGTTCCTCAAAGGTTTATGGTCAAGATGCACATATACAAATTCTTCCCTGTATCAATTCTCAGTTACAGTCTACCTTCTTCAGTTAGCCAAGAGTTCTTGAGATAAACAAGACTATTTCCAGCATAGTAATATTTACTAAAGAATCATTAGAGGACATGAATACAAACACACCAAGACCATCCAGCACTAGGGAAACCAAACACACAGGGTTGGACACACACACACTCACTCACACACACACACACACACACACACACACTCACACACACACACACACACGTACACCCACCTACTTTAACATAAGAAAGAGGATAAATAAATGCTTTAACAAAGCTTCAGGAAGTAAAGCGTCATCAAAATGCACAGAAGTCTCACAGTGATTAATGCAGCCTTAGAGCAGAGGGTGTCTTGGTAGAAACAGACATACAGAACACTTCTGGGTGAAGAGAACATGTCTGTGTTCCTTAGGGGGAAAAAAAGGAAAATAGAGAGGAAGCTGCCAAGGGCAGGGTAGATTACAAGTTGGCTAATACTTTGAGGAAGATGTTCAGGAGAATTTGGGATTTGTTTTCTGTTTTTAAAGTATTTTCATGTATATTTTAAAGTTACTTAATGAATGGCCATGATGACTTCTAGCAAAATATTCACAACTGTGAACAGACATTTACACATGGAACAAAAGCTGTTGGTGCTCCCCCCACTTTTTAAATTTTTTTGCCAGTCCTGGGCTTGAGCTCAGGGTCTGAGCTCAAAGTCCTTGGACTTTCTCAAGGCTACAGCTCTACCACTTGAGCCTCTGTGTTCCCATTTGATCAATCTGGTTACCTTGTATCACTTGATGGCATGGAGATAAATCATTCTCAGATGACTTGGACCTCATTGTAGATTCTGATTATATAATTTATACAAAACTGTTTTACAACATATGTGCGCTAAGTAAATCCAAGATGAAGTTTCTTGTTTCCACTGTTACAGTGCCTAAATAAAGCATTCCTTTCTTGGTCCTTGTAAGCATTCCCCCCTATTCCCTTTCCCCAAATTCTAGACCTTTTTTTCTCTTTTCCTAAGTAAAAACAGCTGCCAACCTTTTCCTACCTTACCTGCTTAGAGAAAAAAAATACTGTGTTGTAATACAGCCATAAATTTAAATTCTAACCACCATATAAAAGCTAATGTCCTGTGACAGACTTTACTTCACATTTCCCCAGCACCTAAATCAAGACCTCAGAGCACCAGCTTATTTAAAACGAATTCAACCACAATGTGAATCAAGAGCACTTCCTTCTGAAATGAGGACTCTTCTAGAAGAATTTTCTTAGGGTTTGGCCCTCTCTACAAGTAGACATTATTCCTGGGATTGACCTGGGAACCAAGAGTGGGAGGAGTAAGAGAAAGGAGCTCCAACTCCTTCATGAGATCCTCACAGGAGGAAGACCCGACCAGCCCACCCTGGGAGTGGGACAGGGAAGAGGGCATGGCCCCTTAGGTTAAACCATCAAAGTCAGGGTGAAGGGACCCCAGAGTGTGCTGAAAGAAATGGCTTACCCATTAAATGTGTTCTATACTTTCCAGAAATTAGGTGAGCAAATATTCATTCACCCAGGGAGAGTAAAATCTGGCAAGTCTCCAGGGTCTGGTCTTAAGTAAGAGTTAAGTGATTTAAAAAGATGAGTATTTTAATATCTTGACTTCTTCTTTAAATGCCTTGACTTCTTCTTTAAATGTGCACTATGTAAATGAATGCAGTTATTGTAAATATCAAAGCATTCCTATCTTAAAACAAAAAAACAGAATTTCCCTACTATCTTTCTTCGAACCTTTTAGGGTACTTAAGTATTCCTAATTTTTAAAAATATATATTACTAATCCTGGTGTTTCATGATAATAAAGGACTCATCTATTTTTATAATGAATCACAGACAAAAAGCTACTATAGAATAATTAAACACCACACTCAACATAGATATAGAGAAAAAGAGAATTGCAAATTACTTTCTTTACAGCTTGTTCTGAAGTTTTCTCAAGTGGAACACATTTTCATCATTACATTCCTTAAAGGTAATCAGGAGAGCTCTGTAACAACCTTCAACCCCTGGCTCCCAAGCTTCAGGCCTTCTCAGGGTTTCCACCTAAGTGTGTTACCAGATTGGGTGCCTCAGCCCACTGTTTTGTGAGTCCCTTCAGAGACACCTGCTGGGGAACGCCTTTCCAGTGCTTCTCTGCTTGAGGAACCCATTGCGGAGACTGGCCATATGTCTGACCATTAATTTTAAATAAGATTCTTTGAAATTCAGGCCTAAATCAGGATTCTAACAACCCATCCATAAGTCTTCCTTGTTATTTAAAAAGTAGAACTAGTATTGAGCTAATCAGCTCTCTACATATATATATATATATATACATATATATGTACATATATACACTTGGGAGTGTGTTAACATAGTAATGCATTAACATAGAAGGAGTCCCTAAATGAAGGAATTCCTAGGACAAATTCCTAGCACGGTTAGGAGCTATCAAGCTAATGTTTCCCCCACACAGACAATCCAGGCAGATGCTGTTTGCGCCTGGCCTAGAACATCACAGATGCTGGGTCCCCCTCATCCTCCCCAAGCTTTAAGTACTTATAGCTCAATACCCTCTTTTAGAACTTCTCCCCTTTGAGACCAGTGTTTCACGTACACAGAGCCTGCCTGTTGTTCATGTCCCCCATCCATATTCATCATCTCACCCATAGTTGTCGTCTATCAGTTGGCGTCTGGTCTATCAGTCTCTTCCTCTTCCGGGAGCCCTGCTTGACCTAACAGCCTAACTCTCTCAAAGCCCAACAATCTAAGTACATTTCTCAGCCTCTTTTCGCAAACACACTTTATTTTCCATTTTTCCCAAATACATATAATGTATAAACACTAGTTCAAAGGAAAAAAGAGGATAAAAATAGAATCATGTTCCCTAAATTCCACTGAATATGGCTCTAGGGAAGAATCTGTTGTTTACTATAATCGATATTTCTTGCCATGGCTGTTGGAAATGGGCGGTTTCACATTGATTTGTTTTTTGGGTTGGGTTCCTTTTCCCTCTTTCCTCAACCCTTGACCAAAATGAGCGTGTGACTCTCCATGCTCCTTGAGAGAAGTTACAACTTACCTTTAGTTACCAATGAATGTGGATTCCCCCTGTTAAACTGGAGGTCAGCTGGTGGAATTGCTGTTTTACTCATTACTTGCAAGGAAAATGTCCACAACCAGTTGTTCAGTTTTCTCCAGTAAAACATTTCAAGTCTCTGGAAAAGCTTCTAGTTATGGGAAACCTTTCAATTCCCAGCTACCTTAGGTTAAACCTTCTCTGAACTGGATAATATCTCAGAGACCTTGATCAGTGAAAGGAGAAATGAGAAAAAAATGGCTCCAGCAAGTATGCGAAGTAGTGTCTTGAATTCTAAACGGCAACCACTGTGTTTAAAACAGCAGAGATAAATCCTGGTCTACAGTATAAAACTATGTTTTATGTAGGGTAAGTGTTGATGAATCCTCAGTGCAGAGTTTAAACTTGGGATATACAGGGAAAGAGATTTTCCTCAGGGAAGGGCTGTTCATCTGGATCCAGTTTAGCAAAACTGCACAGACCTGAGCCTGCACATAACTTCATGGCCCTCAATTACTCATTGGCCCCTGACAATCCATGTGGCCTCTTACCACCCTCCTCCAGTAATAACAACCATTATGAGGTGTAAATCACATTCTACGCATACAATAGACCATGCACAGAGTAGAAAGGAACAAAGGTCTACAGTTCCAACCTGGGCAGATCTGAGAAGGCAATGTTGGAGAACCAAAAATCCCAGCCTTCTGATGGGATTTGTTCCTTCACGTGAAGAGATATCACAGAGCTTTGCTTCTCAGCCCCACCGATGCACAAAGAGATCAATTAAGCACTCTACAAGCTGGTAGTCATCTACAAGACAAGGGAAGGAGCTTAAAATGATAGCCTTCCAAGCAGCTTCCCAGCCTCCAGGAACTGAGAGAAATAAATTCCTGTTATTTAAGTCACCAACTTAATCTATGATACCTTGTTGGGGTTAACCTGAGCAGGGTAAGAGACAGCCAATTTCAGTGAGCTTTGGCAGTGTTCACATGGGCAGGAACCATGGTGGCAGGAAATGACCAGAATCTATCTCTGTTTTTTGTTTCTTTTTAATTTACTTTTCTTTGGCTTCCTTTGTTTTTTATTTAAATTTATTATAAAGGCTACAGAGGGGTTACAGTGACACGAGTCAGGTAATGAGTAAATTTCTTGAACAGTGTCACCCTATTCCTCATTTTCTCCCAGTTTTTCCCTTCCTGACATCCCTCCCTCCAAGTTTTATAGTTCATTTCCAACATATTTTCTACTATGACTACTAAATTGGTTTACCCTTTATCCCACTGTTTCTGTGCTTCCCCTTTCCAAATCAGATAAACTCTTTTATACAAAAGGTACAGAAATCAAAAACAATGACAAACGGAAAGAAAAAAAGAAATAACAGCAAGAAGTACAATAAGGAACCACTAGTTTCCATTTCTCGGAGTTCATTTTGATAAGCATCATTTTATATAATTATATGCACATAACTATTGAGCCCTCCTGAGCCTCTCCTAAGAATATCCTCCTTTTTTTCTCACTGTGTGAATGTTTTAGTGATGTTTAATGAAGCATGACTAAGTGTAATTATTTGTCTTTTACTATTCATTGGATTTACTTTGTAGATTTATAAACCCATTCTAGTTATTACAAATGAGGGAAACCATGCAGCCTGTTTCTTCGGGTCTAGCTTCCTTTGTTTAATACAGTACTTTCTCTGCTTTTAATGTTTAGGACCACAGCCAGCTGCGAGTATGGGCGCCCCCTAGTGCCTGCTGGGATAACAACCGCAACTTATGTTGCCCCAGGGGACCTGCCTGCATCACTGGTCTGGCCAATGCTGCTCTACCCAAATCACTTTCCCATTTCCGAAAGGCCCTGAGGTCAAGACCTTCTCCAGGAATCACAGAAGGAGAAACAACAACTCTCTTTCAGTAGAGGAAGGTCACTGGGGTGGAAAATTTCACCTCTATGGCCCAAAAGAAATTACCATTACTTTTTCAGATAGAGAAGTATCTCCTATCTCATAATTATAAAAATCACCATGTCAGAACAAATCACTGTGAAGGGAAACAAAATTAACATGATCCTTGCCTTCTAGGAGGCAAGTAATTTGAGAGAGGAAAAAAACAGACCAAGAAAGGAAAAAAAACAGGCAATTGATAAAAGTTTATGAACTATATTCCATATACAAATGAAACTATTTTATGACTCCCATTTGAGGAAAGGGGCCAGTTAGAATTAACAGAGAAACTGTTTGCATGAAAGAATGCATTTCTTTCAACAGGAAAGGAACTGAAGAAGACCAGCAGAGGAGGGTCTATCTCCCCTTCCCTCACAAAAAAAAAAAAAAAAACACTGAGGCACAACACCATCTTGTTCTTAAGGAATTCTCTTTCCTTCCCCTGGTGCAATGGTTATATCCTGATATTTTCCATCTCACCACTCAACTGATCATGTTCTATGCAACTATGTTTAAACATTACCACAACAATAATGCAAGTGAAGTTATAACCCAAGTAGTGCTGGGTTTGAGCCAGACCTTAGAATAACAACTTCAAGTACCTATGCTCATTGAATCCCCACAGAAAATTCATAAAGCTGTTATTACTATTATATAAGAGGGAACATATGGTTCAAAAACATTACAAAGACCCATTAAAAAGTCTCCTGCATATTTCTGTCCTCCATATGCCAAATCCCCACACACCCTTCTTCACTCTATCATCATATTAACATTATATACCTGTAGTTTCTTTATGTGCAGTTAAGTCTCGACACTACACAACTTCCCTGGGTCCTCTAAAGTGCTTGCTCATCATTTTTACATACACAACTAGCTCCTGGTTGTTCATTTGCTTTATTTTTTTACAGCTATATAGTATTCTATTCCATGGTTTAATGATATTTAATTATATGTCTATACATGGACATATGGATTTTTCTGTTACTTTATTTTATCATTAAGAAAACTAGATCTGAAAAAGGGAAGGGAAGGGGGAAAACAAGGTGATCAGAAGGGGGAGGAGGAGGGAAACTGGGACAAAAACATGAAAAGGGGTATCAATGTTCAAGAAGTAATACACCCACTACCTGACTACATTACCCCAACAATAAAATTTAAAAAAAGAAAACTAGGGCTCAGAGATGTTACATGACCTGTCCAAAGTCACACAGCTAATATGTGGCAGAGTTGAAGTTGGTTTGCCATATTTACTGCTTGGTATAATGCAGACAATACTTGAATAAATACTTGAATAGATTAATGAATGAACAAACAAGTGGCAAAACAAAGATAAAGCAAGCATGCTTCCTCTGCAATCTCTCTGTTCCTCTCTGTGTCTCTGTCTCTGTCTCTCTCTGTCTCCGTCTCTGTCTCTGTCTCTCTGTCTCTTTCTCTCTGTCTCTCCCTCTGTGTTGTTTTTCATTGTCCCTATCTAGAAAACTGTATGTACCTAAACCTACCCTGTGTATCATATCAAAGTGTAGAACAAAGATACTTCCAGCCAGATGCTGGTGGCTCATGCTTGTAATCCTAGCTACTCAGGAGGCTGAGAGCTTAGGACCAAGGCAGGAAAGTCCACTGGGTGTATAGACAGCCAGTTTTGAGCAAAAAAGCCAAGGGATAGTGCCCAGGCTTCAGGCTTAAAAGTCAAGCCTCAATGAACACACACACACACACACACACACACACACACACACACACAGAAATAGATCCAGCTATTCAACACAAATAGATCCAGCTATTCAACACACTGCAAAAACCTGCTGGATCCCCATATACTTATTTAATCCTAAGCAAGTCCTGAAAAACACTCTAGGATGGATGGAAGCACCAACATATCCATATCAACTCTGCAGGGCAAAAGCCCCAAAGCCCTGCACAACCAAGTTCCAAATGGGTAGAAGAGGCTCCTCTGAGAAAGAATCTATGTTCTTCCTCCCCAGACACCCCAGGGCCACATCTGAGCACCAGCACAGGTAAGGAAACCCAGCTCTACTCTTCACCCCATGGCTTGCAGCATCAGATTTCTGCCATGAGGCAGACATCCTGAAAACCTTCAACTCCTTCCAAATGTGCCAGAAAGCTGACACACGGAGCTTCAGTTTTACACTGTGTTTTACATTAGGCTCAGCCTTCCAATAAATTTCACACCAGAATTATATACAACATGAAGTGCATGCAAACCCAGCTGACATCTTTGCAAGGCCCTTCCTGAGCAGCTGCTGGAACGAGATGGCGTTTGACAACAGGAAAACTACATCTTTCACCGTGCGGGTGCCTGGGGAAGGCGCCTGCAAGGTAACCTCCCAGTGACCTTGCAAGGTATCAGAAAAGTTTACTTCATCTGGCTTGTGTTAGGACACAATGACTTTCTCCATCTGCTTTTAGCCTTCAAGACCCTCAAAAGACACAAAACACCTGTCTTCCCAAGTGCCAGACTTCAAGTGATTCTGAGCATGTCATGTCTAGTGACACACTTAACAGAGATAATGCCCTCAGCACACTGTGCATCTTAGGTACACACGTGGAATTTCTGGAGAGCTAGTGGCTGATCAGAAAACACACACCTGGCATCCCTCTGACACTTTGCCATCATGACTGATAGTAAGGGATATTTATTTAACAAGGACTCAGAATTACAATTTAATTGGCTTTAATCTGCTCAATGAAGAAATAATGTCTTCAGCAATTATTCTAATCTGGTCCATTTAATCTAAAAATCTATGAGACATTACAGATTTTCCTGAGACAGAGTAGTTAAATCCCTTCTGCCACATTTAAGTTTCAACTATTGACATACAAAACAAAATGACTATGCCTTCTAAAGGCTATGATACAAAACAAATGTCTATTTTTGGCTTATGTTGAATGCGAATTAGTATTTACAACTGCCCTAAAGGGAGAAACTTCCAAAGCTTATGTGTTTGTCTTTTTGGTTTGCACTGAAATATACAGAAATCTCAAAGCAGATATACCTATATTGGAAACATTAGATATTAAATTCAAGTCTCCCGATGTTAGAAACAACTGGGAAAATGTATTTTACCAAGATTGGGGGGGGGAAAAGGGGAGACATCAGCTAGTCAATCAATGACCACCCATGTTCATCATCATTTGTGGGTTTCCATTCAAGTATTCACATCAGTGGTTCTTACGCTCTATCACATCGCATAGATAATTTTACTCAAGTAAACTATATGCAGTTCGGTATCACAAACCCTGCAGTTCTCAAGTTTCACAGATGGTCAAAAATGCAGATCACGATAGCTTGACATTTTTTGTTTTATAATTATTATGATCACAGTGCAATTCTAGAGGGGTTTTGCCAGATATATATCAGAAGTGAAAATCTTTTTTAAAAAATAAATCATTATAAAATCCCTTTCCTTCATACCATGCCGGTAGTGTGGAGTCTAAAGGTCTTTGGGGAAAATAAATAATGGAAATTTTGTTATTGATCTCATGCACAGGCAGTGAATCTAATGAGTTATTGTTACTTTACCCACTGCAAATATTATGAGGTCCAAAATAATAACATTCAATTAAAGAAAGAAAACCTGATAGGGCAAAAGATAAAAACATAACTTAACAATGAATTGCTTTCAGTACTTCCTAAATACTAATTTAGCCTGTCATACATTTGGAAGGAAAATTGTTCTAAAAAGTAGTTTCCCTTGCCAATATAATAATTAAAGTCATTATTTATCTTGTGATAGACAAGTATCATCTTCAACAAAAGGAAGTTGTTGCTCTTCATTAAAAGATAATTTATACTTGAATTTTAAAATATAGATATATAACAACAAAAGCCTTTTAGCTCTTTAGCTGATAGCCAAGTCTCCTAGGATTTAGTGAAAAAAAAATTTTTGAAGAGTTAAACTTGAGTGAAATTATCAAAGCAATTTTGAACATGTTGCACAATAGAGCCCTGTTAAATGGCTTCTCATTACAGAACTGAAGGGTCATTGGATTAAGAGGCCACAATGTGGGTTCTCTGAGCTTAGCTAGATCCAAGACTTCAGAGAACTTGACACAGGGAAAAAAACCATGTCGGCAAGCAGGTGTTCATCCTATTTCCCTGTGGTGTGACATAAAACTTGGGAATCCTCTGTGCCTTAAAAATCTGTATCTGGCTCTTCAGGCCACCAAGAACATCCTAGTGACTCTTGGGTTTTAGGAAGCAGCTGGTATAATCTTAAAGTCTTCAGAACAAAGCCCCCAGTGTTTCTCCTCAGGCTGACCTAATGCATCAGCCTCTGATTTCCTCATGGTGACTGAAGTTCTGCTGCTCCTGTTCTTGCCTGGGGAGAAATCCTCAACTCCACGGAAGTTCCCATTCATCCTTGGGCCACTCTTCCTGTAGCCGAACGCTTTTAGAGGTCCTCCCACTATGTAGTGAAAAGCAAGATGGAATTTCTCATCAAAAAAAAACCGTACAGAGCTATTTTCTAGAGATGGAGTAGCTTCAAGAACTCAAGTCCTACCATTTCTCAAAAGCCAAAGAGTAGATGAGTCCGAGCTTTTGTCCTTAAGTGCTGTCTAAACACAGCTCATAGGCAGAGCCAAAGGCTCATTACCTAGGAAACAAGAAAGGGTCACTTCCACAACAGCCAGTCCTCTCTCCTCTCCCTCCCCACGGCATCACAGTGAATGTTCACCTGCCTTGGAGCCCTTAGTCCCCATTTAGGAGGAAGAAGGAAGAGTGAAGGAAGGAGCCTACACCTTGGGTATCTCTGTAACCTGCCACCTCCATGGTACCTGGTGTACAGTGGGCACTCTCTTAATGTCTGCAGACTGAAGGGAACAGACAGCTGAATTCCAGCTAGCCTCCAGAGTGATGACTGCGTCAGGCACAATGCCAAGCAGACCTATGGGATGGGCTTAATCAAGTCCTTCCATTTGACAGATAATAAATGGAGGCTTCAAGAGGTTAAGGTACTCCATCTACCACTGTGGAGGTGGGATCTGAAACCAAACCATCTGTTCCAGACTTATTCTTCCAACCATGTGCCAAAGAGCTTCACAGATTGATAAAATGGCTCTCAGTACTCATAAACAAGCTCTTACTTAAGATGCACCGAATTCCACACAGTGGATAATCTGGAATTTCCTAACACACAGGATTTCTAACATATGTGGTTTTGCAAAATAATACAATCAGATCATAACGTGATGGTGTATTTTGCCAGAAGAAATGAAAGAACCTTTATGACCAACAACCAGAGGGAGGAAAACAAATTCGAACATTTCCAAGAACCTGTCACTAACAGGTTCATGGTCCCTATGCTTTCGTCTATCTTGCAAAGCATATCAAATTGCCTGGAAGAGACTGAGAAAACAGAGGGGCCTTGGAGAAACAAATCTGTCAAGACATATCTCAGCCACATAATTTCACATTCTGGCAAAATATGGGGTCCCTGAGGCCTCCAGCTGAGTGTCTCGGCATAGTCTCCCTCCTCCCATCCCCCAAAACATTATTAGCATCCTCAGCTGATCCAAGTAGCAGCTCCAGGTATGAATACTTATTGCTACATGATGTAGATGAGCTTGGGCTTGGAATTAGAAAACACTGGCTGATGTTCCACTTTGGCATCTCAACAGAGGTTCAGCAGATACAAATACCATCTGGAAGTAATGGAATGGTCAAATTGGATGGTTTCCTCTACTTGGAAGTGTCTGCCATGCTACTTGTGATTTCGGGGGCACAGGTGGGGACTGTCATTGCTATTTTGTGCAGGACTAGGAAGCACTGGCTGGACTAGTACTCTACTTATTCACAGACAAGCCAGAAACACCAGTAGACCACTAACAAGTTTCTTTAATGCTAAGAATACAAACAACTGGACCCAGCCATTCTCACTGTGAAGAGTACCTACCAGCGAAGGATCCAAAGAGTGAGCTGAAGTACACAATCCCCAAGCAAGAGTGGTGATGTTGAATAAAAATGGTTATTTCCAAAAGGGGGACTTTTTTAAAGTTGTCGATCATAGAACAGCTGTGTTTACACATACAAAGTGAAGTGGAAAGCTCAGGCAATTGCCCAGATGATCTTAGTCAAAAAATCCCTGAAACTGAAATATCCAGAAAATTAAAGATACAGTATGGGGATCTCTTCTTTTTTTGCAACTTGAATTATCCAGATAATTGCTTCATATTCCCACTCCTCTTGCTTGAGCACTCCGTCAAATCTATCCTGTGCGCTGGCAATTGAAAGTACAATTATTTACAGATGCTTATATTTAGGGACGCCAGTGTCTGTGGTTACAATTGTATGCAGATGTCATCCAGAGGAGGCCAGAGTCGGCTCTAAAGTTCTGGAAGCCTATTTTGGAAATGTGACTATAAACAGAGATAATTCCTTTAAAACTCAGTCCCCTATAAAAAGTCACTTAAGCAGGTTATATCAATTTTTCTCCCAAAAGCTAAACGATAGAAAGTATTTCCTTAAAATTGCCCTATCATTTTGAGGGAAGGATCCACGAAAACATGGGTATTTTTTTAGAAGCAAAGAATTCCATTAAGACTGCCCTCATTTGCTTTAGAAACCACAAATCCAAAAAATATATTTTCTTTCTTAATGCATATGTTTAAGCTATACACCCTAACTTGGTGAAACCGTCATACTCATTTAATGTTTTTATAAGTTAACTAGATAAATGACCTCCCTCTTAAATAACACTTCTTTTCACCTTCATTTTTGAATAATCTACCTGTCACCCCTAAAAGACATAATTCCATCATTTCTTGTGTGACATTTAAAATCTCACTACATGTATGCCCTTCAAATTTCACTTATTTTGAAACAAATTCTTTAGCAACAGAATATATTCAATATTTGTATCACAAGGAAGTAGAGAATGCCATTAACTCAAATTCAGCCCCAAACTATAAATTCATTTTAATTAAAGATATTTGATAAGCACCCATGCTGAAAGAAATGGAGTAAGGGAGGGCACTAGAAGAAAAAGAGTTATCTTTTGCAGAGAAATTAAAAATCGCATGAAGAATTCAATAACCCAGGGAGGCTTCTGCAGCCTTTTTCTAAATCCTTTTATCTACAAACATGCTAGTTAAAATATAGCACTGAATGATGCAAGTGTACAGATACTTCTCTCCTCACTGAGAAAATAATATTAAGAATAAACTAAAAAATACTAAATGTAATATAACTAAAAAGAACAAAATTGCTTTTGCAAGCAAGGGAGAAGCTTGGGAATTGGGTGTGTACTCATAGTTTAAAGAAATAACTGTTAGTCTTGCAATAGGCTTTATACCTGCAACAAATGCAAGAAGAATAATACTGTTAAAATGCTGAAAGCAAATAAGTGCCAAACTATTACTCAGAATAAACAGCCAATAAAGACATTTCAGGCCAACAGAAAAACACTGAAACACAAATCTGGAATAGGATTTAATTCAAAATATGAAAAGAACCCTCAAAATTTACAAAGAAAAGACACAATTCAGTTTTCAAAATGGGTGAAAGATGTGAAATGACATCTCCCCAAAGAAGATCCATATATGGTAAATAAACAAATCAAATGTAATGATGTTTAATATCATATTCCATTAGGGAACTGGAAGCTTGAATGAAACCACCATGACCTCCCACTGTCTTTCTGTGAAAATGGTTAGAATACCCAAACCTGATCATACTACTAGGTGATGAGGTGATAAGGGTCAGGGACTCTCTTTCATGGCTGGTGAGAATGCATGATGGAACAGCCAATTTGGAAGAGATTAATAGATTTTTTCATATGCTAAACATACACTTATATAATCCAGCAATCATGTACCTAGATCTTTGCCCAGTTGAATTATATAGGTCTACCCAACAGAATGATTCAAAATCCTCCAGCACTGAAAGCATCCAAAAGAAGCAACACAATTATTGAGATACAAAGAAGTGAACGATCAAGCAACTAAAGGTACAAAGGGACCTTAAGTTAGTTGCTAACTGAAAGAAACCAGCCTGCAAGAGTACGTGATTCCATCTCTAACACAAAATGGTAAAACCATGGTAATAATTTTTTTTAAAGTCTGTAACTGCCAGAAACTCAGGGGAAGAGGAAGGATTTATAAGGCCACAGGATTATTCTGTATGATCACGGTAGATATTATGCCAATATACTTTTGTGGGAACCCACAGACATCTATAACACAAACAGAAAACATAGATGTAAATTGTAGACTGTACTTAGTAATAATGTATTCATATGAACAAATGTTATCACACTAAAGCCAATTCTCTAATGATCAGAGAATTTCCTAAAGTGAAGTGTATATGGGAATTATCAGAACTATCTGGTCAATTTGTCTGTAAATTTAAAACTTTTATAAAAAATTAGTAATTAGCCAAGAGAAAAGGAAAGGTCATAATCACATGGATGTGGTAAAATAACTATTACATCAATAGAAAAACATGTAGCCTGAGTGATAGGACAAGAAACTGGATAATTGGATAGGAAGGTAAAAGATATGGAGACTCCTTACAAGCAAAAAATAATTTTGAAGGCTGTTTTCTAAAGGTGAACATGTGTATCCCTTTGTAGATATGTGAATTATATGTCAATTTTGTAGTTTACCAAAAACAATGTGTGCTTCATAACCCAGTAATTTTATTTTAAAATATAAGTTTCCTATAGAAAGGGTCCAGAGAAATGACATCATTGCAGCATTATTTACAATTTCAAAAACACAGCAACAACATAAATGCTCATCTAGAGGAGAATATTATTCATGGGAAATATATCTGGCAAAATATATAGTGAACACGAGATGAACGTAAGTTCTGTGAACACAGAATTATGTAGAGGCAGAGCTGATCACATGAGCAAAAGGCATTTTGGAGATAACATACCTACATTAAGTATGCACCTCCCACAGGAAAAACAGCACTCAGTCCTGTCCCTTTCAGTTATACCTAAGCACTAGCAGCATCATTCATTCAATTGAACAGACTGAAAACTGTCTAGAAGTCCTCCCTTTCTCCCCACCCTCTCTCTTTCAGTATTTTCACTTGACATTTCATTCCTTGGGCTCACCAGGCCCTTTTCACTTCTGAGCCCTGGCTGGTTCCTCAGTCTTAAAGACTGTCAGACCTTACAAAACATAAACCACTCCATCACTCTCTACGGCCCACCCTCCACTCTCTATTTTCATTATATATTCACTTATTATCCTAGATGGAATGTAGTCTCTGTGATGACAAGGACTTTTCCCAGCTCGGTATCCCCAGCGTGCCTGTCCCTGAGATACCATTCAGAAAATTCTTGCAGGATTAATTATCTAGTGACATTTTGGGGAGATGACTATCAACTACTACAGTCATTCTTTTAAAAATGTAAGACATCCAGGCACCCATGGGCTCATCCCTATAACCCTAGTTATTCGGGAGGCTGAGATCAAATTCAGCTTGTCCATGAGACTCTTATCTCCAGTTAACCACTGAAAAGCAGGAAGTGAAGCTGTGGCTCAAGTAGTAGAGCACTTGCCTTGGGGGGGGGAAGCTCAGGGGAAACACTCTAGCTCTGAGTTCAAGCCCTAGAAACAGCACAGAAGGAGAGAATGGGGAGAGGAGAGGAAAGGAGAGGGGAGAAGGGGAAGGAGGAAGGAAGGATAGAAGGAAGAAAAAAAGGAAGGAAGGAAGGAAGGAAGGAAGGAAGGAAGAGGGAAGGAAGGAAGGAAGGAAGGAAGGTAGGTCTCTTAAGGCAATGGTCACATGGCCTCATTTTGGATGGTAGGTACTCAAGCATTTGCTGGAATCCTTTCAGCTATTTTTATGTCTGACCTAAGATCCTAGTTCTCAGACAATGGAGAAGCTGGTTGTATGTTCCACAGGCTAAATCCTGGCAGACCAGTGGTCCTGCTCATCTTGTAGAAGGTGGCCTATTGGAGCAAAGGGAACGGGAGACAAAGAGGCATCACTGCAGCTGGAGACAAGGAGGATCCTCGGCTTTACCTTCTACATACTATAAGGCTGAATAAGTCTCCTAAGGCCTAGACCTGAGCTGTCCCTGCAACAGGCAGATGGTCCCCAATCAAGTTGGAAGGGGAACAGCCATCCCCTTCCCCCAGGAGACACTAGGGGGATGCTCCAAGGAGGAAAGGGCTGACCTCGGGGTTACCTTCCACAGGTGGACGGCAGCACTTTGTGACTCACCTTCCTCAGTGTAACCGCCATTCCCTCAGCTCCTTCTGGTTCAAAAGCTCTTGAACTCATTCTTTCTAATGGGTCCACTCTCTACCTAAAGCTGAGGGAAAGCCCAAACTGGAAGTGTCTTGCTTTTGAATTTTGCCATGTGCCGAGCGCTTTGCTCTGGTTTTATCTACTTCAATTCTGTCCATATGTCTATCCTGGGCAGATAGGAAAACAATATCAGCTAAGGAGACTGAGGCTAAAGGGTTATGGGGTTAGTTTGTAAGAATGGGATTCTCTTTGCAAAGTAAACGAATTAAATCCTTATTATGCCAGCCCCTGTGCTGGGATGGGTGTAGTTGGCCCTCATGAATGTGACAATGACGACAGCAGGCTGAGGAAATCATAAAGGCTGCACAAATCCTGCCAGTATGCATTCCCAGGCATTGGCTCTGGGCTGTGACTGTAGGCCTGTTCACCCCAACTGCCTCAGGCCCTTACTCATTCCTACCAGCTGCCACCAGCCCAAGATGACTTCTTCAGGCTCATTTTACTGGCCTCTCTTACTTGTTCCTACATTGAATCCATTCTTTGCCTGTGCTTGAATTATTTTTCACAACCTGGATAAGTCTAACCCCTGTTGCATGATCTCCTTGTATTGCATGCCTCTTCCAATAAGCATTCTTTCTATTTGGGAGCCTTCTGAGTGATGTTCCTCTCCCTGCTGTACAATGAGCTCTGAAGACAGGGGTGTGAGTCTCTTTGGTCACTATTTTATCACCAAGTCCATTTGTGACCAACAAGGGAGTTCATGGAAGGGCTGGGATTATTTTTATACTCTGGAAGTGACACCTCCAACATAAAAGGCAGAGCTGGGCACTGGTGGCTCACTCTTGTAATCCTAGCTACTTAGGAGGGTGAGATCTGAAGATCTCGGGATCAGCCTAGGCAAAAATGTCCAGGAGATTCTTATCTCCATTAAACTACTAAGAAAAAGCCGTAAGTGGCACTGTGGCTCAAGTTGTAGAACAAAAGATGTTCAGGGACAGGACCCAGGCCCAAAGTTCAAACTTCAAGAACAGCAAAACAACAACAACAACAACAACAAAGCAAGCAAATAAAAAGGCAGATCCAAAGAGCCAGAGGTTCAAAAGTGATGTCCTTAGTGAGAGCTTTGGCCAGAAAGCTCCCCTACCTCTAGACTTCTTACAAATTCTAGAACTCAGTAAGTTATCAGGCAGATATGGTGACATTTGCCTGTAGTTCCAGTTACTCGGAATGCTGGGATGAAGAGGGAACACTTCAGCCCTTGAACTTAAAGCAAACGTGGGGAGTGAAGTGAGAACCTATCTCAAGGGAGAAAAATATGAATGGGGTTGGTTCTGGAGCAGTCACCAACAGGGAAATGTAGTAAACAGGAAAGAAGATGGAACACATTTAACTAGTAATTATAGAAGACCTGTAATCAAAAATGATCAGAAGTCAGCCAAGTAAAGCTAGAGTAGAATATTCAAGAAAAGGGGAGGGAAACAGAGGAATTCAGACATATCAGAATACGTCAGATATATTTGTTCCTAAGTGAGAGGAAGCTAGAAAACTTAGGCAAAATTAAGAATTCCTCCAAGAATACAGATTCCTACATGCAGACAGACAGAATCCTGCTGTTCTGTGTGTTACCATCTCCAGGCCAGAAGGGAGGATGGTAAGCTGGGAGCCGGTTCTAAGACCAGCTCATCTCCTTCAAGTCTCTTGATCATTGTAAACTTTATTTTCATGTTCTGTTCATCAATTTAGGGCCTAGACTTAGGGATCACAAGACTCTCTCAGCATCAATAGGTCATTATTGTCTTCTTTGAGTCATCTTTTTAATCAATAGAAAACATGAATCCAGCATTTAAGAATGGCTTGGGTTTTTGTTCTTGTTTTTGTTTTTTTTGGAAGGGAGTTGTCAGTCCTAAGGCCTGAACTCAGGGCCTGGGCACTGCTCCTATGCTTTTTAGCTCAAGGCTATCATACTACCACTTGAGCAACAGCTCCACACCTGTCTCTTTTTATTTTGTAGATAATTCAAAATAAAAATCTCATGGGTTTTCCTGTCTGGGCTAGCTTTGAACCCCAATCCCAAGATCTTAGCCTCTTGAGTAGCTAGGATTCCAGGCGTGAGCCACATATACCCAGTTGAGCATGACATTTTTAAAGCATGGACTTGAAATGCAACAGAGCAAATTGGGTCACTCTGAGTCATACTCTAAGTTTCTAGTTCAGACAGCAGCTTCACCCCTATCTCAGAATCTAGAATGAGGACATCTGCACAACCATAGATGGATTCTCTGGTGAGGGTCACAGATGAGCCCTCTCTCCTCAAGTTAGGTATCATGGCCCTGAAGTAGCCTAGTCTCCCCATCTCAGTTCTCTCCCAAACCCTGATCATGACCCGGGCCTCTGACCATAATGGCAACGGGACATCATTGCTGGCACACACCAACCACACTGACCCAGTTCACCTTGAGTCTTGGAGCTCTGCCAACAATGCACTTTGCTTGGCACTCATAATGACCAGCCAGTTCTTTGTCAATTAGGTCTCACTTCAAAGTCACTTCCTCCTTTTGTGACTTTCTTATGTAGCAAGGTTCCCACTGTTTTGTTTTGTTTTTTCTTCCTGACTATACTGGTCTGTTTCTTCTCCACAGTACTGAGAGCCATGGAGCATAACTTGCTTTAACTTGTAGTTACGCATAACAAAATGTGAGCATCATGAGTTCATTATGGCTCGAGGATCACAATATTTAGATCACAGAAAGTTAACTTTGCAAGTATATGTTGGTGAATAGGAAGAGGAAGTCACTCGAAGATCCTTGACAAAGCAGAGAATACGTGATGGGTCCTAACCAGAAAGTTCCTGGGGAAATCATCTAGCTGTCACCTAGAAATTTCAAAACTTCAGTCACTAGAGCTCATTTACTCCTGAAGGCTTCTAGAAAGGCCCAAACTCCAAACACCATAACTCCCCCTCTGCACACGGGGACTCCTAAAGAGCTGCAAGTAAGGTAGAACCTAACAGACAGTCAGAAGTTACAGAGCAAAATGATCAAAGAGGCTTAATTCAGGGGCAGATTCAAATCTGAGAAAGGGGTAGGAAAGAACATGAGGAGGCCAATTACATAGGTTCTAATCAAATGAATAGATAAATAAACTATGGGAAATATACTCACTGGAGGAAGGAGATTATCCAGTCATAAAGAAGAATGAACTTCTATCATTTGCAGAAAAAATAAATGGAACTGGAAACTATCAAGTTAAGCAAACTAAGACAGACTCAATACAAAAATCTCATTTTTCCATATATACAGAATTTAGATTTAACAAAAAGACATGAATACAAAAAAGAACTATTTAAAAAGAGAACCAGCAGAAGAAGGGGGAATAGCTTGTAATAAAGTGGCGAATTTAATGAAATAATTGTATGTATGGAAATGTCACAAAATTAAAAATTGTGCAAACCTGCACATACACATGTATCCCAATGAAACTCCTGACTTTGTACAATTAACATGCATTAGTTAAACAAGAAAAACAAGGTTAAGGGACAAGCAAGTATGGGAGACACAATATTCTCATGGCTGTATCATAAGAGGTACCTCATAGTACATGAATAATGTTGGACTTTTGTTTGGTTGGGCTTTTTCTTTACACAATTATGAAATATGAAACGCTGAGTGTAAATTTTTCTATTTTAGTGTATTCTAAACATTTAACTTGGAGAGTTTTTTACATGGAGGATAAATATTTGCCAGGTATTTAGGCCCATGTCACTATTTATCTAAGAAAGCTATTTGGTTCTGCTCTTAACAGGAAGTTTCTACACACTCAACTCAGCTACTCACCTGCCTGTGAACCCACAAGCGCCTGTCTTCCCCCATTCTCAAAGGCTCACCTGAAATTTGAGCAGCAGGCTAGAAGTATGTAGGAGCCATTTCTGGCCAGCTATTTCTATCTGTCTCAGTTCCCTTCTCATAATGAAGGGGGAGGGTGTGGAGGTACAAGGCAAGGATCCGGGTGTAAATACCAACAAGTGAGGTTGAGAGTTAGGTTACTTTATCTTATAGGTGGTGATCAGCAAGGAAGGCAAAGTCAAAGAGCCAAGCAACAGCAGAAAACAGCAGGAAGTCTGCGACATGTGCTGGGGTGATTATCTTGAAGCTGATTACAGACCTTGTTTGTTCATTTGTTTGCTTTGTTGGTATTAGGGTTGGAACTTAGTACCTCATACTTGCTAGGCCATCATTCTACCACTTGAACCACATCTTTAGCCCAGAGCCAGAGCCAGAGCCAGAACCAGAGCCAGAGCCAGTTACGGGATGTGACTCTATTTTTCAAATGGGACTTTGCATTTTTCCTAGTCCTGCCTGGACCACAATCTTTCCATGTAGTTGATATGACAGGCGTATATCACTGCACATTTAGTAGTTTCACTGGTTGAGATGGAGTATCACAAACTTTTAGCCAAGGGCTGGCCTTAAATCATGATCTCTTCCTCCTGCTCAGCTAGGATTACAAGCACATACCACTGTGCTTACCTAAGTCCTGTTTTTCAGTAAGAACTTCTATTTCCATGAATTCCTCTTATGACACAGATGCACAATGACTTCACAGTACATGTTATATTATCTACATCCCACGAATCCTGAAACTGAGATCAACAGCAGTTAAGCAACTTGTCTACAATATGCAATGATAACATCAGGATTCAAACCAGGTATGGCTCCAAGTTTACATTCTTTCCACTACAGCCCTACTCCTCACTAAATCAAAAGCATCCCAGTAAGATTCTGTCTCTTCCTTGTGCCCCAGGCTTAAGAGAAAAGACAAAGTTCAAGATGGAACTTGTTTTGAGCTATGGCCAGAATACCTTAGTGGAAGTACCCAACAGATAGATGGATATTTTCAAAGAAAGTCTTCTCACATTTGAGAGCTTAAATCTGATCATCCACTGGTTCCTAGGAGTTCTGTAAACTCCACAATTGGAAGTGGAAGACTCCCCAGTCACCACCAGTGTGAGTCATAGGCAGCCAGCAGGAAGCATACATTTCAAGAGCTAGGAGGCCACAGAGGGCACTGCGATTTTAACTAGCCAGTGCCCAACACGAACCACTGAATCAAGGTCAAGGACACTGAACATCAGTATTCAAGACAACTGACAGCCATATCCAGAGCCTTCCTCCTACTTACTCTGCAATAAGAGACAGTTATTTGCACTCAAATACGGAATGGGACTTTGAGGGGCAACTGAGAACCTGTCTTGCCATTAGCTGCTTTTGATGGCTTTTGAGCAAACAATCAAAAAGGGCAGTAAGCAGCATGGCACACAAGGAGCTAAGCTTCTGGTGCTGGACAAACTTGGCTGGACAAACTCTACCCTGCAACAAGCTGTGCGGTGTTACACAGGTCACTCAACTTCTCTGAGTTTGGGTTTCCTGTGACACAAAGTATAATGAAAGCCCCTCTCTAGGCCAGCACTCAGGGCTTTTGTGAGAATTCAATGAAACAGCCTATGAAAGAATCTCCTGTCCTATTTATGGGCACCCAGCAGATCTTTCACAATTAAATCATCTTTGCGGTTGCTCTTTGGCAACTACAGCTGGTTCTGACTTTGACCTCAGGGCTGCTTCTTGAGTGGGAGATATCCCAAAAATGTTCTGGGGAACTACCATGGATTTTCCTTCAAGTGTGGAGAGGATGTCTATGGAAATCTACATCCTTGCTGGGCAATGCCACCTTACTAAGGGAGAAAACCTAGTCACAGGAAACAGATACCAAAGATACCAGAGACCTGATGACATTCATCATCTCCGTTTGACCAACAGGCCACCATTCAGGAACTAGCTGCCACCAGACCCCAAAAGAAGCTGCATCCAGGCAATGGCCTTCTAAGAAAAGAATTTAGAACGATCTCAGGCCCAGACAAAGGGAACTAAGATAAATGGGTGATGCTCAAGAATTCTGACCCCTACCTGACCTCATGCACACTATAGTCCCAGAAAACTCACTTTCTCTACAGAGGGGCATAGCCTCCAACAGCTGGGGAATGTCAAAAAACAAGGCTGCCAGGGGCTAATGCCACCCTGCCCCCACCACGGGAGGAAGAAAACACATTCTGGATCTCTGGCACTTTATGTTTTTGCTGCTAAGGAACAAATGTCGACAAGATATAGGGTGCACTGCTCTATTTGCCACCAAAATGCACAGAACATAATTTTCTATGAAGCTACACCAGCTTAATTGTGATGCATTAAGGATTATGTTCATTGTTTCTGAAACAGGGGAGAAATGAATAATTTATTTCAGACAAAGAAAATTCTTGAATATGAAATGCCTCATCTTTTAAAATTACAATTTGGAAGACAAGAATGAAAAAATACCCAGAGCCAGTGAACCTTATACTGCTAATAGAAAACAATGCTCTGACTGTTTCTACTTTGTTTGCAAACACTACATTTTTTAAACATTCTTGAGGATAATCAATGGGGAAAGAAACACCACACTCGCATCCATGCAACACAGGGTTCATGTCTTCCAGTGCTCGTGTTCTGTGCTGAGTGGATATTCTTTCTTCTCCCAGTATCATGCATTGACTCGCCCCAAATCTTGTTCCCAAGTCTTCTAGAACTTTCTTCCCCATATCCTAGTTTTGCCTCTCTCCTCCCACTTGCATGACACTTCACCCTGCTCTGCATTTTGTGGCTCATTATCATATCCCCAGCAACAAACACAGTGCCTGGCACACAGTAAGTTCTAGAAGAATAATAGCTGCTGCTACTTTTCCAGCAGATATCCATTTTGGGGAGGGAACTGAACTGATGATTGTCATTTTAGGTATGATAGCTGTAAGTGTTTCTTCTCCTTTAAAATTTTTTTTTTGCACGGCTAGGAGCATAGTCTACTGACAGAGTGTTCGCCTAGCATGCACAAAACTCTGGGTTCAATTCCTCGGTACCACATATTCAGAAAAAGCTGGAAGTGGTGCTATGACTCAAGTGGCAGAGCACTAGCCTTGAGCAAAAAGTGTCCAAGGACAGTGCCTAGACCCTAAGTTCAAGCCCCAGGACTAGATGTTTTCAGGGTAGAAAACATCTAAATCCACTCAATCTACTATTCTGTTTCATGCTAATGAGTTGAGGGAGGAGGTCAGGAGTTAGAAGGCTTGTGAAAGAAACATACTGGCAAGGAATGGCTTCTGGTTTCCTGAGCTGTTAAGCAGTGCCAAACACACTAAATAGGCTCTAAGTGTTACCTCCAACAACCCTGGAACTGCATCCTATTATTATCCCATTTATAGATAGCAGACCAAGAAGATTGTAAGCAACTATTTACCCGGGTTCCCACAGCTAGTGAGTGCCAGAATGAGGAATTGAAATCCTAGTATGCTTCACTCCAAGGCTTCTGTTCTTTATCACAAGGCACTTGTGTATTAAATGGTTTCCTGGGACCGTCAGGACATCTTCTCCTGCCTCTTCCTGTCTCCTCTCACTCCAGTCTCTAGAAGGACTGCAGGTGGTGGGTATCATGCCCATCTATGCATGTGAGCAGTCTCTGCCCAGATCTGGGTTTCTCTCTCCTAGAAAGCACCAGAAAAGGGTGGCACTGAGTGCCTCACCCCCAGCTCCAGGCAGTCACTGAAGCAATGTCATAACCACTCCCTGAGCTTCAGGAAGGACTGAGAGGCTTCCAGGGCATCCTAGGAACCAGGCTGTGTGCTGCAGAATGATGGGTTGCAGTCTCCATCTAGTCAGTTCATTATTTCTTTTCTAGAGTCATATACTATATGCAGAGTTCTACTCACTCACATTAACTTACTTTGCTCATTTCTGTCCTTAAGGGAATTCATCGAAGCCAATCCAAGGATCCTATTTACATCTCAGACATGGAGGCCTCTCACTATGCCCATAGTGAGTTCTTAGCATCTTAGAAATGAATTGGCAGGAGTGAAATTATATCACACTAAAAATCTGAAAACTGAGAGGCCAGAAATTAACCAAATTTTCTCTTCATTTTTAAATAAACATGTCATACGTAACTAAAATAATGTGTCATACCTATCTAACAATATATCTATTATATTCATATACAATAGATATGTAACATATACTATATACTAAATATAACATACTATAGGTAACATATAATCAATAATATTTAAATATATTTTGCTAAGTAAAATAGTCACACAATTCATGCACTTACTTTCCTGGATTATTCATCCTTCTGTGTATATGCAAATTCAAATAGATACATATACATATGCAACTAGCTGGATGCATCGCAATATGCTAATTAATGATGCCCATGAATTCTAGAGTCCAACTCTCTAGATAAGAATGTTGGCTCTGCCATTCTGTGGGCCTGTGTCTTCAGACCAGTTTCCTACTTGAGTCTCTGTGTCCTAATCCACCAAGTGGCACTTTGGGTAAGAATTACTGAACAAGAATTACACATATCTAAACACATTATGCTATTACATGTAAAACATCTGATGACATGCTTCTCATTTCCAGTCAGGTCATTCCTTTTTCCCATTCAAACGTTTTTGCCCTGCTTAAGCTCATGCAAACCAAAAACAATGGTTCAATTGAGGACTCTTCACATTACAGAAATGATCAAGAGTTTCTTTGAAACTTGGTGAAATGAGGACCAGTGAAATATTTCATAGACATCAGCTTTAGGAAACTTGCTGGCCTACTCCTACAAAGCATGCAATGGAGCCTTTTCATACATCATTAAGTATACACAAAAATGATAATGCACAAAGGGCAACAAAAAAACAGCTGGCCTGGTACTTCTGAGGCAAGTCACAGAGATGGGAAGGAAAAGTAGTAGCTGCGTGGCAGAAGACAAATGAATAGCATATTAGGTCACCTTAAAGTGGGATTCAACTATGTATTTCTTTCTTTACCACTGTGTAATGCTATTTATATGACAACATAACAAAAAAAAATGGCCCTAGGCATTCTGTTCTACTTTAGAAGCTTTCTGTCTCACACTGAAAATGAAAAAAGATAGAATTCACAAATTGCTTCTTTGGTTAAAATGTCTGCAGTTCCACAGGAATGATTTTGATAGTGTGCTTGCTCTGGATTTTGGTTGTCAATTAAGAACTCACCAGAATGCAGGGCTTAGTATTAAAATAATAGATACTGACATATTTCAACTTTAGAGGCCATTTGTCAAGCAGTATTTTTAAAAAAGGGAAGACCAGAGAACAGAAGTTGAGAGTCTAAGAGTTAGAGACCACACACACATGCACACACACACACACACACACACACACACACACACACACACACGCACACACACACGATACTGGCATATGTTCAAAATACTATTATAGAACAGTAAAAAGAGCACTGTGTTGGGAGTCAAAATGTGGATCTGAGCTCTTTCAGATATCACTGGCTGATTGACCCTGAAGAAGTTATTCAACCTCTCTTAAGTTCATGTTTGGTGACAAGGGTGACCAAAGGGAAGTTGTTCCCTGTGCATAAGCAATTGAGCAGAGGACACCCGGCAGGATTTCTGTGTAGTTACCAGAGGGACCCTCCATATGGCAGTCATTGGTCCTTTAAATACTGCAGGTTTGAGGACTATTCCAGTCTGGAATTGGCAAAATTCCAGAGGGAATTGTGGTTTGACAAAAAAAAAAAAAAAAAGGCCATTTTGACTAAATGATTAAAAGACTGGCCTATGCTAATGCGTGGACACAGTGGACCTTTGGCCAATTTAGTAGGAGTAAATTGCAATTGATTTTCAAAGAAATTGCTACTCCTCTTTCCTTTCCTCAGCTGTGTCACTCTCTCATACAGCTGCCTGTCACAGCCAGGTGTAACTGAATGCTTATCAACGAAGACCTCATAAGGCAATATGCTTGATAATGCAGACGTCTAACACATGCCCCCACAAGGAAGCACAAGGAAGGTGTGTGTGTGTGTGTGTGTGTGTGTGTGTGTGTGTGTGTGTGTGTGTGTGTGTGTGTGTGTGTGTGTGTGTGTGTGTGTGTGTGTGTGTGTGTGTGTGTGTGTAGGTACACGTTCCTGTTGATGTTTTAGAAGGCTCATATTCAGAAGCAATTCTGCCAGGAGGGTTGGATCCTTCTGTGTGTTTTACAATTTCCCCTGTGGCTGGAAAGTGATCCTAAATCGTTCTGATTTTTGCAGTCTACGGTTTGAAGAAAGATCATAAAAGAACATACCCCTAAAATTTCCCCCATGCTCTGTAGTCCTACTCTACAGAGCCTGGGAATGAGGGAAATGGTTAAAAGATCACTGAGATAAGAAATCATCATACTAAAGGTTAACAATGGCTGCTTTCACCCCTAATTTCTGATATGGTGATAGAGCCTCTTAGAACCTTAATTAGAATGGAAGGAGAGATGAAAGAAATACCCACAGGACATAATAAATTAGCCCCTTATGCAAATTACCCATTCGTTTTCATCATTGACCCAGCTAGTTGAGTCTCTAAATTACGGAAGTGGTTAGCTTCTTTAACAAATAAAAAAAAAAACCCAGATGAAAGTTGTTGTTTTTTTAAGTCTGGTACTGGGTGGACTTAGAGCAACAAATAATTTCTCTTTCTTTCCTTTCACACAAATCTGAAGGGGACAAAAAATAGGAAAAGTAACGTTCAGCCACTAGTGCTTGCTGTCTGAGAATTATTATTCACTAACTCTTGATCAGATATAGTAGGCACTCAGTCACATTTTTACCTGAGCCCCCATTGCTGTGTCTTTCCCTTCACTCTCTTCAGAGACAGATGGCATCTTGTCTTGAAGGGGGCACCAATCTGAGCAGATCAAGGGCAACAGAGGGGAGTGGAGGCAATGCCCAGAGATGGAGAATTCCAAGTAGCAATTTAAAAACAAACACACACCTAATTTTACTTGTCATCACCATCCTAGACAATTTATGTTCCCCTCTACTACAAATTTATGGAACTCTCAGTTTTCTTATCAGTACAATATGGAGACTGAACTAGAATGACCTCCAAAAGTCCTTCTGATCCTATAATCTGATGGTTTTATTTATTCCTGTTAAACAAACACAGTTCTAATAATTTAATTCATGTAAATATAATCTTATGGCATGCATTTTGTCTATCAAATTCACTCCTAACTTCCTTTTGTCTTTCTTACTCTCATCTTCCCCATATCCTGCTTTTTTTTCATTTGCTGACGATTTTTATTTTATCTTCTTCCATGTACTCAAAAGAAATGTCTTGAATACACTTAAGATCAAAGTAAATGATGCATCAGACAAATCATAAATGTTATCAATAAGAAAGATACATATGCCAAGGTCACCAGTATCCCTGGTCTAAAGACAAAGATTGAAAAAACAAAAAACAAGAGAAGGCAGGACAACCCAGAATAACACAACTGAATATGCAGACCCTTTGCACACCAAGGAGGGCAATCTGCTAAGAGATTATCTTTGCCCACTGTTCCCACACTGTAAAAGGGGTCCACACTTTGTAGGAAGAGCCAACACCAGCCTTCCAGTTAGAGATGAAGCTAGAAAGAGAAGACAGGGCTGCAAATGCCTGGACTCACTAAGACTATTTGAATCAAAAGAACTTTGATTCGATATCTTCTCTTGAGAATCTTGGTCCCCAAAATAAAAAGGATAAAACACAACCAACTTCAACAATTGGAAAATTTAAGAGATGGCAGAGAAATACTTCAGAGGTCTACGGAGATGGAATGAGGACAAGTATATTTGGCTATAAATAATTTTTCACCTGTAACCATCTTCAGTTCATGCAATTATCTGTCACTCAATGATGCTTTATCTCCCTTTCTCTGTAAGAGGACCCATAGTAACTCTGTGCAAAATATTTGTCTCCACCTTGACAGCTTTCACTGGTACATGGAGGTCTCTGTCTCAAGTAGTTAGATACCAGAACTATTCCTATTGCTTTACTTAGTGCAATGCTACTTTCAGGAAGTGGGCAGTGACATACAAAGACTAACCAGTTTCCTCCTGTCATTAAGCAGGTAATGGCAGAGTGTGCATAGACCAAGAGCCTATTTTTTTTTTTTGCCAGTCCTGGGCTTGAGCTCAGGGTCTGAGCACTGTCCTTGGACTTTCTCAAGGCTAGCACTCTACCACTTGAGCCTCAGCACCACTTCCGGCTTTTTTCTATGTATGTGGTACCGAGGAATCGAACCCGGGTCTTCATGCATGCTAGGCAAGCACTTTAACCACTAGGCCAAACTCCCGGCCCCAAGAGCCTATTTTTGTTGAAGAAAATGTTCATGTATGCCTGTGTGTACCTGTGTGTATACAGATAGATACACATATTCACGTAAAGAGGAAATAGCCGAAGAGCGGTCCACCAATGTGATTGCCCTCCCTTTCCGCTTGTTTGTAATTCCATATTGCTGGACAATGAAATGGGATGCTGAGGGCTCCAGAAGGAGAGAATCAAACCTGAAAGTAGCCTCCTGTGAAAGTGAAATGTGAGTGTACTTAGCAGAGCTTTGGAAACGGAAGTCTCTCCCAGGTTTAAGTCCTGCCCTTCTCAGAGAGCAATAATTCCTCTGCCGTGAGGGGCGGTGGGAAGATTTATGGTGTGAGGTTGGAGAACAGGAATCAGTGAAGCTGAGAAGGGATGGCTTACCACAAGAATCCTTAAACACAGGAAGAGCTCCTGCCCCAGGTGGACACCTGCTATCACAAGCTCACCTCAGACAAAAAAGCCTTGAGGACAGAGACTTCTCCAAAGGAGCAGCTGGAATGGGAATCTTTTCTCTAAAGCATAATTAAGCCTCAAGCAGGGTTAGTTAGAGGCAGAACTTTCCTCCAGGGCCTTTTAAATACTGGACCAATTTTTCTCAGTTTTGTTTTTTATAAGCAGTACTCCTAAAGGTCTGGATTGCTACTCTCTCCAACCCAGATTTGAGGAATTGCCTCTCTTGCAAGGCCCTTGAAGTCAGAAATGAGCCAACCACTAAAGGGATCTCAGCACACAATATTAAAATGGCCAAGGTGTTTTGAGAACAAGGACATGTCAGGCACTTGGTGTGAATTTTCCAGAAAGCATCATTAGTCCACAAGGACCCATTAAGTGAACATTCTCCTCACCCCATTTTACATCCAAGGAAGCAGAGGCACACTGAGCTCAAATGACTTGCTAAGTAAAGGGAGTGACACCGCTGGGCGGGGTTAGGTTGAGTGAAAGTCAGAGCATGTGTTCTTTCTCCAGAGAATGTGCACAGGATGGCAATGCAAACATTTCCACAGCACCCAACATCTGGCTAATCTACCCTATCTATAACACAGCGTGAGTATTACCTGGACAGAAGTCAGTCAGTAGGAGTCTGTGAAAGAGGATCAGAACCCTACCAAGGTACCCACATAAGACCTTGCAGTTGAGGAGATTCTGTTGCTCTGGGAGAAACAAGACACAGGGAGCAAAGGCCAAGACAAAATTCAAATAAGAGACAAGGTGAGTACATTCAGATAATAGAAGAATAATTTAAGATGCAAGCAATTCTGCAATTTTTAGTGCTGAACCTGCTAAGGGAGTGAGGCAGACAGAGGGAACACAGATGACTCCCAGTTGATTGCATAAATAATCACACAATTGATAATGCCATTATATAAGACAAGAAAAATAGGAATAGAGAGTATAAGGAGAAGAGGCAGGTGAGGTAGTGAGTTCTGTTCTGGACTTGCTGGTGTGGGATGTAACTGAGATACAGGCAGTGGATGCTGTCCACGACTCAGTGGGAAATAGTGGCTTAGAGCTTGGGAGAAGCCGAGAATGGGAGGGGAGATTCTGGGAAGTGGTAGAATCTACCACTTTTAGAAGATTTCAGGAATGGGAGAGGTGTATGGAGAGAATAAGCATCAGTAAGACACCAATTAGCCTCCAGTGTGGTTGTGTGTCTGGCGATACAAGCAATGTGACCCTAGCCAAACCACCTCCCTTTCTGATTTTAGAGTCTAAATATAGAGGGATAGACCAGATCTCTCCCATTCACACACTCATGGCTGATGGGTCATCTGCTCTGGGTGAGCAGGAGAATGCTTGTTGCTGAGCAGTATGCTGCATGACAAGCCAGTCTCTGACTTTCCAATAGGAAAGACAGACACATAAATAAGCCCTTTCAGTGTGGAGTGATTAACAGCTAACCATAAAAGCAAAGAGTGCAAAGCAGTAGGAGGGAGTCCTGAGAGGAAGTGCTGGGCTGGGGGAATTCCAGCAAACCCCTCAGAGCTGAAATCTGATCTTGGTCTTGAAGGGAAACTTCCTAAGCAAAGGCTAGGCCAAACACAAAGGTCTGAGAAAGTGATTTCACTTAGAATACCTGGGAAATGGTATTGACCCTGAAGCTCCAGGAAAGCTTAAAGGAGGCCAGGAGAATTAAGTTAGGCAAGGCTTTCTCAGCCTGCTAAGGAGTGACCACAGGCTCAAGCTGATAAACAGGATGTTAATATGGTTCTTGAATACAAGGACAACGCATTTAGAGAGCTGTTTTCAAGAGCTGGGTGAGAAGGAAAGGCCCTTTACATGTCTAATGGATGTTTTGTCCTAGTTTTTCTTTCTGATCTTGAAGACCTCATTTTTTTATTTTGTTTTTAAATAGTGACATAAAAATGCTAAGCATGGTTGATGATCCACAGACACAAGAGAGTTTAGGTACATCTTATTCTCAGAGTAAACCATTTCCAATCACTACAGCATCAAGTTCAAGATCCTACAACTCCAGAGACAGAGTCAGTCATAGGCCCTGACAGAGATCTGATAAAACAGTCAAAAGAGTGAGACTCAGCCTTTCATTAAACCATACTGGAGGTATTTCAATTCCTTCTTTTGAGTGAGGCAACTGGGGATTGAACTCAACACCTGTTCCTAGTAGGCAAGTGTTTACCACATCACCCACAGCCCCTAGTGCTTTTGCATCACCAGTGTGTCTTTCAGCTAAGATGTCACACTTTTGCCTAAACAGCCACAGATCTCTATGCTTCCCATCCAGCTCAGGCAATTCCAATCCTAAGGCTGTTCTATCCCTGAATTCTCCACACATGACTGCTGTATGTGAGGCAATTATCTTTGAGTGGAAGTAAAGAAGGGCTGGCATCATTCGACTCTGTATAACATCCAATATCCCAGTCAATGTTTAGAAACCTTGGAGGCTCTTTTTCTCTAACTGCTCAGGAAGAGCTTATCTCCTCCCTCAGATCTTCCACCCTGGGATTTTCCTTGCTGTTCACTGGACTTTCAAACTTTCTTGCTGCTTTGTTCTCCCCTTGTGGGGAATGAAAACAAAATTACCAACAGGCTCATCATCCTTTCAAATCACTATTTACTTCCTGCTGTTGTTTGAACTTTTGTGAAGAAGAAAAAGGGAGGGGAGGCAGAGGTTAAAGGGCAGAGGGCTGTGGCCAGGGGAGAGGCAGATGTTAAACTCCACCCCTCCACTTCAGCACCCACACAGCTCTGCCCTGTTCCCTCCCAAGAGACTTTGAAGCACTCCTCCCTCCACTCCAACATCCTCTCCTCCTGGCTCTCCTTTTCCTTTGTGAATTTCACATTCCAGAGCCCAGAAAACCAAGCTGGCAACCACCTGCAGTAAACTCGTTCAGCATGCCTTTAGTGGTAAAGGCTTTGCTTATTAAAGTTCCACCAGAAATAGGCTAAGTAACCACCTAAGTCTTACCTGATTAGCCTGCAGGACTTTTGTTCTTTTGTTTCAGAAGAATTTTAGTTTCTACAATATTTTTGCTATTTTTATTCCTTTCCTTGTTTCCTGACAGGTCACTGATAATACCTCCACATGGCTTTAATCAGGTTAGCAAGTAAATAATGGCTAACATGACTGATGAATACAAAGAAAGTGGAAATACAAGGAAGTCAAACATGTCTTGTTCAGTGGGATGATTCTGCTCACATTATAATGTATGTGGATAAACAAACTCTTCATGCTGGGTAGAGACATCCTAATATGGAAACTGAGAACTACCACATCTGTAAAAGGCAAAGACCCTGTTGTCCTGGTTTCTTCAGAGATTTCCAAGACAGAAAAGTTATTCTAAAAACTCAGATTCAACCCATGAAAAGCAGCATTTATCATCCTGCCTCTCAATTCTACAAAGACCAAACTGGCTAATATACATAATTCAAAGACTTAAAAATCTCTCAAGACTCCATTTGGCTTTCCTACACCCACTTAAGGAACATAGTCACTGTCAGAGGTCAAAGCTTATTAGTGCTGAAACCTAAAGTCAATGCCCTTGAGATATAAAATAAAGCTCCAGACAAAGCCTTCCTGGCTCTGCTTAATTCATGATGAATTTGGGGTTCTCAATAAGACAGATACCACAAACTCAGGTTCAAATTTGCTGTAAAAAGAGATGTGGCTAAAAGAGGGTTCTGATAAATGAATGAGTAAAACTTGGGCCACAATAGAAAAATGTTTCCAACACTTAAAAAAATATTGCAGATAAGCAAATGATACCCATTGATCATGCCACTTCAGGTGTGAAAATGAATACCAAGATTGGAAAAGTGATTCAAGAGCACAGGGAGAGTTTGGAGGTGACCTCAATCCTTCCATCAGAATCATGGTCTGTTAGGACTGGTGAATATTTACTTCAATTGCCTCATTAGACAAGAAGAAATGAGAGATTCACAGAGGGAAAAAATGAGCCTGTGAAAAGACTCTGATTTTAAAGCATTTCTGAAATTAGAACCCAAATGACCTTCTTTCTTCTCCGTTTCCTCAGTTCTCAGTAGGTCCTAACTGTCCAGTCATGTCTAGCCTGTCTGTACAGGCTAGAAGTACCATGCTTACGGGCAGGCAGTGGCAAGAGCTCTGTCTCTCAAAAACACGGGACAGTCAGGTTCATCCAGGAGCTCCACTGTCCACACATCATTCTACTTCTAACGTATTTCCTACAAGGGCACAAGATGGTGCATACACTTGTCTGTGCATTGTCATGCAGTGGCTGCTTAAGCCACTGGACCATCAGGGTAGGAAGCATTAGTATAGGGCAGTGAAGTGGAAATTATTCAGCATGAAATAACACTAAACATGTAGTCTATATCTACCCCTAACACACACATATATGTACATACACACACACACATTTTCCTCTAAACCAAAGGTCAAAATCATGTAAAACAGAAGGTCTCAACACCTATGAAGGACCAAGTCAAGGGTCCTTGTTAAAACACAGATTCTGATTTAGTAGGGCTGGCACAGAACCTGGGATTCTGGGATCAACTCCCAAGCAATGTCTTCTTCAAGGTAGCAAGGGACAGATGTTAAAAAAAATAATGAGTAAAACTTAGAATCTAACAAATCCTGAGTTCAAGACTGGTTGCACTACCTAGGAGCTTTGGGATAGTGGCTAGTTTCCTAACTATATCTCGGTCTCCTCATCTATAACATGGAAATGATAACACCTAAGAAATACTTGATGATGAATTACATAAGTTAATAATGTGAAGCTCTCAAGACAAGGCCTAGAATATAATAAAGGCTTAATAAATGTCAGTGGTTGGCAGCCTCACAGATTCACAAGGGCAGGGGTAATACATGGCTCACTGCCAAAACTGCAATAGCTGAACACAGTATGCACTTGGCCTATTGTGTATTCGGCCAATGAATAGATGTATATGTAATACACTCACATCTAGTATCAATATTTACAGGCTAGGTTCTATGATTTTCATCAGGAAAATCTTTCAGAACCCTAGGACCTTCTCAGGGGTAACAGACCATAATCTCATAGATTCTAATTCAAGGCCTAATTCTAACCACTCTATTTAATCACTAAGAAACATGTCATTAGTGGTGACTGTATACACTTGAGAAAGCATCTTAACTTTATTTAAATAAATAAAGATATCAGTCTGGAACCTATGCATCCTTTTTTTGGAACGTGTACATCCTTAAGAGGAATTACTACCTTGCTTATCATTTATAGGCTATATGAATGCAGGTATTATGAAAGACTTAATTCCAAAAGGTCACTGCCAAACCGAGTGGAGAATTGCAAAGGAAGACAAACACAGCCATAGGAAGCAAAGTAGCACTGGGGCTGTATCATATCCTCTCTGAAATGCACAGTTGCTCAGGAACAATTAGAAACAGGAGACTGACTAACAAATGGTACTGCTTAAATCTTTTAAATCAAAGGCAGACAGATGAGTCTATCCAAAATTCTTCAACAATGAAGGGTTCAGCCTTTCCCCAGAAAGTGGTATCATCATTGGAACAAATGCCATTCATTCAGCGGTGAGCCACTGTGTAAGGTACCCAGCATCAAGAATAGCATTGCCACCTACAGACAGAAGTGGCATTCCCTTTGCCAGGAGTCGACCAATCATATTTTAATGTGGAAAAATAACGCAGCCAAGTCATTTCCCTCCAACCTCTTTCAAACCATCACACCACATTACTTCATTTAGCATTACTTTAAGTCAGACAATCATTGCCAGGCATTCTTCTTCTTCATTATCCTCATCCTATTTCTACTTTCCTGGAAACAATGTGCCATTCAGGTATCTACTTATACACTATTTGAGAGAGAATGCAAGCCAACAGATTTCTAGCAGACAAAGGCATCAGAGTGGAAGTATAAATCTGCTTACCTGATATGAACGGGACCACCCGGAATATATCGGACAATCTGCTGTTAACTGGCTCATATGGGGAATCTTCGAGCAAATCATTTCCTAGAAACGACAGAAAGATGGGGCTCAGATCTGAGAAGCATACATTTCGAGCAGTGTTCCACTGCTCAATCTGAATTCTAAGTATGTTATGATTGTGTAACAAAAAGATCTGAAAACTTTCAAAGATTTCCAATGCATGTATTTGGCTATGGTTATTTCTTTTTATTCCTCTGCTTTTGTTGTCCTGTTCTCCCCAGTGTGCCATGAAAATACTGGAGCACAATCCAGCCTGATCTTGCCAGAAAACTCCCCCACTCTGCAAAGGAATGAAATCTGAGAAGAAAGAGGCAATGACGTCAAAAAATCTTGCTGGCCTCCAGGAGCCAATGGAAGAAAGGTGGCCCAGAGGAGGCCCTGATGACTGTATACTCCCAAAACATGGTATGTGATCAGAAATGAGGTGCCCTGGCTACACAAAAGTCCATCTCAGAAACAGGTTTTCATATAAAGATTTCTGGAGGAAGTGGCAGCTGACATGTCAAATCTGCCTATTGCAAAGTTTCAGCTTGAGTCCCAGTGGAAAATGGATAGCATGGATGTTTCTGTATGACTTACAAAGTCCTGCTACCTCTGACACATAAGTTCATATATATATGTGTGTATATAACCATATATATATATACATATGTATGTGTGTATGTTTGTATACCATTGGAATAGAGGGCTGTGATGTCTTTCTTTCCCTGAGCTACTTCTGTGTTAACCAAGGTTGAACCACAACAGCTGGTTCAAGACTCAGCTAATTTAAGATGACAAATGGTTTTTCACGCATGTGTCTCTGATCATGTCTGGGGGGGTGTAAAGAGAGAGTGGATTTTACTAGACCTTTTATACTTCTTAATCTCAGGTCGGGGGGGGGGGGGGAAGAAAAGAGGAAAAACTCCAGGCAAATGCTAGACAAGCCTTTACACTACTGTTCATGGAGGCGACCCACTGGCTGTCCCTGAGGAGAAGCTAATGGTTCCTTGGGTGGCCTTTAGTGGATTCTCACTCTGATGATCTATGTGACAGAAGGGTCCAGCCAGTAAGGTCCTGGGGGCTGAGCCCCCATGGGTTTTCCAACAACCATCCCCAACAATGCAGCTCAGCCACAGCAAACACCAGCTGCTGCTGTCTCCAGGGGCCAATGAAAGGCCCTCCTGCCGCAGCTGGGGAGAAGTGAGTGGAAGATGAGATCAACACACCAGGCCAGGGCCCCGAGGGGCCGCCTGCCTCCGGAGCTGGGCGGGCAGGGTGTGGGGACGGGTGGGGGGACTGGTGGGGGCGTACCCTGCAGGCTCTGATACATGCTCCAGTAGATGCGCAGGCAGTTCTTCTCCTTCTTCATGCCTCGCTTGCACCGACAGTTGTACAGCGATTTCTGCTTCAGGGCCTCCATGGCGCTGCGGCACTCATCCTTGGCTTCGAGGCCGGATGCCAGGCTGAAGTTGGTCTCCTTGCCCGCCACGCACTGCCTCAGTGTGCGGTACTTGGTGCTGCAGCTCTGCTCCTTCAGGCACTGATCGCTGGCCTTCACGCAGTCCAGGCGGTCCCCGCCGCTCACCTCGGCCGACAGGAGCAAATCTGCGGAGGGGGAAAGAGCGAGCCTGAGTACGGTCCTACCCGTACCCTAGACTCCAGGTCTTGGGGGGCCACCTCCCCCCGCCAAGGGAATGGTGGCTGGAGTTGCCATCTGGGGCGCCCTGGGCAGGTTACAAGCCCGCTTCCTTTGCTAGGGAAGGAAGCCCATGTCCTCGCCCCTGGGACCAGTCCTGCCTCCCCGCCTCCCTGTCCCGCGAAGGAAAGTGGCCTGGGCTCAGCCTGGGGGCTCCTTTCGGGATTTGCCCGGGAGCCTGCGAAGCTCCACCGCCCCAAGCTTTGGCTCTCGGGCGGCTGCCCCGCCTCCCCGTCGCCCCCCAGCTGCAGCCATCCCCGGCTCTACCGGGCCGGGCTGGGCGCGGCGGTGGAGAAGCCCAGGGGCGCTCAGGGCGCCGGGCGAACCAGGGTCCGCACTCTGCCCGGTGGGGAGCGCCAAGATAACATTAGGAGGAAAAGTTTGGGGTTTTAAAGTTTGATCTCTGGGCCCAGCGTTCTCCCACACTTTCACCTGCCCGGCCGCTTCCAAGGGCGCCGGGGGACCGGCGAGGAGCGTGGGGCCTGGGGCTGGAGGACTTCACCCCCAGCCAGGCTTGGATCTTTTTAAAAATCCACAGCAAACTGGAAAGCGAGCCGACAACGCCTGCCAGCTATGCGGCGCCACCGCTTCGGACACCCGGGGATTCGTGATCCCCTTCCCCAAGGCGAAACTTCTTTCTCCCACATCCACCGCACCCGCGCGGCAATTTCGGGGGGCCACTGCCGCAAGGCCCTCCCCGAAACACCTAGGGAATAAGAAAGCTCCCCGCGGCCTCGACTTACCCAGGAGCGGGAGCGCGAAGTACAGGGTCGCCAGGAACATGGTGCCGGCGCGCAGCTCGTCCCGCACGCCCCCCTCCCCAAGAACAACCCCGAGCCGCCGCTGGGTTTCGCTCGGGGAGCTCAGCACGCAGCGACCCCCGGAAGGCTGCGCTCCTCCGGTCGCCCAAAGTTCAGCTCCATCCAGTGCGAGAGGAAACTCCGATCGGTCAGCCGCCTCCACCGCCGGCGACTCAGCTCCCCGCGGGCGGGCTGCGGGCGGGGAGCGGTCCCGCGTTTAGGGGTTCAGATCCGACCCAACCTGGAAGGCAGAGCGCACTTTGAAATGAGAGCCCCGAGAACTGAAGCCGCCCCTCCCGGCCCTCTCCCCTCCCCCGCCCCCGCCCGGGGGGACCTCGGAGCGCCGGGTTAGGACCCACCCCCACCCGGGTCGGGGCGCGTGGGGGGGGGGGTGCGTGTGCTTGGATTGCCAGGGCTAGGGAGTCGCGTTACTGGAGGCTGGGGCTGGAGAGATCGGGCGCAGCGCCCCCCCCCCCCAAAGTCCAAAGGGGCGTTCGTGTGCGCAATCTAAGGGGCTGAGCAAAGAAAGAGACGTTACTTTCCGAGCGCCGGGGGCAGAGCCGGAGGATGCCCAGGGTCGGAGCCCTCAGAGGCGGCTGAGCCGGCTCCGGAGCCAGCCGCGGCGCGGACAGACCCCCTTCTCTTGGGAAGTTGGCCGCCCCCTCCTCGCGCCCCGCGCTCGCCCGCTCGCTCGCCAGCCCTCTGCATCCAAAGCACCAATCGCTAGCCCTGATCTCCGCACCCCTTCCCACCCCTCCTTCCCCCGCTCGCCTCTCTCCCCGGGCAGCCGGGCTACGGGAGACCGACGTCCGGACTGAGGCTGAATCGCAGATTCTGGGATTCCATCTCTCAGGGCGTCAGCGCCTCTCACCCTCGCCGCCCCGCGCCCGGGGCTCGGGCGCGTCCACACCGCCGCCCCCGGCTAGCGTGCTGGGCCGCAGCGCCCGCGCTCCCAGGCAGGTGCAAAGCCCCGCGGCGCCTCGAGTACCACCCTGCCAGACCCCCAAAGTGGGCTGGCGTCGGCCAGAGGGGAGGGAGTGTCGGGAGTGAGTGGGGAGGGAGAGAGATCGTCGATGGGTTCCCAAATAGAAACAGAAGGGAGAAGAAAAACTCCCATTGCTACCAACCTGGTCTCAAGTGACCGCGTCCAGCTGCGGTGGGGACAGTAGTTACTTATTCTTTTTTTGGGGGGGGGCGTTGTCTCCGCCCCCCTCTTTTCTGAACGGGCTCACTTTCTCTGAGCTAGGGGGAAAGAAAGGATGCGGTCATCTTTAGAGCTCAGAGAGCAGAGTTGGCCTGAACGACGCCAGAGCACAGTCCCGGGCTCTGGCGACCACGAGGATTGGCGGGCGGCCGAGGACGGCCTGGCCAAAAGCCCCCCGGCCTGATGCTGCCCCCCAGCGCACCGCCAGCCAGCTCGACGCTCTCACACACCGCAGCCGCAGATCCGCGCGCTGGGGCCCGGGGCTGATCCGCACACGAGCGCGCAGAGGACACGCAGCGCTGTGCAGCCAGCGGTGGGCGCTGCCAGACAGCCTCGTTCCCTCCCTCTCCCCCCCCCTTACACACACACAGGGCACAATGCACAAGGGTTCTTAGCGCAATCCAACCAAACCCTTCTAGTGAGCACAAAGTTTTCCCCTCCCCACGACACTTGGCCCAGCAGAGAGACACTCCAACCCGAGCCCCCGAAGCGACGCTCGCGCTCCACGCGTTCATCTCCTCCCGGGCTCATCCGTTCACAGCCACACGTCCTTTCCACCCGTGTCCTCCCGCGGGAGCCCCCAGCCCCCTCCCTGCCTCTAAGTCCCGTCACATCCAGCTTTGGCGGGGGTGGGGGGATGTATGATAAGGTGACCTTCACCTTGCCTGTTTCTAAAGTAAATCTAAAAACAAACCCAAAGGGCCGAACCTATACAAAGCCCTTCGCTCCAAGCTCCAGAGCCGCTCCTTCGCAGTCCCACTGCCCCACGCCCCGTCGGTTCCCACGCGCTTCCCTTCCCGCCAGCCCCGGGGACCGGGAGGGCAGGGGCGCCCCAAAGTCTACACTGGATTCCGGAGTCCGGTCTAGAGGACCCTCCGCCGCGGGTGGCTGGGCGTCTCGACACTGGCGTTGGAGATCTTTGCGGACGACCAAGTACATTTCTCTGCGAAACCGCGTCTGAATCAAGTCCTTGCGAGCCCAGCTGTCAACCCTGCACACCCATCACGCCAGACAATGCGCGTCGGCGGCCGCTCCTCTCCGCCCAGGGGGTTAATGACCAAGGGCACCGGGCCTGGGTGGAAGTTTGAGGCCCGGGTGCGAGGGCGGGGAGAAGTGCAAGTGGGATGGGTAGTTCTCTTTTCAACTGCGCACCAGCCAGACGCGCCCATCAGCTGCGGCTGCTGGCCTTGTGTGATGTGTATTGTTGGGGTGGCCAGAGTATCTCGCCTCCTGGCATATCCCCGAGCCCTGGGGACCTCCCACCAATCCAAGTTCCTTCTTCGCTGTGCGCTGGTCCTCCGGGACAGGTAGGGGGAGACTGGGGTCTCCTTCAGAACCACCTCCCCCAACAGACAGTACACAGATTTCTCGTGGGTATCAGTTGACAGTCGGTTGTTGAGTAAACAAAGCAAACATATGTCACATTTTCGAGACAGATGGTTCAAAACCAAGGGATACTTAAGTTCTCTCTTTCTCTGCTACAGGCTGGACTAAAGAGGACATGTAATTAAATCTTCCAATCAGTTTCTTTGTCTTCACTAAGTTTATTCTCCTCTTTTGACACACCAACCACACACACACACACACACACACACACACACACACAAATCCTGGGCAAAAGGGTTTAGTGAAAAGGAAATAAGAGTTTATCTGCAGCACCCAAATATAAATCAATCCTTCCCCCCCCTCTCCCTCCCTCCCTACCTCCCTCCCTCCTTCTCTCCTTTTAGTTCCATTTCGTGAGTGGAAGCAAATTTCCTTGGAAAGTCAGTACTCACAATTCTAATTTTCAATATCTGGACCAGTGGGTATTATTGCTGGCCTTTTGGGATGGTTGAATGACAGTAAATTTCATTGAAGAGATTGTCTACATCTTTTGTAAGTATTCTTTGTTTAGAAAATACTCTATGTTCCACTATGTGCTCCACAGAAATCTTTTAAATTAAATTTTAATGGGATGGAAGGAAGGTGGATTTTGTTTTCTCCAATTTTAAACATGAGACTTCTCTTAAGTCTCATTCTTACTGATGTTTACTGTTGTTTAAAAATAATAGTTAAGCCACTAGCTACTACAACTGTGTTATTCCATACAAAAGACGCCAAGCCAGGGAACAATTTCAATGACTTCGTTAAAGTTGAATACAAGGAAAAAAAATGTAGCTTATCAGTAGCACTAGTCAATAACCACTTGTGATTAGTGGTTACCACAATGTATAGTAGAAATGTAGAATATTCCCACCATCATAAAAATCTGTAGTGGATAGCACTCCTCTAATGTTGGTGTGACATTAATGTTTAAAATTAATTTTCAGAATAGTAGATTAGCAAAGGCATCGAGAATACTTTCCAAGCAATAGGAGTTATTGTTATGAAGAAGGAGGAGGAGGAGGAGGAGGAGGAGGAGGAGGAGGAGGAGGAGGAGGAAAATACTTTTGAGGATGTGGAAGAATTCTATGAGGACAAAGCTCAGTTGTGGTGGTATGTTCTTCACTTAGGATGAGATCAGAAAGCAAAAGAACCCAGAAGTAGAGAAATGAATCTGTCAAAAGATCCTCTCCCCTGGAGAGCTGCGAATAATATTTGTCCTATACTGTGCTTTTATTGACTTATTTTAGTCAATAAAAATACCACTGCTTTACAAGAAACACATGGCCAGAAAACCCTGGGAATATGGGAAGTAGAAAAGCTCTGTAACCTACTATATTAATGCTATGTAGATTTCCTTACAGTCTGCTATTCCCACATGTACAGGGCAGGATTGATTTTAGGATGAAAGGTGATATGTCAAAATAGCAAATATTAACCATTACAAAAGTTCATGCAATCCTTGATGACATGTTTCCTCAGCAAAAAAAAAAAAAAAAGTTTGTTTTAATACTAGAAAATTAGGTTCAATCTACCCAGGAGCCACGTGAACTGAGTAGCCTTCTCATGTTTTTGTTTGTTTGTTTGTTTGCCAGTCCTGGGCATAGAGCTCAGGGCCTGAGCACTGTCCTTGGACTTTCTCAAGGCTAGAGCTCTACCACTTGAGCCTCAGCACCACTTCTGGCTTTTTTCTAAGTATGTGGTACCGAGGAATTGAACCCAGATCTTTGTGCATGCTAGGCAAACACTCTACCACTAGGCCAAACTTCTGGTCCTTCTTATGTTGTTTTTTTTTTTTTAGCATAAATATGTTTTCAGAAGTTAACAGACAAATCAGTAAGTATGACAATGTTATTCCATGAAGCATTATATTGCTTTCTCTTGTTGTCTTGGCATGATAGAATATGATGTAAAAGATAATCATGCTGTTAAAAATGACACTGCACAATATCATTCAGGCTTTTTTTTAACAGAAGCTAGTTCATCAGAGTATATCATTTGACATTAGACAGTTGACAAGCTTATCACTGTAACTATACAAAAGCCTTCATCAAGCCCCAAATGCACCCTGCTTTTATTTATTTATTTTGGATTTTGCCTCTTTACTTTTCCCCATTCATTCCATCTGCCTAATATGAAAGTCAGCCTGCTACATTAGGTCCAGCCTGCTTGGATAGGCCAGTAAGATAACAAAGACCTCTTGTGTCAGAACCAAGAGCTGCCTGTAGCCCATGGCCTCACTGGAACCTGAGTCATATCTGTGGTGACATTGTTTTGTAGTTAGTTGGTCCGTCTGTCTCCTCAGTTGAAATAAGAGCTCCTTGAAGGAAAGAAGACATTGTAGCCATTTGCTATTGTTGCTACTGTACATCCAGCATTTAGACTTGTGGCAGACGCACACCTACCCACCAGAAGTGCATACTGATTACGTGGATAATGAGTGGTGCTCTTTTACATTTTCCCTGACACCATAATTTTACTGAAAGTTTTACATAAAATCCCTTTACTCTGTGAACAATACTAAATATAAGTACTTCATACAATTACTGGTATTTCGCTTCCAATAATAGTATCAAGTATGTATTATTCCTTTGGGGATTTGACATTTACGTTTTTTTTTTAAAAAAACACAAAATCCATTATTGTAATAGAATTCTCCTTTTCTGGTTCACTTTAATAGTAACATATGACATATTTCATTTCTGGGAAATGATAGCTTGCCTTAGGTCATATTGTAAGGCATAAAGCCAGCAGCAGAGTACTATTCCCACCTGAAGTTTCTCTAATCATCTAGAAATGTACCTCTCTCTGGGAGAAGGGCCAGACTCTAACCACTCTGAGGCCTTCATCTTCAAAGGTAAATTTTTAAAAGTCAAATTAGGCAAAATTATTAAAAATTTTCCTATAAACACTAAAGTCCTCTTGCAATTGTTTTAGAGAAAATATTAATCACCCAAATCCAAAAGCTGGCATAAGGACTAATACGCTGACAGAGATCTCACCCTCTAATGCTAAACTTTGACACTTAACACTTTAGCCATACTGAAATGAGCCAATTCTCAGGTTTCAGAGCCCTTTTCTAGGCTGACTATATCAGGAATTGTCATTTAGACATTATTTACAAATGAGAGTTTCTTATTGGCTCGCTGGATTCCTGACCCTTAGGAATCTATCTTTAAAAAAAAAAATCTTTCTTCCTCCTTAGTTTTCAAGTAATTTTCATTTTGTGGTGCTAATAACTCAGGGTGAGGATTTTAATGCATTTGTGGAAGAATATTGGTGAGAATTGAAGTCATTTGTACTTTGGCCTTCTGCCACAAAATGCATAAGGTGTGGGGCCCTGATGAAATAAAGTGCCTGTCATGTCTTATTGCTTAAATATATGGCGAAAGATATCCATCTTTGGGGGGACACTTGCAAGGGATTTCTCACCAAGGTGTTGGATTATAAGCACAGTGCATTTCATTCCTCTTTATCCAGGCAGGATGGAGGAAACACCCCATTCTCCCAGTAAGCCCTAAATCCTGATCCAGTGGGACTATTGCTTCAGAAGAGCAAAAGGGAAGCTCAGTACCCAGCTTTGTCCACTTTGTCCAGTAATTAGTCAGTCTCTCTCTCTCTCTCTCTCTCTCTCTCTCTCTCTCTCTCTCTCTCTCTCTCTCTCTCTCTCTCTCTCTCTCTCTCTCTCTCGGCAGCAAACACAGATGCCAAACCAGATGAGCTCTGGGACATGGAATGAAAACAAGACTGAAAACATTGACTCATTTCTTCAGAAGCCTTTTAGCAGCCTTTAGAGCAGTTAAAAGTTCTCTTTCCCATTGACGGTCATCAGGTCTGAAGTGGGAAGAGGGGGCCCTCTCCCAACTGCGATACAGCAGCACAAGCAACAATAGGACAAAACACTTGAAGGTAAGCATCCTGATTGCAAGTTGTGGACAATAATAAAGGCTCTGTAGGCTATCATTACTCATAATAGTTTTTACCCGGGTGTCTTTCAATAAGTGCCATGGAAATGCACTGTTTACTACAACCAAATCCTCTGGAAGCAGAGTAGTAGGATTTCACTAACACAATTATCCTGCAGTTAATGGTCATGCCTTCTTCACGGGAGCTAATTAAGCCAAGCATGTGAGTAGCACAAAAAGTCCGGGTCCTGTTCTGAAGTGTCTTTCGTGACATCATTTAGAAATCAGTTTAAACTCTTTCAAAACTGTTGCTCTATAAACAAACACTCTGTTGTTCTTAGAGTTGTTGGTTTTATATTTTGCTGTCAAAAATCTGACAAAAGTCGAATGAAACTGTCAAGGAAACAAACATCACACAATATGAGGTTTTCCTCAAATTTGAAGTCTACAGAAGGAATGACAAATCTGTTATATAGAGTACTCTAGCACAAAAGTGAATTAGAGAAGCCTCCGAGATTCACTGTCCTAATGAAGGTAGGATGTTGCCCCTGACATGGTTCATAAATGACAGAGATTTGAAGTTAGATCCACTTGGGTTTGATCTGAATTATCTGGCAAACTTAAAATACAGAACGATCAAGAAGATGGATGGATTTTTTAAGAGACAAAGAGAATTTCTCTTCCTATCCCCAGAGGTTCTTGTTGGAAAGAACCCTCTGGATTTCAATATTTTGTCCAACTGTCAGCAGAGACTCCATGTATAGCCTACTATTTCATTGGTTGCTTGGTTGACTTATTTATTTTCCTCTATCTCATGATGCTTGCTGTAAGGCAGACTGGTCAATGATCTCACCTAAGTTCGGGCTGAGAGCTTCCTTCCCCCTGGTGGAGTTCCCTGGAGACACACTGGGATTTTTTTCCTTGCTGTACAGCAGAGTTTTCAAATCTCAGATTATATCTCATTCATCAGTCACAAACAACACTTGCTTTTTATAAGATATGAAAATATGCTACACAAAACAAGGGCTAAGTATGATTTTGCAAAACTTTTCATTTCTATGTGTCTCTGGTACCTGACTTGGGTTGTCATATAAAATACATTTCTTATTGTGAACAGTGATTTAAAAAGGAGGCAGACTTGGGACAAGGCTACCCTTGACAAAGTTAGTGATAACCCACCTTAGTACATCAACTACATAAACCAAAAGGATTTGGTGCAGGGCTTGGTAGATAAAGCGTGCGGCCCTAGGTTCAAAATCCCCAGTATGGAAAACAAAAAACAGATAGTCATATATCATATGACTATGAATCTGAGCTGGGTGTAGAAGCCTATGCCTAAAATTCTTTGGTTACTGTGCTTGTAGAAAGCTACTCTGGATTAGGAGACAACAGCTTCTGATGGGCTCTAATTCATCCCACCCTGACACATCTCTGCACTAGAATGCCTTGACCATGGCTCTATTCTACACAATTCTGTGAGGCTTCTAGTATTTTTCTAGGTGATTTTGGACTGTTAATGAGATGAATATTGTGGAAGTCTGTATTCTGCATACCAGCTAGAAGCCATTTAACACTTGGACCTCCCTACAGAGAAGATGCATGGCTTAGAGATTCCTGGCTGGCAAAGCATGGGTATCTTATAAGGAAAAGTGTTATTTCAGCAGACTCACCAGACACAGAGGTATGTGTTAATTAAGTTAATTGTGCCATCAGTGATGTAAGGGATGACAGTAACTGCTCCTCATAATGGAGCTGGGTTATTGCCATCATCTATTAAACATACTGGTTTTCTTAAATGCTATCACCTCCCCTGTATTTCAGTCATGTGCATGCACTTACATACATACAATGTATGGTTTGCCAACTGTTTTCACTTGAATTCATCTTTATACTGCCTGTATGATTAGAGACTGAAGGCCATTTAACTTTAGTCACTGGGTAGGAAGTTCTTTTCTTTCTTAAAGCAAATGAGGAAGTGAAGCTCAGAGTTGTTCATTGAGTTGTCCAAAGCCAGAGGGCTTCTGAGTCAAAGAGCTAAATTCCAAGTGCAATGTCCCTTCGCCTGTGTCTCATTACTTATCCAAGATTCCTGATATTCTAAAAGGCAAAAACAAAACAAAAAATCATACATTCTCTTAGCACACTGCAAGTGACAATAATTTAGCTTTCGAAATCAATCCATTCATGAAATACTTAATGTAGTAACCAAAACAATCTGTACAAATAGAAATCTGAGTTAGTTGGAGACTTATCCAAGATCCCTTTCTACCTGTCTTGCTAAATATTTGGCAAGGGAGTTCTTGTCTTAACTTGAAATATTCGCGCTGTAATTACTATAGAGATTAAGAGTGGGAAGGGAATGCAGTCAGGACAAAATGCTGAGGTATGTTTGGGTCAAAGACATCTCTCCAAGCAGGGAAGATTTATCTGAGGTTCATCTTGGACAATTCACTCATAAGCTTTCTAGAGGAATCCTCTTCAATTGTTGAGCAGATGGGATTTAAACTCATGACAGGTGAGTCCCCTCAGCCCAAGTAGAGGAAAGAATCAGCAAAGCTTATTTATGCATAAATTCAGTATTTTCTATTAATGTAAATAGCAAAACTAAAATTTTGCTGCATGTTAGGCAGAGGGCCATTATATAGCAGCTCCTAAGAGAAACTTTGAGAACTGAACCTTTAATGAGCTTCCTTGGATGCATCTTCAGAAAGACTCTGGGAAGTTTGCTACTGGTAGAACTTTGTTCTATGTACCTTTTATTTTATTGAGTTTACCATGTCTTCTTCCCATTTGATAAATTACAGCCCAAAATGCAACTATATTCTGAATCATGTAAACTCTCTTAAAGGTCCACTAAACAGCATAGATGTGGTTTTGGAGACCCCTTAACACAAAAATACTTCAGCTGTAGGTTTTGAAAAGAATAGACAGTAGGGAAAGATTGTACAGGACCATGTTGAATCAGTCAAAGCAAGGCTGGCTTTATGACCAAGAGATCTATGTAGCCACATGAGGTTCCTATGTCTAGAAGGATCCTGAACTTAGTTTAATGCTCTTCTGTTGTCCTTTTGAAATTCATAATGTTGCTTTTTTTACTTTGTATTGGGTCCTATAAATTGCACCTTGGATCCTGGGTCAAGGTGATACTTTTGAGTGAAACATCTGGTTACGCCAAATGCTTACTATCTCACTACTTGAAATCTTTTTTTTTTTTTTTGCCATCCCTGGGCTTGAACTCAGGGCCTGAGCATTGTCCTTGGACTTTCTCAAGGCTAGAGCTCTACCACTTGAGCCTCAGCACCACTTTCAGTTTTTTTCTATGTATGTGGTACGGAGGAATCGAACCTGGGTCTTCGTGCATGCTAGACAAGCACTCTACCACTAGGCCAAACTCCCGGCCCCACTTGAAATCTTTTGCTTAGAATTCCATAGAGCAAAATCTCTTCTTATTAGAGTTTCACTTTGTGGAAAAGAATGCTAAGTAGTTGCTAACTACTCAAAGCATAGAATGACTTATGTACTCTTTTGTGTAAGCATGGATTCCTTCAGAACTCAGCATTTCTCAGTCTGATGCCCTGAACATTGTTCCCACATGTATTGAGAAAGAAAAAGTTTCACTGTCATTTATGTTAGTGATGATTTAACTTTCCTTTTGGAGATTTAGGGGTCCAGGTTAAGGAGTCACATATGAATGATTATGAGAAGGGTTGCCCTGAAATGAGCTGTTCAGTATATTACAGGTAGGTTGCCTCAACAACAGAAAAGTCTCCATCTTGTACCTCACATGTTGGCAGGGGACATTCCTGCTGAGAGCAGTGAGGGAGAATCTGTTCTACATCTCCCTTCTGGTAGTTTGCTTGGCATTCTTTGAAATTCTTTGATTTGTGCATGGATCACTCTGATTTCTGTCATCATACGTGATATTATCTGTGTGCACATTTGTGCATCTCTGTCTGCATTCTCCTTTTGATAAAGAGACTGGTTATACTGGAGTAGGAACTACTTTAATCATCTCATGTTTATCTCTGTAAAGAAACTTTTCCTAAATAAGATCACAGTCTGAGGTAGTGGGGTCAGGATTTCCATGTATGAGGGCACACACGAATCCAAGGCCTAACAAACTAACTTTGCCCTCCACATATTTGATTCTTTGAGGTGTGGAGCTGAACTGCCGTTGACCTCTCAATATTCTATCAGATGATGAGAGGAAAGTCTGTGAGGCTGGCCACAAAATAGAGTAACAGAGTTAGGGAGCGGAGTAAGGAGGGAATGCAATGAGAGCAGAATGCTGCAGCAAGTGTGGGCCATACACATTCCGGATTCTGCCACTCAAAGCAGAGAAGGTTTACCAGAGGTTAATCTTGGACTTCTCAGGGAAATCTAACCAAGAAAGAACACATTTTAGGGACTGAGGCAGGAGAATCACGTGTCTGAAGCCAGCTTGGACTATATAGCAAGATGCTATACCCCTAAACAAACCAAAAATACAAGTAAGTACTAGAGCAATAAGTTGAATGAATGAATGAATGAATGAATGAATGATGTATAAAAGGACTTGAGACAACATGTACAGGAATTTGTAAAAGTAGATGAGAAACAATGTCATGTGATAATTACTAATTCAGGACCCATCCTTACCAAAGTGATTCTTAAATTTTAAGCCAAAGACAAATATTAATGGTCTGTGTTAATTTAATCTTTCCCAAAGAAAATTCCTTTTCCTTAGGGGAAAAAAGAAACAGCAAGACTTATTTTAAAAGCTTCATAGATGTCAAATTACCTTCATAAAGGAAAAGAAAAAAATGCATTTGAGTGGAAATGCCCAGAAACACGTGGATTGCATTTCCCTTAAACTCTCTTGGGTTTGCAAATTGGAAAGAAGAGTCTGGAATAAAAATGCGTTTTCTATTTTGTTGAAGTGAGTATATTTGAGAAACAGTGATGTTTGAGATATTCAGGAAGCTGAATATATGTGTGGATACTTGTTTAAGTACTGTTATTTCCAGTACTACATTAAAGCAGCTGATAAGAAAGAGGAAGTGGGCATTTAGCATCTAAAAAGAACCATTCAGAAAACCATTTTTTCACACACAAGAGAAATCTCCCTCTACTTCCCCCTTTGACCACAATCAATATTTTTTAGGTGATGAAGGCAGGAGGAAGAAAGGGTTTATTCAGTCTTTTGTATGCGACTGAGCTGTGAAAACAGGATGAAGATTTTGCTAAATATGTCCATTAAGTGACTCTAAGTGCCTTTAAAACATGTCCTACAGCAGAATGGAGGGCACAAGAAGGAGAAACTTGAAATTAAGGGCACATCAATACATTTCGGGGCCTTGCTAGTAGAAATGTGAGAAAAAATAGCAGGACTGGCAAGCAGATAAAACTTCAGATGCTGTACTTCAATCTTCTGTTGAGCAGCCTTAAGAGCTGAAAAGTTGTTTGGGTTTTTAAGTGGAGTTTAAGTCTCTGTGGCATGAGAATTTATTTTTCTGGTTATATATAACTATAAATGCATAGCTTTTCTATAGATATGCTATACAAGAATTGGGTGAAAAATGCACAAATCTGAATGAAAGAGAAAGTGGGCATATAACATCTGATAGTAATTTCTGGCAACAAGAGGTATTTACTTTCTAGTTTAGATATTTAATAGAAGAACATTTTCAACATAATATCTCAAGGCTTCTAAGTAGAAAAAACAACAATGTCTGTACATTTGTGTGCAGATTTTAAAGATGTTTAGGTTATGTTAATCTATTAATATTTGGAGATTACAAAGTCATTCATTTTTATATTTGCAAATGACACACATCCATTTGTGTCTGAAAGGTGAACTGCTAGAGCCCCCTAGCTGTGGGAAATAATTCTGGTGGATAAGTAGTTATCAAGAAACCTACAGGAAAACATGAAAGCAAATAGTGTGACCCTTCTTCCCTATTGGTTTATCATTTAGGTTGGGAATACAGTCAACATTGAGTGAGCATCTACAGACAGCTACCTGGACCTTCCTACCTTGGACTTCTCGACAGAACAGTTACTGGGCTAACATTATTCCTCCTTCCTCCGCTGTTTGGATTGATCTGAACTAGACGATCTCCCAAATTCAGTGAGTTCATTCAGAGTCAAGGATTCTAGTTCTGTTTTCAGTAGCTAAATCTATCTCAGGGACCTGAAATCCTCAGAGTATGGGGGTGAGTTACAGGATATAGACAAATGTGTTTTACTTGGTTTGTGCAGTAGTTGAAAACCATTCAGGTGGTTATGCAACTTCTATAAACTGGAAGATTTCAGATGAAAATCTAAGAATTCCCAGATGCATCTAAGAATTCCCAAGATCTATATTTAAATGCTTTTACAGCACCAGCAGACAAGGGCTGGGTCATAGTCAACGCATCTTGAAGTATTTGCAATGTATCCCACTACAGTCTATATCATTTCATACTGGATGATACAACCTAGCTTTCCAAATATAATCACATTGCCTGATTGGAGCCTATAGGATCTGAGTTTGTAATTCCTGATCTAAACCCTGAGTAATTATACTCTTTCTCCTCTTAATCTTCCTCCTCCTAGTCCTCTTTCTACTCTTCTGTCTCCTCCTCTTCTTCTTCTTCCTCTTGCTCCTTCTCCTCCTTTCCTCCCCTCTTCCTTCTCATGATAGTAATAATAAAAATACCCCAAGTTCAAGCCCCACGATCGACAAAAAATAACATCTTGGGATTGAGTGCATAGTATGAGACAAGCACAGAGCAAGGTCTTTGTATACTTTATTTTATCTCTTCATCCCAAATATTCAGGACAATTATTAAATATATTTCAATTATGGAAGATGAGATTCATATCCAAGTTAAGTAACTTTATACATATATTCATGAACACCACTCTAAGCCAGGTATTTTACTAAATACTGAAAATGCAGTGCTGGAAAAGACAGCCACTGGGTCCTATCCACATGGAGCTTCAGTTGAATTTCAGTGGTTATGGAGTGACAGTATACATTGCTATGGAGTTACTAAGTGGCAGGTATTTAATGCAGACTGAATCAAAATGTCCTCAAATTTTATATCAGAGTAATTCCAGAGAACATGTACTTTCTCACTGTGTTCCTACCAGGTCCATTATCTTTCGCCTCTCTCTGATGTGATTTTAAAAGGTTTAAATGGGAATCTGACTTACACACTTCTTAAAAATTCTGGTAAACAAAACCTGGAGGAAAAAATTTACCACTTTTACCACTTTAAGTGTACAATTCAGCAATATTAGACATTTTCTCACGATTGTGTAGCCTTCCACACCACCTGTCTCCAGGAGTTTTATCATCCTCCTGTGTTCTCTTTTTTTTAAGTTGATTTCCCAACCTCCTCTTCCAGAAGCAGGATACTTTCCAAGCTCAGCCAAGGTGTAGCAATGTATCTGCATTTTCTTTGTTTTAAGACTAAATGCTAATCCATATATATGTATATATTCATATATTTTTATTGTAATTAATAGAAGGGTTACATTATATTCACCAGATAGAAGGTGCATTACTTCACAAACATTGATACCCTTTCTCATGTCTAGGTCCCCATTTCCCTCCCCCCACCCTGCCCCTCATCTTGTTTTCCCCTCCTTCCATATTCTATTTCAAATAACCAAATAAACATATATACAATATATCAGATAACAAGGTGGAATACTGTAATAATATGCGATAACCAAGGGACAACAAAAGAGATGAGAGGTAACATAGTACATTAAGGACAACAATCATTTATTATATGGCTTTTGTTTCTATATCCTGGAGGTCCTTTCATTTAGCATCATACTATATGGCCTTATGTATCTAGGTTTTGTTCTATTGTAAATCTCTGCTAGGAGAGCCCAAGGTTTCAAATGAGGGAAACAATTGAGCCTATGTTCCTTTGAGTCTGGCTTGCTTCACTTAATATGATTTTTTTCTTTCTTTTCTTTATTTTTTGGTTGTCGTGTAGAGCTTGAACTCTGGGTCTGGGCGCTGTCCCTGAGCTCTTCAGCTCAAGGCTACCACACAACCCCTTGAGCCACAGGGCCACTTCATGTTCTCTGGTGATTAATGGGAGATATGAGTCTCATGGGCAGCGGCTTAGGAGTGCCGGGCTGGCTTTGAACTGAAAGTCTCAGATCTCAGCCTTCTCAGTAGCTAGGATTATAGGCATGAGCTACCATACCAGCTTCAGAATTAAGGAGAGATTAAAACCAACAGGGAAATTACTTATGGCGAGGATGTATTTCATCTTTAAAAGTCAATTTTTACCCAGGAGCTAAAATGAGACAACACTGTTGTGCTAATTTTTTTTTTTTTTGGTTGGTTGTGGGACTTGAACTCTGGGCCAGGGCGCTGTCCCTGAGCTCTTCAGCTCAAAGATACCACCACCCTACCCCTTTGAGCCATAGTGACACTTCTGATTTTCTGGTGGTTAATTGGAGATTAGCGTCTCAGGGACTTCAGTACCCCGGCTGCCTCTGAGGCAGTAGATTCTCTGGAGAGGGCTATACCTGATCACCAACGGGTGGCAGGGAAAAACAAAACATCTCAGATTCAAGAATGCAGAAGGTCCACGACAAATGATTGTCTGGTCTTCTTACTTTTCTGGTATGACCTGATCCACCCGCTTAAACTTTTTCACTTCAACTAAGTCCCAGTATTTGAGATACAGCCACATGGGCTTCCCATTTTGGCGTTTGTTGGTATTCCAGACATCCCCACAATGCTTATCATGCTTAAATATCTCTGTTAAGCCAGCTGCCATCTCTAGGTTGGTGGCCACTGCATTCATGGAAGCAACATCAATTGGTTCTTTTCCAGCTGCAGCCGGATACTGCGGGGGAGAATTGGACTACAGTAGATGCTCTGTCTTTCCACAAGAGCCTCTTCTGTCTTCTTCAGCATGAGCTGGGCTTTCCTTTGTCAGTCCTGCACTTCCAGACAGCTCAAGTACACACTTCTTAGAGGCTGCCACTACATTTTCTTGCTTTATTTGATCCCGTTTCTGTTCTAGAAGCTTCCTTCTTCCACCAACTTGTGTTCCTGAGAGACTGAGGGCTTCTCTGTAACTAGTTGTTCTGTTTTTCTCCTTTTCAAGTTCCAAAGACAGCTGAGCAACTGCTCAGTGTTCTGAGATGACAGCATGGTAACTGGCTTCAAGATCCTCTTGGAAAGCAGCTGTTTTTTGTTTTGTTTTGTTTTGTTTTTGACAATACGTTTCTCTCTCTTTTTCTGTTTCTTTCTGGGACTCCCTAGACCAAATCCAACGAAATGTGGCTAATCCCAGCATTGATACCAACAGGGCATAATTCTACCTGCTCCCATCACCTTCATCAGCTCTGGAATTAGGCCGGATGTTCCAATTTGGGAGATCATTTAAGTTATTCATGGAGATATACCGGATCAGACTGAGCCACCAGTGACCCCGAGCCCGGGAGATTGCTTATCCACCACCCCGCCAGGGGCAGGGGGTAGGGCTAATATGATTTTTTCTATGTCTTTCCATTTCTTTACAAATGGGGTGATGTCATTCTTTCTGACAGCAGCATAGAATTCCATTGTGTATAAATACCACAGCTTGTTGATCCACTCACCAACAGAGGAGCATCTGTGTTGGTTCCATATCTTTGCTATGGTAAATAGTGCTGCAATGAACATAGTTGTGCTAGTGGCTTTAGTATGTCTTTTTTCTGGACGATTGGGTAAATGGCAAAGAGCGGAACTGTTGAGTCATAGGGCAGCTCTGTTTAGTCTTTTGAGGAACCCCCATACTGCTTTCCATAGTGGTTGAAGGAGTTTGCACTCCCACCAACAGTGTAGTAGTGATCCCTCCTGGCCACATCCCCACCAGCATCTGTTGTTATTAGTTTTCTTGATCCTGGCCATTCTAACTGGAGTAAGGTGGAATCTTAGAGTTGTTTTGATTTGCATTTCTTTTATGACCAGAGATGTGGAACATTTCTTCATGTGTCTATAGGCCATTCTTATTTCTTCTTCAGAGAAGACTCTCTTTTAATGGGATGATTGTTTCTTTGGAGATTAGTATCGGAGTGATTCAATTTTTTGAGCTGTTGATATATTTTAGATATGAGGCCTTTGTCTGTTGTATGGTTAGTGAAGATCTTCTCCCACTCTGTAGGCTTTCCAGTTAATTTCCTAGCTATGTCCTTTGCCATGCAGAAGCTCTGCAGTTTAATGCAGTCCCATTTGTCCAAACTTTGTTTAATTTGTTGTGTTTATGGGTCTTTATTAAGAAAATTTCAACCTGTGCCAAGGAGACCTGATGTATCTCCAGTTCCTTCTTGTAAAGTTTTCAGTGTATTTGCTTTTACCTTGAGGTTTTTGATCCATTTGGAGTTAATCCTGGTGTAGGGTGACAAAGAAGGGTCCAACTTTAATTTTCTGCAGGTGCTTAACCAGTTTTGCTAGCACCACTTGTTGAAGAGGCTGTCTCTCTTCCATTCTATTTTTTTGGCTCCCTTATCAAATATTAGGTGGCCATAGGTATGTGGTTTAATATCTGGGTCCTCAGTTCTATTCCATTGGTCTTCAGGCCTGTTCTTGAGCTCACCAGATCTTTTGACAGGGAATGGGTAATAAGGGATGAAAAGTAAAATAAAAATGGGAGTATGGCTCAAGCTTTAGAAATATCTATTGAATAGCAAAGCAGAGATCAATGTTTTTGAAAAATCTTCCAGGATAACCTTCGAATATATACATATACTATATATTTATGCATATACAACTAGTATACATATATAAAGGCTATATGTTTATATATTTAAAGGTTATTCCAAAGAATATAGTGGTGCTTGCCTGAGCCTCCTCAGTGGTGGAACTGCAGGCTATACCACCAGGTGCAGCTCTAAAAATATTTTTTATTTTATATTTGGTTATTTTAGAGAGAAAAATTCCAAAACTGTATATATTGAAGTTCACACATACCTGCTTATCTGCCATCTATTATTTCTGAGAGCAAAATCATGTTCCATGACATGTCATTGCTTCACTGGTCTTAATAAGGAATTCAAGAAAAAAATTGAATCTGTTTATTTTTATAGATTATTAGTACCTGATATACTGGGCCTCTTTTTCCTACTGTCCAGTGACTTTTTTATTGACCCAGATTTAGCCCTAACACTTACATTTTGAGAAACTTCCATCAAGACCAAATTCTTCATAAATTATGGATTGTTTTATTAGCAACATTGAGAAAAATTATAAGAAGTCAAGAAAGACATCTTGAAAAGGCAGTGGGGCGGAATTTGCAAGTTCTCTGTTACCCTGCTACAACAACAACACTGGAAAGTCCTCTTGGCTGACATCCTGTAACATAAAGCATGTTGTTTCTGGAGAGGATGCATACGAATTTGTAAATCCCATCTTTTCTTGAGGATGGCTTGGGGAACCTGACAAAAGGGGTTCACAGTGTATGTCAGCAAATCCAAATCAAGTGTGCAGCATTCATTTCAGCTAGTTCTGAACTGTGTCTTACGGAACTAGGAACAAAGTCAGAATTACAACCTCTGTCCATCATGTGACATCATCTCATATATCAATCGTGATAGATGATTGGCTCCTAGTGTTGTATGTTTTTTCCTTTTAAATTTAGAAATTGTCAACAGGTCAGAACTACTACAGGCAACAATCTCTCTACAATAATATCTAGTGTCTGTAAGGACACTAGAAACAAGTCATCTTGAGGAATCATCTCCATCATCAGAATGCTGGGCTGGGGGGAAATCCCACACTTTGGCCAGAATTTGGTCTCAGCACTTGGTTCACTTGAAATGGAGTGGGCTGGGAGGCAATGACACTCTACAGAATATCACACGGTATAGAATTAGCAAGAGGGCTGGAAGTTTGGCCTAGTAGTAGAGTGCTTGCCTAGCATGCACAAGGATCCAGGTTCAATGCCTTGGTACCACATACATAGAAAAAAGCCAGAAGTGGTGCTATGGCTCAAGTGGTAGAGCTCTAGCCTTGAGAAAGCCAAAAAACAGTGCTCAGGCCCATAGCCCAAGCCCAGGACTGGCAAAAAAAATGAGCAAGAATTAGGAAGGAAAGCCATTATTCATGTGAAATCATTGCCCAGTGGTTAATTACTCAGATTCTTCAGTTAATTCCTTTTTTCCAAGAGCATACTGTTTTAATTAGGTTGCACCTTACAAATTTACCAACATTCCACATTTTTATTTCCCAAATTTCTCTTTCTGATGGTACAATCTAATATACTAATAGTCACATTAATGGCTACAGGTTGATCCCTGAGGCTGTTATTTTTGTGACTACTAATAATGTCATACATCCCAATCATACTAATAATTTCTACCTATTGGTAGTACCCATTCATATGTAATTATTTGTTACTATATAGTAGAATCAAGTGTCACTAGGTAATGAATGACTACCCACAGTACTAAGTTGTTTATGTACCTTGTTTTATTTAACCTTATGAGATTATCCTTCAGATTTATTCAGTTATTCATGCAAAGGGACATTAAGGTTTTAGTTTTATTTTACGAGAGTAGCTTGAAATCGGATCAAGTGTCATCTTAATGATAGAAGGAGTAAAGAAAATTAAGGCCACATTCTTATAGAAAGATTACATAGAGGCAGGAACCTAAGTAAGACTCATGTGTCAACTCCAAGAGGCTTTTTGTCAAACACTGGCTTTCATTTACAGTTCCCCATGAATCTTGGGGTTAGCTACCCTCTAGGAAAGGTGTTATGCTCTATGCTGGTGGGTCAAATTGTGCTCATGCAAACACACACACACACACACACACACACACACACACACACAGCAATAGAGAAGAGCTCTATAGACAGACTTCACATTAAAATTAGAGATGTCCCATTTGTGGCCAGAACAGTTCTAATTCATTCCTACTCTCCCAGCGTAATTATTAAAGCTCCTATATTACTCTCAACGTTAGGGGAATGAGGTAAGTAATGTGCTTTCCCTGGATACAAAATTAGAGTGGTGACAAAAGACTCAGTAACCAAACAAAAATCAAATTTAAGTCCACGTTAAAAAATAGAAATCATGCAAAAAAAAATCTATGGTTACCAAAATGCAAACATCTGGTTCCCAGTTGGGTCCATCAAGCCCTGCTCAAATGCACCCCCATTCAAACAAGAAATTATAGAGTGACCCAAATTCAGATTACTTTATAAAATTACTGTGAAAAGCTTGTGTATAAATTGCTAGATACAAGTGTCACCTTTTGTATATTAACTGTGAGGCAATTACTGACATCATTCCCATTTATAGCTGAGAAAACTGAGGCTTAGAGAACCGGATACATTGTCTATACAGAGCTTCCATATAAGAGAGGGGCCAAGATTTAAGTCCTGGCAGTCTGGCTGTAATATTCCTAGCCAGTATTCTAGTCCACACCTCTGAGAGAGCTCAATAAATGTCACTCCTATTAGTGTTATGATAAATAATAAAAAGACATAAGGGACAGGTCTGGGAAAGGGTGGTGGGAGGCGAGGGAATGGCTTCACCTACTTCTCAATTTGTACTAAGCAACAGCCCAGAATAGAGCTGTTAGCCAGCTGTCATTTTTTTGTTTCTGCTTCCTGTCAAAAGAACAGATTGGACCTGCTGATCTCTGAGCTCTCTTTTAGCACCAAATAATTGTCTTCTAGTCTCCGAATCCTCATTACTACGTAGCATTTCTCTGACACTTGCTTAGTCTTCCAAAGTCTGCCTGCCTCTCTCTGTCTCTGTCTCTGTCTCTGTCTCTGTCTCTGTCTCTCTTTCTCTCTGTCTCTGTCTCTCTGTCTCTGTCTGTTTCTCTGTATCTCTCCTCCACCGTCTCTCCACCCCACTTTCCATTCTCAGCCCTTCTGTACTTGTCTTCCTCTCCATATGGTATTTCCTTAGTGATCTCATCCATTCTTATGGCTTCAGCTCTCACCTCTCTGTGGCTGACTCCCAAGTCTCTGTCTTAGCTCTGTCCTCTCTCCCAAGGTCCAGACACGTTATTTCCAGCTGCCAGCTGGGCTCTCCTAAATCTTATATCGGAAGTTGTGTGTCATCAGGTCACTTCCCACTATCCTTCATCACCCAGGCTCAGCCACTAACCCTGTCTCTTGTAGTCCTAGTCAGGTGATTGTTGAGATTTGACAGCTTTAGCTCTTCCAGCACCACCTGATTGCTTTCTTTCCTTCCATTCTCACTGCCTTCTTTCTCTATGTCTTCCTACAGTCTGCTAGAGACCTCACTGTTGTGAATTATGCTTAGGATCCTTTTTGGCCTTCCCAAGAACATTCAGTCATATCCCAGGGTCTACAGAGGAAAGGCCAACTTCAATTTGGCTCCAACTTGCTTTCTCAAGTCGTATTTTCCTTCTCAATTTTATATATCTGATATGCTTATTTCTTTATGAATGTATATATACATATGTGTATTCTATTCATTTATCTGTCTCTCTACCTATTCCTACTTTTGGCATATGCTCTTTCCTTTATTTAATGTTTCATCTTGTCCCATGCTTCAAGATCCAACTCAAGTACCCATGTCTTTATGAACTCTTCTAGCATTTCCTGGGCAGATGTCAACTTTCTGTCTTATAAAAATGTGTAACACTTTCACAGCTCTTCTTGTGACATGGTAGAACCTCAGAGCTTCAGGGATCACAACTTTCATCTTTCTAATCATCTGCACCCCTCAGTTCTGTGTGAGACTATTAAAAAACACAAGCACATGGGTGGAGAGTTTGACCTAGTGGTAGAAAAAGCTGAAAGTGTTTCAATGGCTCAAGTGGTAAAGCTCTAGCCTTGAAAAAGCTCAAGGACTGAGTTCAAGCCCCAGGACTGGAAAAAAAATACAAGCACTGAATTGTTTGGTGGGGAGTTTTTAAATTGTCCTGTCCTACAAAATAACAGACCTGTACATTTAAGCAAATACAAGAATAAGGTCTAGAGTACCATTCTCTTTCCTAGACTGTGATGACTCACTCTGAAGTGTAGGCAACAAGCTTGTAGGAATAAACTTGCCCAAACACTCTAACTCCTTTCTTCCTTTCAATAACCTCATTCCCTATGCTAATTCTTTCAAAGAAGCTTCCAGAACTCTTAGGGAGTAACTCTTTGCTCTTCTTCATTCCATTGGATATGCTGAGTTTAGATGCTCTTAATAAAGTATCTTTATAGTAAACAGCTATTTCAAATTTGTCGGGGGAAAAAAGTTGTTACAGCAAGTGGAGCTGTGGCTCAACGTGGAAGAGTGGTATCCTTGAGCTGAAGAACTTAGGGACAGCTTCCAGGCCCAGAGTTCAAGCCCCACGATCGAGGAGAAAAAAACAGTTGTTACAAATACTATTTCTAGTGTTTGTGCATGGGCTAGTGTATTTAGACAAAGCAGAAAAAAGGCTTTGAAAGTAACCACAAGCTTCTCTTTTAAGATGACAAACTTAAAACACCAGTGGTTGGGGTAAGTTTCCATACCGTATTTGGATTTGGGCTAAGACCAAACATCAGAAGGAGTTATAAAGAAAAATAGAGAGCAGCATCAGCAGAGGTCATTCATTTTTAACAGTTAAGAAGCAATATTTTAAAAAATACCACATTTCTGTTCAAACTTGTCCTTGGACTAACAAACTGGTTGTAGAATTTTAATTTAATATTACGGCATATGTTACCTTTATGGATTTAAAAATTCATGAGTCGACTCCAAACTCTTTTCAAATTCTGCAGAAAAATAGTCTCACAAAAGTAAGGTCATTATTTGGAATATTTTAAATAAATGTACAATTTCTGAAAAAATGGAATCAATAGATACAATTAATATTGCAAATAAATGCCAGAATGATATACTTCTCACCATATAAACGAACCCTGTTTCACACATAAATGTGCTTTGTGGCAGTGGTTCAAGATCCTTTTTCTTCAACAGTAAGCAGATTGAATGAAATAAAAAATGATGTGCCAGGACTTAAAGGTACAAATGGTACAAATTTCAAATTATTGATTGCTGACTGTGCTTACAGACATCAAACAATACTTTTTCAGGCAGCTATAATAGTCCACTTCAATGGAGACATGATAAATTACAGGAAAATTGAAAATGTAGGGATGATATGACTGGCCCATCATCATTTTAAATTATTAAAGTTTAAGATCTCTCTCTTAAGGTTATATTAAAAAAACAAATACAAAGTAAATGAAAGCTCATTAACTTTACACTTTTCTTACCTAGCACCTTTATTGTAGCTTGAAAAGTACCGAGATGTTTACTCAGAATATAAACTCACTTTAATGTTAGCAAAAGTGCACATTTGGGTAGAATCCATATACAGTGACATCCTTTAATGGAAATCCTAGCAGGACAAAGCAATCATTCTTAAGGGAATCAGACTGTATTTATGTATGTCGGGGAGTAACTTCTGATTTATGAGTGGGACATGAAAGTGTGAGTCTGAGCTCTTTCAACCTGCCAAGTCCTTTAAGATCATTGCTAGGTAATATTTTCCCCCAAGTAATGGTCAAGTATAGCATCAAAATGAAGTCAATGGCCCTGCATCATTGCACTTGAAATGCTCTTTCCCTAGCCTGAAAATGGGAAGCAGATTTATGGATTAGCAAAATTTGTGAGTTGGATTTCTTTCAGTCGCAAGTGATAGAAACCAAATTCAAACAAGGTTCAGCCAAAAAGGTAATTTATTGTTGTCCTTTATTGGAAAGTTCAAGTCAGGCTGGATCCAGGAGTTTAGATGATGTCATCAGGAGTGTATCTGTTTCTCTGTCTCTCAGCTGTATTTCCTCCACGATGGATTCATTCCCAAACTGGCTGTTACCAACGTGGATCCATTCTGGGCTTCTGGGAACTGGTGCAGGCTTGGAGGAAACTTATCTAGGCATTCCCAGCCAAAGCCGGTGAAAACATCCTTACAATTGCCATTGTATTGAACTACGGCACTCTGGCCTGGGACACTGTTTGGCACCTCCTTGCTTCAATAAAGTGATATGTGCTACCTACCTATCTGCTCCAAAACCTCAATGGTCTGCTTAGAGTCCTCCATGATTGGGAACTGAGAACTTCATGAAACAGCAGTCAGTCTCTGTCTCTGTCTTATCCCACCATGTTGCTCTTAATCCATACCAAATTTCAAAGCTGTATACCTTCTGATCCTATTTGAGTCATCCCCAACCGTGGCTACTAACAATGTTCAGTGAGATGGAACAGACTGATGGGCCGGGGCATATCCAGCCCCCGTGGGATTTGGGAGCATCTCTTAATGGACAAGCTCATCAGTTACATGAACAATAGGGTACAGGAAGCAGTCCCTGGAAAGAATGGTTCTACCACATGCAAACAAGAAACAGATTGTACTCAACTATTCAAAGTGCTGGGCAGAGTCAGGACTGGTAGTTGCATGCCATTTTCCTGGAACCCAGTTTTCTAATTTAGCTAAGAGCCAGAAAACCAGTTGAAACAAGTCAAATCTGAATTTCCTCACTCGGCGCCAACACGAAAGGAAAGCTTGTTTCTGACTGCTGCAGTGGCACGGGCTCTTTCCTCCTCCCGAATGTGTTGCTCAAGCCTGCTTGGGGGTCTAGGAACGACACCGGAAGAACCCCGTGGTACCGAGCTGTGGAGCGGTGAAGCTGTCAATTATTTCAAGAATTGAGGAGAGGAAGTTTACTTTTGTCTTTCAGGTTGGCTAAGGAGATGAATATGCCATTGCAGGTACAAGTTGGGTCAAATAAAAATATAAAGGGAGACTCTTTTGAGGGTCATACATCATTGGGTGATATAGAAGTTAATTTTTTTAATCTTGAGAATGTTCACAATTTTTAAGGGATCCCAAAAAAAGGGATCCATGTGTAGTAGTACCATGTGGTGAATGCCAACACTGGTATGACAGTGTTAGAAAGATAAAGAGGAGGGAGAATTAAGTTGCTGGAAAGAGAGGGAATGATCAGTAATCAGGAAATAAGAACCGAGGGGATGTCAGTAGAGGTTTTTATGAGGAGGGGGACAGCAACTGAGCTGAAGCTGAGAGAGTATAACTTGGGGGAAGAATAGCATTTCAGGCAGAGTAAGCAGGAACAGGAGCGAAAGGGGAAATCAATGCATTACTCCTTAATAGAAGTAACTGGCCAAGTTTCCAAGGCCAGCACGAAGAGGGGAGGATTGAAGCAATTATTGGGAAAATTGTCTCAATCTTTCCTTTTCTCCTGGCTATGGAAATCTGGCCACTGCTGCATTTTTGTAAGAGAACGAGTCTTAATTCCAGAGACCACACAATGTTAAGTGATGGAAAGATTATTATTTAGGCAGGGCAGAGGAAAACCACAGCATCTGAATTCAACTAAGCAAAACTACATTTTATTAGAAAGGAAACAGAAAGCTTTTTCTTTGTTTCCTCTGTCTCTTTCTTGCATTCAATCCATTCTTCCCGTTTATTTATTTTATTTTTTTGAGGAGGGAAGGGCAATGTTTTCCTTTAGAAAATCCATTCAGGAAAAATCATAAGTACAGATGCATTTGTTGCCATCTGAGAGTTTAATAAATTCATGTTGTAAAATGATGATAATTAATTCAGATACTTTTGCAAAAACTTACCAATATCAAAACAAAAATCAAATGTACCTCCAGAAATTGATTCCTATGTCCTCTTTCCATTATCCTGTCTCCCAAAATGTCTGGGTAGCTTGTTGACATTCAATACTTCCTTTGAAGATAAAGTATCATTAAATTTTTTCCTTACAAGAAAAGGGATTATGAATTTATGTGAAAACAAGGCGAGTAGGTATGCATACAGGGAAATAAATCTTCAGTTCATTTTTTTTTTTTTTTGCCAGTCCTGGGTTTGAGCTCAGGGCCTGAGCACTTTGACTTTCTCAAGGCTAGAGCTCTACCACTTGAGCCTCAGCACCACTTACAGCTTTTTTTTTTCTATGTATGTAGTACCCAGGAGTCAAACCTGGGTTTTCGTGCATTCTAGGCAAGCACTCTACCACTAGGCCAAATTCCCGGCCCTTCAGTTCAAATTTTAACAACATGGTACATTATTGGATTTTGGGCAAAATCATGCCTTTAAGCCTCAGTTTCTAGATGGTGGAAGTGACGATCTCTATAGCACAGACTAACTTTAAGGATTAAGAAGTATAATCCATACAAAAATGGTCAACACAGCGCATGTTATTATTTCAAAATCAGCAGAGCAGAGGAAGTAGCACATTTGGTACTAAGCACAAAGCAGACATTGTATCAGGATTGTAATCTGGTACCATCTACCTCATCTGTTTGTTCTTTCATCAAAGGGTTGACATTAACATAAATTTAGGGATTGTTACTATGACATTGATCCATAATAGATAACACCAAATGGCCAAGGGATGACCTTTAGAAATTTTGACCATTTTTTTTTTGTAGAAAGGAAAAAGGATACTGGATTCCACTCTCTGAAAACTCTGGCCATTTGGCATCACAAGAGTTTGATTGTAAAGAAAATTAGAGAAAGTCCTACTATGATGTTACCATTGAGCCCCAAAGGCTATGACATAAGCTGTTCCTCTACCCTTGGGCAGAATTTCTTCTGTTATCTGAAAATATACTTCAAATACAACACACCACTTTGTAGGCATTAAATCTTAGAATTTGCTAATGTTTGACATTTGCCTTGAGCTACACATTCTCTTTATAAGAGAAGTTTCTTACTAAAGCATGGACTGGTATCAGTGGATTTGCTATCACTCAAGAAGTGACCATGAATGTTCCCTTTATGTTACACTTAAGAAGAACACATCATTTAGTGCTGCATGCCTTTAAAATATATCTGCCTATTGGGATCTTGACTTTGGAACTGATTTCTTACAAAGGTGCAAATCATTCTTCAAAGGAAAAATTTATGTGGAAACAGAAATCATGACAGAATTTCTGGACATTTACATAATGAATAGATTTTTTTGTACCTCATTTTTATAGTTAACTATTTTGTACTGTTGGTGCATTTTTCACTTAACATACAAAGAATAATGTACAATGACATAGGTTAACGGATATAAAAAGTGAAAGCAAACACTTGGAAGGGAGTTCTGAGAGCTATTACACATGGGCAAAATTCTCCATGACTTGATTCATATACTAAATGTTTAAATTCACTAGTAGGTAGGTATGTCTACCAAATATATATGTTGACTATGATTTATTGAAGCAGTTGAAAAGTTATAAACTATAGCCCCTATGGTCATCTCTCATTCACACTGATGATTAGGTACACTTAGAGAAGGGAGCAACATGAAGTTGGAAGAACAAGATCGTGTCATACTATAAGAAAATATTTAATCATAGAGTGGTAGCCTTGAGCTAAAAAGCTCAGATAGAGCTCAAGTTCAGAGTTCAAGCCCCACAACCAAAAAAAAATATTTAACCAGAAAAGTATAGATACAGTAGATTTGTGGAATCAGAGAAATACAACTTTGCAAAATGGGTAAAAGCAATGACACCAATTTCATAATTAATTATTGATACCTTAGGTTAGATTTGTCCATGACATTCTAATGGTCTTTGGCTATTTACCTGCCTTCTAAAGAATAATGTTGAGGGAAATTTTTGTTTGCTTTTTTTTATAATGAAGACATGGTATTCTCTGCTTGGAAAACATATCAATCAAAAGTAGGAGCTTTTGAAAATAGAATCAGCTCTATCACTCTGCAAGCTAGAGTCTCACTAAAAAGGAGTGTCATGTGCTCATTTCTGTCCCCATCCATGGCTAGCGGTTTACTACCTAGATGAGAATTACAATGCTTGGAGCTGCTGGCTTAGAGAGATGCTGAATGTCCTATGTCAAAGGCTTCCATAGAGCTGCTTGAACAAAAACTTAGACCAGAGTTTGAACTACAAACTATATTTTTTCAGATCATTGATCCTGCCATAACTGAATATACTTCATAAATTAAAAGGGCATTGTGGAAAAATAAATTGTGAGCATATGCAACCAAATATACCAGGTATCATCAATGTAATGTGTCTCAGAACTTTTAATGTAATATACAGTATGAGTCTCCAGGGTACCAAGACCATGTAGATAATTATGGATTTTGTGTTTTAAGGAAGGAAGATTTGAAATTTTTTTTGTTTTTGCTAGTCCTGGGGCTTAAACTTAGGGCCTGGACACTGTCCTTGGGCTTTTTCAAGGCTAGGGCTCTACCACTTGAGCCACAGAACCATGTCTGGCTTTTTCTGAATATGTGGTGCCCAGGAATTTAACCCAGGGCTTCGTGCATGCTAGGTGAGCACTCTACCACTAGGCTATGCTTCTGGCCCAAGACTTGAAAGTCTTGAGGAAAAATTAAGGTTCTTTTAGGTACTGATTCAAAAATACTTTTAATACAATTTTTCTCAAATTTGAGTGTACACTGGTACATTTTAAATAACAGGGTGACAAAAAAAGTATTCAATAAATGTTCTGTGGGGAGGTTTCTTGGAATTTGGCACCCTCCACTAGAAGGTCTTAGGGATGTCTTTTTTGGTAATGAGTTAATTATGGCTTGTCAGTGATTTCGATAAAGAACACTTCCCAAGCCGACAGAGATTGCTGGAGGAATTAAAGAACATATACAACATGGAAACAAGTCATAAGTGTGTTCTTTCTGTACAAATTTTGAGATGAAGAGAGTTTTTTATGTCATAAAACAAAACTGTTAACAGTGGAACAGAAGTTGGGTCAGGCAGATATATTGCTTCTGAGAATATGCTGATTATGGTTCTTATTTTATGGTAACTGAAGAATTTGAGTTGCTTGCTAATGAGATCAAGCACCATTACATATATTACTGGCATCTTCTGAAGCTGTAGATTCATTTTTGGAACCACTTTATGCTACGTTTGTTCAAACTTTTGTCTTCTTTGTGAAAGAATTCACCTGTACATTACATTTTTATGTAATAAATGCTAGTGATAGCATAAAGAAATGTTTCTGTGTTTCTCTTTGTCTGAATTTGAAAGGTATGCATTTTCTTTGAGTTGCATTTTTTTCTGAAAACTAGTTGTTGACAAATAAGTCTGTCACAGAGATTGCAGAACTGAATTTCCTTGTTGATTTCCTAATTCGTTCCCTGAATTACAATGCTTCAGAATAAAGGCAGATCTCTAAAATATTTTGTCATCTTACACTGCTTGGAAGATGAATGGTCTTAAATAGGATAGTTGCTGAAATCCTTTGCTAGAATTGAAATTTCAACACCAAGTTCTATTTATAAGAGAATGTTAGTGGCCAAGATTACTCTGTTGGATGATTTTTTTCTTTAATTCAAGTAGTAGAATTCTGAAGTGAAGTCCAAAGTAAAAAAGATAACAAAAGTGGATTTCCAAGTTAATCAAAGTACTGGAATATGTATTAAGAATATATGAGGTACAATTTTCTCTTCAAGACACTGATTTTATTTCTTTTGGATATATGTCTAAAATGGATTAATTGGTGATTTTAAAGGTAGCTTTATTTTTAATGTTTTGAAGAACCTCCATCATTTTTTTTTTTTTTTTGCCAATCCTGGGACTTGAACTCAGGGTCCAATGCACTGTCTTGAACACTTTTTGCTCAAGGCAAGCACTTTGCCACTTGAGCCACAGTGCCACTTCCAGCTTTTTCTGTGTATGTGGTTCCAAGGAATCAAACCCAGGACTTCAACAATGCTAGGCGAGCATTCTACCAGTAGGCCACATTCCCAGCCCTCCATCCTATTTTTTTTATAATGGCTGTATCCACTGACAGTATTTTCACAGCAGCATTATTCACAGTAAGACAGAAGAAAAGCTGGTTCCTTGCACAAATGAATGCAAAAAGAATCTATGATATATTGATATAGTGGCATACTTTCTAGCTTACAAAGAAGAAATCTGCTGGATGCTAGTGGATCATCCCTATAATCCTAGCTGCTCAGGAGTTGAGTTCTGAAGATCATGGTTCAAAGCCAGCCAGGACAGGAAATTCATGACACTCTTATCTCCAATTCACCACCAGAAAAATTGGAAGTGGAACTGTAGCTCAAAGTGGTAGAGAGCTAGCCTTGAGTGAAAAGAGCTCAAGGATAGCACCTTGGCCACGAGTTCAAGCCCCATTGACTACCACCATCACCAACAACAAAAGAAATCTTACCATTATATCAATATAATTGAACTTGAATGAGATGAGCACAACACACGAGACAAATAGCACATACATTAAATGGAGAATTTAGAATCGTGAAACTATTTTAACAGAGAGTAAAATTTGGTTTCAAGGGCAAAGAAGATGTTTGTCATCAAGGGACACAAAGTTTCAGGAAAGTTCTGGAAATTCAATATACAGAACTTTGAGCATATAATAATACTGTACTTTATGCTCGAGATTTGAAGAGAGGGTAGATTCCTGACTATTATTACCCCAAAAGAAAAATAAGTATTGTATGAAATAGCCAATATGTTAATTAACTTGATTATGGTCAACATACCATCTATACATGAATAGAATCATCAAGTTGGCTTCCTATAGATGATTTTTAATTGTCAAATAATTTTAAGTAAAGCTGAGGGAGAGTGGAAAGGGGGGTTCAGATTTGTCATGAAGCCTGGTTAAAAGGAGAGTCTCCAAGTATCAATTTCCATATTTATGAAATGAAAAGAACCTTGTTAATGAGTAATTTAGTATGAAACAAAAGGGGAGGAAAGAAAATTAAAATATGGAGAATAATACCTAAGTATAGAATTCTTCTCACAATTTTAGATGTGAGGAAAATCATTTTTTTCCCTTACTGATTCTAAATTCTTTGGTTTACCATTCTGTATGTAGATTAGCCATGACTATTGCTTTGCAGGAGACAGAATCTGAAAATTGGACTCAATTTCCTGCCTACACATTTGTATATTGTTGTATGCCTGGATTTTTTTGACACTTCTCATTTGAAAGGCTTTCACTTGCTATGCCTATAAGCTATAGTATTAAGGCTCAATGCCAGTAAAGTTTTAGGAGAAAGAGTGAAAAATTATTTAAAAGGACTACTTTTTGATAATGGCAGTGTTTTGACAGTTTTTGACAGGCAATTTAGAGTAATGCAACCTCCTGGATTAGAGCCAACTTCTGAAATGAGCTGTAATTTAGAATGATGGCAGCTTCTATGACCTCTGTATTGGAGAGTCCATGGAATTAAAACAGAAAAAAATATTCTCCAAACACATTAAATCTTTATTTGAAAACGTGGTTTTAATGTTCTAATATGTAGCCACTTTATTTAGTGAAAGGATTTTCTTGTCCTGTGCACAATTCAAATACTTTGCCAAGGAAGATTTTTGGCCTTTTTAGTGTTTGGTAAAGGTCTTCTTAGATTCAACCGGGTGACAGTCATTTTAAAAAGCTGGTTGTGGGTCTATCTACTCCCTCAGCCCCCTCAATTAAACTAGATCTACTCAGGCACAGGTAATTTTATCACTCTGTCACCCTTTGAGTTGTTACAACATCAAAAAGTTCCTATTTCCCTACAAATATGCTGTCTCAGGTTTTGAGTTTGGTCCTCAAGGCTCCTTTGAAAAATAGATTCTTTTATTCCCTTAATTCTGAGAGTTAAATGCTTTTTAAAGAGTTGTGTAACTTAAATATGAGCTGGTGCACAGTACAGTTTTTAACTGAACCACAATTCTCCAAACATACCAATATATTCCAAAATTGCTAGTCGCAGGCCATAAAATATTTACATTACAGAGTTAATAATGTATGTTTAGTAAAAAAACAATAAAATATTTACAGTTTTTCTAAAGATACTGTATGAGTTTTTTTCCTCTTCAATGGCCATTTTTCTTGAGGTAGACAAAATAGCCTACTTTCAGAGCTTTGAGGCAATATAGAAGGCACAGCTGAAGGAACCTAAATATTCTTCAACATCTGGTGGAAAAATCTAGAAAGCAGTACCAAACAATTCTTTATCCTTACCATTAAATTGGAGCGCTGATAGACTTGGCCATTGGTTTGCTAAAGCTCATCTGTGGGGGTATCATGACCTTCAGAGAATGCTATAACATTTCAAATTTCTCAACAGAGATATTTCGGAAACATTCTCTTTCCTCATAGACCTTTGAATATGATCAGGAGAATCCAATCACAGCTACTAAATCTTCACTGCCATGTGTTCAGGTGTGTGTGTGTGTGTGTGTGTGTGTGTGTGTGTGTGTGTGTGTGTGTGTGTGCTGGTCTTGGGACCACTGACATAGCTTTCAAGGCCTCAAAGAAATTCTAGTAGGAAAAAATTGGTTACAGAGCCCAATAGACTTCACTTTATTGAGAGAATTTCCAGGTGCTTTTCATCCAGATTTGAGAAATTTTGTTAGTTGAATAATTGCTTTCTAAAGTATCATATTCTAATTCTGAGAACCTATAATTATCAAACTACATTTGTGGTATAATAGAGTATGCAGGTATAATTGAATTATAAATGTTGAGATGGGAAGATTATTTTGGATTAGCTGAGCAGGACCTAAATGTAACCAAAGTGTCATTGTAACAAAAGGAGTCAAACAGAGGCTTGACACAGAAGACAACACAAAGTAACATTGGAAGCAAAATGTTAGACTGCTGACTCTAAAAATAACACCAATGAATGCTAGTGGGCTATGGAAATGTGAAAGGGTGAGGGAAAATAATGTCCCCCAGAGCTTCCAGAAGGAACCAGTCCAGCTGATATCTCTCAACTTTAGTCCAGTGAACTAGTTTTGAAATTCTGACCTTTGAACAGCAAGAGAATAATTGTGCATTGTTTTAAGCTACCTAACACATCACAGATTTGTAAGAAATTATTAGCACCATTGCTCTACCCACTTCAATTTTAGTAGTCTTTTATTAATAAGCATAAAGATGTAAGGCAATTTCAAAGTCCTAGGATTTAGACTGATTCCAACCGCAGACAGACAGAAAATCAACCCTTTTCGTAGTAAACATGTCACCTCCACTTCCTTATCAGTATTGAGGACCTCTCCCACAGTCCTAGTCCCTTGAGGTAAGAGGCAAGACAACAGTGTAGGCTCACGGCCAACAATTTTATCCCTCAAATTGTGATCTCAAACCAGGAATTTCTTCTCCTTCTGTGTGCTCAGCATTCTGGTAGCTATTGATGGGAGTTCAGAGAATCAGGAGAGGTCATTCCCCACTCTCCTGCTGAGCAGAGACATTGCACAGCCATTACAAACACTTAGCTTGCATTTCCAGGAATGTTAACGCTTCTTTGGCCACAAAAAAGTATTTTCTCATTTGGGGACAAATCCATCATCACAGTTTAAGGAAAGATGATATCAAAGCATATGGTTACCCGTCATACTCTGATTAGAAGATCTGGAAATCAAGTCCCTTTTCCCAAAGGTTCTCAGGAAGCTAAGGGATGTATTGACAATGGGTCTATTCCAAGGTGGATAAGAGGTTTTTGTATGTGAGAGTGGTGTGTGTGTGTGTGTGTGTGTGTGTGTGTGTGTGTGTGTGTGTGTGTGTGTTGGGAGATGAATCTCCATATTTTATCAAGACTTGTTCCTGTCATCCCTTCTTCATAGTAAAAATTGAAAGGAAAAAAATGGCAGCTGCATAGAGTGAGGATAGCATCTTGTTTCTATGACAACAGTATCTGCTCCCAAGCTCCATCTGGTATTTTCAGGCCTAAGAGCCAGGTAGCATGTAAATGCCTGATTTAAAAAAGAGAGAAAGAGAGAGAGACATCAATAAGATCCTTTGGATCAGGCACAAGTGAACACAGAAGCACCATACCCCTAAAAAAAGAAAAACCCAAACCAAGCAAAGTGAGTGTATTTCTACAGGAGCAACAGGGCATTATGAAGACAGAGTATACAGAATATGCTCAACTCCATTTTATGGACTGAGTGAGTGCAACACGCACATAAATAAAATAGTTTTGGGGGCTGAAATCAGGAACTTCCTTCTAAAAGCAATGTAACAGTGCTCTCATGGGGCGATTCTTTCCCTCTCCCAGATTTCTTTCCTGGGCCTGCTTTGTGGGATTGTGTGTGCCTAAGGTAATACAAATGTTGTAATGCTTACCTGCCTCACTGACCTTCCCTTCAGATTTTATCTTGCTGATTGCTGTTTCCTAGTAACTCTGCACAATTTATGAGCAGAATTTCAGTCTTCCTCCATGGGCTCTGGCACACACACACACATGCTTCTAAAACAGCAGGTCTCCACTATCTTCTACTCTCATTTGGAGTGTATTTATTTAATGAAAGCATCTCCTTTTTCCTCTAAGTAATTACCATCATTAAAAGCATAATATCTCTATGAAAATAATTTCATCTAAAATATGATATACTATGACTTAAATGATACATTTCAATGAAATGTTTGGGACATAATTATACAAATTATTTATTATTAAACTGATATCCAACTTTAACTGTATGTTCTACAATTTTATTTGCCAGAAATAACCAGCCTACTTATAGACAGGTTTGTATAGGTTTCTAAATTCATTTGATCACTTAAGTTTTGATACGGTGTATTAAAATACCAATATGCTGAAGCTTTCTCTAGTTATTGAAAGAAACACTTGAATGGTCATTGCTCACATCATAAACTCATAAACTGTCATTTATAACAAATGTTTTCATAGACTTATTTTTCTTTATTAATTCAACACAGAGTTATTAGGCATTTGGTACTTCCCTGACCCTTCCAGAAGTTGGGAATCTGAAGTTTCCAGAGACACAGCACTCCTCAGTCCCTACCTCCTCCTCTCCCCAGGCATTTGTAGCTCTTGGATTTTATTTCAGGACATTTACTCCCATACAAGTCACTGGCAAATACAAAGATCCATTAGATATGATTCTTGCGTATAGAGAGCAGATAAATTAACTAGAAATGTGATATCTTATCTATCTTAAAATTTCTCCAAGCCTCAGCCAATCCCATGGGCATTATGTTGCAGAGTTGTACATTATCTTACTTTGACTGTTTCTTCATTGTGCTGCTTTCCTGTGGATCACAGGTCAGGAGAGGAAGCAATTGGCTGTGGAAGGATGGGGGACTACTGATAAATTCTGGCCATTGGTGTTCCATATGGTCTTTACTAGGATCTATCCTTCTGAAGGTCCTTCATCTGTCCTATTCTCTCAAACATGAGATCTGGACTTACCAGGAAATTCACATTCTTTTTCACACTCCTTGCCTCAACTCTTTCCTTTAGACTATTCTATCTGTTTGATACTGATACCATCTCAGAGGAGAAAATGGAGAGTCTACTATGTTAAAGAAAATTCTTGTCAGATGAACCTCTTTACCTTTTTTTCTATATGACTCTGATATTTTCATAATTTATCCTTTTACCATGACACATTTTTTTCCTGAGGATTTTCTGTATTTAGAATAAAAATAAATAATCAGTATGTAAGTTGAATAATTGTCCCCAAAGATGGCTGAAATGTGAAATGTGAATTTGACACCTTACTGGGAAAAAGGGACTTTGAAGATACGATTAAACTAGATTTTTAGATGAAAATATATTGAAATATAGGAACGCATGGAGTGGAATCACATTCTTTTTAATAAAAGGGACATCAGAGTTGAGAATAGGATAGAAATTTGAGGATGTTACTTTCCTGACTTGAAAAGGGAAGGGATCAGAAGCCAGTGAGTGCAGGTAGCTTTTACTAGCTAAAAAAGGCAAGAAATGGGATTGTCGCCCTGAGCTACTGGAAAGAGAATGGACATTTTGATTTGGGCTAAGACTTATTTCAGACTATGATCTCTAGAACTGTAAGACCACACAGTTGAATGATGTTAAACATTGGCATGATGCTTAAACAATAAGATACCAGTACCCCTTGTATGCCAATTAGTATAGATCCCTGAGGCCTTTTGCTAAGTCAGATGCAAACTGGTTATAAGATGGGTTGTTGAGGGGCCAGGGGTTAGGCCTAGTGGTAGAGTGCTTGCCTAGCATGCATGAAGACCTGGGTTCAATTCCTGAGTACCACATATACATAAAAAAAGCCAGAAATGGTGTTATGGCCCAAGTGGTGAGCTCTAGCCTTGAGAAAGCCCAAAGACAATGCTCAGGCCCTGAGTTCAAGTCCCAGGACTGGCAAAAAAAGATGGGTTGTTGATATATATGTATACATATACATATGTAAGGTATATGTACACACATATACACATATATACTTATGTATATATGCATAATTATGGAAGTGGGTCTCTGGTGGGGATGGCACTTAAATGCAAGTTCAGTGACTACTTTTTTTATTAGAGAATATATTAACATTGATTTTTACATCATATTTTAAATGACAAGTTTAACAAACAAGTGTTCAAGGAGGGAATCTCTATTTACAATTACTGGGACCTAGTATTTAGAACTTAATCAAAATTAGGCTAAGGATTTGTATGTCATAGAAACATATTAATTTATGAAATAAAACATTATGTCTATAGAGTCATAGATTTTTATGTCTATATAGTTATGTGTATATTTCCATTACCATGTCCATAGCTTTGAGTATGCAGTTATTGAGTCCTCGCTCTTGTACTCTTTGGATTTAATAGCCACATATTAAGGATACCATGCGCCTTTTGTTCCTTACGTCTTGACTTGTCTCACTCAACATGATTCACTCTAGATTCATCCACTTCCCTGCGAATGCCATTATTTTATCTTGTCTGTTGGCTATGTAGAATTCCATTGTGTATATATACCACATTTTCTGTATCCATTCGTCTGCAGTAGGGCATCTGGATTGTTTCCATTGCCTGGCTATTGTGAATAGTGCAGAGATGAACATAGCTGAGCAGGTGTCCTTATAATATCCTGGATCATGATGTTCAGGATAGATGCCCAGAAGTGGTATAGCGGGATCGTAGGGAAGGTCTATTTTCAGTTCTTTAAGAAACCTCCACACTGCTTTCCAGAGTGGCTGAACTAGTCTATATTCCCACCAGCAGTGTAGTAGGGTTCCTTTTTCTCCACAACCCTGCCAGCAACTGTCATTGTCTGAGTTCAAAATCTTGGTCATTCTTGTTGGGGTAAGGTGGTATCTTAGGGTTGTTTTTATTTGCATTTCCTTTATGACCATATGTTGGGGACCGACTGTGGGGTCAATGACCTTGGACCTGACCTTGGACCTACACAACTGTATACACAAGGAAGTAACTCTGATCAGGATGACTTTAAGCAAAGTCAATCAGTTCTTATCATGATGACTTTAAGCAATGTCAATCAGTTCTTATCATGATGACTTTAAGCAATGTTAATCCTTTCTCATTTATCCTATATGTGATTTGTTTACTATTTTGTATGAATGTAGCCTCTGGCAACTCCAAGTTTTAAGAAGAGTATTTAAGGTCGGAACTTAAAATAAACGAGACAGTCTTAGGCAGCAGTCTGGAGCTCACAGTCTTCTTGGACTGCTGACTTGGGCTGTAGTCCTCCCGAACTCCATCTGTTTGTCTCTCTTCTATTTTTTCCTAGTCCTTGCCCCTATTTCAGGAATCCCAATCCGCGAACCCTGGTTTGCTGCCGGCTGACCCCGGCAACTGGCGCCCGAACAGGGACCTGAAAATCTGGGACAAGGTGAAGGACCCCCCCTGTGGTGAGTAACACGTCGTAGGACTATTAGGAGAGTGTATAGTCAGGAGAAGAAAAAATTATGGGTCAAGTTAATAGCTATATGTCATATTTACCGATCTTAACAGGCCTACTTGAAGCCCACGGAATGTGGGTGGAAAAAGGGGCACTTCAGAGCTTCCTACAGTTTCTCGAGGAGGCATGCCCAAGGTCTATAGAGGAGGAATTCCAAAAAGCCTGGCAGGGGATAGGAAAAAGAATTAAAGATTATTATAATGTATATGGCCCCGAAAAGACCCCAGTAGAGGCTATCGATGTATGGAATTTAGTAAGTGAAGGCATAGATCCTGAACATGAGAATGCTGAACTTGAATTAAGGGAACTTTATGAATTAAAGGACCCTTCTGAAAAACCTGAGGCTGAGCCATATGCCGCAGCCCAAGAGAGTCTAAGTGAGATCTTGAAAAGGGAACAACAACCAGTAGATATTGAGTATCAGAATTCAAATTTTAATATGAGGGAGGAAAGTTATGATGAGCTGATGGAGGACCGGATAGCTACAATAGAAAAGAGGTTAGAAGAAATGCTACATCTACTATCTAAAATGGGGATAGAGCAGAGAGCCCCTCCAGAAGTAGGAAGGAGATATGACCCTCAGGCCACTATGGTTTCTGATTCTAAATCCTATCCCTCACACCCACCGCCTCTGGCTGCAGCCTTACGGCCTCAATCCCTTTTCCAACCTTTCAAGCCTAAAGGCCCTAGCAATAAGTCCCTTTTAACAGGCACTACAACCAGGCACAGTGCATCGCAATTAAACCTGGCTCAGGCTGCTAGAGAGAGGGAAGTTATTTCAGAGCCTCGATGCTTCCCTAGTTTAGTTGATCAGGATGAACAAGTATACCATCAACCTGTTACTGTTAAACTATTGCAGGATTTAAAGAGTGCCTGCTCCCAATATGGGCCAACTGCCCCTTTTACTCAAGTAATATTAGAGGCCGCGTGTGCTGGTATTGTATGCCCAAATGACTGGAAGCGGCTTGCCAGAGCATGCCTTAGTGCGGGAGAGTACTTATTATGGGAGACAGAGTTCACTGCACAGTGTCGGGCTAAAATTGAAACAAATAGGTCTAAGAACCTGCCTTACACTTTTGATCAGTTGTTAGGAGAGGGAATCTATAAAAACACCGAAGATCAATTGGGTTATGCAAAGGAAGCCTATTTACAAATAAATGCTGCGGCGAGAGAGGCTTGGAAAAGGTTACGTAATTCCCATCGTACAAAAAATTTAGTAGAAGTTAAACAGGGACCGAATGAACCTTATCTAGAATTTTTGTCTCGATTAATGGAGACTGCAGACCACCTAGTACAAGATGAGAACGCAAGGAATATTATAGTTAGACACATAGCCTATGAAAATGCCAACGCCGCCTGTCAGGCGGCTATCAGACCCCATAGGAATAAGGGAGGAATCAATGACTTTATTTCACTATGTGCTGATATTGGACCCTCCCATGTACAAGGCCTCACTTTAGCCGCCGCTCCTCAAGGAAAGACTGCTACTGAATTTCTAAAATATAGAGGCCAGAGGCCAGAGGCCCGGGCTGCTAGACCCCCAGGGCGTTGCTTCTCTTGTGGACAAATAGGACATTGGATGACGCAATGCCCACGCCAGGCCAGGTTAAAGAGAGAAAAATTACCTGGCACATGTCCACGCTGTGGTAAAGGGAAGCACTGGGCTAAAGATTGCAGGTCAAGAACAGATCGCAATGGCCGCCCGCTTTCGGGAAACTGGAGAAGGGGCCAGCCTCTGGCCCCGCAAAACCATGGGGCAGTCCCTCCCTCTTCTCGGCCACAAGTAAATCTTCTAACAACCCCCCAAAATCAGTCTCCAGCCTCTTCCGTGCCACCCCAGGCAGCGCAGGATTGGACCTCTGTTCCTCCACCTGCTCAGTATTGACCCCAGAAATGGGGACACAAGCTCTCCCCACGGGGGTCTTCGGTCCCCTTCCCCCGGGAGTGGCTGGATTGCTGTTAGGGCGAAGTAGCTCAGCCCTTAAAGGGATACAGATTACACCTGGCAAAATTGACCAGGATTTCACTGGAGAAATCAAAGTTATGGCCTCTGCCCCGAAACACGTAGTATCAATCCCAGCCGGTCAAAAATTAGCACAACTAATACTTGTCCCTTTATCTCATGGGGAGACTGCTAATTCTTCTGCCCCATGCGGACAGAGAGGATTTGGATCCTCTGATATCTATTGGGTACAAAGCATAAAACAAGAGAGGCCTGAGATGACTATATTTATACAAGAAAAACCCTTTAAAGGAATATTAGACACAGGAGCGGATGTGTCTGTAATATCTAAAAAGCATTGGCCAGCCCAATGGCCCCTGACTACCTCTATGACTTCCCTACAGGGGATTGGGCAAGCAACTGACCCACAGCAGAGCAGTGCGATCCTTGTTTGGAGAGATGAAGAAGGGCACTCTGGTCATTTTCAGCCATTTGTCTTGGATCATCTGCCAATTAATTTATGGGGTCGTGATATCATGGAAAAAATGGGAGTGTATATGTTTAGTCCTAGTGCTGCGGTCACTAAGCAGTTACTTGATCAAGGCCTCCTCCCCTTTAGGGGACTAGGCCGAGCAGCACAGGGGGAGCTAGAGCCACTCCAACCCCAGTCTCACCCTACGAGACAAGGATTAGGGTATTCTTTAACGGGGGCTGTTGTTTGTCCTGCCCCTCATGCTGATCCCATAAATTGGCTCTCGGAAGAACCGGTATGGGTCGAACAGTGGCCTCTTTCTCTAGAAAAGATCATTGCAGTTCAGCAGCTGGTACAGGAACAACTAGACTTGGGACATGTGGCCCCTTCTAACTCTCCATGGAATTCTCCAATTTTTGTTATAAAGAAAAAGTCAGGTAAATGGAGGCTGTTACAGGATCTGAGAAAGATAAATGCAACTATGGAACTGATGGGAGCCTTACAGCCCGGCTTGCCTTCCCCCATGGCAATCCCAAAGGATACTTATAAGATTATTATAGATTTGAAGGATTGTTTCTATACTATACCCCTGGCGCCTCAAGACTGTAAGCGCTTTGCCTTCAGCGTCCCCTCTGTTAATTTTAAAGAACCCATGAAGCGATATCATTGGCTTGTGCTCCCACAGGGCATGGCAAATAGCCCAACTTTATGTCAAAGTTTTGTAGCTAGAGCCATTTCTTCCACCCGTGAAAAATTCTCTTCTGTTTATATTGTTCATTATATGGACGACATCTTGTTGGCTTGTTCTGACCCTATCGTCGTACGACAAGCCTTTGGACAACTAAAGCAAGATCTGAGCCGCTTTGGCCTTATAATAGCAGCTGAAAAGGTTCAGGAACATCCCCCTTTTACGTATTTAGGCCATATATTAGGCCCACACTATTTTAAAAGCCAAAAAATACAATTAAAAACTTCACACTTAAGAACCCTTCATGATTTTCAGCAATTCTTAGGAGATATAAATTGGCTTCGTCCTTATCTAAAGCTGTCCACAGGAGAGTTAAAACCCCTCTTTGATCTCTTAAAAGGAGATACCAACCCTACATCCTTGCGCAATTTAAATCCCGACGCCGAGAGGGCCATCCAAATCGTAGAAAAGGCAATTTCCCAGCAACAAGTGAACTATTGTGACTACTCTAAACCATGGGGAGTTTACATTTTAGCTACTTCTCACTCCCCAACTGCTGTATTGTGGCAGGATGGCCCACTTTTATGGCTTTATCTACCATCAACACCTGGCAAAGTGCTGACCCCCTACTACGAATTGGTAGCTAATCTGATACATATGTGCCGAGTGGATTCCCGTAAATATTTAGGTCAGGAACCTCATTTTATCTGTGTCCCATATAATTCACAACAACAAGATTGGCTATTCGCCCATTGCGATTCTTGGGCCATTGCTTGGGCCAATTATACGGGAAAAATTTTGCATCACTACCCATCTAACAAACTCCTCCAATTTGCTACGTGTCATACGTTCCTATTTCCTTCCATAGTACGGGCCTCGCCTTTATCTTCTGCCGCTTTAGTATTTACAGACGGATCCTCTAATGGAACGGCTGCTTTGACCATTAATGGGAAAACTCAATCTTGGGTTACGGGTTTTACCTCCGCCCAAGAGGTAGAGTTAGAGGCTGTTTTACAAGCACTCGTCCTGTTACAAGATGAGCCCTTTAACTTATACTCAGACAGCCAATATGTAATTCGTGCTCTTCAAGTCATAGAAACTGTTCCCTTTATTGGAACTACTAACTCCAATATCCAGACCCAATTTCGCCAAGTACAAACTTTGCTTTGTTCTCGCAACCACCCCTGTTTTTTTGGCTTCATTCGAGCTCACACTAATCTTCCTGGCCCTTTAAGTGAGGGTAACGCAGTTACTGATTCTTCCACCAGAGTTTATTTAACTCAAGTTGAACTTGCTAAGCAGTCACATGCCATCCATCATCAAAACAGCCGAGCCTTGCGCCGACAGTTTAAATTATCTAGAGAAGCGGCACGTCAAATAGTTAAAACTTGCTCCAACTGTGTGCCCTTCTCACCAGCTCCTCATTTAGGTATAAATCCACGAGGACTGCTTTCTAATCACATTTGGCAGATGGATGTCACACATGTTCCATCATTTGGCCGATTAAAATATGTTCATGTTACTGTAGATACTTATTCTAATTTTATCCTAGCCACCCCCCTTGCTGGGGAAGCTACTAAACATTGTATTTCTCACTGCATTCGATGTTTTGCTGTGATGGGGATTCCCTCGCAAATAAAAACAGATAATGGCCCTGGCTATGTAGGCCAAGCATTTCAGTCCTTCTGCCATTCTTATAATATCACTCATATTACAGGCATTCCTTACAATCCTCAAGGTCAAGGCATCGTGGAGAGAGCTAATGGATTATTAAAACATCAAATTGCTAAAATACAGAAAGGAGAGTCGTATCCCGCTACTCCTGTGAATATACTTAATCATGCTTTATTTGTTTTAAATTTTTTGAATCTGGATTCAAATAATTTATCTGCTGCTCAGCGATTCTGGGAAAAAAGAGAGCAGCGTGCTTTTGCCTTAGTAAAATGGAAGGATCCCCTAACTGGTGCTTGGCACGGACCAGATCCTGTTCTAACCTGGGGTAGAGGGCATGTATGTGTTTTCTCACAGGAAGAAAATGATGCCCGCTGGCTGCCCGAACGCTATGTTCGGATTGTGGAGAGTGACAGTGGTCATCCAAGCAGCGACCCACTGGACCTTCACCCCCAACCCTCCAGTAATGCATCCAGTAATGCAGAAAAGACCTGAATTCATGTTTTTGTGTTAAGTGTAAAAGTCTCTGTTTCTTTGTCTTGTTCATGTTACATATTTTTTCTTGTCCAGTTTTGTCTTTGAAATTGGTACCAGTTTTAAATATGGATCCTTATGTTTTTTCTAAAGTTTTGTTTTGAACCTGGTTCTCACCTGCAAGAGTAAAATTATGTTACATATTTTTTCTTGTCCAGTTTTGTCTTTGAAATTGGTACCAGTTTTAAATATGGATCCTTATGTTTTTTCTAAAGTTTTCTTTTGAACCTGGTTCTCACCTGCAAGAGTAAAATTGGCAAAGCTCTCTTGACACAAACTTCCGGAAAATGAATGGCCAATATTAATTTTGTGCACTTTAAAATCTTTGAGTATGAATGTGTGTGAATGAGTGAGTGAACATGTTCAAGGTTTAATCAAGAAAATCATTTATGTTTGAATTATTGCATTGTTTTAAAGAGGGGGGAGAATGGAATGTTAGATCAAAAAAAATGTACTTGATGATTGTATGACAGCTCTTAAGTCCCATTAAGAAGGTCGAATCAGTAGATTGGAGAGAGAACTCCGAGATCATAAAGGGAGGCACTTGGAGCAGAGAAAAGAGCCTCAAGAACCTACTAGTAAGGTCCCAGAACAGCAGAGACTGATCACGTTGAAAACGACTGCAGCTTCTGAAGAATGAGGAATTGCCAGCACTTCAGATCCACCAACAGCCAATATCAAGCCAACTGCTGTTGTTTCTACTCCAAGTAAAGTGACAACTGAAGCTATGGTTGGGAACAAATCAACACCTATGGCCAGTAGCCGTCCAATGGTCACATCTGCAACAGTCACCAATCGAACAACTCCGCAGTTCTAAGCCCCAGATGGATGAATTCCCCCCCCCCGAGAGGAATCGCAGTCAAGGATGGGATAAGAGGGGACGCTCTCTGACCAACCTAAGACAGGGCCTTCAGCTTGATCTGAAGAAGTTCCCCATGACGGGTAAGGCAGAGTCAGCGATCCACCCAACTCAAGACAAGCAAGACCGCATCTTTTAAAAGACAGACGGGGGAGATGTTGGGGACCGACTGTGGGGTCAATGACCTTGGACCTGACCTTGGACCTACACAACTGTATACACAAGGAAGTAACTCTGATCAGGATGACTTTAAGCAAAGTCAATCAGTTCTTATCATGATGACTTTAAGCAATGTCAATCAGTTCTTATCATGATGACTTTAAGCAATGTTAATCCTTTCTCATTTATCCTATATGTGATTTGTTTACTATTTTGTATGAATGTAGCCTCTGGCAACTCCAAGTTTTAAGAAGAGTATTTAAGGTCGGAACTTAAAATAAACGAGACAGTCTTAGGCAGCAGTCTGGAGCTCACAGTCTTCTTGGACTGCTGACTTGGGCTGTAGTCCTCCCGAACTCCATCTGTTTGTCTCTCTTCTATTTTTTCCTAGTCCTTGCCCCTATTTCAGGAATCCCAATCCGCGAACCCTGGTTTGCTGCCGGCTGACCCCGGCAACCATAGATGAACATTTTCTCATATGCTTTTCTGCCATTTTAATCTCTTCTTCTGATAAGTCTCTCTTTAGTTCCCTTGCCCATTTAGTGAATGGTTTATTGGGTTTTCGGGGGATTAGTTTCTTGAGTTCCCTGTAGATACTGGATATTAAGCATTTGTCAGATGTATTGTTGGTGACTATCTTTTCCCAGTTGGTTGGCTGTCTCTCTACTTTTGCAACTATGTTTTTATCTGCAAAGAAACTTTTTATTTTTAGGTAGTCCCATTTATCGAGTCTCTCTCCAATCTGTTGTGACCCTGGGATTCTGTTCAGGAATCTTTTGCCTGTGCCTATGAGTTCCAGTGTCTCTCCTATTACAGACCTATCTCTCTAATGAACACAGACGCAAAACTCCTCAATAAAATATTTGCCAACAGAATCCAGAAACAAATTTAAAAAACCATACACTATGATCAAGTGGGCTTCATCCTACAGATGCAAGGCTGGTTTAACATTCGCAAATCAATCAGTGTAATACATCATATCAATAGATCTCTGGACACGGAGAAGGCATTTGACAAAATACAACATCCATTCATGTTGAAAGCACTAGAAAAAAATAGGAATAAGAGGTACATTCCTCAAAATAGTGAAAGCCATACATGAAAAACCTACAGCCAGTATTATACTAAATGGTGAAAGACTGGAACCATTCACCTTAAAATCAGGAACTAGACAGGGATGCCCACTCTCTCCACTTCTCTTCAATATAGTGCTGGAACCCTTAGCCAGAGCAATAAGGCAAGAAAAGGACATCAAAGGGATCCACATAGGGAAAGAAGAAATTAAACTATCCCTATTCGCAGATGACATGATCCTCTACTTGAGTGACCCAACAAACTCCACTCCCAGACTTCTAGAATTAATAAACTACTTTAGCAAAGTGGCAGGATACAAAATCAATCTTCTGAAGTCAGTAGCCTTCTTGTACACCAACAATACTCAGTGACTACTTTTACAACCAGTTAATTAGCATTTCAATATATTTTTAGTCACTATGACTATACAAAAGAATTTCTCCTCCATGTACAACAATCTTAAAGCATATGAAGAAGATTCTGTCCTCACACTTAATGCTTTGTTTTGTTTTCTTCTAAGGTCTTGTAACCAAAATTGCCAAGGCAATGAATTTTCTGTCTTACAAATTGAAATTTCTGTCTACAAAGATGGAGTCTCTATTTCCTTTCCATTTCTTTTCCCTATTTTCTTCCTTTTTAAAATTCTGCTTCCTGTCACCACTTGAAAATAAGTGAAGTTGGGTGGGGGGGAATAGTCAATAGCTGGTTAAAGACCACATAGCTAGTATTCAGCCAAGTGGAATTCTGGGTCAACACAAATCATCTCGTCCACAATTGTGTTATCATTCCAAGCTAGGGAAAAGAATTTCATCGTCATCTTATCCTTAAAATTCTTTCATTCCTCCAAATAATTTTTTAGAGTCTTCCAGTGCATTCTGAATAACATCCAAACTCCTTGCATTGTCTTTAGGGACCTGCATCATTGGATCCTTACACTTCATACAACCCATTGTATAGCAATGGCTTCACCTCCTTCTCTATTCGACAGATGTCAAGTCCAACAGATGCCCAGGCGAATATTTGAAAAATAAATGTATTGTCTGCATTGTAGTGGATCCCATCCCCAGACATTCCTGTTTCACCCCTACAGTTACTGAGTTTATATGGAATGAGTAAATGTGTATACTTTGTTTTTAGTTGTTGGTGTTTAGAGGGTTCAGTGATCTCATTCACTATTGTACAACAAAATCTGGCACACAGTAAGCCTTCAATAAACACTTACTGAGAGATATCCACAGTCAAGCTTCATGGACTCACCGCAATGCCATGTAGCATCTCTCTCAAGGCACGGAATGACTAGTCCATCTTGCAAACCACTCAGATGACTGTTAGCTAAATGTTGGGACTGAATAAAAGAAGTTTGGTCTGTTACATAAAATATCTCTGCCACACTTAAAGGAAGTAGAAAGCAGCTTTTTGACCTCTGTGGTAATCAGCATACACTGTGAAACAGGAGATTGGAATCTCCTTATCTACTCCTAGATGAGAATATTATGTTTCATTTACAGTTACAGCCATTTGGGCTGAAATATCATATTTTATGAGTAATAGCATCTGTAAGTAAGATAAAAGACACCGCAAAAGAAAATGAAAGCATTTAAAATACAACAATTACTGAAATAAAATCATCTGTAGGACATTTTTCTGACAAGTTCTCTTAGGTTTTATTAATTTCTGCTAAGAATATCACCATGCATCTTTTTTATTAGTGTTTGAATAGTGTCTGCATAATCCTTGCATTTATTCACTGGAGGCTGAACCATAATACCGCATGGATCTTAGTGGTTTTCCTGCTTTTGTCTAGGTTAATGCTTTGAAAAGGGAAATGATAAAGGGCAGATTAGAAAATAGTTTACGAAATCTGTACATGTATAAATTTTATAAGTAGAATGAGGAAATAAAGTACATAAGAATAGAAGTGTCAAATGATGACAGGTACATAACTTATTCAGAAATTCCAATATTTTGCAATATTTCCTTATATGTGTGAAGATATTTAAATTCTTTATGCTCTACTCAGAGTATTCTTGATTTAATAATGGATTCTTAGTGGACTCTTCTATTTAAATGCTAACTAATTATTTCCTTTCATCATCTTACAGGCTTGTCTATATTCTATTATCAACACCAGCAATGTCAAATAAAAGATAAGGTTTATGAGCCATGTACACTGTGATAAAATATTCTGAGCTGTCTAAGGCATTGTGGAGAGAAAATAATGGTAGTGTCTAGTTTTTATAAAGTAATACCATTTGACGAAGGCCACCAAAGTCATTTTAAACACTGAAAGCATAATGCTATTTTATCCTGATAAATAAGCAATTTAGCAAAATGTTTTAAAAAGGATTTATACTTACCTGCTTATACACATATAGGTAAAAATATACACTTGATATTTTTAAACTTAGAGTAACTAAATAACTCATGGAAGGAATAAAGTATTAAAATTTACCCTAATACTACAAATACTCACTATAAGTAATTCTCTCAAATGAATAAAAATAGTCCTTCATCCTTCTTATTAGTAGTTCAGGGGCTTGAACACAAGGGCTCATGCATACCAAGCAGACACACTTCTGCGTGGCTCTACCTTATTTTAGGAATCTTTGATCTTTGAAGTTTTAATAAGAAACCAGATAGAGTAGAATATGATAAATGTTTGCTTAAACTCAGATCTACTCAACCATTATGAGTTGGCAGTTTACTTATTGAGTAAGAAAAAAATACATTAAGGATTACAATAAGTAGTTGGTGATTTGGTAGTAACTAGATAACCAGGTGTTTACTACTCTGCCTGATCCAATTTCCAGTATTTTTCTCTACATAACATTTTATTTTAATTCATTACAAATGGATTGCATCACTAGTCTACTTTCCAGAAGTCTGCAAAAGTTTTCAGAAGAAAATATTAATTTTTAATAAGCATTTAAAGTATATCTGTTTTGAAATGAAACATAGAAATAGTTTCCCTTCCTTCAGTGTTTATATTTTAGAAGCAGTGTGAAGAGGTTAAAGGATGATAGCTTCTGTGTGTATCATGGATCCTTAGCTCTTTCTACTTCAGTCCCCCAAACTCCCCAAATCACTGGTCTCTGAAGGTTGCTGGGCTGATGAAAAGAATTCATGTCTGGCAGGTTCTCAGATGGTGATTGGCATGCAGTGAGAACTATTTTCTGAATGTTTGAGTCTATACACCTATGTTGAATTCTAACTCTAGAGTGTTGCTATCAGAAGTGGGGTGTTTGAGAGCTAGTTGAGAAGGGCCGCATTCCCACTGCGCAGTACTAGGTAGCTCCTCCCACTCAGGGAGGATGAAATGAGAATATACCTTCTATGAACCTGGAAAGGGTCTCTCCACAGACCTGAATTTTCAGGCACTTTCCTCTTGAGTCAGTAAAAAATGAAACACTGCACAATTCTATTATATTTAAAAATGATAAACATCTTCCAGATATTGACTCCAACTACACTTCCTGCTTGAATTTTTAGCCCCCTTTCCTTCCTCTACTGATAAGTCTTCTTAAATCATCGCTATCAGACTCATTCACATTTTCCCCACCATATATGTATAGTACAAGGGTGGAAGTTTTACACAAAGTCTGCTCAGGAGTTATTGTGTATATTCTGTTTAGTATGTACAACATGGCTATGTCTTCAACTATATTTCACACATAGTGCCCTGAAGAGCACTCTATACTCAGTAGATACTCAATAAATGGTTGTTAAACTTGGTTGAACCCGTGTGTGTGTGTGTGTGTGTGTGTGTGTGTGTGTGTGTGTGATAGATGCCCTAAGAAAAACATAAAATAAATGAATTACTTTTCTTCTTTTCATTGCAATATATAAATGCTCAGAGCTAGTGGGTATTTGCAAGTCTGCTTTAGAACTTAGGAAAGTCATCAATCTAAGAAAGATGAGGAAATGAATTTTAAATCACAACAGCCATATAGCTTTTATAAGGCCTCCTAGCAAAGCAATTATTGATGGCTCCATAACCCAGGTGCTTCTGTTATTATGAACAAAAGTCTGAGGTTGAGAAACAATGGGTAATCTTAACTTTAATATTGTACTGATATGCAATTCAGTGAAATATGCCATGATGGAAAGTTGATAGATCCAGGAATCATGTATGGGTATCATAATGCAAATAATTGGCTTTCTTTTTGAAGAACATCTGTTGAAACATCTGAAAGAAGTTGTTTATATGGCTGCCAAAATGCTGGAAAATATAGTAATTCCCCAAGGAGGTTAGAATTATCCAAGGAAAGAAAAGTATTTTTATGTAGTTCTGCTTTTGTCAAATCTTGTAGCTTCTTTAATATGGCACATAGGAAATGTTCAATACTCTGTATTGAATGAGTGTTGAATGAAAAGCAGAAACTCATTAAGCAGTTGTTGGATGAATCATTCTTTCTTTTTAGACATATACAACACATTTTTGGAAAATGGTATGGCCACAAAATTTTATCATGTCATATACCATTTTTATTTGGTATAAATTTAAGTAATGCTACTCTTATTCTGTCCATTATAGGATGCAATCAGAACATACATATGCATATATGAGAAAAAATATTACCCTTATACAAAATATATGAATAAAGCTAAATAAATATATAATCATAATATTTTCATTTCTTAATATGTTAGTTATTCATTATTATGAAACATGTAAAACTAGGATTGTGGGCTTACATAGTTGTGCTTGCTTCAATAAACAAAATAAAAAATTTAAATCCTGTTAATATCTATGCTATAGTAATAGTTCCTCTAAGAAGATTCCAACAACATTAAAAAGCACGAGAATGTTCTGTGACAGGAAGACGATGACTGGAGAACACGAAGATACCATTTCTCTCCATTATCCCTTCTTTGAATTTTCAGCAGCCCTCTTTTCCATTCTCCTGTGTGAGTGAGGGGACTGAGCTTCCAAAGGCTGCCCAGATTTCATGCTGTCAAGTTTTTGTACTGAAAGAGCATGTTAAATAATAAATGGAGTTTGAGTGTAACTAATAAACTGGAATTTTAAATAGCATCATGCTTTTGAAAATCAGCCTCCTTGTGAGGATGCTTCCTATGCAAATCCACAGGAAATAATAATGAATTAGTAATATAATTTATCTTCTTTTTGATGGTCACTGTGGTATATCTTGGAAGCCTCCAAATGAGTGCTCAAAGAAAATCTCAGCTTTGTCTTCTATCCTTGAATAGATATAATTGATGAGTTTATTTTTATATAGCCAGATTATATACATGCATACAGGATTATGTATTTAAAAACATATTACTAAGGGATTTTGAATGACATGGTAAAATACTTGTGATGTAATAAGGGGAAAAGAGTGAAATTCAAAACTGAATTCATGATTTTTGATCTGAGATTTCTTTTTTTGTATGTATACTAGTCCTGGGGCTTGTACTAAGTGCCTAGATACTGTTCTTGAGCATTTTTGTTTGAGGTTAGTGCTTTACCACTGGAGTCATGATTGCACTTCCATCTTTTTTGGTACTTAATTGGAGATAAGAGCCTCATGGATTTTCGTGCCTGGGCTGGCTTTGAACCAGGATCCTCCAACCTCTGCCTCCTGAGTAGCTAGGATTATAAATGTGAGCCACCATGCCTGCTAATCTGAGATTTCTTGATTTCAGGTCTCTGCCATTTACTCTGTTTGCAACCTTGATCAGCTACAAAGTTCAAATCCCGATTCAATAGTTCTTCTTAAGTATTGAAAGTGATCTTGGACAGACTATTTAGTTCTTTCTACCTCAGTACCCAAAGTAACAAAAGTATTGACCTTATAGAATTGTTGGGTTAAGTAAAAGAACATACTTCAAGTTCTCAGATGGTGACTGAACTAAATTGTTCATTACATTCACTTTGTTTACTAAATTGTTTTGTACCTCTGTTTAGCTAACTATATAAGAAGTAGCAAAATCATCTCAAAAGTGCTCTGAATATTAGCAAATATGCAAGCCATTATAGGATTACTTAATAATTACTAGTATAGAAAACAAATAATGACTTTTCATTATTGTTTATTCACAATGATTTCAAGCAAAAGACAATAGTCAAAATTTAATTTTCATTTGCTTCTGAATATGTTTATGAACAGTTCTCTTTTATTACCATTTTCAATGTGCATTATTTTATAATAAAGTTAAAAAACTAGATCTTTCTTAGACATGAATGGAGGGAAATTAAGATAGATGTTAAAATATGTTAAAACTTCTCAACTATTATACTATAGAATGAATGAAATGTTAAATAAGGTTATTTTGATGTATCAACAGTTTACACTTGCCGTATCTTAATTCGACATAAATTCTAATCTTGAACTTACATTTTAAAGTTTAAGCAATGAAATTTTACATTAGACATGAAGTCAAATGTTTATTATAATATCAATATTTTAATATGTTTTCTTCATTAACGAAACAAAACAACTCTCGAATCTGCCAATGTCCCAAAGGTGCCTTTCCCGTGTAAGCTTTAATTATCAACCACTTTGGTCTCTGATACAAACTGTGCAGACCTTTGAGTGTTCACATTACCGCCGCTTGATTACAAAAGGCCATGATTAATTTTACAGCAGACAAAGAGAGATGCCCTGATTACCAAGGAATGATTAAGGCGGAATGTCAGACATTGCACATTTAGAGGAGCCTTTGCCATCCGCAAAGGATAAGACTTTGAAAAGCTGCATCTTTGGAATCACGGGTCCTTCGTACTTGGTGCTCTGGAGATGTGGAGCCCGACTGCAGGAGGACCTGAGGTCTTGGAGGAGTTGCCTGGGTGAACGCTCCTCCCTGGGTGCAGGGTGGGCCCTGAGAGCCGCCGTAGTTCAAATTCTCGCGAGACCTTGCCAAACTCCCGCCCTTCCAGGCCCTGACCCTGTCGTTGGCCTGGGAGGTTTTCGGTGCCTCGGAGGCCACGTGGGCTTGGTTTTGGAAGACCTGAAGACGAGGACCGGGCTGCCAAAGGCCTCTGTTCTTACTTGCTACCAGGACAACACCACGGAGCGAAGCTGAGGCGTGGTCCCGGATACAGGCGGGAGTTGAACCTGTGGCGGGAAAAGCCCCAGGTCTGTGCGTGGTGGGGCGGGGGGGGGGGTGACCGGGCCCCAGTCACGCGTGGACCCCCCGGGGCTCTGAGCCGGCCCCTGCCCCCCGCAGCCCCCAGCTCCCCCTCCCAGAGCCAGGGGCGGGGCAGGAACGGGAGGCAGCGGCGTTGCTCTACGAGACTCCTTTCTTGTGCCTTCCAGGATCCTCAGACTCGGTTATAAAATATTTAACGGTCAGAAAAGGATCCGCAGAGCCTGGGCCCAAGATGAGCTTGGAATCCTTGTTCCAGCACATTATCTTCACCGAGCATAAGGCCGAGGAGAGTCGCCGGGTGATGCGAGAAGGTCAGGTGCTTCTTCTGCCTTTCACCTGGGACGTTGTGGGGGGGGGGGATGCAGAATGGGAGAAGCCCAGAAGGAATGATCTGAAGCCATTGAGGGTCGTTTGCTTTCCACACTGAAGGAAAGACATCTGGGCAGTGTCCCACCATATGTACCTACGTGGTAACTTGAGAAAGATGAGTTGTGTTTACACATGTAATTTGTATTACAGTAAGGTCAGAAATAACTAGATGTCGTGAAAACATCAAGCAGGCAACAGAGAAGCTGAGTGAAGAAAAAATCAAGTTGGAATCTAAGGTATGGCTGTATAAAGCATGCGTGTTATTTGTTGAAACAGTCTACCTTAATTTGGCTTTGTGGGGGGGATATTTTGCTGTTTGACGATTTGTTCCCCAACTGGAGAGCACAGGACTTTGGTGTTGTTCCATGCTGCCCAAAGGTATGTAAAATTCAATCAGAGCTACCTTCAGTTCTAAAATGAACTTGCTTTAAAGAAACGAGTTTAAGTAATGGAGAAATTCATTGTCCGTTCTGTGGGATGGTTAAGTTTTTATAAGAGCATAATGCTGTTGAAAGAATAATTGTTCAATAAGTAGTTAGTGAGGTATATAAATTTTGAATTATAAATAATTTAAGTGTGCTGTGTGGATGTAATGGATTGAATGTAACTCTCAAACGAGTCTCTGCCTTTAGTTTTCTAGTTCTCTACCAGTTTGTACATGTCTTTTATCTAAAACCATACTTTTCCCACTAGTATTTTTCTCTTTTCTGCAGCATTTGCAAAGTTCTATTAATTAAAATATGGAGAAATTAGTCCAATGGCTTCATGAAGAACTTTGAATAGTGGGTAGATTTTGGAGAAACAGTAGAAAACATTTGTAGCCCAGGCACATTGAGGTGAAATGTAGTCAAAAGCAGAGCGTTGATATCTAGGATTAGGTGAATTTTTTTCATGGTTTTTGATCATGTGATAAAAGAGGTTTTAGGAAGATCTCTCTCAACTCTGATTTGGAGTATGTTAACAAGTAGTAGATCACAGTGTGGATGGGAGAAATTATTTTAAAGTATATAGTACCTAATAATGAACTAAGTAAGCAGCACTGAATGGTTAGCCTGTTTGAACCATTTTATTTTCGTCAAATACATCTATTTCAGCTTATCATTATAAGGAAATTCAGTTTCTGTGAATAATCCAAAAGCCTTCACCTGGTGTGCTTCAGCTCCTTTTTCCATGTCTTGCTCATACATCACACGTGAAGCTCTCCTCTGATGTTTTTTTGTTTCTTGTTTTTTGTTGGTTGTGGTGCCTGACCTTTGATCATGGGTGCTGTCCCTGAGTTCTTCAGCTCAAGGCTAGCACTCTACCACTGTGAGCCACAGCCCCACCTCTCTTAGACATTATTTTAGTAAACAAAATATGTAGTGGCTTCCATTATGTTTTGTTGCATATTTAAGATTTTTTCCATATACATCTCTTATTCTTGTTATAGTTATTGCTTAGAATATAATATATATTAGTATAAATAATACTAGTATGGTAAGTATTTGTAGTATTTGCAGTATTTACTGTCTTTTTAATATAATTGACACATAGAAATTGTACATATAGATGGGTGTTATGTTTCTCTGAAAGTTATATTTTGTGATAAGCATTTTCTCATTTATCGTTTCGTTGTGGTAAAAATATTACCAACCTCTTCTTAGAGCTCTTTTGAAATATATAGTACGTGATAGTTATTTACATCTCCAGTTTTTTTTTGTCTAACTCCAGCTAAATAAGCATTGATCAATCTTTATCCACTCTTCTCTCCCTACTGAGAGAGACTGCTATCTTTTAAAATAGTGTCTGGAACTATTATTCCATAAATCTTCCAATTTTGCCTCTGATTTGAAGACAAACTACCTCATACTAACAGTGTTAAAAGCTGGTGATTGGAGCCAGGAGTTTGGCCTAGTGATAGAGTGCTTGCCTAGCATGCACAAAGATCCGGGTCTGATTCCTTAGTACCATGTACATAGAAAAAGCCAGAAGAGGTGCTGTGGCTCAAGTGCTAGAGCTCTAGCCTTGAGAAAACCCAAGGACAGTGCTCAGGTCCTGAGCCCAAGCCCAGGACTGGCAAGAACAACAACAAAAAGAACTGGTGACCTGGGCCACACACATAGAATGACATGATCTAACTTTTCTTTGAGAAATAATTAGGATATTGTCATTTCTGGTAATTAGAAACTAAAAGAAGCAATAAACAGTATGTACATAAATATATAAATAGGCCATACTTAATGAATACTTGCATGCTGAGTACCATTCTGGATTCTTTATCTACATGAACTTTTAATTCTAACAGGGATCCTATACTAAGCAACCGTCATCAGCCCTTTTTATAGTGAGGAAAAGAGAAGGTTAAATGACTTGTCTATGATATTTTAGTTTTAAACCAACTAAACTACCATAATGAAAATAATAATTTATTAAAACTGATTTCTTGAGCTCATTTTAAGCATTTTGTTTTTTATGACATGTAATAATATATGCAAATATTGCACCTAGAGCAATATTTTATAAAGGTCGCTTATGTAAGTTTTTGAATAAGATGCAGTTTTTCTGGGTTGGTGAAGATATTGACCTGACAGATAGTAACTGCTTATTTGGTTTTTTTTTTAATGAAAGGTTTGCACTCTTTGTAATATTTTCTTTGTAAAAAGTGTTTGCTTTGTAATATTTTCTTTGATAATAGCCTATTTTGCCCAAAGATGGAAATTTAATTTGTTGACATATCACACACATAATGAAAATGTTGATTCATTTGTTTGCATTAAAGAAGAACATTCCTAACATTGCTTGGAAACATTTGTTGAAATTACTAATTAATATAGGCTTATAAATGTGCATTGCTTTTTAATCAGCTCATATACATGGGTAATAATGCAATTGTTTTATGCTAATAAAATTAACATATGAAGGGCACAGTTCATACAATACTACTTTGTAATTGAAATCATTTGATTTATAACTACAGTCAAGATGGTGTGTGTATAAAGATTTTAAAAGTAGAACTACAATTATAATGTAGATGACTAATGGGAAGAACAAAAGTAATCATAAATTGATTTCTTGTTTCTTTTATTCCTAGAGTTAATTATGTCTGTCAATAATGATGAAAATATATTTACTTGACTAGTTGACATGGCATTTATTGACCCATTTATCAAACAGAAGTAGGATAAAGAAAAAGTAGACCATAATTTGAATAGGATAATCTGTTACATAGTGCTATCACACAGTCATATATTCAGAAGATATTTTGAACATTTATTTTGGAAGTTGCTGTGGTCCAAAAATGAACTTAGGAAGTACAGTGTTCTTTTTTTTTTCTGTTCTGTAAAACCCAGGTAGCATGTAATTAGAACTTGAATGATAGCATTTGCCTTTCAGGGCTCAATGAGTCCTTTAAAATAAATGGTTGCAGAAGTCTCAGATTATATAGTAAGAGTACTTTGTGAATTGGACAGCTACAGTATGCCTGGTTAGGTTTGGTAATACAAAAAAAACCCCGGAAAGATGAGAACAGATCTTGGATTTGCAACTAATGCCTAACCAGTAGCACACCTATAGCTTCTAGTAGCCAAGGAAAAATTTTACCTTGTTAATGACAGCAAACTAAAAGCAATGACTCATAGAACTATTGTAGTTTCTTATAAGTGTCTGGAAGGTTTTCTTCAAAACTGGATATTTTGTTATAAATTGGGCATTTAATTTTTATCCTTGTACTATGTAAAGTCTGATATAATTCATACTCCCTTAAGACAGAGAAAATGGAGGACAATATAAGACTATGAGCCTCTGGCTCATGCCTATAATCCTAGCTACTCAGGAAACTGAGATCTGAGGATCATGGTTTAAAGCCAGCTGGGGCAGGAAAGTTCACAAGATTCTTATCTCTAATTAGCCATCAGTAAAATGACAGTAGTTTCTGACTCCAAGTGATAGAATTCTAGTCATAGTGAGAAAGGGTCGAGGACAGCACTCAGTCCCTGAGTTCAAACTTCACTATGGGCAAAACAAAAAGGCTTCTCTCATATAAATTTACATTGTTTTAGGGGAAGGATTCGAATTTTGCTACATGAAATCTGGGAGTATATTTTAACAGTACATTATTTTACATTGAGTGTTAGTTGAATTTCATTACTAAAGTAGATTAGTACAGTGGATGACTGTCCTTGTGTACCCCAAATATTACTTAACAGTTCTCAGGTTCACATACTTTTTTTTTTTTCAAAAATAGGGACAAGGATGTTGCTAGAAGATATCTCGGAAAAGTCAAGGACCTCCATTTCCTAGACTCTTGGCAGATAGATAAATTTTCTCTTCCATCTTGTTTGTATCAATTGTGACTTAAGAATGCCTCTGAACCATTAACTCTGGTCTTTCAAATTCAGTAGGCTATACAGAGATGGTTCCCTTTCCCCCAAACAGTATGATTTGTTATCAAAGATAGGAAGAATGTATGTGAGGTAGACGATCTGCCTACAGAAAAGATTTTTGTGATTAAAATAAGAATGTTTTTAGAGTGCCTGTGGATGGTTCAGATGTTTCAGCTCCATTCCTGATAATGTTTTTTTTTATCATTTACTCAGCATAATTTATCACATATGGTAGAATATAATGCAAGATTTTCCTCTAAACCCTCATTTAGGAAAGAGTTCTTTTATGTTGGGGGTCCTTGAAAAGCTTTGCAAATCATGAAATGTACTGTAAATTCTCTCACTTTGGATAAAACATTAGTAGTTTTAGATGCTTAGAGAGATCTTCTGATCGAATTGAAAGGAGGAAGACAAAGACATTTAATGGGCTTTGTTATCATTCTTGGAAATACGACCTCAGAATTTCAAGTGTTAGTTGTCACTTAATGATGCTTAAAAATAATTAACAAATCTCTAAAACATAATGTGATTAAAAGCAAACTATGGAAGTTGCCTAAGTATAATGCCATTTAAATTATGCAAAGCAAAAGGGTATCTTGTAAGGAGTATATAAATATTGGAAAAGCATAATGACATGCATGAGGATGATAGATAGCACATCAAGATAGTGATTATCTCTCTTAGGGGCGGAAGATAGCTGTAATCAGAGAAGGGTATATAGGGCATTTAAGCTTGGAGGTAAAGCTTTATCCTTAAGCTGGAGGTGGGGACACAACCTCTAGGTCACTGTACAAAAAAATAGAACTACACTTGAAGTTTTTCAAGGTAGTGATTTGTAGGTTGTGCTGCAATTACTAATTCCAGACTATTTTAATCACCCTCAAAAGAAATCTTAGAGTCACCCCACCAACCCACTCCCAATTCCCCCAGCCCCAAGCCACAGTGGATCCAGTGTTTATCTTTAGACATTTCAGATAAATAGAATTGTGCAAACATGGTAGTTTATTTTGTTGATCAGGTTTTCAAGATTCATCTAAGTTGTTTCAGTTATCAGTACTTCATTTGTTTCTGACATATGAAAATATTGTATGTATATGGTACATGTATGTTATATAGACATAATTTATATGTAAGTACATGTAATACAATAACATATATTAATAATGTATGTGTTATATATGTATAAATAGACATAAACACAAATATATCAGGTCCATGTGTCATTTTTCGGTTGACCATTTCTACATTTTATTTCTTTTGAAAACTGCTGCTCTGAATATTCATGTACAAGTATTTGTTTGAACATAGTTTTAAACCTCTTGAGTATTCCATGTGAGAATGAAACTTATACATTAGATAATAACTGGGTATATTTATTTTAAATTTATTTTAAATGTGATGTACAGAGGGATTACAGTTACATAAGTCAGATAATGAGTACCTTTCTTTTTGAACAGTGTCAGTCCCCCCTTATTTTCTACCAGTTTTTCCCTGCTGACACCTTTCCCCCCATGCTGTAAAGTTTATTTCCAACACAGTATCTGTAGAATTGGTTCACCTGTTTCTGTGCTTTGCCTTTCCTTCACCAACTCAGATAAACTTACATACAAGACAAAGATAAATTTATATGCAAGACAAATAAAAAGCATCAATAAAAGAGAATAAACCAAAGGAAAGAAAAAGAACTGAAAACAGTACAATAAAAAAACCTCTTGTTTTCATATCTTGGAGTTCATTTCAATAAACATGATTTTATATAATCATATGCACATAGATATTGTACCCTTGTGATTATCCTTTTCTAAGTATTTCCTCCTTGGTTCTTATTGTGTGAATGTGTAGAATGCTGTTTAATTAATCATGTCCAAATGTAATTACTTCTCTTTTACTATCAACTCTGGGTTTATCTTGCTGAGAAAATGCCAAACTATCTGAATGTATCAACTATTCTTTCAGGGTCTTTGTACTGACTCTGTCATCTGTCTAAAATGTGTCTCCTCTCTGCTACTACTGTGACATAGATATTTACTTCACTTGGTTCAGGTACTGGGAACCAAACATCCTGCTGGACTTTGAATTCATGCCAGGAAATCCCCAAGCAGATCCTCATGGTTGGTTACCCTCAAGCAGCTACTGGGTTGCCACCTTAGAGTATTGGTTCTCAATGTGTGATCTGCAGATTTAAAGAAGTCAGGTCCCAAGGTATTTTCGGACTAGATCGGGTGCATTCAGGGTGGTATGGCCTTAGACTCCCAAGGTATTTTCAAAGATTCTGTGAGGTCACATTGTTTTTCTAATGGTAAAAAGATATCGTTATTTTCACTATGCTATTATTTCCCTGGTGGTACAAAAGCAATGATGAATAAAATGATTATCATCTTAACACAAATGAAGGCAGTAGAACCAAACTATGCTAGTAGTCTATTTTTTCACTGCTGTATGCTCCCCATACCATAGTAAGATAATACAAACTGCCAATTCTTTTTATGGGTAAAGTATAAAAAATATAACTTTTGCATCTAACCCTTGAGTCTATGCATTTTCAATATTGTATGTGTTGACATGGAAGTTCACTTACTGAACTACTTGTGCATTTCAGAGCACTTGGGGAATACTTAGGGAGGACTCACGTCTGATGTGCAGTGGCAGTTTTCCTAGAAAACTATTTTTACTTGGATAATTAACAGACAAATTGTAGTTATTTAGACTTGGGTATTTGGCAGAATTTTCTCAGAAATGAAGTTAGCCTAGTAATTCAAGGTTGGCATCTAGTTTTATTATCATTTTGCTGGTAATAATTCACTGTTTCAAACAAAAATTAGAACTTTGATAGACCCATATAGGCCACTAAAGGCTTGAAAACTTCCCAGTAGTTTACTGATTTTCTAATCAGCTTTGTAGTGACATTAGTGAATATGTTATTTTTAATATTATGATATGAAATGTATCAGCATTTGGAGGCTTTCTACAGCTAATGAGGCATGGACTAGTACATAGTGTTACAGAACTGCATGGATAAAATATATAAACTCAAATCATACAATGGACTAATAGAGCTTACTGTAACATACTGAAAAGTTCATTGAAATAGGTCCAGGTTCAAAATTTCAGTTATTCATTAATATTTTTTAATTTTGCTATAGTATAAAAGAGGAACATACACAGTTACAGTTATTTGAAAATACTATAAATGCTTCTATTTGCAGTTGCATATTTGTGTATTCTATATTCTCCAACCAAAATATAGTTAAAACATTGAACAGTAGCAAATATGAGATCAGCTGTCTTCAGTTAATCCAACATTAGTGGTGATTTTGACATAAAATTAGCTTATTATTGTAATTAAATAAGTGAAATGTTTAAATTTTTCCATTTTGAATATTTGATTCAGAAAATACTATTTGATGAAATTTACAAACAAAATCCTTTATTATTATTATTATTTTAGATTCATTTAAAATTTATGATCAAAGGACTCTTTTTCTGGCCATTATGCTGTTTCTTTCACACACACCCTTTATTAGGTGCTAGGTGTTTTTTAAATCATGTATTTTAATTTTTTATTGATCATAGAGCTTATCTTTCCTGACAGTTCTACACATTCCCTTGACAGAAAAGATGTCCCTAAGAAGCAGTTTTATCCCTGCCACTAAGGCCTTTCAAGTGTGCCTGTTGAGGTCAGCCTTATTGTTGATATCCATGCTCAGAATTTTTATAGTTGAGGAATAAGAGATACTTAAACATCCATGAGCAATTCTGGCTTGGGGCTCCAGTTTACTCATATTACTCTTCCATTTCTGGCTGAATGAATGGGATGCAGTTTACTAAATGACACCTCCCTAGACCAATGGGTAGAGTTTTGTTTTTCTAGTTCTATAGCTTCTATAGACACTCTGGGATATGCCAATAGACTGATTTTTTTTTATATTTTTTGTTGTAATTAATAAAAGGGTTACATGATATTTGCCAGATAGAAGGTGCATTAATTCACATACATTGATACCCTTTCACATGTCTTGGAACCCATTACCCTCCCCCCCCCCCCCCCCCCCGGTCTTGGTTTTCCCCCCTTCCCCTTCCCTATCAAACAGATTTTTTTTTAAAACTATGCAGTGAGCTCGTTTCAGCTCCCTACAGCCTTAACTATTGATCAGATGTCATTAGCCCCTAATGCCTGCCTTTCTGAGCAATATTTCTGTGGGTTTGAATTTTAATTAGTCTTATTGTTATCTCTTTGTTTCTGGAATGAACCTTTTCTTCTTGTTGTTTGGATTAAATGGGTTAAAACAATATATATGATCATATTTTATTCAGGATTTCTCTATATTTGTAGGCTTTTTACAAAGTTATTTATATTGCCATATTAACAATATTACTTTACAAACATTTCTTTTTCTTGAGTTCGTATTTTTAATTTAGATTTTGGTGAACTGTATAATTGTTCAAGGAATTTTTTAAAAATAATCAAATGATAGCTTTCTAAGTCATTAATATCTGAATTTTATTTCTATTATCTTCATATACATTTGTCTGTATACAGAATATTGAGTCAGATCTGTTTTTAGAAAATTAAAAAATTTTGTTCAGTTTTCTCTGATTGCTCTTTTTAAATCTACAATTTCAGGTTTTTGCATGGATGTACCTATTCTATCTGGAGCAAGGACTAACCTCCCATTTTAACCTGATGTTAAAATTATATTCTGATTTTTTTCAAGTAGTTCTACTTACATAGTTCAGTTCTCTGTGTTTTCTGAATATTCGTCTTCTGTTATTTGATTGCTGATCCTTGGTAATCTTGAGAGTTTTTTTTTTAATACCTCCTATTGCCAGTTCCACCTCCTACCAATTCCACCTTATTGTTTAATGTTTTCTGCAAATTTAAATTTTAAGTTGCCTTTTTCATATTTTAAAACTTTTTCTGGCTTCCTTTTCATTTCAGCATTTATTTTTTTCCTCTTAATACCCTTACTTGGTCATTTTTTCAGATAATCTTTTATTATCTTCTTGTGAACATCAAGCCATTGATTCACACATATTTTTTGACATAATAGTAAAATATTACAGTGACATTCTGCTCTTTTTGAAATCTATCTAAAAATGTATTTAATTTTTTGTTGGTCATAGGACTTGAACTCTGATCCTGGACTGTCCTGAGTTCTTTCGCTCAAGACTATTGCTCTACCACATGAGCCACAGTGCTACTTCTGGCTTTTGGTGGTTCATTAGAGATAGGAGTCTCACGGACTTTAATGCCCAGACTTACTTCCAACCGTGATCCTCAATCCTCAGCCTCCTGATTAGCTAGAATTACAAGTGTGAGCCACTGGTGCCTGGCTAATAATTCTTTTTTTTTTTTTGAGAATTCTTTTTCTCTGCAGTGAGCTTTTGTATGGCAAAGGACATAGCTAGTAAACTAAGTAGGAAGCCTGCAGAGTGGGAGAAGATCTTCACCAACCGTACAACTAGCAAAGGCCTCATATCTAAAATATATCAACAGCTCACAAAATGGAATCAATCCCAAACTAATCTCCAAAGTAACAACCATCCCATTAAAAGATGGGCCAAAGACTTAAAGAGAGTCTTCTCTGAAGAAGAAACAAAAATGGCCTATAGACACATGAAGAAATGCTCAATATCTCTGGTCATAAAAGAAATGCAAATCAAAACAACTCTAAGATTCCACCTCAATCCAGTTAGAATGGCCAGGATCAGGAAAACTAATAACAACAGATGCTGGAGGGGATGTGGCCAGGAGGGATCAGGACTACACTGTTGGTGGGAGTGCAAACTCGTTCAACCACTATGGAAAGCAGTATGGCGGTTCCTCAAAAGACTAAACATAGAACTCCCCTATGACCCAGCAATTCCACTACTTGGCATTTACCAAATTATCCAGAAACAAGGACATACTAAATCCACCAGCACAACAATGTTCATTGCAGCACTATTTACCATAGCAAAGATATGGAACCAACCTAGATGTCCCTCAGTTGATGAGTGGATCAACAAGATGTGTGGTATTTGTACACAATGGAATTCTATGCTGCTGTCAGAAAGAATGACATTGCCCCATTTGTTAGGAAATGGAAAGACTTAGAAAAAATCATATTAAGTGAAGTAAGCCAGACTCAAAGGAACATAGGCTCAATGGTTTCCCTCATTCATCATAATCAGTAGAAACCTTGGGCTCTCCTAGCAGAGATTTGCAATAGAGCAAAACCTTGATACAAAAGGCCATATAGTAGGATTCTAAATGAAAGGATCTCTAGGATATAGAAACATAAGCCATATAATGAATGATTGTTGTTCTTAAGGTACTATGTTATCTCTCATTTCTTTTGCTGTCCCTTGGTTATCTCATATTGTTACAGTATCTCACTTTGTTACCTGATATATCAGATATATTTGTATTTGGTTATTTGAAATTGGATAGGGAACGGGGGAAAACAAGATGAGGGGTGGGGGTGGGGGGAGGGAAATGGGGACCAAGACATGTGAAAGGGTATCAATGTATGGGAATTAATGCACCATCTGTCTGGAAAATGTCATGTAACCCTTCTATTAATTACAATAAAAAATATATGAAAAAAAGAAAACATACAGTAGACTGGTCCAAGATTGGTAAAATTTTTTCACATCTAATTTATATGAGAATACTAACACTAAAACAATAAATAATTTTTCCATGAAAAAAAAAGAATTCTTTTTCTCTTCTTTCAAACCTCTTTTCCCTGGCATTGGGTTCATGTTATTACTCTGAAAGCTCTGTTTAGACTCACCATTTGCCACCGGATGAAATAACATGTTCTTTGACTTGTTCTTGTTTTCTTGATTTTTTAAGAATTGTCTTCTCATACTTAAAGCTGGTTGAGTTGATGTGATCCCAACTAATTTCTAGAATTCTTGTGGTTTACTTTATTTAACTTGTGAGGAGAATCACTTTTTTTCCTGCTCATGTTTTTTCTTTATGAGGAGAAAGTATATTTCACAGAATCAGTGATATTGTATAGTTCTATTTACCTAGAAAACCTTTCCTTCTGCATTACATTGACAGAATAGGTTCATAAGGTCATAGGCAAGGCACTGTTACCAAGGGGTCAAGTAACAAAGAAGCCATCTTGTTTCAGGCATCTTTCCAGAGGTTTTCAGATTAAGTAATACTGTCATAGAATTTCTTGGATTATCAGTGTTTGCTCAATGTTCTTTCCCTAACAAATTAATACCTAGCTGACACTGACAGGTTCTCAGGAATGGGAGTTGTAATGAAGGTGTTCTTTCTGTAAAGTGTAGATCTAGGTGTTCTTTCTGAAAAGGACAGATTTAGGTTGTAGAAACTTTTGAACACCAGATGAGTACAAAAACTAAAGGAAAACATAAAAGCAAAACTGTATGCGCAACCTATAATCCTAAAACTACTGGGTACAATTTCTCCTATTTTTACATTGTTTTGTTTGTCATGTCTTATGACTTGTTATTGCCTGAATTCATGTCTCAAGGTAAATCGAAAGCCTGATTTTCAAGCACAGTCTTGTCTGGAGTGAAATTCTAATCAGTTTTTTCCTGAAAAAGAGAAAAGAGGAAGTAAAGGGAGAAATATAACCATCACATTGAGGAAAATAGGTAAAATTCTTATGCTAAAGTAGGCTTTAAAAATATTATGAGCTCTTGTTCTCTTTGTTAGGAGTCTTTCTTACTTCCCTGTGGGAAAGAGTGGGTTGTGTTTCTGGAAACTTCTGAAGACCTTCTACCAGTATCTTTACTGAACATAAAGATTTTATTCCAAATTAAAGTAATTCTATTATCTTAATTTCATATAAGCAATGCATGTTTATTAAAATACATTAGTCTGAAAATGGGAAGCATTCAGAATGAAAATTACTCCACTGTGAAGTTAACATTTTAGTAGATTTTCTTTAAAACTTAAAATGTGTATATATATTTTAAAATAATTTTTGTCATATCTTTGATAATATATGATTTTTATATCTTATGTATTTCAGTAAATTTATATCTAAGTTCCTACTGTTCATATCATTGTGATGACAGTCTATATATGTAATTGTACATGCGTCCAAGTGTTTTTGGGAGTAAGTCTTACAAATCTAATAGATATGCCAATGAGCATGTACTTCTCAGTTTTTGATAATTTTGAAGTTGTCCTAAAGAAAGATTATTCCAGTTTGCATTTTGCAGATGTTGCAGACCACTCATATATATGTTAATGTGCATATTCATGTATACATATTTAAATTCTGGGATGGTACCCTTTACTTAGGCTTCTATGTTCAGTTGTCAATCTACCACTTGAGCTACATTTCCAGCTTGGGTTTTTGGCAGGAAAAAGGGCAAAGTTTTGTGAGCTTTTTTGCCTTAGCTTTTTGAACTGTGATCTTCTGAATCTCAGCCTCCTAAGGAGCTAGAGTTCCAAAGGCAAGCCATTGACTTCTTTTTATGCTTTTAGTTTGATTTTTAGGTTAACTTACACTATTATTCCATTTATTTGTATTTGCTTCATCTGTTTATCCCTTTTTGTCTTTTCTTATTGACTTGGGGCATTTATATCTCACCTATTACCCTCGATACCATTTGTGACGAGTTGAATTATTTGTATCTTGAGTTTATATGGATTTCTTTTTTTGAAATCAGGTCTTACTTTTTAGCACAGGTTGGCCTTAAACTTATGTCTCAGAATGCCTTGTGACATCTTAGTGTGAGGATTACAGACATATATCACCATTCCTAGCTATGTCATAGTTTTCTAGGAAAAGATTATAATTATTTTACGTGTTAGAATCTTTTTTCATATATTTTTTATTGTAATTAATAGAAGAGTTACATTATATTCACCAGATAGAAGGTGCATTAATTCACATACATTGATACCCTTTCTCATGTCTTGGTCTCCATTTCCCTCCCCCCTCCCACCATCCCTCATGGTGCTTTTCCCCCTTCCCTATCCAATTTCAAATAACGAAATACAAACATATCCAATATATCAGATAACCAAGTGAGATACTGTAACAATATGAGATAACCAAGGAACAGCAAAAGAGATGAGAGATAACATAGTACATTAAGGACAACAATCACTCATTATATGGCTTTTGTTTCTGTATCCTAAAGGTCCTTTCTTTCTTTTTTTTTTTTTTTTGGCCCCCTTCTCTTTCTTTCTGGCCCTGCTCGCTCCGGCCCCGCTCGCTCTGGCCCCGCTCGCTCTGGCCTTGCTGGCTCTGGCTCGGCTCGCTCCCGCACGCTCCGGCCCTGCTCGCTCCGGCCCCGCTCGCTCCGGCCACCACTCGGTTGGGCTCTGCTTGCTTGCTTTCGCTCTCTGTGGCTTGTTGCAGTCTCGTCTCTGGCACTTCCGGCTTGGTTGTGTCTCGTCTCTGCCACTTCCGGCTTGGTTGTGTATGTGGGATACCGAGGATTCGAACCCGGGTCCTTGTGCATGCTAGGCAAGCACTTTAACCGCTAGGCCAAACTCCCGGGCCCTAAAGGTCCTTTCATTTAGCGTCATACTATATGGCCTTAGGTATCTAGGTTTTGCTCTATTGCAAATCTCTGCTAGGAGAGCCCAAGGTTTCTACTGATTATGACGAATGAGGGAAACCATTGAGCCTAAGTTCCTTTGAGTCTGGCTTACTTCACTTAATATGATTTTTTCTAAGTCTTTTCCATTTCCTTATATATGGGGCAATGTCTTTCTTTCTGACAGCAGCATAGAATTCAATTGTGTATAAATACCACATCTTGTTGATCCACTCATCAACTGAGGGACATCTAGGTTGGTTCCATATCTTTGCTATGGTAAATAGTGCTGCAGTGAACATGATTGTGCTAGTGGATTTAGTATGCCCTTGTTTCTGGATGGTTGGGTAAATGCCAAATAGTGGAATTGCTGGGTCATAGGGGAGCACTATTTTTAGTCTTTTGAGGAACCACCATATTGCTTTCCATAGTGGTTGAATGAGTTTGCAGTCCCACCAACAGTGTAGTAGTGATCCCTCCTGGCCACATCCCCTCCAGCATCTGTTGTTATTTGATTTCTTGATAATGGCCATTCTAACTGGAATGAGGTGGAATCTTAGAGTTGTTTTGATTTGCATTTCTTTTATGACCAGAGATATTGAGCATTTCTTCATGTGTCTATAGGCCATTTTTGTTTCTTCTTCAGAGAAGACTCTCTTTAAGTCTTTGGCCCATCTTTTAATGGGATGGTTGTTACTTTGGAGATTAGTTTGGGATTGATTCCATTTTGTGAGCTGTTGATATATTTTAGATATGAGGCCTTTGCTAGTTGTACGGTTGGTGAAGATCTTCTCCCACTCTGTAGGCTTCCTACTTAGTTTACTAGCTATGTCCTTTGCCATACAAAAGCTCTGTGGTTTAATGTAGTCCCACTTATCCAACCTTTCTCTGATTTGTTGTGATTCTTGGTTCTTCTTAAGAAAGTTTCGACCTGTGCCAATGAGACCTAGTGTATTTTCTATTCCTTCTTGTAAAGTTTTCAGTGTGTCGGCTTTTCCCTCAAGGTCTTTGATCTACAGTTTAATTTGTTTGCTTCTGAATTCATTCTCTGTTTGAGAAAGTTTGTCCTACTGTGATTCCACGTCATATCCTGTCTATTAGAATGGAGAATCTGAAGAACAAGATTTTCAGGCAAAAAAAAGGAACTAAAGGCTTGAAAAAGGAGTATGCATGGTGTGTTTGAGGAACGTCTGAGAAGCCCATGGGTTGGAGAAGGAAGTAAGGAAAGACTGATAGGAAACATGTTTGGAATGGTGATTAATGTTACAAGTTATACAAAGATTTAAAATTCATCATAAGGGATAGAACTTCCTAATACTGAACCTTCCTTGTTGATTGTATCAGCAGAATTCCTGTGTCATAATGAGGTATTCTTTAAATACTGATTTAAAAAAATACAAGTCTGTTTTTTAGAAATTGTTAACATCTGCTATGGATAGAATATTCATTGATGTGGCCTAGTGTTTACAGTGTCTTCTGTCATATATGTTATAATCATATTTGTTTCCTTTATTGTGATTTTAGAAGTGTGAAATCTTTTATACAGCTCCCTTTGTGCTTTTTTATCTAAAGTGTCCCATTATGCTACTGCACAGAGCATTTAATCAGCAAAATGTCACTTCTTCAAGGAAGAAATTATTTTTAACAGCAGTAGCCACAACAAAGACTAGCTCTACATTTTGCTTACTTGGACCTAAACATTAATTTTAAATCCTCAGTCATTTTCAATTTTTTAAAATTCTTCTGGTAGAAAAATACCTAAAGGCACCCAAGCAGTAAAAGTAGTGAAAAGTCACAAATCATAGCTTTATTGAAAACTGACCTCACTGGCCAGATAAGTCAGCACTGGGAAAACTATAAGCTGTGTTAAAAAAAAGAATCAAATATCCCAAGAGGAAAAACAAGGAAAGGGGGAAAAATCTTTATTGCTGAGAAAAGCAGAATTAAACACTGCTATAAATTAAACTTTTCCAAAACGGCAGTATTTTCTGACAGATTTTGGCCATTTGATTTCTAGAACACACTTTAAGGCTTCAGGTAAACATTTTCATTTCTAGTCAGAAGACAAAGAAAGATGAGGAAGAAATTTTTATGCCTGTCATTAGAAACTTTCTGCCCTTTTTTCTTTCCATTGTTTGTAGCCTCTGAGATTGTTTGGACAATTTAGTATACAGTCAATAGCTGAAGTTTCTGTTTAGTACAAATTTAATGGTTCAAGCTCCCATAGGTGTTTTAGTGCCTCAGTACAGACTTGATTCAAATAGATGTGTTTCAGAATAGTTTTTATGGTACAATTTAGTATTTCTTGTGCCATTATGATTGTCACCCATCACTTTTGTAACAGAAGGAAGAAGTTTCTAATGGCTATTTATTCTGTGAAATGTTGATCCTATCAGTATATTCAGAGCACTATTTTGAATATTTACTTAATACTTACATATTCAGGAGGTCTGATTTTCAAACACAGGAGCATTAAAAATTCCTTAAGTGAATTGAAATAATGGAAAGAATAAAAAGAATAATACAGATTCCTGTGGTAAAATGACAGGTTAGCAGCTTCTTCCATTTTACTCCTTGAGTTGGAAGAAGAGTCATTAAAGGGAAGACTATATTCCAAGGAGAGAAAGAAAAGGCATTAAGAATTATGGAAGAAGTGTAAGGACAGCTGAAAAAATGTGAGAAACAAAAGGCTTTGTGGACAAATGTAGGAAACAGTCTGCAGTGCCAACTCTTTCTAAAGGCAAATCAAAGCTACAACCATAACAAGCCAGGGCAACATCAGTAGTAACAGACTGGCAGCCCTAGCCACAGGATACATCTATAGTTTTGGAAGGCCTTCAGTCAATTACAGGGATTTGGTGAGGCAGTGATTCTTCCTGCACAGCAGACCAGCATTAGAGAAGAAATCCACTTTGTTATTCCCAACATCTGAATGCTATGGTCCAGTACTATTTTGAGAGGATTTTTGTCTGAGACTTGAGATTCTTTGAGGACCTGAAAACAAGGAACAGTTGTACTTCAGGGTGTAGAGGGATTCCTTCTACAGCATCTGGGTGGAAAATGGCTAAGAGAACCAGTGATAGGAAAAGGAGGGTCAGACACAGACCTGCTGAGAAGTTTAAGCAGCAACAACATCAGGTTGTGAATGACAGTCGGTTGATGGGTCTGCCCTCTGTGTAAGGGAGTGAGCCCCATTTTCTTGAGAACTACTATAGATACTGGCAGGGTCTGAGCTTGATCTTTACTGATATCTCTTTGATACCTATGCTTTGCTGTCGGGTAAGGATTTAGAACTGGCTCTCTCTTCCTTTCCTGCCCTGGCAGGGTAGTTTACTGCTAGGCAGGTCCTAAAGCACTGAGACTGGCAGGCAGAGTTTCCTTCATTTCCTCCAGTGCAAATTCTTTGTTCCTTATGCTGGCCAACTCTCTGGTGCACTTGGTGCACACACATAGGCTTGGACATTTGCATCCTCTAGGTGCACAAAATAGAGGACATCTGGAGTAGGTGGGAACCTGAATTTCTCACAGACTGTAAAGTAAATTTTGTCCAGGAGCAAACATGTGATGTGTCTACCTCAACCCTTAGCACATATATAGCACCAACCTAAATAGTAAAAACTGTGACAGACTCAAGTTTTCCCCTACTACTACACCCACTCACTCTGGCAGGCTCCAATAATAGAGAACCCAGAAAAGAGCTTCTCCAATTCTTTGTCAGGTTTTAATGATTTTTAAACCATAATGTTACTACTGCAAATCATGTTTTTATTTTTATTTCTCTTCATCTCTTTGTTTTTGTAATCAGATTTACTCATTTGTCTATGTCCTTTTACTTTTTTTACAAAAACATTTCTTTCATTTTGCCTCTTTCCTCTACTTTTTTCCCTCATTTTTATATCCTTTTATCTTAATTGACTTTCTTTTTGCCGGTCCTGGGGCTTGAACTCAGGGTCTCTGCACTGTCCTTGGGCTTTCTTCAAGGGTAGAGTGCTATCACTTGAGTCACAGTACCACTTCTGGCTTTTTCTATGTATGTGGTACTGGGGAATCAAACCTGGATCTTCGTGGATGCTAGGCAAGCACTCTACCACTAGGACAAAACTTGCAGCCCTTGACTTTTAAGGATATAATGTAGTCACTTATTTTTACCAGTTATTTTTGTATGGAAATTAGTGATATTGTACTTGGCTTTAATTGGTTTTAATTGCATTTCAAAATCTGTTTGTTTTTGTTTTTGTGGGTCATGGGGCTTGAACTCTGGGCCTGGAAGCTGTCCCTGAGTTCTTCAGCTCAAGGATACAGCCCTACCCCTTGAGCCACAGCACCACTTCCAGTTTTCTAGTTTTCCAGTAATTAATTGGAGATAAGAGTCTCCTGGTCTTTAGTGCCTGGAGTGGCTTTGAACAACAATCCTTAGATCTCAGCCTCCTGAGTAGCTAGGATTACAGACTTGAGCCACTGTACCAAGCTAGAAATTTTTTTAAGTGGTATTGTTACAACATTTCTTTTTTTACCTGAGTAGAAATGGATTTATCTCTCAAGGGGAAGGTTTTAACTAAGAAGATATTCAGATAATATTGGAGATAAAACCATTCCAACAAATATACAAATCACATGGTAGAAACACATGACGTTCATAACCCTTCAATGACTGAATCTGAAAATACTGAAATGCTAAAAATGCTGTATAGTTCAAAAGTCTATACTTACAAATCAGTAATGACCTCAGAGTGGATACAGACAAATAGATGAATGCAGTAGAGAGGTGTTCATGATTTGGACAAGAAAGGAAATAACATGAATGAGAATTAAACCCTGAAACAGGAAATTAAAGCAGAACTGAGGAAATGGAAAAACCTCCCATGCTCCTGGATTGGAAGAATCAACATTGTGAAAATGACAATCTTGCCAAGGGCTATCTACAAATTCAATGCAATACCAATCAATATCCCAATAGCATTCTTTAAAGAAATAGAAGAGGCAATCCAAAATTTCATATGGAATAATAAAAGACCCCGTATAGCAAAGACACTTCTTAGCAGAAAGAACAGCTCAGGAGGAATTTCAATACCAAACTTTAGACTCTCTTACAGAGCTATAATAATCAAAATAGCTTGGTACTGGCACAAGAACAGGCCTGAAGACCAATGTACTAGAACTGAGGACCCAGATACTAAACCACAATGGCCACCTAATCTTTGACAAGGGAGCCAAAAAAATAGAATGGAAGAAAGACAGCCTCTTCAACAAGTGGTGCTGGCAGAACTGGTTAAGCACCTGCAAAAAACTAAAGTTGGATCCTTCTTTGTCATCTTGCACTAGAATTAACTCCAAATGGATCAAAGATCTGGAGGTAAAAGCTGACACACTGAAAACTTTACAAGAAGGAATAGGAGACACACTAGGCCTTCTTGGCACAGCGAACCTTTCTCAATAAGGACCAAGAATCACAACAAATCAGAGAAAGGCTGGATAAGTGGGACTGCATTAAACTGTGGAGCTTCTGTATGGCAAAGGACATAGCTAGTAAATTAATTAGGAAGCCTACAGAATGGGAGATCTTCACCAACCATACAAGGGACAAAGGCCTCATACCTAAAATATATCAATAGCTAAAAAAATTGAATCACTCCAAAACTAATCTCGAAAGAAACAACCATCTCATTAAACGATGGGCCAAAGACTTAAAGAGAGTCTTCTCTGAAGAAGAAACAAAAATGGCCTATAGACACATGAAGAAATGCTCAACATGTCTGGCCATAAAAGAAATGCAAAACAAAACAACTCTAAGATTCCACCTCATTCCAGTTAGAATGGCCATTATCAAGAAATCTAAAAACAACAGATGCTGGCGGGGATGTGGCCAGGAGGGATTGTTACTGCACTGTTGGTGGGAGTGTAAACTTGTTCAACCTCTATGGAAAGCAATATGGTGGTTCCTCAAAAGACTAAACATAGTGCTCCCCTGTGACCCAGCAATTCCACTATTTGGCATTTACCCAACCATCCAGAAACAAGGACATACTAAATCCACTAGCACAATCATGTTCATTGCAGCACTATTTACCATAGCAAAGATATGGAACCAACCCATATGTCCCTCAGTTGATGAGTGGATCAACAAGATGTGGTATTTATACACAATGGAATCCTATGCTACTGTCAGAAAGAACGACATCACCCCATATGTAAGGAAATGGAAAAGGCTTAGAAAAAATCATATTAAGTGAAGTAAGCCAGACTCAAAGGAACATAGGCCCAATGGTTTCTCTCATTTGTCATAATCAGTAGAAACCTTGGGCTCTCCTAGCAGAGATTTACAATAGAACAAAATCTAGAGACATTAGGCCAAATAGTATGACACTAAATTTAAGGACCTCCATGGGAAGGAAACAAAAGCCATATAATGAGTGACTGTTGTCCTTAATGTACTATGTTATTGCTCATCTCTTTTGCCATCCCTTGGTTATCTCATATTGTTACAATTTTTTACCTTGTTATTGGATATATTTTATATGTGCTTAATTGGTTATTTGAAATTGGATAGGGAAGAGGGGAAATTTAGATAAGCGGGGGGGGGGAGGAGGGAAATGGGGACCATGTCATGAGAAAGGGTATCAATATATGTGAAGTTATGCACCTTCTGTCTGGTGAATACAATGTAACCCTTCTATTAATCACAATAAAAAATTATTAAAAAAAGAAAAAATAATAAAAAAATAAAATTTTGACTTTCATTCTTTTCATTTGCATTTGTTAGGCAATCCCAGAAAGAACTTTGACCACTGAAGCCATAGATGATACAATTGTAATTGCAGAGATTATTTTTCTTGGGAAAAAAGCCCTTAATGGAAAATATTAGCAATAAACTAAATCAGACAGAAGAAATAGCAAGGATTAAACATAAAGTCAGGGAATTACTATATTCAGAAAGCAATAGGCAAAGACAACCATGGCTTCATTAGACAAATAGACAACCATAGGCACAATATCCAAAACCCGGTTGGGACATCATTAATATTGTTTACCACTGATTAATCTTCAGTGTAAAAGAGGAAATGTAGATACAGAGTTAAATGTATACAAAAATATATCAGAAAATTTTCCAAACTTGAGAGCAATAAATTGACAATGTAGATAATATTTAGAATCCTTTGTTGACATGACCTCTCCACATTAATTATAGTTAAATTCAAGAATGAATACTGGAAGTTCTGAAAAGAGTACCACATTACTGTCAAAGCCAAATCTAAAGACTAGGAGAGTATTTCAGCCATGAAACAAAGTAATTGATGACCACCATTCTGATATCCTGAGATTGTTAAAAATCAAGGGTAAAAGAACACTTGCTAATAAATTTAAGGAATTCATGACCACAAAGATTACTTTGGTTTTTCTCTCCATGTATTTTTTAATTATAATTAAATAGAGGGGTGACAGTTATATTCACCAGATAAGAAAGTGCATTACTTCACATATATTGATACTCCTCATGTTTTTGTCCCCATTTCCCTCCCCCTACCCCCTGCCCTCATCTTGTTTTCCCCCTTTCCCTTTCCTATTTCAAATAATCAAATAATTGTATATACAATATACCAGATAACAAGGTACGATACTGTAACTATAGGAGAATAACCACGGGACAACAAAAGAGATGAAAAATATCATAGTACATTAAGAACAACAATCACACATTATAAGGCTCTTGTTTCCATATCCTGGAGGTCCTTTCATTTAGCCTCATTGTATATGGCCTTGTGTATCTAGGTTTTGAGCTAGTGTAATCCTCTGTTAGGAGAGTCCAAGGTTTGTAGGAATTATTACAAATGAGGAAACCATTGAGCCTATGTTCCTTTGGGTATGACTTACTTCATTTAATATGATTTTTTCCAAGTCTTTCCATTTCCTTACAAATGGGGTGATGTCATTCTTTCTGATGGCAGCATAGAATTCCATTGTGTATAAATACCACATCTTGTTGATCCACTCATCAACTGAGGGACATCTGGGTTGATTTCATATCTTTGCTATGGTAAATAGTGCTGTAGTGAACATCATTGTGCTAGTGGATTTAGTATGTCTTTTCTGGACGATTGGGTAAATGGCAAGGAGTGGAATTATTGAGTCATAGGACAGCTCTGTTTAGTCTTTTGAGGAACCACCATAGAGGTTGAACAAGTTTACACTTCCACCAACAGTGCAGTAACAATCCTTCCTGGCCACATCCCCGCCAGCATCTGTTGTTTTTAGATTTCTTGATAATGGCCATTCTAACTGGAATGAGGTGGAATCTTAGAGTTGTTTTGTTTTGCATTTCTTTTATGGCCAGACATGTTGAGCATTTCTTCATGTGTCTATAACCCATTCTTATTTCTTCAGAGAAGTCTCTCTTTAAGTCTTTGGTCCATCTTTTAATGGGATGGTTGTTTCTTTGAAGATTAGTTTTGGAGCGATTCAATTTTTTTTAGCTATTGATATATTTTAGATATGAGGCCTCACAAAGACTACTTTTAAGAGAATAGAATTTTAAAAAATTGCGCAGAGAAGAGGAATAAAGATGTAGAATATCAGGAAACTTTGGGAAAGAATCAATTTCATGAAGCAAACAGATAAATGAGAATTAAGAAAGACTAAAATTGTTACTCTGGAAAACTAAAAACATTTAAATCAAATAAGTGAAAAGATAATAATATAGACCTCTAAATATCACTAAATGTAAACACTCAACCACCAAGTTTCAACTGTTTACTGCCTGTAAGAAACTCATTGCTTTGACAAATATAGACATATAAGAATAGAAAATAATTCTGTCAACACACAATCTGGAAATAAGCAAGAGTAGTAGGACTCATATCTGACAAAGCATGTTTCAGGCCAAATTAGGAAAACATAAAAAGATTATCACATTAACAAAGATAACTTGACAATATAACAATTACAAATACAGGTACACTCAATTGCTCATACATTACTGAACATGAAAGAACAGACAAGTGCATTTACAACAACCCTGGGTGTCTTCAATGCCCCATTATCATCAATAGATTATCCAGACCAAATTCAAATGCACTTTATAGATGTTTATGAAATATTCCATCAAAGAGCTGTGGAACACATATTCTTCCAGCAGTCCATAAACTTTCTTTAGAATACTTCTTTTTCCATGAATCATGTATTGGTATGCCAAATACTTGAAATGATTTATTCTAACTTCTCAGCTCACAGTAGCTAGAAAAACTGCAAAAATTGTGGGTCTAAATGATCAGTGGATCATTAAATAATCTGATGAAATACAATTTCTAGAATCAAAAATTAGACAGTTTACTAAAAACTCTGGAATATGGAGATGTGAGTGTTAATATTAGAGGTTTAAGTACATATACTGAAATCTCGACTGAATAGTGATACTCTTACAGGTCTTAGAAACTGGATTAAAAGGAAGAAAGAACTAAAGTTCAGAAGTGGATATAGATGAAACGGAGATTTAAAGAATAATATAAACAATGAAATGAAATCGGTTCTTGGAAAAGTATAACAAAACCTTTCTTCACTCTGTGAAGCTAGTGTTGTCCTGAAACCAAAAGCAGATATGGATACAACAGAAAAAGGAAACTGTAATTATTCTGATACAAAAATCCCCAATACTTCCTCACTGGAATATCAGTGTAAATTCATTTTGAGAAAAACAAGAATGGTTCAACATACAGAAGAAATGTAATACAACATATAAGTAGAAGCAATAACAATCACATTTTCACCTCAGTTGCTGCTGAAAATAACAAAATTCAACATCTCTACATAATAAAAGCTCTTAAATTAGAAATAGAATGATTATATATCAACACACTAAAGGCTCTAAACACAAACTGATAGCTAATATACTTGATGAGAAAAAATCTAAAGCATTTCCACGAAAATCAGGAAGATATCTGCTGTTATTTAATATTATGGTTGAGTTTTAGCAAGAGCAATAAATAAATAAAAGGCATATAAAAAAGAAAGGATGGGGCTGATAGTTTGGCCTAGTGTTAGAGTGCTTGCCTAGCATGCACGAAGACCCAGGTTTGATTCCTCGGTACCATATGCATAGAAAAAAGCTGAAAGTGGTGCTGAGCCTCAAGTGGTAGAGCTCTAGCCTTAAAGTCAAAGGACAGTGCTCAAGCCCTGAACTCAAGCCCAGGACTGACCAAAAAAAATAAAAGAAAGAAAGGATAGCCAAGCACCAGTGGCTCACACCTGTAATCCTAGCTACTCAGGAGGCTGAGATTTGAGGATTATGGTTCAGAGCCAGCCAGGGCATGAATGTCTGAGTCTCTTATCTCCCTTAACCACCAGAAAACTGGAAGTGGCATTGTGGCTCAAGTGGTAGAGTACTAGTAGAGCTGAAGAGCTCAGGGACAGTGCTCAGGACCAGAGTTCAAGCCCCTTGACTGCACAAACAAACAAAAAAGAAAACTTCACAGTATCTCTACTTGATACTTGAAGGTCATGTAATCCATATATAGAAGGTCCTAAACATTCCACTGTTATATATGTTAAGCACTTTCAGTCAAGTAGAAGGATGCAAAAGTGGTAGCTTTTCTACATAATTATAATAATCTTACTGAAAAATCAGAAAATAATCCCATTCCTATAGCTTAAAAATGACAAGACATCTGGGAATAAGTCTGGAGCAAATGGCCTTTATAATGAAATCTATAAGAAAACTGAAAAAATGAAAGAGGTGTGCTTCCAATCATTTTTGTTCTTTTCACATAGAGTCCTCATGTTTTTTTCTCAAAGCCAGCATCGAACCATGTTCCTTCCACATATAACTCCAACATGGTATTGCCACATCAGGCTTGTTTTGTCTCATTAACTTTTTGCCTAGGTTAACCTTAAGTAGAAATCTGACTAATCTCTACATCATGACTTAAAGTTACGTGGTACCAATCCTTGGCCTAAATTTATATAAATTCAGCTTACTCTATTTGAAGTCCTTTCATAGCCTCAGAATTACCATTTCATTACTTTGACTTTATTCTGATATTTATGTATTAATATCTGGATTTTTGTGAACAAAAAGCAAAAATCAAAAGACAATTAATTTACTCTTAATGAATTATATACCCTTTATTAAAGTATTGTACTTCTCTGGACTTCATTTTATTTTCATTTATATAATAAGAACTGAATAGTAGTGACATTTAGAGTTCATGATCAACATCCATTTTCCTTTGTATTTCTGTATCATTTTGTAGATATTAATACATGTATTCTAAGTTCTGTCATTTCCTATAGTAATATACCAACTGTGTAATTATTTTTAAATATTCCATTCCTTTGATCATGTAAGTTGTATTTTTCTCTATTAATACCTTTTAAAAATTTGAATGGATTAGAACAGCACTGTGTACTGTAGGTGTGGGCAGATGTGCTCTGACATAAATATTAGATATTTTCTAGTTGTTGCTTTTTATAAATGCAGTATTCTTAGGACTTTGTAACAATAATATTTCAAAATGTCTTTAAGCTTACCATTTGCTTCTAGACTAGACTATTTCTGTGTTCTTTACTATTCAATATCTTCTGGGACAGAGATTTCACAATCTACCTTTCACCTTGAGAAGTTCTTATAACTAACATAAATCCTGCTTTCTGCAATTTGAGGTGGATTTATATTCTTTTCCTTCTCTCTGTAGAGATGGGAACAGCCCCGAACTGGGAGTGATGTGTTTTTATGAGGGCTAGTACTGAAAATTGTAGAAAAATTATTTTCAGACTAACATTAGTCTTAGCTTTTGTGTATCCGGCTGTTTTTTGTATCCATATCTCAGGCGCTACTGTTTTTAAATCCAAATGAAATAGTTGCATATCTGATATTAATGTTGATTATATTACTTGTTCTTGAGAACCAAGTGAAGTATTAAAATAAACAATGACTTCTGTTGTGGACTAGGGAATAGAAAAGTTCACTTCCCTCAGATACATTTGAAACACATACCTATTGGTCTCTGATATTGTTTACAAAGAATCTGTTGGCTGAATGCCTAAAAGATAGGTAGAATGGCTTCAAATTAAACTATTTTAGATAGCAATATTGACCAACGAATGCAGAGTTTGGTAATAAACTTAGACCTTCCCCCAAAATAAATAAATGAGGCCAAAAAATGAGTTCCCCCACCTGAAGGGAGGCACAATTCAATTACTTGAGAGACGGAGATAGGAGAATTGTGAGCTTAGGCCAGCCCTGAGCAAAAGTATGAGACCCTATCAAATACAAATAGCTACAGCTGTAAGTATTGGAGGTTGGAACAAGTGGTAGAGCACCTGTGTAGCAAGTAGTAAGTCCTTGATTTCAAACCTAAATAACCATCAAAACAACAGCAATAAACTTTGAGGAATTTGACCATATTTATGTTTTATTTGATATAATTATAGTCATAGAACTGGGTTTTAACATGATTTTTTTTTTTGCCAGTCCTGGGCTTGAGCTCAGGGCCTGAGCACTGTCCTTGGACTTTCTCAAGGCTAGAGCTCTACCACTTGAGCCTCAGCACCACTTCCAGCTTTTTTGTATATATGTGGTACCAAGGAATTGAACCTAGGTCTTCGTGCATGCTGGGCAAGCACTTTAACCACTAGGCCAAACTCCCGGCCCTAACATGAATTTTATATAGTATATCTCATTTTGTTAGCTATATTATAGAAATGATTTATCCATCCATCTATTATATGTTATGAGAATACATGTGTTCTTTTCAAGCGAGCTGTCTTGAAACAATTTTATTGTATATTGTGGGAAAGCTTTAGTATATAAGGAATGAACTGTGCTAAGTATAGGGATGGAAAAGAAAATATAACTTTTATCCTTGAGAAGCCAATAGTCTTTCAGGGAAAAGTTATAATTATAGAGTACTTAAAAGATGGTACATAAGTATTAAGTAGTTTAGTGTGTTTTATTCTGTATTTTTAAGATTTAATACAGAAGAAGTTTTATACTATACATATACTATACATGCTTTCATCTAATTTCTGTTTTTTTTTCTATTCTACAGGTTCAGCAGTTATCTGAAAAATCTTTCCTCTTACAGCTTTCAAAAACTCATGAACATGCTCTTGAAAGACAGTACAGTGAAACTACAAATCAAAAAAATATGCTTCTTCAAACCTTTGTAAGTATTCAACCATTTAGAAAAATCTATTTAAGTTGCTTAAAAATACACATTTAGAAAATCATCTCTATACATATTGGCAGGTAGTACTAGTTAAATAAGGGAAAATGTCAAGCCCTATTTAAAATTAATTATAATGTTAATTGAGAGTTCTATTGGCAAGCATGTAATACAGTTTATTTGTTGATTTTGTTTGAACTCAGGGCCTTCTGCTTTCTTAGCTTGCTTAGTGGCTGACACTCTACATTGAGCCACACCTGAACCTTTGTTTTCACTTGTTATTTTGGAGATGGAATCTTGTGTACCTTTCTGCCCATTCTGGCTCTGATATCAGAACTGTCATTTAGATCTCAGCTCTCTGATGAGCTAGGATTTCAGATGTAAACTACCAGTGCCTGAAAGAAATTTACGTAGATGTAATAAGACTAAAAAGAAGTGCTCAGGCTTTAAGAGGCTCACATTGTAGGCATAATTATGGATGCGGGTGTCAGATACAACACTAGACCAAGGTTTGAATGTTAACTTGTGATTAGTTGATATTTTAAAGAAAATATATTTAATAATATTTAAAATGTAGTTTGTGTCAATACCAAAAAACTGTGATCATTTTGAATAACATGGCCAATTGGTGTGGTTCATAATTATTTATCTCTTAAAAAATAATAGAAAAGTATTTTAATTGTATGATTGTAAAAAAAGTGCTTTTGCATTGTCCAAATTTTGAAAATTTGTATTCTGATTTTAATATTATACAAAATATGTTAGAATTTGTTTTGAAATGAATATATAATTTTGCTTTCATCAGTTTACATTTTAAAAGGTTTCTTTGGATATGCTAGTTTGTTTATTTTTTTTAATAAAGCAGTGATACTTTTGAGCACATTTTAATTTTCAAGTTTGGTCATTATTCTGCCATCTATTTTTATAGGTAATAGGATGGTCTATATGATTATAGAGTTTAATTCACAAACACAAGTATAATGATGACTGATAGTATTTCTGCCTCAATAATTACCTCAAAACTTTAAGGAGAGTTTTTTGTTATTGTATAATAACTTCAACTTAAAATATATTACTAAAGTAAGGCTGTAGTAGCTCATGCCTGTAATCCTAGCTACTAGCAGGCTGAGATCTAGAATCGCAGTTCAAAGCCAACCCCTGGGCACTGAAGTCTGTGAGATTCATCTCCAATTAACCACCAGAAAACTGGAAATGGCACAGTGACTCAGTGGCCTTGGCTGAATTGCTCAGAGATAGCAACCAGGCCCAGAGATCAAACTCCATGACCAACAAAAAAGCATACAAACACACACACACACACACACACACATTACTAAAACAGTAAGCATTTTTGTAGTAATACAAGTTTAATTGATATTTTTGTTGCTAGTAATTTTTAAATTTACATCATTAAAGAACCAATATTTGTATTTTATTTCTATTTTCTGTTTTTCAGGAGGCTATAAAGAAAAAAATGACAGATGAGGAGGAAAAATTTATTAAGGAAGTTACAGACTTCAATAATGAGTTTGAAATATCAAAGAAAAGAGACCTTTGGATGAAAGAAAATGTGAAGATTGAAATATCTGACTTAGAAAATCAAGCAAGCATTTTGGAAAGGGGTATGAACCATACTACTTCATTTATTTGGTGTTCATGGGAATAAGTTACCTTGAATGAATGAATTATTGAATGAATGAATTTCATAGAAATTTAACTTCTTCATAAACAGACTGGGTTGTTGCATATTCTTTTACCTCTATCTTAATTTTCCTAATGAATATATATACATATACGAGTGTTTATAAATATATAAATATCTGTATATATCTCTATATTTCTCCCTCCTTCCCTCCCCACCTTAAGTCAAGGTAGCACTTTGGATTTTCATATGTATGATACATTTTATTAATACGTTATCATTAATCTTACTTAGTTGTGGTCTCATGTATTCTAATGTATGGCTAAATTCTATTGTTAAAAATTCTTTAACACTTTTGTGAGTTTGGTCTTGTGCTTGTGTATTATAATAATATTTTTGAATGTATTCTTTCACTAGTCAGAAAATGTAAATACTTAGCTTATCTATTCCTTCAAGAAAGAGGCTGTGGTGACTTTTTCTCCCTACTAGAGCAAGGAGTTGTTGAAATTTGGCCAGATTTCAGAGCAGTTTTCCCAGGGCAGTTTTAGTTTCCATTTGTCTTCTTTCCTGTCAGTGTTTGCTCTTCCATTCCCTCTACTAATTCGTGCCACCACATCTGTTATTTCCTGACACTTGAATTCTCCTTCTTTCTCTTCTACCCTTGGTTTCTCCCTCTGACTTTTCCCACAAGCTTTTGATGGTAACTGATTAGTCATCCAGTTACACTGGATTTTGGAAAAAAAATAACTATATCTTTAGCTCTTCATAGCTGATTTTATTACTTACTACTATACAAGTACTTTTTTCTACTTCCAAACATTTCCTTTGAATTATTGATTTCTTAGTAGCTTATTGGAGATGAAAGTGTCATGGACTTTTCTGCCTGGGCTGGCTTGGAACCATGATCCTCAGATCTCAGCCTCCTAAGTAGCTAGGATTACAGGCATGAGCCACCAGCATCTGGCTTTGACACCTGGCTTTGATTCGTTATTTATTTATTTTTTGCCAGTCCTAGGGCTTGAACTCAGGGCCTGAGTGCTGTCCTTGGGCTTTTGCAAAGCTAGAGCTCTACTATTTGAGCCACAGTACCATTTTTGGATGTTTTTTCCTGTATATGTTGTACCGAAGAATTGAACCTGGGTCTTCATGAATGCTAGGCAAGCACTCTACTACTAGGCTAAACTTATACCCTCTTGATTTATTATTTTTTAACCTCAGAATTCTCACACCTTAAGTTTCCCAGAACATTACCATCTCTATATTTTAAAGTGTTATTGCTAGTTCACTCATATCAAGCCTCTTATGTTACACTTTATTTTAAAATCTCGTTATTCTCTGTTTAAAAATGGCATAGCAAACCAAGTTTCTCAACATGCTTTGTCTTTTACCTGTAGTATAGTGTCTCTCTATCTTCTAATCTGTCCCAGCAGCTTTTGCCCTTGGTGTTAATAGTGCACTGGCCAGTCTCTTGTTTTCTTATTGAGCAAAGCTTCCTGCCTTGGGACTTTGAATTCAAAAGTCTTTTCTTATCTTATATCTAGTTAACTTGATCATTTTTCTAATCTCAGATCAAATAACTTCCTCAGGAAACTCCCAGAGTTTCATACTCCCTCCTCACAGTTCCATATTAGTCTCTAATAGTTTTCTGTAGTTTTTTTTCATAGCAATGTAATTTCATACTTATTGATTCATATCTACCTCTTCACTAAAGTACACTATTCTATGAGGATGGAGCTGTATTTTGCTCACAAGTACATTTGTGTGTGTGTGTGTGTGTGTGTGTGTGTGTGTGTGTGTGTGTGTGTGCGTGTGCGTGTGTGCATGTGACTATTCTGGTCCTTAAAATCAGAAACTGGGCACTTTATTGAGCTTTTTTGTTCAAGGTTACTGTTTACTTTTTGAGCCACAGGTCCACTTACAGATTTTTGATGGTTATTGATAAGTCTCACAGACTTTCTTGCTCTAGCTGGCTTTGAACCGTGATCCTAATATCTCAACCTCCTGAGTAACTAGGATTACAGGCAACAGCTTTTGGCACCTGGCTTACAAATGTATTTTTGAAATTCACACAGTACATTCATTCATTCATTCATTTAGTGATATTTAGTATGCACTTTTATGTGTATCAGAAGCTGATACAAGCATTGGTGTTACTGCAGTGACAAAAAAGAAACAAATAAAAGAAAACAATATATATTCAAGTAGGGGAAACTATATTCAAGTAGGGGACATAGGAAGAGAAGGACACAAGTAGAAGGTGAGGGAAGCATAAGTATTGGAATTGGATAGGTGGTATAGTATTAGATGTCTAGGGAAGGTTTCATTGGTAATAAGATGATTTTTAAATAAAACATGAGAAAGCTAAGCAAGTGAGCCAAATAAGTACCTAGGATAAAGAGTGCTTTATAGAGAGAAGTTAGCTAATATAAAGCCCCTAAAGGGTTATTATGCCTAATCATTTTTAGAATAAAAGTCTAGAGCCTAATATCTTCAGGGAAAAAAAGGTTGAAAGTGATGAGAATTCAAATGACTTAAAATCTTTTGGGCTATTCTGATGAGTGTTAACTAAGAGTGTGAAGTCAGAAGCCAATGGAGAAGTTTGAGCAAAGTGAAAGGTCTCACATTTTATCAGTTACTCTGGTTACTACTGAGAACATTCTGAGGAAAGGTAAAGGCAAAACTAGGGAAACAAAACACAAGAGATGAAATTAGCTTGGATAAGGGTTATAGCAATAGGAATAACATAATGAACTTAAATTCTGAATATATTCTGAATATAGATAAATAGAATTTTTAATGGCCTAGAAGATATAAGGAATAGAAAATATGTTAAGATAAGCTTGATTCCAGAGCAATTACAGATAGGAAATTATACATTTGTGAGATGACTAAATATTTTTTCATTTTAAACATCTGGTAATTTAAGATAAATAGTTCATCATTGTAGCTTTGGAATAGTGGCTATCTTAATGTGTTTATCTTGACATTTTTCTTAAAACATTTCTGGTATGCATATCTCCCAGTTGGTGAATCAGATGTGAAATGAGGTATTCTTTTTAGATGTGAAATTAGATATTTGTATATTTTGTTTCTTTGGTGAATAATATTCCTTAATATTGGTAGTGTATGTTTGAGGACAGCTCATATTAAAAGATGGGAATAAATTTTGACAATGTTACTTTTCATTTAATTTTGAAAGCCATAAGACCTATCCATTGGATTTTATATAGTACAAGGAATTAAGAGTGATCACCATATCAGTTATACCTTTGTAGACATAAATTAAAACTATTGCAAAATTAAGACAACAGAAAAATGGGGAAAGTTCACTGTCAGCACAATATTCTTTCAGCTATGTAAGCTGTATTAGCAAATAATACATTTACTATATCTCTTTTATTGCCAGTCCTGAGGCTTGAACTTAGGGCTGAGTACTGTCCCTGAGCCTATTTTGTGATCAAGGCTAGAACTCTACAAATTGAGCCATAGCTCCACTTGAAGCTTTTTCTGGGTAGTTAATTAGAGATAAGTCTCATAGCTGTTTACTGGTGTCTCATGGCTATAATTCTAGTTACTCAGGAGGCTGAGATCTAAGGATTGAGGTTTGAAGCCAGCCTGGACAGGAAAGGCTATGAGATACTTAACTTCAATTAACCACAAGAAAAACATAAGTGGTGCTGTGGCTCAAAGTAGTAGAGCACTAGCTTTGAGCAAAAAAAAAAAAACTTAGGAATACCTCCTAGACCCTGAGTTCAAGCCCCACAACCAAAAATAACAACAGGGAAAAAGTCTCATGACCTTTTTTTTTTTTTTTTTTTTGCCTGGGCTGGCTTTAAACCTGGGTTCTCAGGTTGACTTTGAACTAGGATCCTCGATCTCAACTTCAACAGGCATGAGCGACCAGTGCTCAACTGTTTCGTTCTATTTTTAATATTTGTTTTAATTTTGTTGGAAAGGTGATCTACAGAAGGGTTACAGTTACATGAGTAAGGTAATGAGTACATTTGTTGTTGAACATTGTTACCCCTTCCCTGTTTTATTCTTTAAAGTATCAGTAAGCAGTTTTTTTTAGACTAGTCAGGATTAAGAATAAATAAATAATTTAATATGAAGAATTAGTTAATATATACTTTGTCCCAGATGTATTTAAAATTTCTCATCATTCTTACCTAATATTAATACAGGTATTTTATTATAGGGTATCTGATAATATATAAAATCTCTTCTTCTTATTATTATTATTTTATTATTTGTGGGGATTAAACTCAGGGCTTGAGTTCTGTTCCTGAGCCCCTTTACTCAAGGCTAGCACTCTACTATTTTGATCTACAGTTCCACTTCCTGTTTTCTGATGGCTAATTGGAGATAGCAGTCTAATGGACTTTCCTGCCTGAGCTGACTTTGAACAACTGTCCTCAGATCTCAGCTTCCTGAGTAGCTAGGATTTCAGGTGTGACCCAGTAGCACCTGGTTAATATTTATTTTAAAGTATCTAAAGATTGTGTTAGGATAGTCTGGAATACATATCTTTTAAAGATATTCAACAGATATCTGGAGCTTTGTATATGTGTTTTGTATGTATATATATAGCTCTGTATATACTATACCAGGTACAAGAACTGAAGATTGTAGCACAATTTCTATTTTCAAAGCGCTGATGGCTTAATGTGGAAGAGTGAGAACTAAAAGAATAATTTAAATATTCTATGTAGATAACCTTAACATGTGATCACAAAGAAGTAATTTTATGGAATTTTCCCTTCTGCCACAATCAGTCAGAAAATAGGAGAGAGCAATATGTAAAACTGGTTTTAAATAGTGAGGTCAAGAAACAATTCAGATGGTAGAGGAGAAACAAATGAGTTAAGCTCTGTTATCCCTCCATCATTCTACCAAAATGTAGTTTATAAACACAGACATGAAGAGGAAGAACTTAATCGACACAAAGAATTGTGACTGAGTTGAAGACACAAAGTTTGAAGTTCAGGAAGGCCAAGACAGTGTACTTGAGAAGATAGGTTCATACAATGAAAAAGTTGTAGATTGATGTAGAAGTTTCCTTGAGTCTTTGTCTAAGAGAACCAGTAGAAAGGAACAGTACTAGTGAACAGAAGTAGAAGATGAATGACCCTAAGAGCTCACAGGGAACGTGGAGATATCCATGTTCACTCTTGTCGTAAAAGAAAATTTTCATTAAATAGAAAAATCTTGTCTTAATAAGCTAGGATTAAATTAACCTTAGATTAAATTCTTTTCTAAAAATGTCCGCCTCTCTATATTAAAAAAATACTTCTTTTTATTTCTGTAAAGAATGCCATTGGAATTATGGTAAGGATTACTTTGAGTAGCATGGACATTTTAACAATTTAAGTTTTTGATGCATGAACATGGGATAACTTTCTGTTTAGTTTTGTCTTCTTCAGTTTCTTCCAACCATATTTTATGGTTTTCAGTGTTCAAATATTTACCATTCTGATTAAATTTCTCTCAAAGTAATTTTTGAATTTGCTCTATTTGTTTCTAGAAATAAAGTTAATAAAAAATGATAATAACCAATTAAATGAACTTCAGAAACAAAAGAGTGAATTGATGCAAGAATTATTTAATCTCCAAAGAAAACTTAAAGGTAACCTCATTATGAGTGAGTTAATTTTGCAGACAGTATTGCATTCTACAAGTTATTATTATTTTATTATTATTCTTTCAAAATAAGTTAACCAGTTGAGATTATAGTATGCACATTGATATAAAAAAGAATATACACAACACAGAATTATGTGTGAGAGCTAGTATTCTTAATGTCATGAATTTGTAAATTTTTGTCTATAATTGCTGTATTGAAAGAGAATATGAAGACTTAGTATGTATATTTGATATGTGGCACCAAAAATTAGAGTATTTTTTATATGAGAAAAAAATTTAACGTTTTTTATTTATTAAAGAATGTAAGATGTTTTAAAATTGTTTAGTTCTTCAAGATGAAGAGAATGAAGCCATTTGTACAACCAAGTATCTAGAAGCAGAAAAAGTAAAAATCAACAAAAAGCCCCAAAGTGATGCTGAATGTTTAAGGTGAGAGATAACTACCATACTTTTCTACAAAATATGGTAATTTTTTTAAGTCAAAAAGAGTTTAGGAGTTTGGCCTAGTGGTAGAATGCTTGCCTAGCATGCATGAATCTCTGGGTTCGATTCTTTGGTACCACATACACAGAAAAAGCTGGAAGAGGGTGCTGTGGCCCAAGTTGTAGCCTTGAGAACACCCAAGGACAGTGCTCAGACCCTGAGTTCTAGCCCCAGGACTGACCAAAAACAAACAAACAAAAATCAGCACAAAGTCAAATGTAATTTACTTTTAAAGTTCCATCTAGAGATACTATGTATCTTTAAGTATATTTATATATCTCTATGTATATTCTAAATCTTACTAAAAAGTTAACATTTCACTAGCTAGAAAATACAATGTGTAAATTCATTAGATTGACTAGAGAAGTAATTTTTTATCTTTTCTTATCTTTCATGGTCTGTTATTAACATCTCAGCAGGTAAGTTAACTGTCTTTTCTCTTATTCTGTTTTTTTTTAAAGGAAAAACAGCTGAAACTCTAATAATCTCTGTACATTTGAGGGGTAAACATCATAATCTATTGCTTTACTTGAAATTTACTACTCTAGTTCAGTCTTAAAAGAATTGAAATGTGGTTTTGGTGACGAATATTTACATTTTATGTATGTAATAATGGCTGATGTTGGGATGACATACTCATAAAAGAAGAAAAGCTCTTAGTTTTAAAAAGTTTGAATATTATTGAACATTCATGGTCATATTTTCTGCCTTTATTTTTAAAAATTCCTATACTTTCCAGGATTAATATGAGAAAGTAAACCTCATTACTGATTTTATGAAGAAGTAAATGAAGCCTTCTTTTACATAAATCATACAGGAATATGTCCACTAGAGCTGAACAAATGTTTCATATTAGCAGTGTATTGCCATAGGCCATAATTTTAGGAGATAGTGAGAAAATACTTGCAATTTGATTTAATGTTAGGTTTTATAAGCATAAAATATCAATCTCTTGGATGATGTGTGTGACGCAGAATGAGTTCCTTAATGACAATCTGCTCATTGATTTCTTCACATTCTTAAAAATGGGCATGCCCACTGGTATCATTATACTGAGTAGCATGAGGGCTCCCAATATGAATTCCTGTTTTGGGAAAAATTTTTCCCTGAGTTAGGATGAAACACACAAAATCTTCTAGAGAATGATTTTCCTTCATAAATAGTGACAAAGCAAATTTGAATAGAAAAGCAGTCCTTTATGGAAACAAGAGCTTAATTATAAGTGACTGTTTTCCTTTATATATTATGTTTTTCTCTCTTCTCTTGTGTTGCCCTTTGGTTAATCTCATATTGTTACAGTATCCCACTTTGTTACCTGGTATATTATATAAATGTTTACTTGTTTATTTGAAATAGGAGGGGAAAAATGAGGGGAGGGGTGGGGGAAAGAAAATGGGGACAGAAACCTAAGAGGGATATCAATGTGTGAGAAGTAATGCACCCTCTATCTGACGAATATAACTGTAACCCCTCTATACATTGAAATAAAAAAATTATAAAAAGAAAAGAAAAACAGCCCTTTAGCCATTCTTTGATTTGAATACTTACTAATGACATACTAATGTTTATCAATTCCCATTTTAAATTGTTTGGTGTGTTTACTTAGTTTCTCTTTAGTATATATCATAAAAGTTTTCCTAAGTGTGAAGAACAAAATTAAGGTCCTGTTTATAAAGGTTTTCATTTAGAAAAACACCACTGTCCTATTGTTAGTCTAACAAGAAACTAATGATGACAATAAAATTCTATGGCATTTAGATGAAAGCCAAAATTAAATTTATTTTGTTTGAAATTCTGTGCTAGAATAGTTTTTTTTCATCTAAATTTTCAGAAGTATAGTGAATGCTATCATAGTTGCAGTTTTCTTAATTTTTCAGTAGGTTTGACCTATATTGCAATAGGTGTTATTTTTAAACAGGATTTTTCAAACTTGGCACTTGGAATTTTAGGTCAGACAGTTCTTTGTTGAGAGTGGCTGTCCTGTGCGAGGTGTTCAATAGCCTCTCTCCAGTAGATGAAGTAATGCCCCTCCAAACTGCTGTTACAACTAAAATATCTCCACATATTGCTAAATGTTTTGATAGCAGGAGTGCGAGGGAACAAACCCATCTTTATTTGAGAAACTCAGTTAAGTTTATTGTAATTATACCTTTGCCTTGATTAAACTTTAACCAGTAAGAAAGATACAACAAAAGGATACTTCAATATCAGTTAATCACCAGAAGATTGTTTCTTTAGTTATCCTTTTCTTTTTTTTTTTTTTGCCAGTCCTGGGCTTGAGCTCAGGGCTTGAGCACTGTCCTTGGACTTTCTCAAGGCTAGAGCTCTACCACTTGAGCCTCAGCACCACTTCCGGCTTTTTTCTATGTATGTGGTACCGAGGAATCGAACCCGGGTCTTCATGCATGCTAGGCAAGCACTTTAACCACTAGGCCAAACTCCCGGTCCCTAGTTATCCTTTTCCTTTTTTTCAGTTACTTATAAACTGTGTTCTAAAATTTGGAGAGAGATTTTGTACTTTTTTTTTTCAAGACAGAATGTCCCTATGTAGTCCAGGATAGCCTGGAGCTTGTGATTTTCTTGTCATAATTCCAGACAATAGCAAGGCTACTGTCACATACTTCCCTTTTTTATCATACTGATTGAACTTAGAGCCTTGAGCTTTCTAGGCAGGTGTTGTACCACTTGATCCAATGCTAAATCTTTAAGCTTTAGTTTGTTTTCAGATAAGATCCCAGGTTCAGACTGCAGTCTTCCTACTTATTCTTCCCATGAAGCTAGGATCCCAAGTATAACTGCCACTTCTGGCTCATGTATTGAAATGGGGAGTCTCACTAACTTTTGGCCAATTCTGGTTTTAAATCATGATTTAAAAATCATTCTCCACCTCCTGAGTAGACAGTGTTCAAAATGTGGGCCACTATGCCAGGTTTTGTCACAAAACTTTTATTATTGTATATTGTTATAATGGTTTGTTTTTAGTTATGATTGTTAATCTCTTGTTATACCTCATTTACAAATTAAACTGTAATAGTTGCATTCTATAGTTAATAACATAAGTTTTCCTTCGTGCCATCCATGAAGATGTTATGTAATTCAATCTTCTTCTAATTTACTTCCCTTCCAATGCTTTAAACGCAAAGGCTTCCCAAAGGTTAAGCATTGATACTTTCCTTATTTTGCACACTTCATGGGGTATCTCATTTAGTTCAGTGGGTATAGTCATCATTGATATAATTTCCAAATCTATTTCCAGAACCTTTCTTTCTTGATCTCTAATGTTGAAATCCAAAAAGCATAGAAATGAATCCAAATTGATGCTGCCCCAATTAAACAAAACAAAAATCTTGTATCAGAAGTTCAAAAGTCTTCAAAATCTGTGTCCATCTATTTCTTCATTTTTATTACAAACTTTGCTACTTAGAACATCAGCCTAATATTTGTGTTGTTCCATATATTTTGCAGGTCTTCACACCTCCCTGTTTGCCATTCTTCATGAGCTAAAATCCAAGTCAATCTGCAAGGCTCAGTACTTGTATCTTTTTTTCTAGGCATTGCTTAAGTCTAAAATGTAGCAGACAACTGTTAAGTCCACGGATCTCCTGACTCTAGCCTATCTAATCCCTTAGCATATTTTGTTAGTTTTACTTTCAAAATACATGCTTTGAATTTACTTCGCTATGTCTATTACTTCTGTATAAGTTATAGCTACTACTCTCTTTTACCTATGTCTCAATAAAATCTCTTCTCTCCTTTCACTCTTTCATCCATGACTCTTCATTATATGGCCTCTGACCACCATCATTTTATTTTTATCAGGATCCTAGTTTATTCTGCCAAACTTTCAACTAAAAATGTTGCAACTATGTTTTTGACTCTTGAAATGATCTGTTCTCAGCTCTGTCGGCCTCTCAACTACCTGATGGGTCAAAACTCATCCTTAGAGTTTGGTTAGACTGTTTCTTAAATAAGTCCTTTCTGGCTGGAGGCCAGTGGCTCATGCCTATAATCCTAGCTACTCAGGAGGCTGAGATCTAAGGATCATGATTCAAAGCCATGCCAGGCATGAAAGTCCGTGAGACTCTTATCTCCAATTAACTGCCAGAAAACTGGAAGTGGTACTGTGGCTCAAGTGATAGAGCACTAGCCTTGAGCTGAAGAGCTAAGTTAGGACAGCAAACAAGTCCAGAGTTTAAGCCCGATGATCAGGGGAAAATTGGCAATGAAATCATCTTTCTACTTCAGTGTGGAAAAATTTTACTTGTGTAGCTCTCTACACTTCCAGCTGCCTTCATATTCCTTATCCTATGTTAAGAAGTGATTAATCTGACCAGAGTTTGGAAGAATAAAATGAGGGCCCAAGTCTTTTTCTTTTCTCTGTGATGGAATTCTATCAAAGAAAGCATATGGAGTCTGGTGCCATTTTGAATGACAGCCAGTAGGTTATTTTGATTCTTGGTTTCAGTATTAGAAAACATTAACCTGGAATAATAAGCCGTATTCTCCAGGATCTGTCTTATCAGGAAGAAATGGGATAGTTTTGCCCCTTCTTCCTTCTTTATTTTTCAGTTGGACAGATTTGATGCAAGAAGGTGTGGTATGTTGAGTCCCTGTGAACTCCCAGATCCATTACTACTCAATTCCAGAGCTACCAGAACAGTGCTTGACTATATGATATTTTGTTTTGGTTTTATATAGGATCTCTGTATGTAGCCCAGGCTGGCCTGGAACTCATGATTCTCTTGCCTCAGTCTCTCAAATACTAAGATTACAGGCATGTATTACCGCACTTAGTATTGTAATTTTTTAATTACTAAAAGTAGTAACATAAAAGAAAACTTTAAAGATTTTACACATTTTAATACCTACAAAACTCCTTTCTGGAGTGATATTTTGTATCGCATACAGTCAATTTTTGTGTGTGTTTGATACAACAGGAAACTTTTATCAGAAATAAATCTGCAGAGTCAACAGCAGGAGATTTTCATTCGGAACGTTTAAGATAGTATGGTTATGTGAAGGGCATATTTGCAATTGAAACTGCACAAAAATTAATCTACAGCTGCTGAGATATTCCAAAATGCATTTGTCGGTAGCAGTAATACAGTGCTATTACCTCCTCTGTGAAAAAGTCATCCTGTTAAGCTGGGCGTAGGGATCACACTGGTGGACCTCAGATTTATAAGAAGGCATAAATATGTTATAGTATTAAAACATCCAAACTGCTCTAAAAGACACACTGATAAATATGTTTACATGTGTATTTTTATTTCATTAAATATATTTAAATATACTTAGTGAATTTTTTAAAAAATCATCATGAAGATGTAAAACATCAGAATCTCCCTTTTTTATTACCTCATTGTCATGTCAGAGTTATGACTGTGGTTAAAAGTTTGGTGTTTCTACTGTTAGGATTTGTGTATTTCTGTATATATGTACATTAACATATGCACATGCATCCTGGTGTGCATATTTATTAAGCTAAATGAGAAAATGATTTTGTACTTGTCTGCAGTTTGCTTTGTTCCTTGCTTAGCAGTTGTAAATATTTTGCACATTATTTTGCACTGATCAGCTTCATTTTAAAAACCTCACTGGCTGCCTCTAAATTAGACATTTTTATGAGGAGTGTTTCTATAACATTCTTTATAATATAGTGACAGGGACTGTTATCCAGGAAACATTTAGAAAATAGTCCATATTGACTTGACTCTGTTTTCAATAAGAATTAACTCAAAATGGAGAAGTTTAAGATTATTTTTGCTCTAAAGCCTCAAAATGCTAAATAACTATATCTGTATACTAGGTTAATCCATAACATTAATCTGTATTATTAATCTGTTATATCTTGCTGTATACCAAGAAATACTTAATTAAAAAATTCTTCATTTTTGTTCCAAGGTCATGTTTAGCTATGTATTTTGTTGGCTGTTTCTGTTGACTACATTTTTTTTTGGTAGAACATCATCACTTATTCACTCACGGAAGTGTCTCTGCAACATTGATTATATAGCCTTCAAGCCAGTAGAAATCTCCTGTTTTGTGAATTCTTTGCACATGCTACAATTATTAAAGTTTCTAAGTAAAGACAGAGATAATTTTGATGCAGATTCGGTTGATTATTTTTAAAGTTATATTCTGACCCATCTATAAGTTTAGGAGAAAATGATTATTATACAAATAATCAATGATTATTTTCTATATCCACTGGAATTTTTTGTTATCATGCAGGTCTTTTTGCATTTTCATATGTTTATAAACAAATCCCTTTTAGTGTGAAAGCGGGGACGATGACAGGAAATACATGATAAAAGGAGAAGCCTAGCCCAGCCAACCCACAGTTTAGAGTAAGAATACTCCATCTTGCAGATCCTCCAAGACTTCTCTAGTTCAGTGTGTATACCTGCGAATGGCCTTACCTGCCACCTGTGGCCTGGAATGTGGCAAAACATATATATTTTTTTCATTCTAATTTTATACACACACTTTTCAAACCTACTTTCAGAAATAATGACATAAAAAGGAGTCACTATATTACTATAATCACTTCTAAAGGATAATTTTATGTTTAAATAGCATCAAAACAATTTTGTGTGAATTAATGTAGAGAAATAATATTTAGAAAATCAAGCCATTGAAAAATTAGTGGAAATTTGTTACTTTAATAAGTAGTACATAGTAAGTAGCTACTGTGGTGAAGGAAATCAAAGAGGACAAGATTTAATACATTAGATTAACAAATTAACACATAAGATTTAAAATTATATGTGCCAAAAATAGCACATATAACGTTACCAACATATAATGGTAAACTGTGTAAAGATTTTAGTTATGACAAATAAGAAATACCAGCTTATCAAATAATCAACTGATAAAACCTACAAGACAACATTCAAATCAAGAGTTTCCCATTTCTGCATTTACCCAACAGGCATTTAACACCTCCTTCATATCATATACTGTTAGTTACTGGCTTCCCTCAAATGAATAAAACAAAGTAATTTAGATACACTGCTTATCAGTGAAAGAGGCAAATTAAAGCACTTAATGTTATTCTGTGTGTGTGTGTGTGTGTGTGTGCGCGCGTGCGTGCGTGTGTGTACACACTAGTTAATTCTGAGGCTTGAACTTGGAGACTGGAGCATATTATTCCTGAGCTTTTTTTGCTCAATTAGCTTTATACATATCCATGGAGTCACATCCATTTTTGGCTTTCTGGTTATTAACTGGAGATAAAAAGTCTCACAGACTTTCCAGCCTGGGAAGACTTCTAACTGTGATACTCAGGTCTCAGTCTTCTTAGTAGGTAGGATTACAAAGATTTCAGCCACTGGCTCCCAGCTGAAAGACATTCTTAAATGACCATATTCAAAATGAGCAAAGATGCCATGCAAAGATGACTAGTACTCTCCTAGCATCAATATACATTGCAGATGTTTAGGATGCAATATTGATTTTAAACTTAAAATGCATTTATATATATTACTGCATAAAAATTGTTATGGAAGCCTGGTGTAGTGGCTCACACCTGTTATCCTAGCTACTCAGGAAGCTGAGATCTGAGGATCATGATTCAAAGCCACCTCGAGCACCAAAGTCCATGAGACTCTTATCTCAAGTTAACCACCAGGAAACTGGGAGTAGCACTGCGGTTGAAGGGATAGGGCAGTAGCCTTGAGCTGAAGAGTTCAAGGACAGCACCCAGGCCCAGAGTTCAAGTCCCATGACCGACAAAAAAGATATTATGGAATGTCTTAAAGATTTTTTAATTTGACCCAATAATTAACTTATGAAAGGTGTGTCCCAGTGAAAACTTTTCTAAGAGCAAAACAAGCTTTGAGGACAGAAGTGTTCATAATAACCTTATTTATTGTAAAAGAATTAATAAACAACACAGTTGCTTTACTATAATGAATGGTTAACTGTGGTGTCGCCACTTAGACTACTATATATTTATTTTAAATGATATTGACTAGTACATGTAATATGCCAAGGGAGTTGTGTGGTACAAAAAACAAAAGGAAAAACCAAAATTATATAATCACAATTATGTGGCAGCTAACAACAAAATATGCCTAAATTTCAATAGCATTTGAGTTTGAGCCCTAGAATTTGGGGTAGAATTTTTCCTTCTTAAATTATAATACACAATTCAATAGGTACAGAGAGTATACTGTTGATTCAGGTTTTTCTGTGTTTGAGAGGTAATTGGAAATAATTTTGGAATTGAGCAGGAACTTGTTAAACTACATAGAACATAGTGTTTGTAAACTGACAATATTAACTTATCCAGGACATTATTTGGTAACTCAAATAGTCAAAGTAGCAAAACTAATGAAAGAAACTCTTAGTTCTTGTCTAGTGGTTGAAGAAACTCCTTTAAGCAATCAGTCTAATCACTGAAGCATGATTTCTGCTTACCAGATATTGCTTTGGCTAGTTACAAATATATTAATATTCATGCCATTATGATTTAGCGTATTTTAAAGCTGAGAATAACAATGTTTAAGTGCAGCTCTAAATTCTACATCTTGATTATATGCTGAATAGAGAAATGCTTCCTATAATTTGCTCTGAATGTCCCCCTTAATTTCAAGCTCTCAGGCTTATTATTAGGATACTAAAATGGAGAATAGTCACCACCAAATCCTGATGGGCATGAAATACCTTAGAGAATATATAGTGCATGTGAACTAAATGGGGAAGACACAAGTATTGATGTCATAGTAATGATAAAGACTAAAAAATGAATATATTGAGCTATGGCTATTATTACATTGTAATAGCAGCATGTAGGTACATTATACTAACAAGAGTACATTGATCACTTATCATTTACAACTTCCATGCTATCTTTATGTTTTGTTGCTTTGCAAATAATTTTATTCCTTGAGATTATTTTATTATTTCTCCTCTAGATACATTACCAAATCACTTGACAGTTGAAGTTGCTTACTTTTTCTCTCTCAAATTCTTATAACTCTAGTTATTTCTTTAATTTCAATAGCAAAGTATTTTTTTTAATTTATTTTGTGGTAAAGGTTATGTACAGAGGAGTTAGATACATAATTAAAGTAATGAGTACATTTCTTGATGAACATCATTCATCAAGTTTTCTTCCCAATTTCCCTCTCCCATTCCCCTCCCCCAGGTTATGGAGTTCATTTCCAAGAGAAAGGGAATAACAAAAATGGTAAAATAAAAGGACAAAGATGAACCAATGCAAGAGCTATGGTCACAATAACAAAGTATTTTAACAAAATAGAGGTAATTAGAGTAATGAGGTAATGAGTATCATTGTTCCTGACCTTAAAGACATTTCCTCTAACATCTTTCCTGACAAGTGATATGCTTACTTCTGATCTGACATATATTTTTATTGTATAAAAATAGTATCCATGAATTCAGATTTTTGTTAAATGTTTTCAATCAGGTATACGTTTTTATTTTTTCAAAGCTTGTTTCAGTAACTTCAGAGGTAATTATATTTTCTACAAAAAAATCCTTAATACAAAGGCATAGTTAAAGGTAGATGGGGCTGTAATATCTTTGTCAGAATTCTTGAAGTCTAGTTTCCTCACATCTTTATCAACATTTGCTATTAGCTTGCATTTTAGCTATTCTGGTGACTGTTTTGGGCATTTCTTTGTGCTTCTCTTTGTATTTCCCTGGTCATTAATAAAGTTAAACAGCATTTCATAGTTTTACTATTGGTTATCTTTTGTGGTCTGTTAAAATTTTAGGGTTTTGTTTCATTCCCATTTTCGGTTGTATTTTCTTTTTCTTATAGATTTGTAGCTTTTTTTGTACATTGTGATGTAATCTGCTATTTCTTGTTTCTGATGATCTTTTTCTTATACTACGTTTCCTTTTTGGAGTACTTACTATAAACATTATTTGTTGTCAATCAGAGAAAGAACTGTGAATCCTAATACGTTAATGTTTCGCTCAGAAAGACTTGACTTTTTCTATCACTGTTGTCCAAGGAATTTTGCTGCTCTGAACCCCCTGTCTTTTTTCCTTGACAACTGGAGCACAATGGAGGTCCATGTTGATCTAAAATTTTCATTTTATTTCTGGCCCACAAGTTGCTTAACTTCGTGAAAGCACTAGTGCTTTCAGCATGTGTCCTTGGGCCTAGTTCACATTCTAATTACTCATCATCATCAGGTCTGAGCTCTCTAGGTTTCCAGCCACAATTCATGGCTTATAGTTATATTTTTCTTTCATTTATGTCTTAATTTTTATTTCTTATAATTGACAGTGATGTAGGTGGATTAAAAGAAGAGTTACAATTACGTAAGTCAGGTAATGAGTACATTTCTTTTTGGACAATGTTACCCCCCCTTTCCTCACCCTCTCCCAGTTTTTCCTTCCTGTTCCCACTCGTAAGTTGCATAGTTCATTTTCAGCATAGTGTCTAGTGAGGAGCACTGCTGCATTTGTCCATTCCTTGTCCCTCTATTTCTGTGCCACCCTTTACTCTTCCAAAGACAGATTATTAAGCAGACCAGACAGAAAGAAAAGCAGACAAAAACAACAAAGGAAACAGTCTTCCTGTTTCCATTTCCTGGAGTTTATATTGACCAAAATTATTTTATATGATCACAGGCACATATGCATTGCCCCTTGGTTTTTCGCCCCTAAGAATAGCCTCCTTTGGCCTCACCTTGTGTGAATGCCTAGAGTCCTACTGTTTTTCCTTTGAAATAATGTGAATTAGTGCAACCACTATGGATATTCCTCAAAATATTACAAATAAACATTTGTTTATACATATATAATATCACTCATTATCCAAAAAAATGAAAGACCACCTATACTTGCATGTTCAACACTATTTTTGGAAACAGCTCAGATGCCAACAGCTAATGATTGGACACAGAAACACACACACACACACACACACACGCACACACACACACACACACTGAGATTTTATTCATCCATGGAAGAATAAAATTATCTCATTTGCAGGGGAATGACTAGATCTGGAAAAAAATCATACTGAGTGAAGGTAAGCTATGCCCAGAAAATAAAGTGAAACTCCATGGTCTAAAACTTTGAACAACTAACAGATGGCTTAACAAAATGAATACCCAGAAGCTGAAACATGTCTTGAATTGGGCAGGGTGGAGTGGAAGGGGATGCTAATGAGAAGTGAGAGGAAGGTGATTGTATGGAAAAATGGTACAGTGAACAAATGCAGTCATGATGTTCAATCTGTGCATGTGGTAAGAAGTGGGGAACTTGATAACTTGATATGACCAATGGCAAAGGAGTAATGCACGGGGAGAAGGATGGAAAGGGCTGCTCAGATTAAGATGCATGGTACACATAATTGCACATGTTTATTTTGTAACCTCTTTGTACAGTCAGGTGAACATTTAAGAAAAATCAGCCATTTTGCTAGGAATGGAAGATGATTCTTTATTATCTTGAACATTAAATAAAGATATAAAATAATTTTTAGAAGAATTCAATTTCTTGAAGTATGTAAACTTATTTGGGGAAAGGAAATATTAACATTCCTCTAACTCTCAAAATATCTTTTATTTATGTATGTGTAAAGTTAATTTAACTGTAGAACAGGAAGAAAAGCAGAGGTCTTCTTTTGTTCTTTGGATTTTTCAGGTGAGGAGCAGAGATGTTAAGTAATTTAAATAAGTTTGTTCAGTTTAGTGGACATAACTGAAGCAGAGGTCTTCAGACATAGTACCATATCCGTCTCACTAACCTAGATCCATCTTTTAATTAACATCAGATTATTGAGTGACTATTATCATATACCTTATTTTCTTTATGGGATTTTTTCCCTTGAATTTTTTTTTTTTTTGCCAGTCCTGAGCTTAGGACTTGAGCGCTGTTCTTGGACTTTCTCAAGGCTCGAGCTCTACCACTTGAGCCTCAGCACCACTTCTGGCTTTTTTTTCTTTTCTTTTTTTTACCTTGTTTAAATAGTTTTATTAACAATATGAAAGAGAATATTAGAGGGTATTTATATACCAGTGTTTACAAATGCACTTAAAAACACAAGTAGGCAAAGGTTTTACATGATTTAAACTTGTGAGCACTGGTTACTCATCATATATCTCAGTGATTCTATTCAGAATTTCCTGGTAGTAAGTCACTCTTAGAGCTATTCAACCATTTTCTCAATTTTTTGTTTCAACTCAAAACAGATTTATTATTATTATTTGTGTTTTTTTGCCAGTCCTGGGCTTGAGCTCAGGACCTGAGTGCTGTCCTTGGACTTTCTCAAGGCTAGAGCTCTACCACTTGTGCCTCAGCAACACTTCTGGCTTTTTTTCTATGTATGTGGTACCAAGGAATCGAACCTGGGTCTTCATGCATGCTAGGCAAGCACTCTACCAGTAGACCAAACTCCCGGCCCCTTTGAAATTTTAATATAGTCCTTATAGGTTTATAGAGAATAACATTTTCTAAATTCTTTGTGTGTAAGTAGAAATTCTGACCTTGGAGACTACAGATTTTACCCTCTATAATTAAAATTATTTTGATATAGGCTGTTACAGTAATAAAATGTATTTTTCTTTTAAAACAGACTTAAAAAAGAATTAGAACTTTATAAGGAGGATGACATGGAAAGTGTCTATGAAGCTCTACAAACAGAAATCAAGTTTTTGGAGTTGGTAGGTCCTCACTGTTTAGCTCTTAAGCTTTATTCTAATTGCTGATAAGAATAATTTTACTGAGCTACATATGTTGAAAGTAGAGTTTTGCACTTATATAAAAAGCAAACTGCAGGGGCCGGGAGGTTGGCCTAGTGGTAGAGTGCTTGCCTAGTATGCACAAAGACCCGGGTTCAATTCCTTGGTACTACATACATAGAAAAAAGCCAGAAGTGGTGCTGAGGCTCAAGTGGTAGAGCTCTAGCCTTGAGAAAGTCCAAGGACAGTGATCAGGCCTGATCTTGGGTGCAGGACTGGAAAAAAGAAAAAAACTGCAACAATGATTAAGCCGAAAAATCAAGATACAAATCTATGAAGTATTTTAAGTTCCTGAAGAGTTTCGTGTTACATAAAGTTAAGAATTTTATTCCATTTCAAACTAACTTTTAGCAAATCCAAATATGACTTTACAAGATTTCCCCGACAACCTTTTCTGTTATTTGAGGATTCATGTACTGAAGAAATTTTACTGTCATACTACTTAAAAGATTTTTGATAGGCCTAAATTATACTTTTATATCATTCTCAAACTTCATATTACAAGTTTTTGTAATCTCAAAAATATTTGACTCAATTATTGGAAACTTGTTTGAGCATTCTAACTTCTAAAACTGCTTATTTTCGGTGTTTATAAAACAAGCACATTGTTTCTATTCTCCATTTTAATACAAGACATAAATAGCCTTAATTTTAAAATATAGTTTTAATTTGATATATTACATTTTGTTTTGTTTATTTTTATAAAACTTATCTTTTTTAAAAAAAGTCTTAAATTATGTTTAGATCTATAATTTCTATATGGGCTGTCAGAAACGTCATTCAGCAATTCCCAGTTATCACTATTATTTTGTTAAAATTTAGTTATTATTACATTTTCATAAATTTTATCTAATATTTTTGTTGAAAAGTTAGTTTGGATATAGCTCTGTGGTAGCATAGTTGCTTGGTGTATGCAACAATAGAGTTGTATCTTGGCATTAAAATAATTCTGTTTTTATAAATATTTACCTGTTTCCTTTTCAGAAACTGGCAAAGAAAACTCTTCAAGATAACAAATAACTTTTCACCAATTGATGAACCATCTAATACTTGTCCAAAGCATTTAAGAACGAATTGTTGTAGTGGGTTTATGTTTGGTACCTATTACAACAAGTGTTTATGGCAAACATAAGGTCTAGAATATTCACAGTTGTTGCTATATAGAATTGTGTTTACACTGAAATAATATTTGTCTCGCCACTCACTTCAATTAAGGTTCTTGTGTGTTCTGATGTTATTCTAAAAGAAGAGAAAGTGTTTTCAGGGTTCTTAATCATCCTCTGAGCTTTAAACTGATCCACCTTTCCTAATCTATTCATTAATTTTTTTTGATGGCACTACAATTTAAGCTCAGCATCTTGTGCTTGCTAGGCAGGCACTTTTATTACTTTAGCCATACCCCATCTTTATATCTTTTTTTCCTTGCAACTTATCACAAGCCAGTTTAGCACATATAGGAAGAAATCTTTGATCATTGGCTAACTTTTGGTAGTGCCATTTTTCACACCAACAAAGGATGTTTACTTTTGACTAGTTGTGAAATGACTTGACAGACTTCTTCTGAGTTCTTTCATCTGTAAAAGCTAGTTTCCTACATTTTCTCTCTGAGTCTATAACCTAAAGTCCGAAGCACTTGCAGATATTTTCCAGCAATTTGTGCCTGCCAGTTTTCTGCCTAATGTCAGTGGTGGTTAGAATGAAAGCATGTTATCCATGTAAATAATCACTGTATGGCCATTGGGATTCATTTTTTCTGGTTTCCTGAAACACTCCAACTGAAAGTACACTTGTCGTTGGATCAAACAGTACTGACACCAGACTTCCAGCATCACTTACTTTCCCATTGTTACTACTCCTGACTAGCTAGAAAATTGTATTTTCAGGGGCCGGGAGTTTGGCCTAGTGGTTAAAGTGCTTGCCTAGCATGCATGAAAACTGGGGTTCGATTCCTCAGTACCACATACATAGAAAAAAGCCGGAAGTGGTGCTGAGGCTCAAGTGGTAGAGCTCTAGCCTTGAGAAAGTCCAAGGACAGTGCTCAGGCCCTGAGCTCAAGCCCAGGACTGGCAAAAAAAAAAAAAAAGAAAACCTGTTTCTGACCAGGAGTTTGGCCTAGTGGTAGAGTGCTTGCCTAGCATGCATGAAGACCCGGGTTCGATTCCTCAGTACCCCACATACAGAACAAAAAGCTGGAAGTGGTGCTGAGGCTCAAGTGGTAGAGTGCTAGCCTTGAGAAAGTCCAAGGACAGTGCTCAAGGCCTGAGCTCAAGCCCAGGATTGGCAAAAAAAAAAAAGTGTATTTTCACTCATGTCGAAAAGTGTATTGAAACTGTTCATCTAGATCCTAATTTAGTACAGGTAAGAGAAGAAAACAAAAATGTACTTGGGAGAGGCTATATTTTAAGGTACTGAGTTTTTATATTAGAGTCTTGCTTTCTTTTGTGTTTGTATCTGCATTTGTTTAATGTCCAATGTGAAATGTTCACAAATGCTTATTAAGGTCTATGAATGTTACATACGTAGGTCTAGTTTCTGCTTTTTGATATATGTTGTTTTACACCCTTATTTTTTGAAAACTAAGAATATTTATATCTTTTGGGATGCATAGCAATTGCCATCTGTTTAAATAATTTTCCTATTAAGTTATTTCTAGTTTCATTTTAAATACTATAATGAATTACTACTCCTTGAGAAAAAATTAATTCTGTCAGAGTTGTAATCTATTTTATATAGCAATGTAGAATAGAAATAGATATTCAGATTAAGTATGGCTTCAGTTCTGTTTTATTTATTTATTTTTGCTGGTCTTGGGCCTTGAACTCAGGGCCTGGGCACTGTTCCTGAGCCTCTTTGTGCTCAAAGCTAGTGCTCTACCATGTGAGCCACAGTGCCATTTCTGGCATTTTTGAGTAGTTTATTGGAGATAAGCTTAACAGGGACATTTCTGTCCCGGCTGGCTTAGAACCACAATCATCATAATTTAGCCTCATAAGTAGCTAGGATTACAGGCATGTACTACCAGTACCCAACGATTCTGTCTTATTTTAAACCAATTATCTACCAACATTCTAAATCTTATATTATTGTAAGTAATGTCATATTATTAATATGCAGAATAAATTTACACAAACCCCTTTATAGTTACTAGTAGCTTTGGTTCCTTACTGGTTTGGAACTAAAATACTGATGTGTACTAAAAATCTGTTACCTGTTCGTACAAAGCGCACATAATGGCCTGTATGTACTGTTACCATGCTTCTGTTTTTCACATATATACCACATGGAACATATACATTGAATATTAAAAATAAGATGAGCATTCACATGAGCTGATTTTGAGGAAAAGTATTTTGATCATTTCAAAATGATTAATGTATCTTAGGACTTAAACTCATTTTCCTATAATCAAATAAATGATTATTTTAGCATTGCATGGTAGAGTAATAGAAAGCACTATACATGTGGCATGTGATACCAATCAAAATAACTGGGTCTGCATAACCAAAGGAACAAGTTCTCTGAAGCAGAGAAAACACAACAATAAAAATCAATGTGTAAAGCTAAAATTTTATCAATATAAAGTACCAGCTAGTAGGTTAGATCTGACTTTTTTTTAAGAATGAATAAGTCTTATCGGTGTATAAATATATCCACGCTAAATTCAATTACTCTGGAAATAAGACCTTGACTCTAGACAAAGTGTGTTAACTAAGTAAATTCATCAGATTCACCATGTCCTTAGTTACAACCAGCGTGCACACTAGGAGTAATACTGGTACCTCCCCTGGTCACTGGTATGTCACTATAGTAATGTTACCAAAATTCTCTCCGAAGCAGCTTCCTAATTGACAGCTGCCCCAATGGAGATACAGAATATATACTTTGCTGCATATTTCTCCCATTGATTAGTGGATCTGTTTAGCCATAGGAAAAGGATTTAGAGCAGGAATTGGAACTGAGATTACTTTCTTCCTTCTCAGCCTTATTTTTAGAAGAAAAGGGAATGCTTACAAAATACACGAGGAAGACTTTTATAGTATTGTTTGGACAATAGCAATTCTTTTACCTTGCTTTCTTCTGTAAAAGAAACAGACATTAAAGAATACTTTGCCTGCCTGCCCACTTTTCCTTGGAACTTGAGAAGCCATGATAAGATTCAACAAGTCTAAGATAAGGTTGAGGTCATTGTAATTAATTAAGACGTAGAAATAGAGTAAATTGGGATTGATAATTTATTATGGAGTGGGAATTATGCTGTGAAAAATCTATTAAGTCTTCTACCAGATGGGAAAGCAGTTATTTAGCTGGCTGACTGCAGATGGACAGAAAACATACACTGGACAAGCCCTGTTCTAAGCTTTTGCTGAGGACAAAGTCCCTTTCTATTTCCTACCAATCAATCACAAATAACTGTGTCACGCTATGATGAATAAATCATTTGTTTGCAATCCAGAAAGCAGTAGCAGTTTAGTGACATGATTAGAAATAAATATGAGACCATTTTAATCCTGGAAATACCAAAAAAAGATGCTGTATCATTTAAATACTTATTTATAGAATAAAATTCATCATTTGAAGAGGTTCAAAATGCCTAAACATTTGAAGCTGATCTATAGTAGGTGAACTTTTATGATTCCATTTTAATCCCTCCTCTCTCCTTTGTCGTCCTGAAAAACTTCAGGATGTAGTTAAGAACATTTTGTATAGGGATTTTTTTTTTTAGGATGTGAACTAAAAAATGAAAAAAAAATGTCATTAGCCTGTAGCAGGGATTAAGTTTCAGAGTTTTATGGTCCTTTTATCTTAAGTCAACAGGCTTTATTTGTTTTGATGTAATTGTGAGAAGGTGAAGTAATTTTGGAAATGTTCAGAAAGGAAATATATACCTAGTGGCATTTGTCCTTTCTAAGCATGTTTTCAAGTTAAGTTTTTTTTTTCTTGTACTAATAACGAGTGAGGAATTTATTCTCACTTAATTTACCAATATGTCACAAAGTATTGAAACACCACTGACCATATGAAGGGAATAACATAAACCTTTCCTCTCCTCTGTAAGAAAGATGTTGTTCATGTAATAGTGGTTAGACCATACTTCCTCTGAAAGAAAGAGGAAAGAAAGCATAACAAAGGCAGCAATGACTGGTGCCTGACTCTCCCAGCTGGTGCTAGGAAAAGTACCCAGAGCAAAGCTGTCAAAATTGAATGCTTATTTAAACAACTGCTTTTGATACATAGCAAATTTATTTTTAAATGGCCCTTATAAAATCAATAGCAACAGAATTCAAATGTCTAGGACAATAAAGAGTAAGTATAAATGTGAAATTAATAACAATTACTGACATAAGTAGCTGTTCAAAATGAGGCCCACAGGAGAATTTATTTTCCCTCTTTCACAATACAAAGAGCTACACTATCCTAATAGAATAAAAATTAATTATTTTTATACTTGTAATAAATTGTCATTCTGATTAGTTGGGAAATAAAATCTTGTTTAAATAAAACTCTCTTAACCTACATTTGGTAGATGCAAATATAGTTACTAATGGATATTCCTAAATGTGGCTTTGTGATTACAGAAAATATTTTCTAACTCAGGCCACCATTGAACAGTGTCTTTCTGGGATAGTTTTTGTGGATGGGCATTAGACAAAGAAGCTCCTGAGTATGGGTGACATGGGGTTAGTCATAGAGTCAGCATAATCGTAGCCCTAAATCTAGCATCAGTTACAGTTTGTAAAGTGCCACGGTTATATGTATATTAATATTTTTACCCAATAAACTTGAGACTCTTTATAGAGATGGTATTTGGAGAAAAGCGTATATTTTCGTTTCTGCAGAAGAAACTAAATTTTTTATTGACTATCTGATTTGTGTGAGGTCACACAGAGCAGTGGATCCCTTTATGGTTTAATTGCTTGGAGTTCTATTGTAACATACTTCAAAATATATTGTTTCTGAAAATTGGCTTATCATAAAATCTCACACAAGAAAATGTTAGAAGAAAAGAGACATTTAGAATTATGTAAGTCATCCTTTGGTTCCAGAATATGTTGAATTAATCAGAATCAGCAAATATGATTCTTTGATTAGCTGAGAATATCTTCTCACATGCCTTGAAAAGAAAGTGGTAAGTCAGCACAAGAGAGTAACAAGTAGTATTGAGAATTCACCTTTTGGATATTTCTTGAAAGTAATAGCTGTTCATCTTCCTTTGTTCTACTCTCTCCAGATACATTTTTTTCTATACTATTCTGTGATCATTGATATTTAAGGTAATAACTAAAGGATGACAGTACCTTAAAATAGCAAATAATTCTTAGTCCTTGTCAAGGTGAGAGTGTCATCTAATAGAAAACTTTCACAAAAATCAAAATCTAGAAGAATCTTTGAGTAACCTGAATTTAGTGTTCTTGCTCATTATTTTTCTTTTCCTTTCCTTTTCTTCTTGTAGTCTGCTCTTTCATCTGTCCTGGCTCCTGTGTGTCTGTCAGAACTCCTAGACCATCTTCCTCTTTCTTGCATACTTTTCCCAAGCTTCATGGTGCTTCTGTCTGTTCACCAAATTTGTTCTGGCTTTACAAGTATTTCTTGAGCTTTTCTCTCTGCTTGGAATTCTCCCCTTGCCCATCTCTTCATGGCCGCTTCTGGAATATCACCAGAAATGGAACCTCTTCAAAGAAGCCCTCCTTTAAACAATCTGAAACACGCAGGCAGTCTTGTATGATTTGATTATAAAATGTCCTTTACAGGCTAGTATGTTTTGTGCTTAGCCCCCATCTTGTGACAGGATTGGGGGAGGTGGTAGAAGCTTGAGGAGATGAGCCTCTCTGGTGGCAGTAGATCACTGCAATCATGCCTGTGAAGCCATACCTTGTCCCTAGTTCCTTCTCCTGCAATTCTTTCTCTCCACTGTGTATGTAGCTTTCACTTTCTCCACACAGCTCTCCATGATGTTCATTCAGCCTTGCCTCACATTCAAAACAGTAGATTCAGCTGGCCATGGACAGAAATCCCTGAAAGCATCACCCAGCATAAACTTCCCTGTAAGTTATTCTCTCACAGAAAAAAAGAAATCTGACTGGCACAACATCCACATTCAACTCTTCATAGTCCTTGGATTTTTTTCTTCTTTGTTTGATTGTCTTTATCACCACATAAATATAAGCTCCATGAGAACTGGGATATTATTTTTTTGAGGGGTGGGGTGGGGTTATGGGACTTGAACTCAGCCTGGGCACTGCCCCTGAGCTCTTCTGCTCAAGGCTACCACCCTACCCCAGGGCCTGGGCACTGTCCCTGACCTCTTCAGTCAAGGCTACTGACCTACCCTTGAGCCAAGCCCTACTTCCGTTTTCTAGAGGTTAATTGGAGATAAGTGTCTCAACTCCTTTTGTGCCCTGGCTGGCTTTGAACCTTGATCCTCAGATCTCAGCCTCCTGAGTAGCTAGGATTACAGGTGTGAGCCACCGTGCCATCTGTGGGATATCTGTCTGGCATATAGGAAGTGTTCAAATATGTGTTGAAATTTCATTGGAATTAATTTAGTTTTTAGATCACATTTATTAATTGAGGAGTTAGTATAAATTAATTTTCTAGCTAGAGAAACTGGATTCATTCATTATTGAATGAGTCGAATGTGTGATGAATAATTCTTGGTCAGATTGCTCACTTTCTAATTTTCCACTCTTTCTGACCGTAATAACTGAAAAAAAAATAATGGAAGTGATAATCCTTGCTAATTTCAGACCCAGTCTAAATAAAAGAAACAAAAGCATTGGAAATGAATGAGAAGAAACTAATGATCCCATATCCAGTCTCCAAAAAAAGTTTGTGGCTCTCTCAATGGTCACTTATAGCTATCTGTTATCAAGCTGTTGATTGACAGATAATGGTTATGAATGTTTCCTTTCCATCAACTGCTAGAATAGAAAGAGAAAATTGTAAGTTGCTTTCAAGCTATGAATGTGCATTAGGGTGCCTTAGGAGCATTATTTCTCCATGGTAATAAGAAATTTTGAAGTGTGTTTGCTTCTATGGTTTATTCAGTTTTTCTGCTCTTAAATACAAATTTTAAGCAATCCTGTTTTTGCACTGTATTTACAAAAATATATGAGTGCCATCTGCTGGATTTTTATGGTACTTCATTGTACAAGAGTTAAAAAATTGAAGGGGTCATTTCTTGGGTTCAAGTTTGATCCTAAAAAAGCCTCTTATTTATTTTTATATCAATTTTTAATAGTTCTAGGTATTGAAGAGAAGACTCTGCACTTGACAGAAGTGTACATTACCACTTAAATGATGCTCCTGGCCTATTGATTCTCTTTATCACCACATAAACATAAGCTCCATGAGAACTGGGATATTATTATTTTTGGGGGGGGGGGCATGGGACTTGGACTCAGCCTGGGCATTGTCCCTGAGCTCTTCAGCTCAAGGCTACTGACCTACCCTTGAACCCAGCCCTACTTCCTGGGGATATTTTAGCTTTTGTGATTTTTTTTTTCAGTTAAGGTCTTATTTTTTGGACCTATGTCATCCTCATACTGAGACATTCCTATGTATGGCCTCCTGGATAGAGGCATCACAGGTGTGCATCAGATTATACATTAATATGTATACATCTCTATGTATGTATGTATGTGTATATGCATGAATATATATATATATATATATATATATATATATAACCTAGATCTGAAGCTGGTCTGGGCAAAAAGCGCAGAACAGACCTGTACGCATAATTGTCAGTGTGTGTGGATACATTACCATTTTAAATTTTTATTCATATTAAAATAATGTTACGTAGTTGTACAATGGGTTTCAATTTGAGGAAAGCAAAACTGAAGAGTAGAGAGAGCAGAGGCCACGTGAGTAGTAAAAGGTAAAAATCGATAGTGGCTTAGACCAGGGTCATAGTAAGATAATTGGAAAGAGTTGGATTTGAGAAAATTTATGCACTCACATTAGGAGAACTGTTTAGCATATTTCCAGGGAAATGAGTGGGAGAAATGAAGAAGATGGAGAATCATGGCGTCTAGCTTTCTAGCTTAAATATTAGGTTGCTATCAAAACAGATATTGTACAACAATGGCAGGTTGAAAGGAGAAGTATTGTGGTCCTGCTTCATAATTCTGAATATGAGATATTCACAAACTGTCCATATGAAGAAACCAAAAGCAATTGGATCAAGAGAGAGAAATGGGTTTGAATTAAATACTTATTGTTGACTGATAGACAATAATTAAAGACTTGGAGATGAATTCACGTGAGGAGAATGAGTGAACTCAGGTGAAAACCTGTAACAGTCCCTGAAGGAACGAAAGAAGTTTCAGGGTCAACTGGAGAAAGAAGAGTCAGCAATGAACCGGTGAAGATTGTCTTAAGAGCTTACGGAAAAACACACTTCAGTGAAACATTGAATAAGACTATGAATACAGCTTTCAAGGAAGAAGTTGGACAACTGAGATGGTAAGAACTAAAGTGTGTCCATACTCCCCAGCGCAGTACCTAAATTTATAATCATTCACCAAAACTTTCATCAACAATGGTGCGAGGCTCAGTGCTCAGGGTGAAAAAAAAATGAGAGAAACTATTAGTGCCTGGTTACTGTTAATGATAGCTTGATAAATAAATGAGTAATACAGCAGACTTTTTGTTAAAATTTCAGATGAAGATATTTGAAGAGGTAATAAAACAAGTAAAGAAAACATCATTGGTAGGTAAAAGACTTATTAGTAAGACAGAAGAATAATTAGGAACTGTCACTTGAAAGGCTTCACTTGTATGTCACTGGCTTTCAGACCTCTCTCTTGGCTCCTCATGAAATTCTACCACCGTATTAATCTATGTTCATGTGGAGCCTGTGAAACTGCTGAAAATATACCACATTTCAGAAATTGTTCTTATCATGAAATCTACTGGATCAAACCAAGCAAGTTAGTTCACTAAAACCTTTTCTTTGTGACAGAAGGGAATACAGAAAATTATGTTGTCTATCCTAATTCTTTGAAATGGAGAAATACATTATTTTCTTATGCAGTAGGGATAAGCCAATGACTGCAATGCTAACTGGCACATATCATACCTTTACTCCTTTGAACAAAAGGATGTTATTTTCTTTGGTTTCTCATGAAAAATAATATGTCTTAGTTAAATTAATTAAAACTCAATGTCATTCAAAAGTATAACAGTTTTGTTAACAGAGTATCTGAGTATCTTTAGATTAGGGAGCATGTTAGAAATGAGGTCTCACCTATGTACATAGAAAATGGTAATACTTTATGTATCACTTGTTGCTAATTTCTCATCATTTATTTGTGTATCTGTATGGTAAGGGTTGGATTAAAATGAGATGACAGTTTAGAATGTTTGGCATCATTTGCATCTCACAGTAGGCATTCAATCCTTTTTTATTGTATTTTTATTAAAGAATTTATTAACATTGATTTTTACCTCATATTTCAAATGACATGTTTAACAAACAAGTATTCAAGAAGGGAATCTCTATATACAATCACTGGCACTTAGATTTTAGAATATAATTAAAATTAGGCTGAGGGTATGTATGTCATAGATAACATTAATCTATGTAATAAAACATTATGTCTATAGAATCATAAATTCTTAACTCTATGTAGTTGTATTTAAATTTCCAATAGCATGTCCATAGCATTGGGTATGCAAATATTGAGTCCTCGCTCTTGTACTATTTGGGTCTAATAGCTACATATTAAGGATACCATGTGCCTTTTGTTCCTTAGGTCTTGACTTGTCTCACTCAACGTGATTCACTCTAGATTCATCCATTTCCTGTGATTGCCATTATTTTATCTTGTCTGTTGGCTATGTAGAATTCCATTGTGTATATATACCACATTTTTTGTATTCATTCACCTGCAGTAGGGCATCTGGATTGTTTCCATCGCTTGGCTGTTGTGAATAGTGCAGAGATGAACATAGCTGAACAGGTGTCCTTATCATATCCTGGGTTATGATGTTCAGGATGGATGTCCAGGAGTGATATGGCGGGATTGTAGGGAAGGTCTATTTTCAGTTCTTTAAGAAACCTCCACACTGCTTTCCAGAGTGGCTGAACTTTCTTACAATCCCACGAGCAGTGTAGTGGGGTTCCTTTTTCTCTACAACCCTGCCAGCATCTGTCATTGTCTGAGTTCAAAATCTTGGCCATTCTAATTGGGGTAAAGGAATATGTTAGGGTTGTTTTTATTTGCATTTCCTTTATGACCATGGATGATGAGCATTTTCTCATATGCTTTTCTGCCATTTTAACCTCTTCTTTTGATAAGAGCATTCAATTCTTTAAACCATTTTTATACCTCAACTGATACATTGGTTACTGATATCAGCCTACTTGTCTGCCTATGCCGCTGAAGTGATACATAAAGTATTGCCATTAACATTAATAGAGAGAATTTAAAATTTAATAAAAAAGAAATAATACAAAATGGTTACGGGATATTAATAATTAAGAAAGAAGATAGAAAAGCTAACATTCATATTAAAAGAAGCTCAAACTCATTTATAATTTAAAATGCTGATAAAATCAAAACAATTTCCAAAGAATTGCAAAAATGAAACAGGATTATTTCAAACTTATAAAATTAGGGAAAGAGCATACTTTATGCTACAATTTTAGAAAATTTGTTAATATTTTAAATCCATAATTTATATTCTAGAAGATACTATTAAGTCACTTCTGGGAGAATAGTTTAGATATTTGTGAACAAGGAAGTAGCTCTGCTTATAGCTTAGAAAAACTTGGAAACCTTTTTTCAAAAATATTCATCTGTCTGTACCATTGAACATCTCTTAGGAGCTAAATACTTCATTTCCATATACTTTTGGACTTATCGTATCCATTTCTACCCTATTCTTCCATCCTAGAGATGGGAGAATAACATTTAAATTCAAATGTTTTTAAAGCATTTTATTGTAAAGGTGATATACAGAGGTTTTACAGTTACATAGTAAGGCCATGAGTATATTTCCTTTTGAACAGTGTTATCCCCTCCCTCACTTTTACTCATTCCCCCCACCCCAACTCCCCTAAAATTTGAACCTTTAGTGAAGTTATATGTATATTGAAATGAAAATAATTCATGTGAAGACAAATTTAAAAAGTATATTAACATTTTAAATAGCATTTCATAAACCTTAATGTATAACTTGCATATTTATATATAGATAGATCGTGATATATTACATTAGTTTCCTTTTACTGCTGTGACAAATTGTCACAAATTTAATGGCTGAAAGCCACATACATCAGTTACTTGCAGTCCTAAACGTTAAAAGAAAAGGCTTCCACTTGATTTACAGCAAGATATGAACATGGCTGTGTTCCTTCTGAAAACTCTTAAGATGAAGCCATATTGTCAGTTTAGTGAACCTTTATTCTTATTTGGTATAAATCACTTCTTTCCCAAGAACTTTTTCTAAGCCATTATCATGCCTCAGTGTTCTCTATACCATTTCTAGCTACCTTAGCTCTGGTGCCGATGAATTCAACACTGTATGAGAAAGAATCTACTGTTGTTTAACTTTTAAGAACTGTACTAGACTTAGCCCAGTCATACCATTTCTGAGGAGTACTGATTCTAGTTATCTGCCTAGAGGCCCGTGTATTTTCTAGACCTTCTGAGTAAAGCACTTAATAATTAAGGCCACACGTGTTCACATCTAGTCTTTATCCATTGGCAGCTTCGTTCAAAATAACATTTCCAGGGGGAGAATAGTATGTTATATCCTTGAATTTAGAGATAAAGCTTTTAAACTAAGGGCCTAGGTCACAGTGTTCAGAATACATAGGACCTAGGTTCAACATAGTATCAAAAAAAAAGATAAAACTTTAGATAGTAATAGTTAGAGCTAGATTTGACATCATGTGTTCCTGTGTGTATTTCCTATGTTCTGCTGATGGGGCAGCAGCTTCTTTCCTGATTAATATGGACAACATTAATATCAGCATATGTTTCATTATGATGAAGAGACCTGATTGTGTTATTTCACTGGCTGGTGACTTAATGGTTGCTGAATACAGTTAGGAAGAGCTTACTGGAGTTACATTTTGGATCTGACAGCCTCCAAAAGTACGTGTGTCTTGCTCCTCAGCAGGCAGTCTGAGGGAGATAGGTCTTTAAGGAGCCTGGTGAGAGGTCTGTGAACCACTGGGACAGTGTCCCTGTTGTGTTATGTTCCACTTCCTAGATAGGGGAAGTAGGTTTTCTTTGCCAGACACTCTCATGATGAAGTGTCACGACTGGCCCACAACAATGATCATGAAATTTCTGAACCTGTGAAGCAGAATAAACCCATTCATTTTGTTGCCTCCATGTTTGTGTTGATCAGAAAGCAGACTTAACACAATAGATTTTGTCTCCTATTAAGTGCAAAAAAAAAAGATAGAAGCAGACATACACGTCTTTACTAGAAGCAACATGGTTCTTGGTTTCATTTCTGAAATTTCAATGTCTAAACAAGGTCTGATGTTATGACTCTCATAGTCAGAGGTGCTAGTCTAAGGAAAGTAATAATGGGGGAAGATCTTATAAAAATGTATCAGCAATTGCCAGAAACTGTTCAGGGTCTTCTATTTTTTTTCATCAAGGAAACCCTGAGGAATACACAGGTCACTAACTCTCTCATCTCCGTCAGTGTTTTCCGAAAAGCTCATCTTAAAACACAGCAATTTCCAGACATGTTTAGTCCACCCTACTCAGGAGGCAGAAAGAGGAGGATCACTTGGACCCAGGATTGCAAAATCAGTGGAGGGAAATGCTGAAAGCTAATCTCTGAAAAGGAAGGTGAAGGTCAGAAGGACTAGTTTGAGAACTATTTCTCCAGCTCTTTATGTCAAAAGACATTGTCTTCTTAGTCCAAAGACTAATAGAGGAAAGAATGTTTCATTTTTTACCAACATTTGATTTTATATAACTACAGGAAGGTTAATAGAAATAATTACTGCTCTGTATTTCTGAAATGGTATAATGTACTTTCATCTTCTGTTTCCTAACTTACAGGCTTACCTGTGCTAACAGATATTTCATTTTTCTATATAAATATTTTCTAAAGTGACAGGAATGGAGAAACTGACTAGTATGGCCAATATGTTGAAATTTCTCATTTATGAGAACGTATAGCTGCAAAAATTTATAAACATTTAAAACAATTCTCACTACTTCCAAGTATAATTACTGCAAACAAAAATATATCTTCTAAGATCTTCAGTTTTATGTATATAAGTCAGTGGTTCAAGTAGGGGGAAAGGAGCTCACAGATTGTATGACACAGTACTCCTTTCCTAGAAAAATAAAATTTATAAAAGCTTAGCAACAGTAGCTAAGCAACACATTAAAGAGCACATTGATTTTGTGGAAAGAGACTTGTTTATTGTTGGATGAAAGACAAAAACTTAAAAATATTACTATTTTGATTAATACATATTGATGATATATTGCTATTGTATTCACCTGCTACTTATATTAACTAAAAGCCTCTTTATTCTTCAGGTTAATTGGAGAAAAGGACTACACTAGAGTAAAATATCACTTTATATTTTAAAACACTAATATTTTTCTAGAGCAAAGCATTCTATAAATATAAGTTTATGATTTTTAAAAATTTAAATTGGCTGAATTTGTGTTTAAACAATTGAAATTAGGTAGAGTTTTTCATTTCCATGTATTACTATCTTGGAATTATTTACTATGGTATTATTGATTAAAATATAGTATGAAAATTATTTAGGTTATACTTGATGTTTTCCTCCAGAAATCCCTTGAGCTAGTTTATTTTATTTTAAGAAGAGATTTATTACAGTGGTTATACTTAGAGCAAATTTTATTTTGGTAAAAAAAAAAGGCTCAATCATACTCATATGCTTTAATCATTTTAAAATCTAAAAATTCCTATAAATGTATTAAAAATTTTAAATAACAAAATTATTTACTGTTTTAAAATGTAAAATTGGTGCAGTAGATGGTATTTCTCCATTTTTATGTATGAAAAAGCAAGCTGTGTACTCTAGTTCCCTATTGTAAAAGACAGTTATGGAATTGGGAAGTGTCATCACCAGACATGTAAGTTAAGCCTCTGTGCCTTTGAATACCTTGATTTGTTTCTGAATGCAAGTGTGGGAACAGACTCTATGAAGCCAGAAGAATGGTCTTGATAACCAAAGGAAACCAAGGTTGAATTTGAATGCGAATTGAAAAGGAGGTTGTAAAAAGATGAGAGGGACAGGAAGGGACTAGAGAACTATATAGACATTTAAGGTTTCCTTTAAATCTTAGCAATTTATACTAAATTTACTAAATGACTGGTGTGTATTTGTGTATGTGTATGTGTGCGTGTGTGTGAAACCTGAATTTTCTATAAGCTTTATTTTTTCCTTAAGCCCTTTTTCATCCATCAATAATTAATGATAAGCTAGGTAAGTCACTGCCTTTTGGTGCTGGTAGCACAGTGACAAGCCAGATTCATTCTTAGAGTTTAAGGAAGTTATAATTGTTAAGCCAAACATTGAGACCAAAAATTCTCTGAAATAGAAGTTTAATGAGTGATTACAGATGCTACCAAGAAAAGAATCAGATGGGAACATTTTCTAACTTCCACCAGCAAGGCTGGATATCAGTTGGAAATATGCCCACTGGATCTAAGGATTAAGAACATTTTTTTTGTGGAGGGGCAGTCCTGGGCCTGAGCTCAGGGCCTGAGCACTGTCCTTGGACTTTCTCAAGGCTAGATCTACTACTTGAGCCTCAGCACCACTTCTGGCTTTTTTCTATGTATGTGGTACCGAGGAATCAAACCCAGGTCTTCGTGCATGCTAGGCAAGCCCTCTACCACTATGCCAAACTCCCCGCCCCGGATTAAGAACATTTTTATATGGAACAATTGGGAAAGAGAACAAAATTTGTTGATTTTGAATCTATAGTAGCTATAGCTAAGGGCAAGATAACACAAAATGGGAAAGTTCCAGAATAGTAGCACAGCCCACAAGGAATACTTACTACTTCCGGCCTGCTTGGAGTTAATTGCCGAGAAAGTTGTAAATAAGAGTGGGGGTCTACCACCAGGGGTTTTGTTGTAGGTGCAGATTTTGTAACATGCTTAAAAACTGCCCTTGCTGACTCCTTACTTAATCCCCCAAAATGAACTTAAAAGCAGGGTAAAAGCTAAGCATACCTGCTTCTATTTCATTTCTGTATCCTTTCCCTGAGTCATTCTCTCCTGCAGTCAGTTTACAACCAGTCTCTTTCCTTCTGGTTTTTGGTTTTTCTATTTTCCCCCATTTTGGTATCAGTTTGAGGTGGATTGTTCCTACAAAAATGACCTTAGACAATTTAGGACTTCATTATTCTTTCAGGTTTGACTCAAAGAGGAGAGAGTACCTTACAACTGCTTGAATAAGGTGAGAAAGATTCTGCCTGGCTGGGCTTGGGTTGTGTGGTGATCCATAAACTTCAGGCATGGCTATGCTACATCACCTGACATCATTTCTATGACAAAGGATGAGGGACTGGGCAGCAGCCCTCCCCACCAGGTGGGAAACCCATTGAAATAACAAAATAGGAGACCTGCACTATCTTATCTAAAAATATTTGAGGTGTTGGGATATGTAACATCCCATTCAAGCTGATGGGTGGAGCTCTAGAAAAGGAAAATTCTATGAAAATATCCAAATTTAATATGGAAAATATATCCTGATTGCCTGTGGGGCTAAATCTAATTTGATTATCTGTTCTATCTGGCCTATTGACCTAGATTTTGTTCTTTCATCTTAATTAAACAGCTTGTCTTAAAAACAGATCATTTCTGATAATACTGGCCCAGCATTCCTGTGTGGATGTAGTCAGCCCCATCTTCTATGTGAATCAACAGCAGTTAGTCCCAGCTGTTCCCTTTTCATGGAGCCCCAGCACTGCTACTCTATTCTATTTCTAACACCAAGGTTGATTTTAGTTGCCACTTGCACTTGTTTCTTCTAGAATAGATGATTGCTCTGGATGCCATATATCATCTGAATATGAGAAAACGAAGCTTGCTTGATTTGTGAACAATGCAAGAGATCTTTCTTTGATAAAGTAGAGAATATTCCTCCATGTATAATTTGCAAATAAAAGAAGATTGTACTGAAAGTACCATGATTTCAGAGGTCATTATGAAATAAACCATTCTAAGAAAGCTGACTGATATATGGAGAAGACAAAGGATGAAGAATTTAAAGTGAAAATAGGAATGAACTTTTAGTAGATAGTTCTCTTTGAATATGAATAAAATATCTGATGGTACTATAAATGAGATTATAAATTAAGTTAAAAAGAATTTCCAGACATCAAAAGCCTTTTTAGATGGTAAATTTATAAAAGAGCATAGTAGATTGCAGCAGAAATTAAATATTATACACTGAAATAAGCATCTGTAAATGTAAGTTTTACTGGAAATGTTGCTGTCCAGTATATTCAAGTTATAGCTTAACCTTACAGAGAATTTGTATAAAAAGTTTAGTGGATTGCAGCATTTCTCTTGCAGATGATGACAGCACAGATATAAATAATACCACCTACTTATCTATACTTAATTAGTGATATGGATATGAATTTTTATATTCCAGGAGATGGGATGCCCTGACTGGAACTCAGTAACTGACTTAGAGAACATTTTGCAAAATGTAACATATTTGGTCAAAATAAGTGAATGTGACTCAGCTCCTGTAATGAGCAGTGGTTTAATGTAAAAACTTAAGTTGGAGAAAAGAACATGTTCTATTTGGGGGGTCATGGGGCTTGAACTCTGGCCTGGGCACTGTCTCTGAGCTCTTCAGATCAAGGCTACCTCCCTGCCCTTGGGCCTTGGTGCTGTTCCTGAGCTCTTCAGCTCAAGGCTACCACCCTACCCTTGAGCCACAGTCCCACTTCTGTTTTCTAGAGATTAATTGGAGATAAGAGTGTCATGGCTTGCTTTGTATTGCCAAGGATGGCTTTGAACTGTGATCCTCAGATCTCAGCCTCCTGAGTAGCTAGGATTACAGGTGTGAGCCACCGCTCCCAGCTTTGTGTCTATGATTTTTAAATATATCACTGATATATAGTTATTTTCACCAGGAACCAGATACAATCCCGTGACTAAAAATCTAGACACTCTTAAGGAATCTTTTCATGAATTGTGTATGGATTGCCTGTTACAATACATGGACTTTATGATTGAGGACTAAGAGTTATTTCTAGACACTTTCAGTGGATCTTGGGTTTTGAATTCAGGGCTTTGTTCTTTGTAGGCCAGTTTTCTACCATAACAGCAACTTGCCTAGCTATTTCTAAATAGGATTAAAAAGTCTATACTTAGTCTATACTCCTAACAGTAAGCAGCAGTCTTGGTCTTTTCTCTTGATATTATAACCTTTTGACTTAGACTATGTAATTTCTATCATAACCTGTAGACTTTCAAGATCTTTACAGATAAACAAATGTGTAATTTTATTTGCTTACTTTAAGTAAATTATGTCTATGGGAAACTAATTTGGCAAGGAATAGCCAGGTCAATTAGCTTGCTTTTTTTTTTTTTTTTTTACCATTTTTATGAAATGGAAATGTTAGTTGAAGAGGGTATGAAAGATAACTTCAGTAATGTAGATAGTGAGATATTTCACTTTTTCAATGTGTTCATTTCACAATCTCAAAGATTGCTAATGTCGTGCCTGCTTGTTTGTATTGTTAAATGGCTTATGATGGACAGTTCAATTTGGGTTATTTTGCTGATTCATGACTGCTCTGGCATCTAGTCTACTCTACTTTTTTCTATGACTAGAGGGCTCATGTAGGCTATTCAAAAATAGCCTACATGGTCTGACTTGAGCTTTGATATGCTCCATTATCATATGATGATGAAAGGCTATATTAAGGAGAATGATACATACGATGTATATAACCAAAGAACATTAATTTGTCAACATGTATCTAGCACTGTCTTAAAGGAAACTCTTCTTAGATCATTCTTAGATCAGTGGTCTCAAGAATATTTCTTAGATCAGTGGTCTCAAGAATATTATTGCTGTTTTGATAGATGCAACGTGTTTTTTTCTGGATTGATTCAATTGGCTCTCCTTGAACAGACATTGCTCATCTACCAAAAGGAAAACAGCTGATTGGCTGAGAGAGAAACTGTTATTATCAGGCATCAGAATGTCTTGTCAGAACTGAATTTTTTCCTTAAATATTGAAGCACTTGCTTTCTAGTTCACATAGTGAAACCCCTTATCAGTTGAGATAACTAATCATCCATAAGTATCCCAATGAAATATCTTAAATTTTTTTGCCAGTCCTGGGGCTTGAACTCATGGCCTAGGCACTGTCCTTGGACACTTTTTGCTCAAGGCTAGCGCTCTGCCACGTGAGCCAAAGCACCACTTCCAGCTTTTTTGTGTATGTGATACCAAGGAATCGAACTCAGGGCTTCATGCATGCTAGGCAAGCACTTTACCGCTAGGCTACACTCCTGGCCTCTGATGAAATATCTTTACCTGTAAACAACAGGTCAGATAAGATCATGCTTGTTGCTTATTTGTAACTCATTGCTCTAAAAGTGGTTAAAATGTGCCCATTACTGTTCAACTGAGCTTACACATGATGAATGGGCGTAATGGTGACAGATTCCTTCACTTTGATAACTTAGGAATAAAATTATTATTTTACTTTGAAAGAACACATAAAATAAGTGAACTTGGCCCCTAGTGAACTGTTTGGGAGGAATTTGGGAAATTTTCAAAGTTACTTTCTAGTAGTTATGGAAAATAAAAGATATTTCTATGAATGTTATGTTTTTCTTTTATTTTAATATAGTAGCTTTATATCTTGACAGTATTACCCCACAGGCTAGTTGAATATGGGTTTACTGTGAATAGAAATCATATCAAAGAAGAGTAGGTAAACTCCAGTGTTCTCAACATTGACCTGGGCTGCTGACAAAGGCGAAATAGTTAATGACTTGGTAGACTTTCCCACAAAAACTTAACTAATATAAGTTTACATTCTCCTCAGAGAATAGGTATTCTCTGACATGCATGTAGCAATATGTTACTTGACACATAAGACTCTATAACACGTATCAAGTCTGTCAGTATGGAAGTCAATAAAAGTTGAATGACTGTGAAACAAGATTCTGAACAATTAATCTCATAACTGAAGTAGTGAGAAGAGTAAATGGAAATTACAGATATACATAAAATATATACGTATACATAATATACATAATAGTCACATTTTTATTTTGTCTTATATTAAAAATAAGCTTTATTTTTAAAATCCATCATGAATATATTGAAAAGGTTGAATTTGTCTTTTAGAAATAATGTGTAATATTCCCTAGTCACTTTTTTTTGTTGTCAGGATAATCTATAGAGGGATTACAGTTACATTTGTAAGGTACTAGGTGCTTTACTTCTCGCACACTGATACCCCTTCTCATGTTTTTGTCCCCATTTCCCTCTGTTCACCCCCTCCCAATTATCCTTTTTCCCTTCCCTCCCCTATTTCAAATAAACAAATAAACGTATATAAAATATACTAGGTAACCAAGTCAGATACAGTAACAACATGTGCCTAGTTGCTTTCTGTAATTGATTGAATTCCCAGATGAGTTTGGAGTAAATTCATTAAGAATATTTTCCTAAGAACTAATGTTGGAAGTTGTTAGTATAAAATACTTAAAATATTTCAGAAAGAAAAGTCAGTATCTAACTGAGGAATAAATAGAACAGAAAATCAGACAGTCCTGTTCCTAAAAGTCCTCAGTATAGATTTGATGGACTTAATGAAACCAGAAAGCATTTGTTGAAGAGCATTTTGAAGGTCATGCAGTTTAACATTGCACCAGATGCATAAATCTCTCTTACATCACCCCCAAATAGTCATACTGCTTCTCCTGAACATTGCCAGTGACATTGGATTTATTGCCTTTCTACCCAGCTCATAAATTTTATCAACTACCTGTTTGTAGAGTTCTTTATACGCCATACAGCGTCAATCAAATTGTAGTTTCCTTGAGGGCAGACTAAAATCCCCAAGTTCTTACTAATAACTAGTGTTTTCTCTAAGGATAATATCAGATATATTAGTGAAGTAAGTAATTAATGGTTTCTAATTTGGGGAAATTCTCCCTACTAGTCGATTTCTTTTTTTAATAATGATTTTTCATATATTTTTATTGTAATTAACAGAAGGGTTACATTATATTCGCCAGATAGAAGGTGCATTAATTCACATACATTGATACCCTTTCTCATGTCTTGGTCCCCATTTCCCTCCCCTCACCCCCACCCTTCATTTTGTTTTCCCCCCTTCCCTACCCAATTTCAAATAACCAAATACAAATATATCCACCATATCAGATAACAAAGTGAGATACTGTAACAATATGAGATAACCAAGGGACAGCAAAAGAGATGAGAGATAACATAGTACATTAAGGATAACAATCACTCATATGGCTTTTGTTTCTATACCCTACAGGTCCTTTCATTTAGCGTCATACTATATGGCCTTATGTATCTAGGTTTTGCTCTATTGCAAATCTCTGCTATGAGAGCCAACTGTTCCCTTCCTAACTTGTCAACTGGTCTATTCCCTGTATTAGATTCTTCCAACCAAAGAGTGGGGCTTCAAGAAGAGCTGAAAGTATTTAACTCATTTTTTCTTTGTCATCTTCCACAATGAAAATAAGGGGATGTTCAGGCTCTGCTGCTTCAAAGAAACAGAACATTCATGTTATTGTAATATCTTAAATATACTCGTCATAAGTAAATTTCTTTACATATCCAGGCACACTGGTTCTTTGTTTTAGTTGCAATTTAAAGTCATTCTCCCTTCATAACATTCCATAATGATGTAAAATCCTGTTATAAAAGAGATGTTCTTTTCTGGATAATACCAAGAATTACTGCTTTACTGCCATCAATACTGAGATAGCACAGGTGCGAAGAAATCATCCCATTTTGGGATACTTTCTTGGGTTTTTTGTTTGTTTAGACAAAGCAGAGCTATGAGACAGGCAACCACATTTGTCAGGTTTTTTTTGGAAAAACTTGTTCAAATATCTATAAAAGTGATCCTTCAAATTCAAAACACAGACTATTTTAGAAACATAGAGGCCCTTATATCATGAAGTACAATGTCCTGATTTTGTAGACAAGACTGTCTAGACCCAGAAAGAGCACATCGTCCTAGATCATAGCTAGCTAGTGGGTCAGAAGTCTCTACTGTATTTCCATTGTTTCTATCTCCAGATACCCCTTTCTTACACTGCTCTGTTTAGATGTCAAGTTGGGTTATCTTTTCTATATGATATTCTGTCACATTTTCCAGAGGAAGTAAATACTCTTGTTAAAATATTTTTGTAATTTATCATATAAAGAGAGTAAGGACATATACTCCATAAATCTCCAATATTGGAATTCCATTGTCTGTAACAGCCCCATGCACTGACTCTTGTGAAAAAACTCAAAAGCAAAATACTCCAAGTTATCTTATAAGATAAAGTCATTAAAATTGACCTATCCAGACATTTTGAAAAAATAGAAGCATAACTGAAGAATATTGAATGTATTAATGAAATTATATAATATTAGGTCTAATTGAAGACAAATGTTCACCACTATCAAAGTTGAATTCTTAGCATTATTTGTCATAGTATTTTTTTTACCATGTATTTGTTCTGTTGTAGTACATTTATCTACTTTAGAGTATTTAGTAAAGGTAGAAGGAATGGCTTGAGTAAAAGATTCAGAAGGTAGATTGGGCAGTGAATATGAAGAGACATGGACCTGTTGATAGGTACTAGAAACATACTGATGAGTGAAAAACCAGGTCTGATCCCAGGATAGTTTGGTCTAAGGGAGGAGATACAGATAATTTAGAAAGTGTATATTAAGCATATTCTATGTTCTAGACAGGGTACTTGACATGAATAAGCTGCAGTGTGCTCAGAACTGCTGATGATGAATTCACTGCTCATGACTATCCTATAGGCCTGGCTGAAAGCATTGATTCTAGAAGTTCTCCTTGGAGAAAAGATGTAGTTGTAACTGGTGAAACTTTTAGAGCATACTTTTTCCACGACCTAGGTATTCCTGCAATGTGCCAGGTACCAAAATAAGTGCTGCTAAATCTCCACTTCACTAGTTATTCCATGTCTGCTAAACAGTGCAAACTGAGTACTGTGAGTGCCAGGAAGTATTTCAACCAGACAAAGCAGCCAGGTTTTGAAACCACTCTAATTCATAATCTTTGGGGCTGACTCTTGCATAATATAAGAAGGTTTTTAAGAGAAGATAGGGTGCCCCATAAATTACTGAAATTTTAATGCTATTATAGTAAGAGAAAAACAAATAGAGAAAATCCAAGCAATATTTTAAGGTATCTTATATGAGCACTTTAAAACTTAGAAAGTTAGAATATTTCTGGATTGAATTACTTATCACTTTAACTCAAGTCAGTAGTTTAAAAGGCAATGTTTTATTACATTAAAGTAGGTCATAAAGATACTTTAATACTGGAAGGGTTTGTTTAATTATATACAAACGTAAACTTGTACATAATGCTTGATATCCATAGTGTTGGTAACATTATTTTGCAGGAGAAGAAAGAAACAATCAAACTTTCTAGCCTACGGTCACACATTATTAAATAAGTGGCAGAGGGGCCGGGAATTTGGCCTAGTGGTTAAAGTGCTTGCCTAGCATGCATGAAGACCCGGGTTCGATTCCTCGGTACCACATACATAGAAAAAAAGCCGGAAGTGGTGCTGAGGCTCAAGTGGTAGAGCTCTAGCCTTGAGAAAGTCCAAGGACAGTGCTCAGGCCCTGAGCTCAAACCCAGGACTGATAAAAAAAAAAAATAAGTGGCAGAGCCAGAATTTGGACCTAGATATTAGACTGTAAGGTCAGTGATAATAACCACTGTGCTATATTTTCACACAGAAAAAAGAGGTGGATTAGATGTGCTCATTTATTGAACTTCAAAACATTTTATCAATGTCTATTTCTATTAGTTTCATACTTTTCAATTATACACTATCTAGCATTTCAAATCCTTCATATTACTTTCAAGAATGAATCAATGTATGTTTAATGAAAATATTAGTACTAATGAAATAACAAAACCTCAGAAGTTTTTGCCACTAGTTATGAGAAGTATACCATACCGTACATATTGCTAGGTTTGCAGAGCTTAAACATCAAAGATATGTGAGGTACACATTCTTCTGTTCTTCTTGACCTAGAATTTAAATGTTAAAGTGATGTCATTTTAAAGAAAATCACATAATACTTTCTGGTGAGATGACTTTATAAGTAAATACCTTCAAGAAGACTTTTATATGATTTGATGCTTAGGATTTTAGATTGCACATGAAGAGGCAAGACTCACAATTTATAATAAGTTCTTTTAAAATAATAAGTGTATTCATATCCATATGTAATTGACTGACTTTATTCAATGGAAGTTACCACTAACTTTGTTCCTCCCCCACCCCATCAGTTGTGGGTTTTGAACTCTGGGCCTGGGCACTGTCCCTGAGCTCTTCAGCCGAAGGCTATTACTCTACTATTGAGTCACTGCGCCACTTCTGGTTTTCTGGTGATTAACTGGAGATAAGTCTCAGGGATGTTTCATGCCCAGGCTGGCTTTGAACTTCAATCCTCAGATGTTAGCCTCCTGAGTAGCTAGGATTACAGGTGTGAGCCACTGGCACCCAGCCTGCTAATTTCAATCTTTAAGAATATCATATTTATGAACATTGGCTCTTTTTATACCTTTATTATTTGTTATAAAGTGCATCATTTTATTAATACTGAATGCATCTGATATAAATATGAGAATCTAAGTTACTCAGAACAAGACTGT